>NC_044321.2:41162251-41768489 GCF_007474595.2 Lynx canadensis
CTGTCACTCCCTTGACTATATTACATAGCATCAAAGACCAGCTGTTACTGCCATCCGTTAGGTTAGTTATGTAAGCCTGCCTTCTTTGTCTTTGCAGACTAAAAGAGATCCCTATTGCTGGCTTGATGAAATAAGCAGTAATGGTGAGGAAGTCCATTTGGCAAGGGGCTGTGAGTAGTCTCTAGGAACTGTACGTGGACTCTAAGATCTGAGGATGGCTTCTGGCTGACAACCAGTAAGGAACTGGAGCCCTTAGTCTTAGAGCCAAAAGGATATGAATTCTGTCAGCAACACAAATGAACTTGGAAGATGATTCTTTCTTAGTCAAGCCTCTGGATGAGAACGCAGCCTGGTTGGCACTTGGATTGCAGTCTTGTGAAACCATAAGTAGAAGACTCAGTTAAGCTCTGCCTAGACTTCTGACCCCTGAAACTGTGAGACAATGTGTATTTTTTTAAGTTTATTTGTTTATTTTTGAAAGACAGAGGGAGAGAGAGAGGATCCCAAGCAGGCTCCGCACAGTCAGCACAGAGCTGCATGCGGGGCTTGAACTCACAAACCGTAAGATCATGACCTGAGCCAAAATCAAGTTAAACACTTAACAGACTGAGCCATCCAGGTGCCCCACATGTTTTTTTTTTAAGTTGCTGAACTTGTAGTGATTTGTTATGCTACAATAGAAAAATAATATAGATTTTTGTATCTGGACGTGAGGTACTGCAGTAACTAATACTTAAAAATGTGGGATTGTTGGGGCACCTGGGTGGCTCAGTCGGTTAAGCAGTCGACTGAGGCTCAGGCCATGATCTCACTGTTCATGAATTCGAGCCCTGCGTCGGGCTTTGTGCTGACAGCTCAGAGCCTGGAGACTGCTTCAGATTTTGTGTCTCCCTTTCTCTCTGTCTCTACCCTGGGTTTTCTATTTGGTTTCATTGATCTATGTGTCTATTTTTGTGTCAGTACCATATTGTTTTGATTACTACAGCCTTGTAGTAAATGTTGCAACCTGGGATTATGATACCTCCAGTTTTGTTCTTCTTTTTCAGGATTGCTTTGAGTATTCAGGGTTTCTTGTGCTTCCATACAAATTTTAGGTGTGTTTGTTCCAGTTCTGTGAAAAAAGCTATTGGTATTTTGATAGGGATTGCATTAACTGTGAAGATTGCGTTGGGTAGTATGGACATTTTAAAAATATTTGTTCTTCCAACCCATGAGCATGGAATATCTTTCCATTTGTTTGTGTTGTCTTCAATTTCTTTCATTAATGTTTTATAGTTTTCAGAGTACACGTCTTTCACCTGCTTCATTAAGTTTATTTCTAGGGATTTTGTTATTTTGGGTGCAAGTGTAAATGGGATTGTTTTCTCAATTTCTCTTTCTGATGTTTCACTATTAGTACAAAGAAATGCAACATATTTCTGTATATTGATTTTGTATCATGCAACCTTACTGAATTCATTTATCAGTTCTAGTAGTTTTCAGTGGAGTCTCTAGGGTTTTCTGTATGTGTCATCTGCAAATAGTGACAGTTTTACTTCTTCCTTGCCGATTTGGATGCCTCTTATTTCTCTTTGTTGTCTGACTGCTATGACTAAGACTTCCAGTACTAAGTTGAATAAATGTGGCGAGAGTAGACATCCTTATCTTGTTCCTGCCCTTAGGGGAAAAGCACTCAGTTTTTCCTCATTGAGGATGATGTTAGCTGTGGGTTTTTCATATATGTCCTTTATTATGTTGAGGTATGTTCCCTCTAAACTTACTTTTTTGAGGGTTTTTATCATGAGTGGATTTTTACTTTGCCAAATACTTTTCCTGCATTTATTGAAATGATATTATCTTTATCTTTTCTCTTATTGATGTGATGTATCACATTGATTGATTTGTGAATATTGAACGAGAAACAATGCTGCTTAAGTCCCCAGAAAACTCCCTTGTAAAGGACCATCAGGGATTGGCTCTCAATCTCCTAGCAGGTTTGGAAAAGATCTTTGTGATGTGATGATTCTCATAACCTCTTTTAGGGACTGAAGCATTTTTAGTATCTCCACCATTGCCTCTTGTTGTCTTGAGCCTTTGAAAATGCCTTCCCTCAATTCTTAACCAGAGAACTTACTTAATTCCTCCTTCATCATCAAATTGGTTCTCTTCAACTTTCTGTAAGTGTCTGTAAGGCTTGATATATGTAAAGACCCTTTCTCTAGCCTGACATTCTCTAAAGATATTTTAATCTTTGCATACTCCTTTTAAGCAGTGCTAAACTTATCAATGAGTTGGGACTTCTCTGTGCAGCCAGTGTTTCTGCAAACTGCTTTTCGTGTCTTACATAAAGTTGACTTCTAACAGAACAAGTCTGAATATAAATGAGACCCATCAATAAGTCAATGACAGGTGGACACTACTGTGTCCCACCAGAGACCATGGAAATTGAGTCATGGACTCAGGCCATTGGACAGCAGCCCTACTATCGCTTCAGCCAGCTTCCCAAAGATCATCCCAAAACCAAACTCTGGAGGATCACAGCCCCTTCCATGATGCTGATCCACTACAAGGCTTTACCCAGTAACTGTGGATCCATCAGTCACAACAAAACCTGAGGAATACCCCAACATCCTGCCTAGGACCCAACCAGCAGCTGGCAGCTTAGATTGGTCAGTCTAGACTGGTTGATGGTATGGGTGATTTGTAAATAAAATGTGCTTTTTTCAATTACTGTCTAATAATCATTCCCATTTTCATCTTATTATTTTTTCATCAATGTAAAATTTAAATATCATGAAATGTGCCGATCTTAAGTATATGTTTTAGCAAATTGGTAAAATCTTATATCCCCCCAACACTACCCAACAATCTATCAATGTATGGATCATGTTCATTAGCACAGAATATAATCCTCTAATTTTTCAATCAATACCCACCTAACCTCATCATTTACAACCTCTGTTTCGATTTCTGTTCACATACATAACTTTTTCAGATTCTTGAAATTCATAAAAATGAAATGAATCACAATGCACCCTTTCATGCCTGCCTCTTTTACTCAAAATGTTTTTGAGATGCATCCATGTTTTTAATGTAGATAATCAGTTCAGTTGTTTGTATGGCTATGGTATTTGGCTTTGTATGAATATATCACAAAATATTCATTCGCTTACTGAGGGAATTTTGGGTTGCTTCAAGTGTAGAGAATATGAAAATTAATGCATAGGTCCTTTTTTTAAAAATAAATATGATTTTATTCCCCTGGATGAATACCTGAGAGTAGAAATGCTGGGTAGGTGGATGCTAAATTCTTTTGTAAATTTTGGAAACAGCTTTATTGAGGTATAATTTACATGTCATAATTTTATCCACTTAAATATACAATTCATGGGTTTTTTGATAAATGTAAAGAATTGTGTATCCCTCATAGTCCACTTTTAGAGTAATTTCATCCACCCCAATAAGATCTCTCAAACTTTCTTTATTGTCTGTATTTGACAAAATCAGTCTATCTCTCCTTGACATGCTTCCATTACTTAGTTTCCAGTTGACTACATTCTAATGTTAGTTTTGTTTTGTTTTTCTTTCTGACTTCACTGGACTTTCCTTTTCTGCTTCATTGCTGGTTGCCATTTTTCTCCCAAACCTCTCAGCATTAGTTTTGACTGAAGATGTAATTAGTTCTCAGACCCTTTTCTTCCTTGGCAACTCATCCACTTGGTGACTTCATCCAGTTTCTTAGCTTTAAATGCCATCTGTATTATCATGACTTCTACATTTATTTATCGTTTCCATACATTGCAGATTTACACCCAGATAGTCACCTCCACATGTGTACGTGGGCATCTAATGCATCAAAACTAAACAAGACTTCTCCCCTGAACCTGTTCTCCCTCAGTCTCCCCTTTTCCATGAAGCAACTCCATCCTGAAAGGTGTTCAGGCCTTAGAATTTTGGTCTTTCTTGACTTCTTCCAGTATGTACACTTCATTTCCCCCCACCCCAAGCTTCAGAATATCCACATCTGACCACTTCTTTGCCTCCCATATTCTTCCTGGTCAGTCACCATCACCTCTTGAGAAGATAACTGTGGCTTCTTCTAACCATGCTTCTTATCCTGCCCCTGCCCCAAAATCTATTCTCTACCCAGCACCAGAGGATCCAGTCAGGTCACTCAGTCTCCTGATAGATTTCCACTCATAAGATACAAGCCAAAATGCACACATTACCTGTGAGTCCTACATGATCTGACCCCTGGTTACCTCTCTGATATAGCTCCACAGTTGGGCACTTACTCCACTCCAACCTCACAGGCCTTCTGTTCCTGGAGAGCACCAAGCTGATCATGCCCCAGGGCTTGGCATTTGTTCTTCCCTTTGCTTTGAATACCTGACCCCTGACACCCACATTGTGGTCTCCATTCTTCCCTTCATATCTCTGCTCAGAAGTCTCCTTGGGGGCACATGGGTGGCTCAGTCTGTTAAACACCCAATCCTTGGTTTTGGCTCAGGTCATGATCTCATGTTTTGTGAATTCAAGTCCTGCATTGGGCTCTGTGCTGAGAGTGTAGAGCCTGATTGGGATTCTCTCTCTCTCTCTCTCTCTCTCTCTCTCTCTCTCTCTCTCTCCCCCTCTCTGCTCCTCCCACATTCTCTCTCTCTCTCTCTCTCTCTCTCTCAAAATAAATAAATAAACTTTAAAACAGTCTCCTTGCCAATGAAGTCTTCCAAGATCCCTTGTAGTGATAATCCAGGAGGAACAACAATGACCCCTCCACACATTACCACCTCTCACCACCTTCCTAGTTCATTTCTCATTATAGTCCTCATTATCTTTTACATGTCAAGTATCGTCCTTGTTTGTGTATTGTCTCTCCTTTCTCACTAGGTTGTAAGTTTAATGAAGACAGGAATTGCTTCCCATTTTGCCAATGCTTTGTCTCTAATACCTATTACAAAATAGGCACACCATAAATGCATTTTGAAATAATGACTGAATTACACAAGATCAAAAAAATTATTTTATTATTTTTTATTTAATAACTCTGTGAGTTGATCCAAATCTGCATGTGGACACACATGTTACCATTTTCTAGCCACTGCTTAGTCTTCTGATATAAAATTAATGTCCTTGAAGATCTCCCTGGGAAATATCTATAAACTTAGAAAGTTTAAATAGTAAAAAAAAAAAAAAAAGAATGAGGAAAAACTAAAAATAAAATTAGTAATGAAGTATACCTACTGGCCATGGAACCTCATCTTGGGGCTACTTGTAGTAGGTGATTCATGAGAGGGAAATAATCTGTCTCTTCTGTGTTTGCTATCTAAGTGTAAGAAATGTGTGTACATGGATGTATATTTGACCAACATGGGAAGTCACAGCTCTGGAAATCTTGTCTTTATCTGCTTCTGCTCCCTCCAGGTTTGGCCTCTTGCAGAACTTACAATCAGGTTCAGTCCTTGGGAATTTTCTAGGAATGTCTGTTTTTTCCTGCTACAGAACTGAGAGATTAAAGCCATTTGGGTCGTCCTCATGCATAAGGCACAGGCTGGGGATTGGAGTTCCCACAAGGACATTTTACTGTACCCATGTGTTGAGAGAGGTCATCGAGAGGACATGACCACTGGTTGACCTGTGAATTGGACCCCAGCAATCAGCGGTTCTTCACACCCTCCCCTATCCTTGGAATGTCAGTTCTGCTTGCCTTCTCTGCTCTTAGAAGCTGCTCCAAGGACATAGCCTTGAGATAGTTATGTGATGTTGAAACCATCGGGACATGTGGCCTCCTAGCATCAAGACATACACAACTCAACACAGTTAAAGCCTCTATATAAACTTAGGATTTAGCAAGTGTGCGCAGAGATCTATTTGTCCTGTGGCTGCCAAAGGGAAGCCTCATATTAAAGTTCCCTTGCTTATTAAACCTGCCACTTACCAACCTGGAGTGTGCTGCCTCTTTCTTTAGTATCTCCCTATCCTCTGAGTTTCATATTATGCCTGGGTGTCACAGACTTTGAGTCTGGAGTTCTCTCTTGTCCAGCAATAGAGGGAATGCAGAATTGAATACGAGAGAGGCTAATGTCCTGGAGGATACAAGAACCTTGAGTAAGGGTCCTTTCTCAATACTTATTACGATCAGAAGGCTTACATACATCATGGGCATGCAGAAACAATAAAACAGTAACCATTAACTCATGTGTGTGAGAAAAAACGGATTTTTGAAGAGATGCGGTGTTAGGGGTTAGGATCAATACAAATCAAAATCTCAGTGCTGAGCAGAAGGCCATTTACTGCAGGCACCAGGCACTGTATGTGTTTATCTTAACTTTTCTAGGGACTAAGACAGCTAAAACATGCTACCTCAGGGTTAACAAGGCATTTTTTCAGACTAATTAGCCCTGAGTGCTTTTGCCCTGCTGCAGCAGCTTTCTGCTTCTACCTGTTCTCAGATGCTTTTGTCCTGTGGAAGCGGCTTTCCCCGCTCTATGCTTTGTTCTACCCTGGGTGCTTTCGCCCTGTGGTGGCTTTTTGCCCTAAACATTGTTAACCCATTGATGCAAGCTCAGAGAATTCTTAAACTTATTCCCCACACCTGGGAAGTTTCCAAGGCACTTACAAACCAATACCCTAGCTTGAGGATGAGTACTCTGGCACTTATTCAAACTTGACTTGTTGGTGAAGGCCTTGTCACACTCAGTACATACATAGGGATTTTCTCCTATCCACTGATGCTGTTGCAGCTGGTATTTACTTGTGAAAGATTTCCCACAGTCACCACATTCATAAGGTTTCTCCCCAGTAATTTACCACATTGATTAGGTTCACAGAATTTCTCACCTGTATGAGAATTAACACAGTATAAGAAAAACTATGAGTACAATTTTGTGAACTAAGTGTGGACTCATGTGAATTCATAATTTCTCCTCCTATTCAATGTATTCTTATGATGAAAGCAACATGACTCAAAGGTCTATTTTGGTTTTCCTTATATTTCTCTATCCGGTCATCATCTTGCCACAGTTTTCTATTAATAATGGAAACAATGAATAGTTCCTATTGAATTCACCCACTATCTCATTGTGAAATAAGCTTTTAAAGAAATCCTGTTATAGGGTTTAAATCCTACACTTCCCTCCTAAAAAGAGAGAAAAGAACGTGTAATGGAAACATAGAATAATTAACCAAATATAGATGAGCTCCATGCAACTGATCCAGGTTGGATAGAGGGACATCAGGTGATGATGACAATGATGATAGTTATAGGAAACACTCCTATGGTTTCTGCTATATGCTATGTACTTATAAGACATTTAGGACAGGCCAGGCACTGTTCTAAGTGATACATATGTACATACACACATACATACATACATGCCTTTAAACTCATTTAATCCTCACAGCAATCATCTATGTTAGATATTATTATACATGTTTATAGAAGAAACTAAAGTTCAGAATGAGTAAATAATTTTTCCAGGATAACATGGGTAATATATAAGAGAGATTAAATTTAAACTAAGGCAGCATGTCTCCACTTACATAGATTATCTGATACCCAGTTAGGTAAACCTCATCTTTATCCTAAATAATACATCAAGTTACCTGAAAGGGTAAATGACTAATAGTTCAATGATTTGTATAGAAGATGAAGTATAGTACGTCTTTAATATTAATAAAATTAATAAATTATACTATTATCCAATTCTACCAAATTTTAAGATACTGATCATGATTGGATCACAAAGTCCAGGGTTTTTTTCTCTTTTAAGAAGTCAGGCTAAGGGTGCCTCGGTGGCTCACTCAGTTAAGTGTTCAACTCTTGGTTTTGGATCAGGTCATGATCTCACAGTTTTGGGGGTTTGAGTCCCACATTGGGCTGTGTGCTGGCAGCACAGAGCTTGCTTGGGATTCTCTCACTCCTCCTCTCTCTATGCCTACCCCACTTGTACTGTCTCTGTCTCTCTCAAAAATAAATAAATAAACTTAAAAAAATCAGGCTAAAGTACTAGAATCTAGGACTTTGTCTTGTCCCCCCAAACTTCACCATTTGTTCACTCTTATGTTGTACTCCTTATATCCCCAAGCCCCTTTCCTTTATTCTGTAGATTTAAAACATGCCAATTCATAGGCATGGACTGGGAACTTTTTCCAACTTTTTAGTACATTTAGTATACATATACAAAACTTACTAGAGCGGACAATATTTAGTTAACAACTACCAACTTTCAATGTAAAAAGTTCATTCCTATGCTGAAAATAGTTCTTTAGCACTCTGAGCCCACAAACTTAAAGCAGTACAAAAATGGTCACTAGTTTGGAAAAAATAGCTATGAAGGTGAGTTTGCATTCTACTAGTCATGAACATTTCCTCAAAAAATCCAGTTTATTCCCAAATCCAATAATTATTCACACTCTTCTTGCATTAACCTTGCTTTTTCTGCTCCTTTGTGCCAATTCAAAAGGTACAGGTGATTCATGGATCAGTTAAGAGCCCTATGCTCTGAAAGTTAACTCACAACCTCACTACATCTCTAGGAAGACATTGTTTTCTGTGAATTTTAAGAGCAAACATTATCTATTCTAACCACTTTGATGCCTTTTTAGTAAGAGTTGTCCACTTTACTGAAATGAGTACTGAACAAAGGCTAAATTCTTTTTTGTCTTCAAGCCATGGTTTCCCTTACCACTAACAATCTGTTTCTTTGAATTATTTTTGACACACTTAAAAAATACCACTGGAACAAAACATTCTGGTTTGCCTATCTCCACAAAACCAATAATTTCAGTACTTGAACTGGTTTCTATATTTTTCCATTAGAAAATTTAAGAATAGGGGCACTTGGACGGTTCAGTCGGTTAAGTGTCTGACTTTGGCTCAGGTCATGATCTCACAGTTCATGTTTTTTTTTTTAACTTTATTTTTAATTTTTTAAAGTTTATATCCAAATTAGTTAGCGTATAGTGCAACAATGATTTCAGGAGTAGATTTCTTAGTGCCCCTTATCCATTTATCCCATCCCCCCTCCCACAACCCCTCTAGTAACCCTCAGTTTGTTCTCCATATTTATGAGTCTCTTCTGTTTTGTCTCCCTCCCTGTTTTTATATTGTTTCCCTTCCCTTATGTTCATCTGTTTTGTCTCTTAGAGTCCTCATATGAGTGAACTCACATGATTTTTGTCTCTCTCTGACTTTCACTTAGCATAATACATTCCAGCTCCATCCATGTAGTTGCAAATGGCAAGATTTCATTCTTTTTGATTACTGAGTAATACTCCATTGTATATATATACCACATCTTCTTTATCCATTCATCCATTAGTGGACATTTGGGCTCTTTCAATACTTTGGCTATTGTGGATAGTGCTGCTATAAACATGGGGGTGCATGTGTCCTTTTGAAACAACACACCTATATCCCTTGGATAAATGCCTAGTAGTGCAATTGCTGGGTCGTAGGGTAGTTCTATTTTTAGTTTTTTGAGGGACCTCCATACTGTTTTCCTCACAGTTCATGAGTTAGAGCCCCGCATTGGGCTCTGTGCTGACAGCTCAGAGCCTAGAGCCAGTTTCAGATTCTGTGTCTCCCTTTCTCTCTGCCCCTCCCCCACTCATGCTCTGTCTCTGTCTCTCTCAAAAATAGACATTAAAAATCTTTTTAAAAAAAAGAAAATTTAAGAATAAAATATTGCTATTGCTTTTATTCTTAAAGATTAAAAAAAGATCTAGGATAGGAACGATCATATACCCCACAACTTAAAAACATATCTGTATATGAATATTTCTGGAAGGAAAACTAAGAAATGGTTAACATTCCTAGTCTCTGGGAAAGGGAACTGGGGACAGAGGTGGAAGTGAGATTTTTCACTGTGTACTCTTTCACACTTCTTGAATTTCAAATCTTGTGAATGTATTACCTCTCCAAAAATTTTAAATTAAAAAATAAAGGGGAATAGATTCTATTTGTCCTGAGTTTCTGTGGGATGGGAATCAATAAAGGAAAAGAATATTAGATTCTGGATTAAGGAACTAATTTTATGGAACAGGTGAAACCTTGATCTAAATTGTCAGAGCCCTAAATAACCAACAGCCTAGATGGAGAAAGGAATTTCACATGTAAGAAACATTAAGAAAACTGAAGTCAAGCATAAGTTATGGAAGATATATAGATATAAGGTTAAACTGGAAATATGTGGCCTGTTGTCACTGACAGGAGTGCTACATAATGGGGAATAACTTCAATTTTACTTCATAAAGCTAGTATGAGATGAATATCGTGGTTCAGGTAATGAAATTTGTTAACAGTATCTAAAATGAATTTGTTGGGGCCTGGGTGGCTCAGTTGGTTAAGTGTCTGACTTTGGCTCAGGTCACAATCTCGTGGTTCATGCGTTCGAGCCCCACATCGGGCTCTGCACAGTGTGGAGCCTGCTTCAGATACCGCCCCCCCCCACACACACACTCTGCCCCTTCCCTGACCAATCTCTCTCTCTCTCAAAAATAAATAAATATTTAAAAAAATGAATTTGTTAAAAGCCAGAATTAGATAATCCCATTAAGGACGGAATAATCCAAACATGATAAAATATAAACTGATAGATATGACTTACAAAAAGGCATTTAAATAGCACTTTCAGAAAGACAAAAAAGGGTAGGAATTTCAGAGTGTAGAATTTAGAGGAGAGAAAATTTTTTGATTCAGACAATGAAGGTTCCAGCTACTATACTGAGAATGAGAGAATTGAATAGCTGTGAGAAATGTCATTTCACATTGGTAAATATGGTACTACAGTACAGTTGTAATGCAAGGACTAAATGTATCACTATATGAATCAATAGAATAGGAAACTAGACTTCTGAGGAAGATGGTGGAGTAGAAGGATCCTAGGCTCACCTTGTCCCATGGATACACCTAGATAATACCCACATTAGTGTAAATAACCCAGAAGACACCTCAAAGACTAGCAGAACAGACTCTCCACAGTTAAATGTTGAGAGAGGCCACATCAAAGAGTGTAGGAAGGGTGGAGATACACGGTTGGGAGCCAAATGGACCTGCGGGATTGTCCCTGGAGGGAGGAATACTGTGGGTGCAGGGAGAAGGAGGAGCAGAACCCACACCAGGTACACGAGGCATGGGGGACCCACGCTGGAAAGATAAATCCCCATAACATTTGGCTTTGAAAACTAGATGGGCTTCGTTTTATGAATTTTTACAATCAGTGGAGTGTAACACCTGGAACTTTAAAAATCAGAAGTTAGGCTCTGGGAGAGCCACAGGGTAAGAGGAAACTGACTTCTTGCACTTGAAGAGACAGCATAACAAACAGCTCCATTGAGATACAGCACAGAAGCAGCAGCTTGAAAAATGCCTATGTATACGGGAGGAAGATTTACTTAATAATCTCATAATGTATGCTGGAGGGTCAGGGATCTTTGAGAGATTTCTCCAAAAGCAAAGGAGCTGGAAGGAGCCATTTCCCTCCCCCAACACCCAGCCTAGATATACAAACACCTGCAGGAATGAGGCCAGTGTGAACACTCTCCATCTAGCTTGCAAACAGCAGGCCCTGCCTCCATGCATTTCTGTGGATATTCCCCCACCAACTCCCTTGCACTCAGCAGAAGTTTCCCCAGGTGGCCACAGGTCCTCTCAGGTGGCATACCAATGGAAACCTTGCTGGCACTGTGCGCCCCACCCCCGAAATTGTCCTGTGGACATGACCTCCAACATGCCCTTGGTAGGAGTCCATACAAATCTGTGTAACAAGCTTGGCAGTGTGCAAACAGCCCCAACAGGGGCCAGCAGAACTCCAAAGTAACTGCTAACCCAGGGAGAGAGGAAGATAATCACAAATACCAGTCCAACTGCAGCACCAGCAGTGGGCTGGAGGCAGACATCTGGTCTGACTGCAGGCGCTGCTGACCAATGAAAACCTCTCAGAGGACAACACAGGGAAAGTGCCATGCAGTTTGGTGCTGCTGCAGCTCTGGTAAACACCTGGTCTGATTCAACTCAAGCCCAAGTCAGCCCCAGACTGGTCCACTAACAACAGAAGGACCAAACCCTTTGCACAACAGACAAAGAGAGCCACTGCAGATAACAGGACTGAAGGCAAATGCAGCTTGGCCATAAGAGCAGGGCATACACAACACACATAGGGAACACCCCTTAAAGTGCCAGGTTCTGGTGAACAAGAGACATTGCACTGCAGGGCACTACAAGACCTCTTCTTCATAAGGTCACTACCTTTAAGAGTGAGAGGTACAGCAGATTTTCCTAACACATAGAAACAGACACTGAGAGTTATACAAAATAAGTACACAAAGGAATATGTCCCAAATGAAAGAACAGGACAAGATCACAGCAACAGAGCTAAACAAAACAGAGATAAGTAATGTGCCTGATAGAGAATCTAAAATAATAGTCATAAAGATACTCACTGGACTTGAGAAAAGAGTGGAGGAACTTGGTGAGTCTCTCAACAAAGAGATATAAAATATTAAAAAGAACCAATGAAATGAAGAACTCAATAACTGAAACTAAAAATACACTAGAGGAAATAAAATAGTAGACTAGAGGAAGCAGAATAATCAATCAGCAACCTGCAGGACAGAGTAATGGAAAGCAATCAAGCTGAATAGGAGAGAGAAAAAAGAATAACAAAAAATGAAAATAGGTTAAGAGAACTCAGCAACACCATCAAGTGAAATAACATCCCATTATAGGGATCTCAGAAAGAGAAGAAAGATAAAAAGGGGGCAGAAAATGTATTTGAAGAAATAATAGCTGAAAACTTCCTTAATCTGAGGAAGGAAACAGAAATCCAGATCTAGGAGGCACAGAGATCCCCCCAACAAAATCAACCCAAGAAAGTCCAGTCCAAGACACATAGTAATTAAAATGGTAAAAAGTGGTGATAGAGAATTTTAAAAGCAGCAAGATAAAAGAAGACAGTTACATACAAGAGAAACTCCATAAAGCTAACAGCTGATAGCTTTACAGAAACTTTGCAGGCCAGAAGGGAGGAGCATGATATATTCAAAGTGCTGAAAGAAAAGAAACCTGCAACTAAGAATATCCATCAATTATAGGCCAATATCCTCAGTGGTCAACACTGAGGAGTGGAGGGAAAATAAATAGGAAGTTGTTTTTAGTGATTTTTCACCAAGATATCCCATATGGTATGCTCATTAAATACCTACTTATACCTAACATTGTGCAGGAAGAAAATATCTAATGAGAATTTCTCCTATTGGGGCATCTGGATGGCTCAGTTGGTTATTGAACTCTTGATGTCAGCTCAGGTCTTGATCTCAGGATCATGAGTTCGTGGAACTAATCAATCAATCAATCAATACGGATTAAATTAACCTCTCTTTAAATCTTCTAGTTCTTTTAGGAAATACCTGGAATTCACTTATTAACCAGTTACCAGACATTATGCTAGGTTTTGTGGCCACAGAGATATATTATGCATGCTTCCAGATTTCTAGAAACTTAAGAGACTTGAAAACATACAAGTAAATAGAGGAGTTCACTAAGATGTTTTAAAAGGAGCATGACTGAAATATATGCAGAGCACATTCTGGACCAAAAAGGGAAAAATCTAAATTCTGCCTGGGAGTGTAAGTTTAAGGTTCACAGAGTGAGTGACCTTTAAGTTGGACAATAAAAAGTATGCTGCAGGATGAATGGGGGGAAATATTTTCCTACAAAAACAAGAGCCAGGTGTGGAGACAGAAAAATACATGGTGAGTTCAGAGAACAGCTAATTAGTCTATATAAGAGGAGAAGAGTTGGTGTGATATGTCAGGAAGGTGGTTATGAAATATAATTACAACAAAGTGGGCTAGAGTCTGATCATGGAACAAGTATGCATTTCTTTCCTGTAACCAATACATTTCCACTGAGCTGTTTTACATGGAGGAAACATGATCTGATTTTTAAAAACAGCTTTATTAAGTCATAATTGACATATAATAGACAATGTATTTAAAATATACAATTTGATAAATTTTGACACCTGTATTACCCACAAAATCCCAATAGTAAATATATCCATCTCTGTCCACCAAGGTTTCCTCTGCCACTTTGTAATTGCTCTCTCCTTCTCCTCCCTCCCCAGGCAACCAATGATCTGTTTTCTATCATTACACATAAGTTTGAATTTTCTGAAATTTTCAATAAATGGAATCTTAAAGTATGACTTTTTGGGTTTGATTTTTTTCATTCAGCATAATTATTTTGAGATTGAGTCATATTACATACCAAAAATTCATTCACTTTTATTGCTGAATAGTTTTCCATTTTCCACTGAATGATAAAATACAGTTTGTTTATTCATTCATGTGTTGATAGATACCTGGGTTGTTTGTAGTTTTGGGCTATTCCAAATAAAGCTCCTTATAAATATTCATATACAAGTCTTTGTAAGGACATATGCTACCATTTCTTTTAGGAATGTTCCTGTTAAATTTCTTAAGAAACAGCCAAAACCGGTTGTGTGTTTTATATTTCTACCAGTAATGTAGGAGTTTTCCAGTTACTTTGCAAGATTGCCAACACTTGGTATGGTTGGTCTTTTTAATTCTACATATTCCAATAGATATGAGGTGGTATCTGTTTTTAATTTTTTTTAATGACTGGGGCATTTTAATGACTGGTGGCTTAGTCAGTTAAGCATCTCAGTTTTGGCTCAGGTCATAATCTCATGGTTTGTGAATTAAAGCCCCAAATCAGACTCTGCTCTGGCAGTGTGGAGCCTGCTTGGGATTCTCTCTCTTCTTCTTCTTCTCTCTCTCTCTGCTGCTCCCCTGTTCATGCACATTCTCTCTCTCTTTCAAAATACATAAATAAATTTATTTTTCTTAATGACTAATGATGTATTTTTCCTTGTGCTTACTTGCTGTCTGTAAATATTCTTTGGTAAGGTGTCTGTGCATACATTTTGTCCATTTAAAAAACTAGATTGTTAATTTTCTTGAGTTCTGAGAATTTTTCATATGTCTTGCATACAAGTCCTTTATCATAAATGCAACTTGCAAATAGTTTCTCCCCGTCTGTGACTTATCTTCTGAAGAACAAATGTTCTTAATTTTGATGAAACAGAATCTATCAATTTGTTTTTTAATGGACCATACTCTTTTGTGTGTCACATTTAACAAATATTTGCTTAACTCAAGGTCACAAATAATTTCACTTAGGTTTTCTTGTAAAAGTTTTTTTTTTTTTTTTTTTTTTATTTATTTTTTTTTTTTTTTAATTTTTTTTTTTTTTTCAACGTTTTTTATTTATTTTGGGACAGAGAGAGACAGAGCATGAATGGGGGAGGGGCAGAGAGAGAGGGAGACACAGAATCGGAAACAGGCTCCAGGCTCCGAGCCATCAGCCCAGAGCCTGACGCGGGGCTCGAACTCACGGACCGCGAGATCGTGACCTGGCTGAAGTCGGACGCTTAACCGACTGCGCCACCCAGGCGCCCCATCTTGTAAAAGTTTTATAATTTTAGATTTTACCTTTGGGTCCAGGACCCATTCTGAATTAATTTTTGCATATGGTATGAGGTATAGATCCAAGTTCATATAAGTTTTTGCACATGCATACCCAATTTTCAACAACAGTATACTTTTTTTTAACAAAAATTAGTACAAGACACAAAAAAACTACAACACTGTACTTTTGCATCTTTGTCAAAATGAACACATATTTTTGGGGCTATTTATGTAGCTTGTACTTGTCTGTCTTGATGCTGGTAGCACACTGTCTTAGTTACTACAGTCTTATAAGTCTAGAAGTCAGGTAGTGTAAGTCAGCAAACATTGTGTCTCATATTCAAAGTTGCTTGGCTATTGTGGATCCTTTGAATTTCCATATAAATTTTAGAATCAGCTTAGTCACTTTCTACCAAAAAAAAAAAAAAAACACCCTGGTGGGATTATAATTGGAATTGTATTGTATGCCTAAATCAACTGGGGGAGAATTGACATTTTAACAATATTGTGTTTGATGATTCATAAACAGTGTACCAGTTCATTGATTTAGATCTTTAAAATTTTTTTAATGTTTATTTTTGAGAGAGAGACAGACAGAGTGCAAGCAGGGGAGGGGCAGAAAGAGAGTGAGGCACGGAATTTGAAGCAGGCTCCAGGCTCTGAGCTGTCAGCACAGAGGCCAACGCAGGACTCAAACTAATGAACCATGAGAGCATGACCTGAGCCGAAGTCAGATGCTTAACCAACTGAGCCACCCAGGCACCCCATAGATCTTTTAGATTCTTTAAGTTCTCTCAGCAATGTTTCCTAGTTTTTGGCATACAGATCTTACACATCTTTTATCAGATTTGTCCTAAGTAGCCAACATTTTTAATGCAATTATAAATGGTATTGTAACAAATATATAGAAATACAATCAATTTTTGGTAAACTGATCTTGTGTTTTACAACGTTGCTAAACTCTTTTATTAATTTGAGTAGCTTTTTATTATAGATTCCATAGTATTTTCTATAGAGACAAACATGCTTTACTTCACCTTTTCCAATTTGAATGGCTTTTATTTCTTTTTCTTACCTTATTGCAGTGGTTAGGATTGCTAATACAATATCAAGTAGAAGGACATTCTCTTATCCTGAGAAACGACATCCTCAACTTGTCCTTGATGTTAGGGAAAAATCATACAGTCTTTCACCATTGAGTATGATGTTAGCTATAGGTTTTCATAGATGACCTTTATCAAGTTGAGAATGTTCCCTTCTCTTCCTAGTATATTGGTTTTTTATCAGGAATGAGGGTTAGGTGTCAAATACTTCTTTCTTCAGTGAAATACTTTTTTCTCGTCTGTTAATCTGAGGAATTATATTGATCGATTTTCAAATGCAAAACCAACACTGAATTCCCAAGATAAATTCCACTTGGTCATAATATGTTATCCTTTATACACTTATTGGGTTCTATTTGCTAATCTTATTAAGAATTTTAACATCTGTAAGAAAAACAGGGGGCCAACATGGCAGAGAAGTAGGGGGGTCCATACTTCTCGTGTCTCTCAAACAAAGAAGTGCAGTAGCCAAAGGACTTTGAACCCCAGAGCCTGGGAGGAAAAGAGACTGAATCTACCAGGAAGAAAATGGGGAAACTGGAAAAAAGATAGGTGGGTGATTGCGAACTGGGGGAGATAAAAAAGGCCGCATGGGCACGGAGGGGAGGGACCCCTTCTGTGGAGAGACAAAGGGAAGAGAAAGAGCAGCTAAGGAAGTGTAGGTCCGCATCTGGACAGGAGAAAGACCTCAGACTGAGACTGAGAGGGATCCTATCTCTAACTGCAGGGCTTTCTTTGGACTGGGGCTGGCTCCCTGTTCCCGCACCTGGGGAGGAGGGGAGTCAGGCCTGGGTGCTGTGGTAGGTCAGGGGCTCAGTCTGCAGTTTCAGAAAGTGGTTCTCTCCCTGGAGGGCTGCGTGATAGTACAAAGCCTGCCTGCGTTCCCCCCCCCCCCCCCCCCCCCCGCTCAGTGGCTGGGCCAAGGGCGCAGTCTGCAGTAGGAGAAGCGGCCCTCTCCCTGGAGTGCTGTGGGAAAAGACAAAGGCTGCCTGCGTCTGCCACCCTGGGGGTTCATGGCAAGGTCAGCAGCACAGTCCACAGTAGAAGGTAGTCCTTCCTGAAGTGTGGCAGCACAGACAAAGCCAGCCAGGGCCACATACTGGGGGCACTGAGAGGCGCTTCCCCAGTGCCAGAGCGCATGGAGTGGAACTTTGAATCCTAGCCAAGCACAGGGTCAGGGGAGTTGGGGGAGTGAGAAGGACCACCCCATCTGCACCTGCGGCACAGTGAGGACAACTAAAATGGAGTCCACTGGGTCCAGCTCCATGGAGAACAGACTGGGGGATCACCATTCCCCCCCTGCGTCCAGCACCAAGGTGGGGCCTCAGGGATCACTCTGAGTGGTGGTGGGTCCAGACTACACCAAACCACGCCCCTTTGCACTGGGTAACTGCCTATCTACTGGAGCGGGACAGACCCTGTGGACAGCTCCTCCAGACAAGCACTGCAGCATTGCCTGGATTAACTCTAGGTCAATTCTGTATATATAGATATATTCTCCACCCCTCATTTTTCCTTCTTATCTCTTCCCTCCCCTAGCCTGGTTACTCTGGTTATTGGTTTGTCTCAACTGACATATTTAATCCATTGTCTTGATACATGTTCTACACCTCCTTTACACTCACTCCTTTCTCTCTCTGAAATAATCAAGCCATATAGTTTCTCTGTCTGGGTAACTTAATCTTCGTTTTGTTTTCCCCACCTCCTTCCTTATTTTCCTTTCTCTCTCTCTGGATTAACGCTTTTAGTCTCTCTGCCTAGTCAAAGTTTAGTTTTCTTTTCCCCTTGCTCCTGTCATTTCTCTCTTTGTATGTGCTCTTCCATCAGCACCACCTCTGCCCTCTTCTTCACTTGTAGTTGGTGTTTTTGGGGTTTTTGTTTTTAGTCTTTAGTTTTTTGTTTTTGTTTGTTTATTTGTTATTTGTGTGTTTTTGTCTCCTGTTTGTCTGTTTTCCTTTACAGGGCTACTCCAAGGAACAAATCAAAGCACACCTGCTGAAGGGTCCAAAATGTCACTATGAGTAGGGTAATAAAATAACCAAAGTCACAACAACAGAGAGCAAGTAACAATCTCTGAAAAAACACCTCCTGAAGGGCCAGGCCCTGGACAGTGTATGACCCTTTTTTACTATAGCACTGCTTGCAGGTGCAGAGCACACAACAAGCTTTTAAAATGCAAAGGGCCATAAAAATAACTAAAATGACAAAATGGAAGAATTCTCCTCAAAAGAAATGCCAGGACGTAGCAACAGCTAATGAATTGATCAAAACCTATTTAAGCAATATAACAGAACAAGAATTTAGAATAATACTCATAAAATTAATTGCTGGACTTGAAAAAAGCATAGAGGACAACAGAGAATCTATTGCTACAGAGATCAAGGGACTAAAAAATAGTCATGATCAATTAAAAAATGCTATAAATGAGGTGCAAAATAAAATGGAGGCGGCCACAGCACAGATTGAAGAGGAAGAGGGGAAAATAGGTGAATTAGAAGATAAAATTATGGAAGAAAAGGAAGCTGAGAAAAAGAGAGAGAAAAAAATCCAGGAGCACGAGAGGAGAATTAGAGAACTAAGTGATGCAATTAAATGGAACAATATCCATATCATAGGAATTCCAGAAGAAGAAGAGAGAGAGAAAGGGGCTGAAGGAGTACTTGAACAAATCATAGCTGAGAACTGCCCCCATCTGGGGAAGGAAACAGGCATTGAAATTCAAGAGGCACAGAGAACTCCCTTCAGACGTAACTTGAATCGATCTACATGACATATCATAGTGAAACTGGCAAATACAAGGATAAAGAGAGAATTCTGAAAGCAGCTAGGGATAAATGGGCAACAACATACAAAGGTAGACACATAACGGTAGTAGCAGACCTATCTACTGAAACTTGGTAGGCCAGAAAGGAATGGCAGGAAATCATCAATGTGATGAACAGGAAAAATATGCAGCCAAGAATCCTTTATCCAGCAAATCTGTCATTCAGAATAGAGGGAGAGATAAAGGTTTTCCCAAACAAACAAAAACTGAAGGAATTCATCACCACTAAACCAGCCCTACAAGAGATCCTAAGGGGGACTCGGTGAGTGAAATGTTGCAAGGACCACAAAGTACCAGAGACATCACTACAAGCATGAAACCTACAGATATCACAATGACTCTAAACCCATATTTTTCAATAATAACACTGAATGTAAATGGACTAAATACTCCAATCAAAAGACATAGGATATCAGAATGGATAAAAAAAGTAAGACCCATCTATTTGCTGTCTACGAGAGACTCATTTTAGACCTGAGAACACCTTCAGATTGAAAGTGAGGGGATGGAGAACTATCTATCATGCTACTGGAAGTCAAAAGAAAGCTGGAGTTGCCATACTTATATCAGACAAACTAGACTTTACATTAAAGGTTGTAACAAGAGATGAAAAATGGCATTATAGACTAATTACAGGGTCTATCCATCAGGAAGAGCTAACAATTACAAATGTCTATACACCAAATTCAGCAGCCCCCAAATATATAAAACAATCACAAACATAAGCAACCTTATTGCTAAGAATTTGGTAATTGAAGGGGGCTTTAATACTCCACAACATGGAGTATTACAACATGGATAGATCTGAATGGTGTAAGAAAGTGGTCTAGTTTCATTCTTCCACATGTTGCTGTCCAGTTCTCCCAGAACCATTTGTTAAAGAGACTGTCTTTTTTCCATTGGATATTCTTTCCTGCTTTGTCAAAGATTAGTTGGCCATACTTTTGTGGGTCCAATTCCCACAACAATGGATAGATCACCTAGACAGAGAATCAATAAAGAAACAAGGGCCCTGAATGATACATTGGACCAGATGGACTTGGCAGATATATATAGAACTCTGCATCCCAAAGCAACAGAATATACTTTCTTCTCAAGTGCACATGGAACATTCTCCAAGATAGATCACATACTGGGTCACAAAACAGCCCTTCATAAGTATAAAAGAATTGAGTTCATACCATGCACACTTTCAGACCACAATGCTATGAAACTTGAAATCAACCACAGGAAAAAGTCGGGAAAACCTCCAAAAGCATGGAGGTTAAAGAACACCCTACTAAAGAATGAATGGGTCAACCAGGAAATTCAAGGAGAAATTTAAAAATATATGGAAAAAAGTGAAAATGAAAATACAACAATCCAAATGCTTTTGGATGCAGTGAAGGCAGTCCTGAGAGGAAAATACATTGCAATCCAGGCCTATCTCAAGAAACAAGAAAAATCTCAAATACAAAATCTAACAGCACACCTAAAGGAAATAGAAGCAGAATAGCAAAAACACCCCAAACTCAGCAGAAGAAGAGAAATAATAGAGATCAGAGCAGAAATAAACAATATAGAATCCAAAAAACAGTAGAGCAGATCAATGAAACCAAGAGTTAGCTTTTTGAAAAAATAAACAAAATTGACAAACCTTTAGCCAGGCTTCTCAAAAAGAAAAGAGAGAGGGCCCAAATAGATAAAATCACAAATGAAAATGGAATTATTACAACCAATCCCTCAGAAATACAATCAATTATCAGAGAATACTATGAAAAATTATATGCCAACAAACTGGACAACCTGGAAGAAATGGACAAATTCCTAAACACCCACACACTTCCAAAACTCAAATGGGAAGAAATGGAAAATTTCAACAGATCCATAACTAGGGAAGAAATGGAATCCATTATCAAAAATTTCCTAACAAATAAGAGTCTAGGACCAGATGGCTTCCCTGGGGAATTCTACCAGACATTTAAAGCAGAGATAATACCTATCCTTCTCAAGCTGTTCCAAAAAATAGAAAGGGAAGGAAAACTTCCAGACTCATTCTATGAAGCCAGCATTACTTTGATTCCTAAACCAAATAGAGACCCAGCAAAAAAAGAGAACTACAGGCCAATATCCCTGATGAATATGGATGCAAAAATTCTCAATAAGATACCAGCAAATCGAATTCAACAGCATATAAGAAGAATTATTCACCATGATCAAGTGGGATTCATTCCTGGGCTATAGGGCTGCTTCAACATTCGCAAATCAATCAACGTGATACATCACATTAATAAAAGATAAGAACCATATGATCCTGTCAATCAATGCAGAACAAGCATTTGACAAAATTCAGCATCCTTCCTTAATAAAAACCCTCGAGAAAGTCGGGATAGAAGGACCATACTTAAACATCATAAAAGCCATTTATGAAAAGCCCACAGCTAATATCATCCTCAATGGGGAAAAACTGAGAGCTTTCCCCCTGAGATCAGGAACATGACAGGGATGTCCACTCTCACCGCTGTTGTTAAACATAGTGTTGGAAATGCTAGCATCAGCAATCAGACAACAAAAGGAAATCAAAGGCATCAAAATTGACAAAGATGAAGTCAAACTTTCACTCTTTGCAGATGACATGATATTCTACATGGAAAACCCGACAGACTCCACCAAAAGTCTGCTAGAACTGATACATGAATTCAGCAAAGTCACAGAATACAAAATTAATATACAGAAATTGGTTGCATTTTTATATACCAATAATGAAGCAACAGAAAGAGAAATAAAGAAACTGATCCCATTTACAATTGCACCAAGAATCATAAAGTACCTAGGAATAAACCTAACCAAAGATGTAAAAGATCTGTATGCTGAAAACTATAGAAAGCTTATGAAGGAAATTGAAGAAGATACAAAGAAATGGAAAAACATTCCATGCTCATGGATTGGAAGAATAAATATTGTTAAAATGTCAATACTACCCAAATCAATCTACACATTCAATGCAATCCCAATCAAAATTGCACCAGCATTCTTTTTGAAGCTAGAACAAGCAATCCTAAAATTTGTATGCAGCCACAAAAGGCCCTGAATAGCCAAAGTAATATTGAGGAAGAAAACCAAAGTGGGAGGTATCACAATTCCATACTTTAGCCTCTACTACAAAGCTGTAATCATCAAGACAGTATGGTGTTGGCACAAAAACAGACACACAGACCACTGGAATAGAATAGAGACTCCAGAATTGGACCCACAAACGTATGGCCAACTAATCTTTGACAAAGCAGGGAAGAATATCCAATGGAAAAAAGACAGTCTCTTTAACAAATGGTTCTGGGAGAACTGGACAGCAACATGTGGAAGAATGAAACTAGACCACTTTCTTACACCATTCACAAAAACAAACTCACAATGGATGAAGGACCTGAATGTGAGACAGGAAACCATCAAAACCCTAGAGGAGAAAGCAGGAAAAAACCTCTCTGATGTCAGCCGCAGCAATTTCTTATTTGACACATCTCCAAAGGCAAGAGAATTAAAAGGAAAACTGAACTATTGGGACTTCATCAAGATAAAAAGCTTCTGCACTGCAAAAGAAACAATCAAAAAAACTAAAAGGCAACCGATGGAAGGGGAAAGATATTTGTAATGACATATCAGATAAAGGGCTAGTATCCAAAATCTATAAAGAATTCACCAAACTCCACACCCGAAAAACAAATAATCCAGTGAAGAAATGTGCAGAAGACATGAATAGACACTTTTCTAAAGAAGACATCGAGATGGCCAACAGACACATGAAAATATGCTCAACATCGCTCCTTATCAGGGAAATACAAATCAAAACCACACTGAGATATCATCTCACACCAGTCAGAGTGGCTAAAATGAACAAATCAGGAGACTATAGATGCTGGAGAGGTTGTGGAGAAACAGGAATCCTCTTGCACTGTTGGTGGGAATGCAAACTGGTGCAGCTGCTCTGGAAAACAGTGTGGATGTTCCTCAAAAAATTAAAAATAGATAACCCTATGATCCAGCAATAGCACTGCTAAGAATTTACCCAAGGGATACAGGAGTGCTGATGCATAGCAGAACTTGTACCCCAATGTTTACAGCAGTACTTTCAAGAATAGCCAAATTAGGGAAAGAGCCTAAATGTCCATCAACTGATGAATGGATAAAGATGTGGTTTATACATACAATGGAATACCACTTGGCAATGAGAATGAAATCTGGCCATTTGTAGCAATGTGGATGGAACTGGAGAGTATTATGCTAAGTGAAATAAGTCAGGCAGAGAAAGACAGATACCATATGTTTTCACTCATATGTAGATCCTGAGAAACTTAACAGAAGACCATGTGGGAGGGGAAGGGGGGAAAGAAAAAGTTACAGAGAGGGAAGGAGGCAAACCATAAGAGACTCTTAAATACTGAAAACGAACTGAGGGTTGATGGGGGGTGGGGGAGAGGGGAAAGTGGGTGATGGGTATTAAGGAGGGCATCTGCTGGGATGAGCACTGGGTATTGTATGGAAACCAATTTGACAATAAATGATGTTTAATAAAAAAATCTCTGTTCATGAGGAATATAGGTCTCTAGCTCTCTTTTCTTATTAGGTCACCTCTCTTATTCATGATGTTGATAATTTGTTGTTTTTACTCCATTTTTCTGATAAGGCTGGCTATAAGCTTATAAATTTTATTGATCTTAAAGAATAAGCTTTTGGGTTTCATTGATTTTCTGTATTGCTTTTCTATTTTCTATTTAATTAACTTCTCTTGATCTTTCTTATTTCCTTCTTAGTTTTGGTTTCATTTGCTTTTAGCTTTCTAGTTGTATAAGGTAGAATTCAATATGCAACTTTCTTTTCTTTTTTTAATTTTTTTTAATGTTTATTTATTTTTGAGACAGAAAGAGACAGAGCATGAGCGGGGGAGGGGTAGAGAGAGACAGGGAGACACAGAATCTGAAGCAGGCTCCAGGCTAGGAGCTGTTAGCACAGAGCCTGACGTGGGGCTCAAACCCACGAGCCATTAGATCATGACCTGAGCTGAATTCAGATGCTTAACTGACTGAGCCACCCAGGCGTCCCACTTTCTTTTCTAATATAGTTATTTAGTACTTAAAATTTCCCTTTTATGTACTCCATCCCACAAAATTAGCTGCATTGCACAAAATTTAATATGCTGTGGTTTCATTGTCACCTAGTCTAAAATACTTCTAATTTCCCTTCTGAATTATTCTCTAATGCATGGGTCACTTAGATGTGTATTATTTAGTTTTCAAATACTTACGGATTTTGTAAATAACTTTCTTTTTAAAAAGTTTTTCTTTAAATTACAGCTAATTAACATACTGTGTAATATTAATTTTAGGTATAGAATATAGCAATTCAATACTTCCATACAACACCCAGGGCTCATCCAAAACAGTGCACTCCCTAATCCCCATCACCTATTTAACCCATCCCCACACCTGCCTCCCCTCTGGCAACCATCAGTTCGTTCTCTATACTTAAGACTCTGTTTCTTGGTTTGCCTCTCTTTTTTCCCCCTTTGCTCATTTGTTTCTTAAATTCCACATATGAGTGAAATCATATGATATTTGTCTTTCTCTGTCATATTTCATTTAGTGTAATAGTCTCTAGCTCCATCCACATCATTGCAAATGGAAAATTTTTATTCTTTGTTATGGCTGAGTAATATTCCAGTATATATACATATATATATATATATATATATATATATATATATACACTCCTTTATCCATTAATCAGTTGATGGACACTTTGGCTGTGCCCATTTTTTAATAGGATTATTCACTTTTTGGGTGTTGAGTATGATAAGTTCTTTATAGATTTTCGATACTAACCCTTTATCAGATATGTCATTTGAAAATATCTTCTCCCATTCCACAGGCTGCCTTTTAGTTTTGTTCATTGTTTCCTTTGCTATGCAGAAGATTTTTATTTTGATTTACTTCCAATAGTTTATTTTTGCTTTTGTTTCCCTTGCCTCATGAGACATATCTAGAAACAAGTTGCTATGGCCAATGTCAAGGAGGTAACTTCCTGTGTTCTCTTCTAGGACTCTTATGGTTTTCAGGTCTCAGATTTAGGTCTTTAACCTATTTTGAATTTATTTTTGTGTATGGTGTAAGAAAGTGGTCTAATTTCATTCTTTTGCCGGTTGCTGTCCAGTTTTCCCGGCACCATTTGTTAAAGAGACTGTCTTTTTCCTATTGGATATTCTTTCCTGTTTTGTGAAAGATTAATCAACCATATAATTGTGGGTTCATTTCTGGGTTTTCTATTCTGTTCCATTGATCTATGTATCTGTTTTTGTGCCAGTACCATACTGTGTTGACCACTACAGCTTTGTAATATAACTTGAAGCCTGTAATTGTGATACCTCCAACTTTGCTTTTCCTTTTCAAGATTGCTGTGGCTATTTAGGGTCTTTTGTGGTTCCATACAAATTTTAGGATTGTTCTAGCTCTGAGAAAAATTCTGTTGGTATTTTGATAGGGATTGCATTAAATGTGTGGATTGCTTTGGGAAGTAGAGGCATTGTTGTTAACATTTGTTCTTCCACTACATAAGTATGGAAGGTTTTTTCATTTGTGTTGTCTTCAATTTCTTTCAGTGTTTTATAGTTTTCAGAGCATAAGTCTTTCACCTCTTTGGTTATGTTTATTCCCAGGTCTCTTATTGTTTTTGCTGCAATTGTAAATGAGATTCATTCCTTAATTTATCTTTCTGATACTTCATTAATATTAGCAGTAGTATATAGAAATTAGTAGTATATATAAGTATATAATATATATATATATATAGTGTACTAGCATATAGCTATTAGCATATACAAATGCAACAAACTTCTGTCTATTGATTTTATATCCTGCAACTTTACTGAAGTCATTTATCAATTCTAGTAGGTTTATGATGTATTTTAGGATTTTCTCTATATAGTAACATATCATCTGCAAATGTTAACAGTTTTATTTCTTCCTTACCAATTTGGCTGTCTTTTATTTCTGTTTGGTGTCTGATTGCTATGGCTAGGACTTCCAGTATTTTGTTGAATAAAAGGAGTAAGAGTAGGCATCCTCGTCTTGTTCCTGATCATAGAGAAAAAGCTGTCAGTTTTTCTCCATTGAGTATGATGTTAGCTGTGGGATTTTCCATATATGGCCTTTATTATGTTGACATATGTCCCCTCTAACCCGACTTTGTTGACAGTTTTCATCCTGAATGGATGTTTTACTTTGTCAAATGCCTTTTCTGCATCTATTTAAATCATCATATGGTTCTTATCCTTTATTTTATTAATGTGGTATATCACATTGATTGATTTGTGAATATTGAAACACTCTTGCATCACAGGAATAAATCCCACTTGATTGTGGTGAATGATTTTTTTAAAATGTATTGTTGGATTTGGTTTGCTAGTATTTTACTGAGAATTTTTGCATTCATGTTCATCAGGGATATTGGCCTGTATTTCTCTTTTTAGTGGAGCTTTTATCTGGTTTTGGTATTAGGGTAATGCTGGCCCATGGAATGAATTTGGAAGTTTTCCTTTCTCTTCTATTTTTTGGAATAGTTTGAGAATAGGTATTAATTCTTCTTTAAATGTTTGGTAGAGGGGCGCCTGAGTGGCTCAGTCAGTTAAGTATCCAGCTTTGGCTCAGGTCATGATCTCATGGTTCATGATTTCAAGCCCCGCATCAGGCTCTCTGCTGTCATTACAGAGCCTGCTTGGGATCCTCTGTCTCCCTGTCTCTCTGCCCCTCCCCTGCTCTCTCATGAGCGCTCTCTCTCTCTCTCTCTCTCTATCTCAAAAATAAACTTTTAAAAAATTAAAAAAATCATTTGGTGGAATTCATCTATGAAGCCATCTGGCCCTGTACTGTTGTTTGTTGGGAGTTTTCTGATTACTCATTCAATTTCCTTGTTGGTTATCAGTCTGTTCAAGTTTTTTATTTCTTCTTGTTTCAGTTTTGGTATTTTATATGTTTCTAGAAATTTATCCATTTCTTCCAGACTGTCCAATTTGTTGGATTATATATTTTTCATAATATTCTCTTATGATTGTTTATATTTCTGTGGTGTTGATTGCTCTTCCTCCTCTCTTGTTGGTGATTTTATTTATTTGTTCCTTTCTCTTTCCTTTTTGGTAAGACTGGCTAGAGGTTTGTCAATTTTGTGAATTTTTTCAAAGAATCAGCTTCTGGTTTCATTGATCTGTTCTACATTATTGTTTTAATTTCTATAACATTTATTTCTGCTCTAATCTGTATTATTTTCTTCCTTCTGCTGGCTGTAGGCTTTTTTTTGGTTCTTTTTCTAGTTCCTTTAGGTGCAAGGGTACAGTGTTTATTTGAGATATTTCTTTCTTCTTAAGATATTACTATATTACTATATACTTCCCTCTTAGGACCACGTTTGCTGCATCCAAAAGGTTTTGGACCATTGTGTTTTCATTTGTTTCCATGTATTTTTTAGTATCTTCTTTGATTTCCTGGTTGATCCATTCATTGTTTAGTAGCATGTTGTTTAATCTCCATGTATTTGTAGCCTTTCTATATTTTTCTCCTGTGGTTGATTTCTAGTTTTATAGCATTGTGGCCAGAGAAGGTGCATGGTATGATTTCAATCTTTCTGTATTTGTTGAGGCCTGATTTGTGAGCTAATATATTATCTATTCTGGAGAATGTCTCATGTGCACTTGAAAAGAATGTGTATTCTGCTGTTTTAGGATGGAATGTTCTGAATATAAATATTCTGCAGGGCCTCAGTTCTACTGGAAGTGGTGTCACAAGCAGACCTGAGCACACCAAGTTAAATGTCACCACATTCAGGCCAGGGACCAAACACAGACCATAGCAGGCAAAGAGAGCTCCTGCAGAAGATTGGCTGAAGAATAAAGCATCCAAAACACAACAGCAAAGCACATGCAGCACATACCAGAGAAACTCCCTGAAGCACCAGGTTCTGGGAACTACATAACCTCTTCTTCATAAAGCCATTACTTTCAGGAGCTGGAGACATAACGGGCTTTTCTAATACACAGAAGAAGGCAGAGATCTAGATACAAAGCCAAGACAGTGAAATTTATCCCAAATGAAAGAACAAGATAAGGCCATGGCCACACATCTAAGTGAAACAGATATAAGTAACATGCCTTATGGAGAATTTAAAGCAACAATCATAAGGATACTCACTGGCTTGAGAAAAGAATAGAAGACATCAGTGAGACCCTTACCATAGAGATAAAAGAGTTAAAAAGGAATCAGTCAGAGAGGAAGAATGCAATGAACAAGATTGGAAACAGCTTGATGAAATGGACAGTAGGTTGGAGGAAGCAGGGGAATCAATTAATGACTTAGAAGACAAAGTAATGGAAAATAATGAAGCTGAACAAAAGTGAGAAAGAAGAATATTGCAACATGAGGATGGACTTAGGGAAGTCAGTGACTCCATCAAATGTAATAACATTTGTATTACAGGAGTCCCAGAAGACGAAGAGAGAAAAGGGGGTAGGAAAAATTTTTGAGGATATAATAGCTAAAAACTTCCATAATCTGGGAAAGGAAACAAACATCCAGATTCAGGGGGTACAGAGAACTCCGTAAATATCAACAAAAGCAGGCTAACACCAAGACTTATTGTAAATAAATTTGCAAATATAGAGATAAAGAGAAACTATTAAAAGCAGCAAGACAAAAGAGGTCCTTGATTTACAAGGCAAGGCCCACATAAGTCCAGCTGGAGACTTCTCAACAGAAACTTGTCAAACCAGAAGGGAGTGGCATGATATATTCAAGGTGCTGAATGGGAAAAATCTGCAGCCAAGAATATTCTATCCAGGAAGACTATCATTCAGAATAGAGGGAGAGATAAGGAGTTTCCCAGACAAACAAAAACTAAAGAAGTTTGTGACCACTAAACAAGCCCTGGAAAAAATATTTATTTTTATAACATTTATTCATTTTTGAGAGTGAGAGAAACAGAGCATGAGTGGGGGAAGGGCAGAGAGAGTGGGAGACACAGAATCAGAAGCAGGCTCCAGGCACAGAGCCTGACGTGGGGCTCGAACTCACAAACCATGAGATCATGGCCTGAGCCAAGGTCGGACACTTAACCGACTGAGCCACCCAGGTGCCCTGTGGATGCCTTTGGATTCTTTGGATTAGTGTTAACATGGTAATGATTTTCCATCCTTTTACAGTTGGCTCTTAAACAATGTAGGGGTTAGGGGTGCTGACCTGCCATATAGTCAAAAATGCATATAAGTTTTGACTCCCCCCCCAACTTAACTACTAATAGCCAAATATTGATCAGAAGCTTACTGATAAGGGGGGACTACTGTATCTTCATTGTGGTGTGGATATGCACACTTATATATGCGATAAAATGTATAGAACTAAATACACACACAAATAAATAAAAGTAAAGCTAGGAAAATTGGAATTAAAGTCAGTGTATTGTATCAACATCAATATCCTGGTTGTGATGTCATATCATAGTTTAGCAAGATGTTACCATTGGAGGAAACTGGGTGCTATGGATGGGATGTCTGTGTTCCCCACCCCCAAATTTCATACGTTGAAATCCTATCCCCCAAGGTAACTTCCCCAAGAACTTTGGGAGGTAATTAGGTCATGAGGTTGGAGCCCTCATGAATGGGTTTAGTGCCCTTACAGGAAGAGATATGAGAGCTTGATGTCACTCTCTTTGCCATGTGAGGATTCATTGATTAGATGACCATCTGCAAACCAAGAAGGGGCTGCCACCAGACACTGGAACTGCTGGCACCTTAATCCTGAAGTTCTTAGCCTCCAAAACTATGAGAAATAAATTTTTGTTGTTTAAATTATCCAGTCTATGGTATTGTTATAGCAGCCTGAACAGACTAAGACACTGGGTAAAGAGTACACAGGATCTCTCTGTATTATTTCTTACAACTGTATGTGAGTCCACAATTATTTTAAACTCCAATTAAAAAAGATAATTGTGGGACAACTAAGGAAATTCATATACCAAGTAGGTAACAAATGATATTAAGAAAGCATTGTCAATATTTAAACTATGATAATGGTGGGGCGCCTAGGTGGCTCAGTCAGTTGAGCATCCGACTTCAGCTCAGGTCATGATATCACTGTTTGTGGGTTTGAGCCCGGCGTTGAGCTCTGTGCTGACAGCTCAGAGCCTGGAGCCTGCTTTGGATTCTGTGCCTCCCTCTTTCTCCGCCCCTACATGCTCTCTCTCTCTCTCTCAAAAATAAATAAACATAAAAAAATAAAGCATGATAATTGTATTGTAAAACAGAGATACATACTAAAGGAAGTAGGAATGAAATATCATTTCAGTAATTTGCTTTCAAACAATCTAGCAGTAGTTGATAAAACAAGATTGGTTATATGCTCATAACTGTTGATAATTATTGTACATGGGTGATGGGTATAAAGGGGTTCATTATACTTTTTTGCATTTCTGAAATCTTGAATATTATACACTACACATGGGTAAGTTCTGTAATGTCAAAAATTAAAAGACAATGTTTTTAGAAAAAAAGGAAGAAATGACCACAATAAAAAGCAGGACTGAAAATGATATATGACTAATGCTCCTTATAACTTTGATCTATCTGTGGTTTAAGCAGTGTCACAAGGCTGACCAAGAAAAATAATTACGGAGGATTACTAAAGTACATTCAGCCCATCCATTGATACATATACTTTAGCTTTTTCTCTTTGTATGAAGTCAGACCATCAGAAAGGTGTGTCCTCAGACACGGTTTGGGTTGCTTGTTATAATACATTTGCTGAGATCTGCTTTGACCCTAGGCCTTTGGCTTCTTCTGAAGAATACTCTAGAGCAGAGGTAGGGAAGTACACTCATTGTTTTTTTATATATTGTCTATGGCTACTCTCATGCTTCGAAAGCAGAGTTGAGTACAGTTGAGTAGTTGTAACAGAGACTGTATGACCCACAAAGCCAAACATGTTTACTATCTAGCCTTACAGAAAGTTTTCCAAGCCCTGCTTTAGAAGACAGTCAAAGCAAACATTGTACTATCTGCAAGATGGGTTGTTATGCATGACACTGCTTCTCTATTATTAGGCTGACTATATGTCCAAGTTTATACTGGCTGTCACAGCGTAAATATGAACAGAGTCCTATCTATCAATTTACTATGAAGATTAAAAATCTTTTTGAAAATCGAGGAAGTCTTTACCACAGAGGAATTGTCACATGGTGCAGACAATTTACTCACATAACTGTGTATTTCTTTCATTCTGTATCTGTCACAAAGAACACAAATTTGCAGCATAATTTGAGTAGCCATGTTACCACAATTCATCCAGCATTGTGTATAGTTTAAAAAAAATTTTAACGTTTATTCAGTTAATTCACAACGTTTATTCACAAATGGTGAGATCATGACCTGAGCTGAAGTTGGCCGCTTAACCGACTGAGCCACCCAGGTGCCCCTGTGTATAATTTTATTTTGATCAATTAGACCTACAGTCTAATTAACGATCTGTTGTGGACTTTGTCCATTCTGTCTGTATTTTCCCTGATCCTAACTTAATGAATTGTATGTTGTTCATTTTCCTATATTGATTATTATAAACCTCCTAAATCCAATATTAAATGGAAGCAGCAACTAAACATATAAAGGAACAAATGGCAATTTGCCAGAGACAGTATTTCCTGACTCTTTGGGGGAAAGATAAGAGATCTGTAGAGTCAGAGTTGGGGAGGTGAGGGGGTACAGGTGAGAAGGTACCTTGCAGAGTCTAGAAGCAGCAGGGAGATCCCTCCCCTCACCCCTAGGCTGTGGCACTGACTCCCCCCACCCCCCATCCCACCTTTCCTCCATCAACTGCATCCCATTTTCAATCAAAATCAAAACATGCAGGGCTCTGGATGTGGGACATCAACCACGTGGTGCTCATGCAACAGGAGGATGGTGAGATGTCTCAAGGAGAGTCTAGAATCTGTCATACCCTGGTGACTGGTGCTAGGAGATGAGGCTATCTCACCCTATCATGCTATCTCATGCGAGGGGCCACATCCCTCTGTAGCCAGGGTTGGGGACCACTGGGGACAGCTCAGGTTAGCTGGCATGTTACTGCTGGGCCTCAGCCCTTGGGCTCTCTTACTGACAACTCGGCTTTTCCCACAAGCTTGAAGCCAGGCAGGCATCTGTGGACTCAAACCAGCTGCTGGGGCTGGGAGGTAGGTCCTGCAGCCTTCACTATGGGGTGTGGCCCAGGGACTCTTCAGAGACTCCAAGAAACCCTGGAAAGACAGTGCCCACGTTGTCAGTTGCTCCACGTTCACCCCACAAATGCTTCCCGGGGCATCCAGGGGTGACTCACTGTGCAGGATACTATAGAATAGAAAAGTTCAGAAAAAAACTAACTCTTAATTAATAACCATGGTTGAATATAGGAAAGATGATAAAATTTGGACTAAATTCAGTAAAGGTTTGAATCCCAGCTCACTCACATTTTAGCCGGGAGAGTATTAAGTAGTTACCTGTGGATACAGATTCCAATACAAGGATGAATATGTCTGTTTACTGGGTGATTAAGATGAGATGATACTTTTAAAGGTAAGCACTGAATAAATATTAGTAATTACTGTTATTAAAAAGTACGTATCAGGTATCTGATTTAATTTTCACAACTCTGACAATTAGTTGTTACTATTATTATTCTACCCATTTTACAGATGAGAAAATAGAGACTTAGAAATTTTAAAGTCCTATGCATTAAGGTCACAAAGCTAGCAAATGAAATGACAGGATTCAACCCACATCTATTGGTTCCAAAAATCACACTCTCAGGTACTACGTAATATTGCATTAAGTGCCCAATTCCTGGCCTACTCTAACCTACTGATAATTGGTCACCACAATCCCCAGACTCCTGAGACCACATAATTGGCACCTCTGGCTGGTAGCAGAAGCTGCCAGTGATTGACTGAACCACATCAAATGCAGGGTGCTACTGAAAAACTAACCAAATATTGACATGGCATAGGCTCTTAACATAAACTCAGAGATTACAAACTACTTTTCCAAAAAGTAATTAGCCTAGCTTTCAGAGGCCCCTCAAATAATGCCAAACACAAGATCCCAATAACATGCCCCCACCAGGAATCCAATCATTGATCTCCCCAGACAGCCAATCAAGGATCCTTACAGTATCTAAAACTGACCAATGGAGAGGTCAGATGCTGACCTTCCAGGCCCCTATTAACTGATTCCACATGGCCACAAGTCTTAATACCCATAGGACTCCAAATCACTGATCCCAAGTATTTTCAAAATATGACCCCCAAGGCTCTCATTTAGTCACTCACTGTCCACATCAGCCCTTCAATCATCATCTTGCAGAAGCCTTAATCACTGATTCCTACAATCAGTGATTCCTACAAAAATGCAATCACTTTCCAAAAATATGCCCAAGTATTATTTGCTAAGGGCTCCCTCAAATCCAGATTGACTATTGTCAAATAAGCAACTCTGGCGGGACTTTCCATCATTGGTACCATTAGGCCTGAAATCAGTGGTTCTGAATGCTACCTGTATATCAGAATGAAGCTAGGATCTTCTAAACATGCTTATGGAAGGTTCCGCTCCTGAATTAGTGTAACAGGATACCTGTAGGCCCATGCATCGCATCTGTATTTGTAAAAACCCTAACAAGAGATTCTGATGCACTGGGAACAACAGTCCTGAATCACTGATCCTCCCCCCAACATGGCTTCCTAGCACCAGACTTCTTACTTACAACAATGAAATCCAGAGTCATTTAACATCTATAGACCATGGAGGGAAAAGAACTGCAAGGTAAGGAGACTATATCCCTCCCAAAGATGTCATTTCTCAGTGTGGGCCAAATAAGGGCAGTTTTATTTTTTTATTTTTAAAAAATATAATTAATTGTCAAATTGGTTTCTATATAACACCCAGTGCTCAGCTAGGAAGGGCAGTTTTAGACATGAAATAATTTGTTCCATCAATTTACCATATTTGAGGAAAACTTTGAAGGAAGTATTCTAACTAGAGGAATATTGAATCAGATGTGTGATCTCCAAATAAAAGAGCAAAACAATGAATACACACACACACACACACAGAGAATCATCCAACACCACAAGATCTTTGAAGACAACAGGATGCATATGTATGCAAGTATGTGCATAATCATAACAGAGGAAGAAAATGTGGCTGGGAGTGTGAAATAAAAATGCTAAGTATCTTTAGACAGACACTTAGAAAATATGAATGGGCTGTGATAAAATTTTTAAGTTATCTTTGAAAATGTCACAAGTAGAACTGTTCATCTTGCTGAAGAAAATTAAAAGGAGAGGGCATGTCTTGATAGGTATAATTTTATTTTGATCAACTAACAGAGAAAACATAAACTTAATTAAACTTGATAGAAGTGGGAAGATATAGCCTCGAAGGTTATATAAAAATTAAAATTCCCTGACTTAAAAGGTAGGTGGGTTGGAGAGAGGGTGAATGATCATACCTACATTAGGTCATCAAAAGTAAGAAGAGGAAGGGCACCTGGGTAGCTCAGTCAGTTAAGCGTCTGACTTTGGCTCAGGTCATGATCTTGTAGTCTGTGGGTTTGAACCCCATGTCCGGTTCCGTGCTGACAGCTCGGAGTCTGAAGCCTGCTTCAGATTCTGTGTCTCTGTCGCTCTCTGCCCCTCCCGCACTCATGCTCTGTTTATCTCTCTCTCTCTCTCTCAAAAATAAATAAACATTAAAAAAAACCCAAAATTAAATAAAAGTAAGAAAAGGAATAAGAAATCAGAAAATAACATAATTAGTAAACATAAAATAAGAAACAAGGCATAAAATTAGGTATATTATGGTTATGTGAAGTTGAATTGGCTGATTCATTCTGTCAAAAATGAGATAGTACTGGAATAAAAAAGCAAGCACAATGAATCATAGTTATAAGAAACATGACTACAATATAGTGACAAATTGCAAAATAAAGAGCTGGGCAAAAATACATCAAGGAAAGTCCAGAAACAGGAAAAGCCTCTCTGGTGATATAATTATCAAACAGAAATTCAAAGTCAAAAGCATCCAATCAGCATAAAGGGATTATATATGAAGGCAGAACTAGTGTGCTAAGAAGCCTAGGAAGAGTTGGTGTGAGTGGGTGGCTCAATCGGTTAAGCTCAGGTCGTGTCTCGCAGTCTGTGGGTTCGAGCCCCGCGTCAGTCTCTGTGCTGATAGCTCAGAGCCTGGAGCCTGCATCAGATTGTGTCTCCCTCTCTGCCCCTCCCCCCCTCAAGTAATAAATAAACATTAAAAGAAAAAGAAGCCTAGGAAGAATGAACTTAGGAACCCAATCCCAAATAGCCAAAACAATTTTGAAAAAGAACACAGCTGGAGGTTTTACACTTCCTGATTTCAAAACTTACTACAAAGCTACAGTAATCAAAACAGTGCAGTATGGCATCAGGACAGACACAGATTAATTGAATAGAATTGAGTCCAGAAATAAATCCTTGCATACATAGCCAAATGATTTTTGACAAAGGTGCCAAAAACATTCAATGGCAAAAGAATAGGGTCTTCACTAAATGGTATTGGGGAAACTGTACATCCACACATAAAGGATTACACACACCATATGCAAAAATTGACTCAAAATAAGTCAAAGGCCTAAATATAAGACCTGAAATTATAAAACTATTAGAAGAAGCCATAAGGAAAAAGTTTCATGGCATTGGATTTGACAGGGAATTCCTGGATATGACACCAAAAGCACAGGGGGGAAAAATAAAGCAAAATTAGACTAATTGGACTACATCAAAATTTTAAAAACTTCTGTGCACCAAGGGACACAATCAACAGAGTGAAAAAGGTATCCTACAGAATGGGAAAAATATGTGCAAATCATGTATCTGATTAGGGGCTAATGTTCAGGATATATAAAATACTACAACTCAAAAACCACAAAAAAAAACCACAAAAAAACAAATGGCCTGATTAAAACACAGGTAAATGAAGAGACATTTCTCCACAGATGACATACAAATGGACGACTAGCATATGAAAAAATGCTCAACATCACAAATCATTAGAGAAATGCAGATCAAAACCATCATGAGATATCACCTCACACCCATTAGGATGGCTACTATCCAAAAACCAGAAAATGATGTATCAGCAAGGATGTGGAAAAATTGGAAACTTTGTGCACTGTTGGGAATATAAAATTGTACAGTCACCATGGAAAACAGTATGACGGGTCCTTAAAAATGTAAAAATAGAATTACCAAACGCTCTAATAACCTCACTTCTGAGTATATATCTAAAAGAACTGAAAGCCAGATCTCAAAGAGATATTTGCACACCCATGCTCATAGCAATATTCACAGCAGCCCAAGTGTCCATCAAGAGATGAGGGAATAAACAAAATGTAGTACATACACACAATGAAATATTATTCGGCCTCAAAAAGGAAGAAAATTCTGAGACATGCTATGTAACATGGATGAACTTTGAAGACATTAAGCTAAGTGAGGCAAGCCAGTCACAAAAGACTACTGTATGATACCATTTACATAAGCTACCTAGAGTAGTCAAACCGAAGGTTAAAGGGTGGTTGCCAGGGACTAAGGGGGAGGGGAAATAGGGAGTTGCTGTTTAATGTGTATAGAGTTCCAGTTTTGCAAGATGAAAAAGTTCTAGAAACTGGTTGTACAATAATGTGAATATACTTAACAATATTGGACTGTACACTTAGAAATGGTAAAGATGGCAAAGTTGATGGTATGTGTTTTTACCAAAACAAAAATAATTAAAAATAGATAAATAGGTAAAAACTAAAAACTGGACTCCAGGTGCACCCACAGTCCTGCTATACGCTTCATATCAAAAGTTATTGGACAGGGGCGCGTGGGTGGCTCAGTCGACTAAGTGTCCAACTTCGGCTCAGGTCATGATCGTGTGTGGTTCATGACTTCAAGCCCTCCTTCGGATCCTCTGTCCCCCTCTCTCTCTGCTTCTCCCCCATTCATGCTCTCTCTCTCTCTCAAAAACAAACAAACAAACAAACAAACAAACAAAGGTATTGGACATAGCAAAAGCTATATTTATAAGAAAATTTCCAGTCCTACATGATTTTGCTATTAAGAGAAAACCTCAAAATAAAGAAGCTGAGTACTCAACCTAAGCAATTAGAAAACACACAGGGGCATCTGGGTGGCTCAGTCAGTTAAGCATCCAATTCTTCACTTTGGCTCAGATCATGATTGCACGGTTCATGGGTTTGAGCCCGGGATCAGGCTCTGTGCTGGTGGTGTGAAGCCTGCTTGGGATTCTGTCTCCCTCTCTCTCTGCCCCTCCCCTGTTTGCGCTCTCTCTCTCTCTCTCTCTCTCTCTCTCTCAAAATAAACAAAATAAACTTAAAGAAAAGAAAAAACACAAAAGTATGTTAATAAGACCCTCAACTAGTAATAATCAATGAAAATAAAACAAATGCATTATATGTGTGTGTATGTTATACGTACACGTAACGTACAAATAAAGTGAAGGGCTGATCCTTTGAAATGATCAGTTGCATAAATAAATTCCTAGCATACCTGATAAAAGAAACTGAAAGAAAAAAATACATATTAGGAGTGAGTGGATATTACTAGTAGAGGAGATATTCCACTAAATATTATTTCCAGCAGAATACCATGGGCAACTCCATAGCAACACTTAAATGTGAAGGTGAAACAGGTGCTTCCACGGCAAAATATAAATTTACAAAATTAATGTGAAATAAGAAACAACATGGGTGCCTGGGTGGCTCAGTCAGTTAAGTGTCTGACTTCGGCTCATGTCATGGTCTCACGGTTGATGAGTTGGAGTTCCGCATCAAGTTCTGCACTGACAACAAGGAGCCTGCTTGGGATTCTCTCTCTCCCTCTCTCCCTCTTTCTCTGCCCCTCCCTGACTCATGCTTTTTCTTTCACAAAATAAACAAATAAACTTACCAAAAAAAAAAAAAACCAACAAAAGAAACCCTAAGTGATCCATGAAAAGAAATCAGAAAGTTTGTATGTGTATCATTTTATTTTTTTTAATTAATTTATTTATTTTGAGAGAGACAGAGACAGGAAGAATAGGGGAGGGGCAAAGAGACAGGGAAAGAGAGAGAATTCCAGGCAATGTGGGGCTCAAACCCACAAAGTCATGAGATCATGACCTGAGCCGAAACCAAGAGTCAAACACTTAACTGACTCAGCCACCCAGGCACCCCTTGTATGTGTATCATTTTAAAAAAACTCTAGTTCTCTGTATTATTTTTTGTAACGTCCTGTGAATTCATAATTATTTCAAAGTAAAAAACTAAGTACAGGGGCGCCTGGGTGGCGCAGTCGGTTAAGCGTCCGACTTCAGCCAGGTCACGATCTCGCGGTCCGTGAGTTCGAGCCCCGCGTCAGGCTCTGGGCTGATGGCTCGGAGCCTGGAGCCTGTTTCCGATTCTGTGTCTCCCTCTCTCTCTGCCCCTCCCCCGTTCATGCTCTGTCTCTCTCTGTCCAAAAAAAAAAAAAAAAAAAAAAAAAAAAAAAAAAAAAAAAAAAAACAACAACTAAGTACAAAAAAGACACCAGGATGAAACTGACTTAATATGGAGTGCAAATTTACTTTTTTTAAAAAGAGTATTTCTACGCCTAAAATTTTTTTAATGTTTATTTATTTTTGAGAGAGAGAGACAGAGCATGAAGGGAGGGGCAAAGAGTGAGGGAGTCACAGAATCCAAAGCAGGCTCCAGGCTCCGAGCTGTCAGCACAGAGCCCGACATGGGGCTTGAACTCACAAACCGTGAGATCATGACCTAAGCCAAATTCGGACGCTCAACTGACTGAGCCACCCAGGCACCCCTGATTTTTTTAAATGTTTATTTATTTTTGAGAGAGAGAGAGAGAGTTTCTACACTTTATAAACAGTTCCACACCAGGGGTTGGCAAATTATAAGCTACAGGGCACACCTGGTCCATATCCTATTTCTGTGAACTAAATTTTATTGGGAAACAACCATATCCATTCATTTACATAGTGCCTATGGCTGCTTTTGCTACAATAGCACAGTCTAGTAGGTGCAATAGACACTGCAGTAATGGCAAAACCCAAAATATTTACTATCTGGCTCTTTACAGAAAAAGTTTGCCAATCCCTATTTTAAACAACACAAAGACCTGGAAATCTTCCAAAATCATTTTACGAAACATTATAACCTAACCTTAAAGAATATAGTCCTGGGTGGCTCAGATGGTTAAGCGTCCAACTTTGGCTCAGGTCATGATCTCATGGCTTGTGAGTTTGAGCCCCGCATCCAGCACTGTGCTGACAGCTTAGAGCCTGGAGCCTGCTTCAGATTCTGTGTCTTCCTATCTCTCTCTCTCTCCCCCTCCCATGCTCTGTCTCTGTCTGTGTCTCTCTTTCCCAAAAAATAAATAAACATTAGAAAAAAATATAGGTCTAAAACAAACAAGCAATTATCTGGAGATTATTTCCTCTTACAGATGCTAAGATCTTAAATAAAATATTAGTAATCTGAATCCAGCAAGTATCAAAAGAAAAATTTACCACATGACCAAATTGGGTTTTCAAGTAAGGCAAAGATGATTAATGTTGTTGGTACATTTATCAGTTTATTTACTATATCAATAATTTCAAAGGAAAAGCATCCCAATTGTATCAGCAGATATAAAAAAGACATTTGACACAATTCAGCAGTAGTTCTCAAATTAAAACAAGACTATAAGGAAACTATGAAAATTCAGCAAAAATCATAGTCTTGAAATCACCAGGAAGCATAATACTAAATGGTAAAATGCTGAAGACATTTCCATTAAAACTAGTGACAACATGGGGCTGTTTCTATTGCAACAGTGTTTTGAAGGCTCTAGCTAATTCAATTAAATATGAAACTGAAATAAACTGGTTAAATATGGAGAAGGGAGAGAAAATCAGTGTGTGTGTGTGTGTGTGTGTGTGTGTGTGTGTGTTATTTTTTAACGTATTTAAATCCAAGTTAGTTAACATATAGTGTTATAATGATTTCAGGAACAGAATTTAGTGATTCATCTCTTAAATATAACACCCAGTGCTCATCCCAACAAGTGCCCTCCTTTTTAAAAACTTTTTTAATGTTTATTTTTATTTTTGAGAGAGGCAGAGACAGAGCATGAGCAGGGGAGGAGCAGAGAGAAGGAGACACAGAATCGGAAGCAGGCTCCAGGCTCTGAGCTGTCAGCACAGCTTGAACTCATGAGCTCTGAGATCATGACCTGAGCTGAAGTCAGACACTTAACCAACTGAGCCACCCAGGCGCCTCCCAACAAGTGACCTCCTTAATGCCCACCGCCCATTTAGCCCATTTGCAGGTCGTATCATTGTATACTCAGAAGATTAGCATAAGGAATTTCATTAAGGTGGTGGGATACAAGAAAATAAGTACAGCAGACTGAAACATATGGAGAGAAAAAAAATTCTATCTTCAATAATGACAACAAACAAAACACCTAAAAATCCCACAAAATATGGGGCGCCTGCATGGCTTAGTTGGTTGAGCATCCAACTTGACGGCTCAGGTCATGATCTCATAGCTTGTGACTTCAAGCCCCACATTGGGCTCTGTGCTGACAGCTCAGAGCCTGGAGCCTGCTTCTGATTTTGTGTCTCCATCTCTCTGTCTGTACTTCTCTCTCTCTCTCTCATTCTCTCTCTCTCTCCCTCTCAAAAATAAATAAACATTAAAAAATCCTACAAAATACAAGAATAGTACTGGACACAAAATAAGAAAACTAATAGTTATTATTTTAGAATATGATACAAAATTTAAGCACATGGAGAGACAAACCATATCCCTGGACAGAAATATAATAAAATAAAGACCTCACTGCTTCAAGGTTAACCCTATTGAAGTACTGAAGTGCCAAACAGCATTCCAATTCTTTTCCAATTTGGTAAAACAATTTCAAACTCTATATGGAATTTAAAAAGCCAAGAAAATTATGTAAAGAAATACTGAGAGGGTCTTTGAACTAGCAGATATTAAAAATTACATTAGGGGTGCCTGGGTGGCTCAGTTGGCTAAGTGTCTGGCTTATGACTTCAGCTCAGGTCATGATCTTGCAGTTTGTGAGTTCAATCCCTGCATCAGGCTCTGCACTGACAACATGGAGCCTGCTTGGGATTCTCTCTCTCCCTTTCTCTGTCCCTCTCCCACTTGTGTTCTCCTTCTCTCAAAAAATAAATTAATTAATTAATTTTTAAAAAGTTAAAAAAATTAAAAACTTACAATAACAATGAATGCAATCAAAACAAGGATAAATCAGCCAGTAAAATATAGGGAAATGTCCAGGCATTGATCTTAATGCATATAGGAATAGATATAACACTGGTGATGTTCAAATGAGGGAGTACAGGAAAGTTCAATATGTAAAAGCCAGGGGAGGGAGAGAAGAGGAATGAACAAAGGATACAGGAATGCACAGAAGGAATCTAAGGCCCAATTAACCAGAAAAGATGTTCAACCTCACTGAGAGGTGGAAAAAGTAACACAGAACTAGGTATAATTATTCACCCCTCAGAATGATAAAAATGAAAAGTACAACAGCATTCCGTGCTGGAGAGGATTTGGGAAAATGGGGTATTTATACATTGCTGGTATGAATATTTCATAAATCTGTATGTATGTATACATATATATTACATGTATTGGGTATGTAATATATTATATATATACATATATACTTATATATGTATATATACATAGATGTACATACATACACATATACATACATATATATGTATACATATATATGTATGTAATATACTGTATATGTATACGTATATATATGTATGTAATATAATGTATATAAAATTTTTGAGAGTCAACTAGCAATATCTAATGTAAAAATATACACACCTGTACCTCATAAGTTTAAAACAATATACAAAAATTGACACAAGCAAAACGAAATGCACAAAATCACTGTCACACTGCCCTCTACAGAGCAAGTAGGTGACAAAAGACCAGAGAGAGTATACAAGTTTTGAAAACCAGAATTAACAACTGGGGAACACATATTCTTTTAAAGCAATAAATGGAATATTTATGGGAAGATGCAAAGGACTTTATCATAAAGGCAAGACTCCACAGGTTTCAAGAAACATTCATGCCACAATTCACATTCTCTTACAAACTGAGAAATTACGTTAGAAATCAGTAACAGATTAACTGTTTATTGCAAATAGAAATGCACTTCAAATGACACGTGTGAAATGAAAAAAAATCGTAACTGAAATTTTGAAATATTTGGAAATGAACAATAATACCATATAATATATCTTTTGGGCCTTATATGGAAATGTAAGGCCTTAAGGCTTACATTAGAAAAAGATAAAGCTGAATAACAATTAGCTGGGCATCCAATGTAAAAGACCCCAACACTGAATCCACACAAGCCCCATCACCAACACTGATGATCTGCATAACTCAGCACAGTAGACCAGGAGAGGTAACTACTGAAAACTCACCTCAGCCCGGCTCAAGTACTAACCCGCATGCCCCTGAAAACCCCTTCTCTTCTGAGTTCTGACTTTTAATAGCACGGCGTCCAAGGGAGAAATGGGTTGGGCGGGTGTCTGGTGCGCATGCTCAAAAGCACCTGCGAAGCTACGGTCTGCAGTCAACAGGGCGCAGTTACTGAGCAGTCTGTGAAAGTTTCCTTACCATCCCCAGTTCTGTTGGGCTCAGAATATGACTGTTCGCAAGTGGCGCTGCTCCGTGGGGACTGCCATCTTGGAAGGGTGTCCATGCCGTACGGTGGAAGAAACTTGCCTTCCATCTAAGTAGAACAGTGGGGCTGCCCTGGGAAGAGGTGGCCAGCCCTTCTTTGAGTAGACTTCTTGGAGACAGGAGTCTTTGGAGTTATGCTCTGGAGCTCTTCTGGAGACACTATGGGGCGCCTAAGGGACAGAGCACAGGGGAGAGGGGAATCATTACTAATGAAAACAGAGTGAGAACCTAAGTGACTCTGAGAGGTAATACTGGGGGGAAGGGGAGAAAGGTCACAATAGTAGCCTCCTCTGGGTGATATTATAGAGTGTTCTAGAAGGGATGCAGTAGGAGCATATAGTCCCCCACCCCCCAGATAACCACAGGAGAGGGGAGAAATGTCTGACTCATAGCATCTAGTCCCACCACCTTAGGCAGGGGAGTGAGGGCCTAAAGGTGACTGTAATCTCAAACAGCTCCTACACCAGCCAAACCACCTCAACTAAAATAATAATAGGCATCAGAAAAAATAAATTTTACATTGATATGTCAATGGTTGTTTTCTCTATCTAAATGTAATGTGTCAATAAAAGCATCTTCTAGGTCACTCTATTATTCATACCTCCTTATGAAATAAAACCTAAGTAATAATTATGCAGGTGAAGCAATTACCACAAATTTTCAACACTGCTCCACAGTGAGTTTGCTGCCCCTTAACACCTCAAATATGGAAATTACGGAGATGCCATTGACCCTCTGGTGCAGAGGTAACTATGTCTTCAAAGGATGAATTGCTACACATTCTTCAAAACCCAGCTCACATATCTCTTATGGGAAGCCCTCCCTGACTGGGGTAGGAGAGGCCACACCAGCTGAAGGCCCTTCTGACTCAGCAGGTGAAGAAAGCTTTTTGAAAAGACCTAGGCCTGAGCTCTGGTATTCTCCATCTTTGTGCCCTCAGACCAGTCACATCCTTTTTGGACCCCAGTTCAACATTCTGGACAGTAGTGGACTGGACTCTCTAATGACCAAGTACTCCTCTGTCCCTCCCACAGCCCTGGATTGGATAATAGTTCGTTGAGTGAGCAAATAAAAGAAGAAATTGAATCTTTAGAAGCTTGCTAGCATACAGACATGTATAAAAAACAGCAATAATGTCAATTTTGTTAGGTTGATAATGGTAACGTCAATTTTATTATGTGTGATGGTTATGCTAAAAGAAGGGGGATGCCTGGCTGGCTTAGTTGGGAGAGCATGTGACTCTTGATCTTGGGGTCATGAGTTTGAGCCCCAAATTTTGGGTATAGGGATTGCTTAAATAAAAACTTTTTAAAAAGGAGAAGGAGATGAATAAAAAAATGAAAGCAAAGTATCCTTAGATGCTAGAGATTCATCCTGAAGTATATGGGTGAAATGATATGAAGTCTGGTATCAGCTTTCAAATACTCAAACAAGGGAGGACACGAGTGAGGAGTAGAAGAGTGAGGGGTAGAAGAACAAGAAAGACAGAATGTTGATAACTGTTAAACATCAGTGACAGGTACATGGGGATTTGGTATGCTATTTCATCATGAAAAGTCTTTCTTTTAAATATTTTATTTTTAGGGGTGCCTGGGTGGCTCAGTCGGTTAAGCATCTGTCTTTAGTTCAGGTCATGATATCGGGGTTCGTGAGTTCGAGCCCCACCTCAGGTTCTGTGTTGACAGCTCCGAGCCTGGAGCCTGCTTCAGATTCTGTGTCTCCTTCTCTCCTCCCCTCCCCTGCTCGCGCTTTGTTTCTCTCTCTCTCTCTCAAAAATAAATAAACATTAAAAACAAAAATTTAAAGACTTTAATCTCTACACCCAACATGGGGCTTGAACTCACAACCCCAAGATCAAGAGTCACATGCTCTATCAACTGAGTCATCCAGGTGCTCCTGAAAAGTTTTTTTTTTAATTTTTAAATGTTTATTTAGTTTTGAGAGAGAGAGAGAGACAGAGAGACAGAGTGCGAGTGGGGGAGGGGCAGAGAGAGGGAGACAGAGAATCCAAAGCAGGCTCCAGGCTCCGAGCTGTCAGCACAGAGCCTGACGGGGGGGGGGGGGGGGGCTTGAACTCATGAACTGTGAGATCATGACCTGAGCCGAATTTGTTCACTTAACCAACTGAGCCATCCAGGCACCCCAATTTTTTTTTAATGAGGACAACAAATGGATGGAATATTCACAACTAATAATGTTAATATTAGAAAAAATAGATTTCAAAGTGATGAATTTTAAGAGAAATAAACAGATTTCTCCATTTAAAAGCATACAGCCATTGAGAAAATGCACCAATCATGAGCATTTATGTGTGTGTGTGTGCGCGCGCACATGTATGCTTTTAAAATATATAAAACAAAAACTGATACAAAAGGGAAGTTTTTGCAAATATTCAATTACAGCATAAGAATTATATTTCTCACAGAAATGGACAGGTCAAGGGATGAAATGTGTAAGGTATACAGATTGGAATAATACAACTTAAAAACTTGATATTGTGTATGTCAACATTCAATCTTTATTTTGTACTCAACAGAGAATGCACATTTTTATACAAAAATGAAACATTCTGAAAAAATTCTCCTTGCACTATGCCATAAAGGAAATAACACATCTTAACAAGTTATACCACACAGGCCATATTCACAGACTACAATGCAATAAAAGTGGAGATAAAGACAAAGAGACCACGAAAAACTCAAATGCCTGGACAGAAAAAGCACTTGCACATAATTAATACTTAGGTTAAGGAGGAAATTAAAACAGATTACCAACTATTTAGAACTATTAAAGCATGAGAACACTACACATAAGATCCATGTGATGTGTAAAGTGATATACTTACAACGATTCATATCACAAAGTAAATTTATTAGTAAATGAGAAAGACTGAAACCGATTATTTAAGCTTTCAGTCCAAATTGTAGAAAAGGGAAAAAAATATCCACAGAGGAATTAAGTATAAGCTAAAACAGAAAAAATAAAATTAGCAAATCATTAATGGTCAAAGAGATGCACATTGAGACCACAGTGAGATCCCATATATACCCTCTCATTTGGCAAAAATAAAGCAACTGGGCAAGACTTAATGTTGGTGAAGGTGTGGACCCACAAGATCTCTTACACTATTCATGGAAGGGTAAATTAGTGAAGCACTTTGGAAAACTGTTTGGCATCCCCTTCTATAAATACCTCACCACACTGCGAGTCCACTCCTAGGAGTAACCCCAAGAGAAACTCTTGCCCACATGCCCAGAAAACATGTAAAAGGACATTCATGAAAGCCTGTTCACAACATAAAAACCTGGAAACAAATCAGATGCTCACCAAAGGAGTCAAAATGAACAATGTACAGTGAGACCCAACAATATGAGGAGTATTATGTAGAAAAAATTAATCAGAAACAATTGTATGCAGTATGACACATTCATTCCAACTTTTTATTGTGAACATTTTTTTCAGACATAAAGAAAAGTTGAAAGAATTTTAAAGTGAGTGTGCATAAAAACACATTTTATTATATTTATCTCTCATACTCATTTATACACCCTCTTTCCACTCATCAACTCATCTTTTTCTGATGCATTTCAATACGTTTTACAATAACCAGCACACATCACCCCTAAAGACTTCAACATGCATATCATAAACTGAAGGTCCATACTTGTTTACATTTTTTTTATTGATAGTGAAGAGGTTTTTTTTATTTTTTTTTTTTTGAATTTTATTTTTTTATTTTTTTTCAATATATGAAGTTTATTGTCAAATTGGTTTCCATACAACACCCAGTGCTCATCCCAAAAGGTGCCCTCCTCAATACCCATCACCCACCCTCCCCTCCCTCCCACCCCCCATCAACCCTCAGTTTGTTCTTAGTTTTTAAGAGTCCCTTATGCTTTGGCTCTCTTCCACTCTAACCTCTTTTTTTTTTATTCTTTCTCATTGCCACGTAGTACTCCATTGTGTATATAAACCACAATTTCTTTATCCATTCACCAGTTGATGGACATTTAGGCTCTTTCCATAATTTGGCTATTGTTGAGAGTGCTGCTATAAACATTGGGGTACAAGTGCCCCTATGCATCAGTACTCCTGTATCCCTTGGGTAAATTCCTAGCAGTGCTATTGCTTGAAAAATAACAGCTTTGTGTTGATACTGAAGGTTAAGAGATAACAGCCTTGCTTTACTCTTGTAAACTACGCCTCATACTCTTGTAAATTAGGCTTCACCAGTTAAGGAAACAAAAGTCCAAAGAAAAGAGCATCAGAGGCAGGGTCAAGGAGATCCACTGGTTGCAACTTAGAGGCAGAAAGTCTAAAATAAACACCTCATTAGGCAACTGTTTCTAACTCATCTGGCAACTGTTTCTGACTCATCTGGAAACTTTCTTTGTTCTGTTCCCAGGTGATGATAAAACGATGTGATCGGCTTTAAAAACTCTGTGCCCCGGCTGTTCAGGGCCGCACTCTTATCAAGAGTGTTGGCCTTGCCTCTCATTGTAATAAACTTTGTTGTGACTGTCACTGGTGCCCACAGCATTCTGTTTCAGGAGTCGTGTGGATGCAACAAGATTCACATGAAACTTCACACTAAAGGCCCATACACCTCCGATAGCCAACACATCATGTCTAGCTTTCAACAAAAACTTATAAAAGCAGGCTAAAAGCAAGTGAGAAGTAAAGCTGGTAAAAGCAGATTAAAAAGGACCAGCCAGATGTCTGAGGCCAGATATTCCCCTTGTATGCTTTTGGCTTCTGCAATATTGCTTGCCTCTCAAATCAGCCAGCGGTCAGGAAACAGAAGCTTGACTATACTAGTCCAGCCCAACACGGAAGCAGATATGTGTAAAAGATCAGTAAAACCTGAGCAGTACGCTCAGCCTTTGGAGGTGACTTCACTGGGCTGGCACCTGTGTGAAATAAACAGTCTTTCCTGATTCCCCGAGTGCATGTTGCTTGTCTCTTCCTGGGTGCTGAGTATTCACTGTAACACAAGAAAAACAGTTTATTTTTTTTTAATTTTTTTTTCAACGTTTATTTATTTTTGGGACAGAGAGAGACAGAGAATGAACGGGGGAGGGGCAGAGAGAGAGAGGGAGACACAGAATCGGAAACAGGCTCCAGGCTCTGAGCCATCAGCCCAGAGCCTGACGCGGGGCTCGAACTCACAGACCGCGAGATCGTGACCTGGCTGAAGTCGGATGCTTAACCGACTGCGCCACCCAGGCGCCCCAAGAAAAACAGTTTAAAGAAACAAAGCATGCATCAGAACCAGACACAGATATGACATAGAGTTTGAAATTATCATCTAGGAAATTTAAAATAACTATGTAAAGTTAAAATAAGTATGTTAAGGATTCTAAGGGGAAATACAGACAACATGTAACAACAGATAGGTATTGCAAGAAGAGAGGTGGAAACCCTAAGAAAGAATTGAAAGGAAATGCCAAAAATCAAAAACATTGTAACAGAAATTAAGAATGCCTTTCATGGGCTCATAAGTAGACTGGACATAGCAAAGGAAGGAATCAGTGAGGTTGAAGATAATATCAATAGAAACTTCCCAGACTGAAATGCAAATAGAAAAAAATATCAAATAAAAGACCCCACACAGAATATCCTAGAACTGTGAGACAATTATAAAGGGTGTAACATATGCACAGTTGGAAAATCAGAAGAAGAAAGAGAGAAAGAAGCAGAGAAAATTTGAAGAAATAATAACGGAGAATTTTACAAAATTTATGGCAGACACCAAACCACGGATTCATCAAGTTCAGTGACCACCATATGGCATAAGTACCAAAACAATCTACACCTAGGCATATGATATTCAAACTGAAGTACCAATGGCAGAAAGAAAATCTTGAAAGAATCCAGAGTGGGGAAAGCCATCTTATCTATAGGGGAACGAAAATAAGAATTATATCAGACTTTTTTCTTGGAAAGCATTCAAGCAATAAGAGAACAGAATGAAATTTTTCAAGTGTTAAAAGAAAAAAACACCCAACAACTTAGAATTCTATAACCAGTGAAAATACCCTTCAAAAGTGAGGGAGAAATACTTTCCCAGCAAACACACATTGAGAGAATTCATCACCAGATCTACCTTGCAAGAAACATTAAAAGAAGTTCTTCAGAAAGAAGGAAAATAATATAGGTCTGAAAGTAAGATCTACATTAAAAAAGCAGAGTGCTGGAGAGGAATCAATGAAGTTGAAAGGAACTGGGATATGCCAACCCCAAATATACCAATTTGGCTTAAGGAGTGTTTTGAGCTGAAAGCAATTAGCTCTCTGCCTTCCAGCTTTCCATTTGAAAGCAGGGCATAGATTTCTTTTCTGTAAAGGAAATTTCCATTTGTAAAGGTGTCCTCCTCTCCTATACTAGGAAAAGGAAAAAAGATGCTGGAGACAACTCCTTTCTCACCTGATAACTTGAGTCTGCATAACAAACCTTACTAAACAATCCTTATTTGCCCATCACCTTCCCACAATTTATTCCCCCATCCCAAGACCAAATTTCCTTTTCCTTTATTTAATTTCTTCTCTACACTCAATTACCCTTTGTTAAAATGGAATATAACTCCCCAGGTCTAATTATCTCTTTGGGGTCTTCACTTCTTTCTGCTTTGAAAGGCAGGCTCCATAACTGTTTCTCCTGTTAATCTGGTTTTCTTTTGGTCAGTTTAATTAGCAGGGCCCCAGGTACACAATTTAAGAAGGGAGAGGAGGGGCGCCTGGGTGGCTCAGTCGGTTAAGTGTTCGACTTCGGCTCAGGTCTTGATCTTACGGTTCATGAGTTCGGGAGCCCCGCATGAGGCTCTGTGCTGACAGCTCGGAGCCTGGATCCTGCTTCAGATTCTTTGTCTCCCTCTCTCTATGCCCCTCCCCCACTCACACTCGGTCTCTCGAAAATAAATAAACATTAAAAATTTTTTTAAAAAAGAGGGTAGAGGAAAAAGGATTTTGTCCCCTACAAAGTTAAACTATTTTATTTTTCTTGTTCTAAATCAATCTAATAGTCAGCTACTTATTCAAAATAATAATAGTTATCGTGTGTTACATGATTATAACATATAGATAAATGAAATAAATGACAGCAACATTATAAAGGACAAGAGGGAGGAATTGCGAATACTTAGCTATAAGACCTGCACTGCCCATGAAGTAGTATAGTGTTAATTGAAAGTAGCCTTGGATTAGTGGTAAATGTATATTGCAAACTCAGGGGAAACCACTAAAAATTTTAAAAAGAAGTATAATTGGTTTGCTAAGAGACGATCAATTAAAAGCAGAGAAGGCAAAAATTATGGAAAGATTTTTAAAAAGGAAAATAACAAGTGCAATGAATAGAAAACAGTTCAAAATATGGTAAATACTTCTTAAAAATTTTTTTAAAGTTTATTTACTTTGAAAGAGAGAGAGAGTGTGTGTGTGCAGGGAAAAGGCAGAGAGGGAGAGAGAATGGTATCAGCACAGAGCCCAATGTTAGGCTCAGTCCCATGAACCATGAGGTCATGACCTGAGCCAAAATCAAGAGTCGGACACTCAATGGACTGAGCCACCCAAGTGCCCCAAACATTAATTAATTAATTAGTTAATAATGGTAAATATTAATCCAAGTATATCAGTAATCACTTTAAATGTGAATGATCTAAAGACGCCTATTAGAATACAGGGACTTTTGGAGTGGATAAAAAAAAAAACCAAAAAACAAAACAAGACCCAGCTATGTTGTTGTCTATAAGAAACCCATTTTAACATGTGTAAATGTGTAACATGTATACATGTATAACATGTATAACTATGTTTAAATATATAAATAGAAGTGCTAACACTAATGAAAAGGAAGACGAAGTAGCTATATTAATTTCAGACAAAACAGACGTCAATACAATGACATTTATCAGGGATAAAGAGGGATATTACATAATGCTAAAAGGGTCAATTCTCCCAGAAGGCCTAACAATCAATGTGCATGCACCTAACAACAGAGCATCAAAATACCTAAGGAAAAAATGGACAGACAGCAGGGAGAAATAGGACAAATCTACTACTATAGGTGGAGACTTCAACACTGCTCTTTTAGTAATTGATAGATTTGACAGGGAGAAAATCAGTAAAGATATAGTTGAACTGAACAGAACCATCAATAAACTGGATCTAATTGACAGTTTTAGAATACTTCATCCAATAACAGCAGAACACATTCTTCTCATGCTCACATGAAACATCCCCATGATAGACCACTTTTTGGGTCACAAAACACACCTTAACAGATTTAAAATAATAGAAATAATAAGTATGATCTTATATCACAATGGAATAAAACCAGAAACAGAAAGATAGCTAATAGAAAGATAGCTTTAAAATATCCTAAAGTGGGGCACCTGGGTGGCTCAGTTGGTTAAGCGGCCGACTTCGGCTCAGGTCATGATCTTGCGGTCCGTGAGTTTGAGCCCCGCGTCGGGCTCTGTGCTGACAGCTCAGAGCCTGGAGCCTGTTTCAGATTTTGTGTCTCCCTCTCTCTGGCCCTCCCCCGTTCATGCTCTGTCTCTCTCTGTCTCAAAAATAAATAAACGTTAAAAAAGTTTTTTAAAAATAAAATAAAATAAAATAAAATAAAATAAAATAAAATAAAATAAAATATCCTAAAGTATTTATGGGAGTCTGGGTGGTTCAGTAGATGGAGCGTCCGACTTTTGATTTCAGCTCAGGTCATGATCTCACAGTTCACGGGATCGAGCCCTGTGTTGGACTCTGTGCTGGCAGTGCAGAACCTGCTTAGAATTCTCTCTCTCTCCCTCTTTCTCTCTGCCCTTCCCCTGCTTGCATGCTGTCTCGCTCTCAAAATAAACAAACTTAAAAATATATTGGAAGGAAACAAAAACGAAAAATACAACTTATGAAAATTTGTGGGATACAGTGAAAGCAATGTTTAAAAGGAAATTTGTGGGGTTTTTGTTTATTTGTTTGTTCTACATGTTTCAAGTTTTTATTTAAATTCTAGTTAGTTAGCGGATAGTGTAATCTTGGTTTCAGGAGTAGAATTTAGTGATTCATCACTTACATATAACACCCAGTGCTCATCCCAACAAGTGCCTTCTTTAATACCATCACCCATTTAGGCCACCCCCCCACTTCTCCTCCAGCAACCCTTAGTGTGTTCTCTATAGTTTGGAGTCTGTTTCTTGGCTTGCCTCCCTCTCTTTTTTTTTTCCTTTCCTCTATGTTCATCTGTTTTGTTTCTTAAATTCCACATATGAGTGAGATCATATGGTATTTGTATTTCTCTGACTGACTTATTTAATTTAGCATAATATACTCTAGCTCCATCCACATCGTTGCAATGGCAAGATTTCATTCTTTTTGATGGCTAAGTAATATTCCAGTGTGTGTGTGTGTGTGTGTGTGTGTGTGTGTGTATTTATCCTTTCATCAGTTGATGGACATTTGGGCTCTTTCCATAATGTGGCTATTGTAGATAATGCTGCTATAAACATCAGGGTGCTTGTGCCCCTTTGATTCTGTATTTTTGTGTTCTTTGGGTAAGTACCTAGTAGTGCAATTGCTGGGTCATAGGGTAGTTCTATTTTTAACTTTTTGAGGAACCTCCATACTGTTTTCCAGATTGGCCGCACTAGTTTGCATTCCCACCAACAATGTAAGAGAGTTCCCCTTTTTCCACATCCTCACGCAACATCTCTTGTTTCCTATGTTCTTAATTTTAGCCATTCTGACAGGTGCAGTGGTATCTCATTGTGATTTTGATTTGTATTTCCCTGATGATGAGTGATGTTGAACATCTTTTCACGCATCTCTTAACCATCTGGATATCTTCTTTGGAAAAATGTGTGTCCATGTTTTCTGCTATTTCTTAACTGGGTTATTTCTTTTTTTTGGGTGTTGAGTTTGAGAAGTTCTTTATAGATTTTGGATACTAATCCTTTATCAGATATGTCTTTTGCAAATATCTTCTTCCATCCCATAGGTCACCTTTTAGTTTTATTGATTGTTTCCTTTGCTGTGCAGAAGCTTTTTATCTTTTCTTTTTCTTTTTCTTTTTTGACAGAGTGAGAGAGTGTGAGCAGGGGAGGGGCAGAGAGAGGAGTGAGAAAGAATCCCAAACAGGGTCTTCACTGTCTGTGCAGAACCTGATGCAGGGCTCAATCTCAGGAACTGTGACATGATGACTAGAGCCAAAATCAAGAGTTGGACACTTAACCAATTGAACCCCATCCAGGCATCCCCAGAAGCTTTTTATTTTGAAGTCCCAATAGTTCATTTTTGCTTTTGTTTCCCTTGCCTCTGGAGAAATGTCTAGTAAGGAGTTACTATAGCCAATGTCAAAGAGGTTGCTGTCTCTGGCCTCCTCTAGTATTAAAGGGAAATTTGTAACCTTGAATATTGAATATTGAATATTGGAAAAGGAGAAAGACTAACATCAATAATCTAAGCTTTCTCCTTAGGAAACATACAAATGGCCATTAAGCAAACAGAAAGATTCGTTAGACAGCAGGAAAATGCTAATTAGAACCACAATGAGATATCACTTGACATCCATTAAAATGGCTAAAACTAAAACGACAATTTCGCCCAGCATTGGCAAGGATGAGGACCATCTGGGACTATCATAAACTGCTGGTGGGAATGTAAAATTGTAAAAGTACATTGGAAAACAGCTTGGGAGTTTCTTAAACATGTAAACATATACCTACCATTGACCCAGCCTTTCCACTCTTACATATATACCCAAAAGATATAACAGCTATGTCCACACATAGACTTATACATGAATATTTATAATAGCCCAAACCTGGGAAGAATACAGAGATCCATTAAGAGTTGAATGGATAGACTAATTGTGATGGATCCATACAATGTAATACTATGCAGCAATAAAAAGTAAGTGATACACAGAACAACCTGAGTGATTTCAAAATAATTATGCTGGATGAAAGAAGCCAGAGACAGAAAAGAAACACTGTATTATTCCATTTCTATAATATCCTAGAAAATGCACATGAATCTCTAATGACAGAAAACACATCAGTGGTTATTTGGAAGTGAGGATGGAGGAACTTATGAAGAAATTTGGTGGGGGGCAGTGATAGAAATATTTGTTATCTTGATTGTGGTGATGTTAACATGTGTGTATATTGACTTGTAAAGTTCTGCAGAAAAATAAAAAATTTAGAGCATTCTAATTTAGGAACATCAAAGAAAAAAGTTCCTAAGTAAAACATTAGAAAACAGAATCCAACAGTACATTAAAAGAATATTATGTCATAACCAAATAAGGCTAAAGGAGGACTACAAGGGAGTTTAAAATTTTTGAAGAATATTAGTATGAATCATCATATTAACTGAACTAAACATGGACAAAAATCATTAAGAGAAAAACTAATACAGATGATTTTAAACATATGAAAAGATACTCAATCACTTTCATACTAAGAGAAATGAAAATTAAAACTATACTTGGGATATCATTTCTCACTTATCAGATTGGCAAAAATCTAAAAATTTAACAACTTTCTCTGTTGGTGAAGTTGTGGGAAAATGGACACTCTCATCTATAGTTGGGGGGTAGTCAAAGTGATACAATCCTATGGAGGTGAATATGAAAATATTCAGCAAATTCTAAATGCATTTAATTATGGCTCAGAAACTACATTTCTGGGACTCTATTCTAGGAATACACCTATACACATTTGGAAGGTATAGTACAAGGTGGTTCATTGTGGCATTGTGTGAAATAGAAAATACTGGAAAATCCAAGTGTTCATCAGTAGGACTCAAAGAAATCAATGAAATCAAATGATCAGCATGATTCCAGTCAACAGAATCAAGAAGCATCTAGATGTAACATTAGAAGTAAGAATAAACATGGTTTCAGAGCAAGACAAAGAAAAATCAGGGGACTAGTATATATGACAAATCGCAATTTGGGAGGGAAACTGGAATCTATGAGTACAGACTGTGTCCAGGAGTTCTAGTAGAATGTTATGATAGTACTTATTATTCATTAATTGCACTGATATTTCTTAAGCACTAATTGTGTATTATGTACACATTATGATGCAAATACATTATGATGCTGGCACATGAATATAATAATTCTCAACAAACAAACATGCAAGAGGAAGGAAAACTCTTTTTTTTTTTTTAAAGTAGACTCCACACCCAGCGTGGAGTCCAAAACAGAGCTTGAACTCACGACCCTGAGATCAAGACCTGAGCTGAGTCAAGAGACAGACGCTTAACCAACTGAGCCACCGAGGCACCCCAGGAAACTGTTTACAGAACAATGCCAACTAATAAATACAGAAAAATAAAGAATTAGAAAACAGCCATTTTGCAAACCCCAAGTTAATCATTGTTTAGGCAAAGATCATCAATGGATGATAAAACTATTTTGTGAATGCTTACTGAGTGTTGTGGGCTGAATTTTGTTCCCCCCAAATTCGTATGTTGAAGCCCTAACCCTCAGTATCCAAGAATATGACATATTTGGAAATAGGGTCTTTAAAGAGGTGATCCAATCTGACTGGTGTCTTTATATTTTAATGTTTATTTATTTTTGAGAGAGAGACAGAGACAGAGACAGAGACAGAGTGAGAGTGAGGGAGGGGCAGAGAGAGAGGGAGACACAGAATCTGAAGCAGGTTCCAGGCTTTGAGCTGACAGCACAGAGCCTGATTTGGGGGCTTGAACTCACGGACCGTGAGATCATGACCTGAGCTGAAGTGGAACGTTTAACCAACTGAGCCACCCAAGTGCCCCAAGACTGGTGTCTTTATAAAAGGAGATTAGAATTTACAGAGAGATACCAGGTACACAGAGGAGCAACCTTGTGAGAATGTGGCAAGAGGGGGACCATATGCAAGCCAAGGAGAGAGGCCTCAGGAGAAACCAAACCTGTCAACATCTTGATCTTGGATTTCCAGCCCCTGGAACTGTGAGAAAATGGATTTCTGTTATTTAAGCTACCCACTTTGTGGTGTTATGTTATGGCAGCCCTAGCAAACTAATACATTGAGGGAAAAGATTATTCACAGTGTCCCCAAAGAATCACCCCACAGGTAAGTAATTAAATACAAAAGAAAAAAGATTTCTTTGCAATGAAGAAGTTAAACTTAGCATTACCAAATACAGGATGCATGGACACACGTTTCCAGACATGACTCACTGAGAAGGACATATCACCCAAGCAGATTTCTTACCCAAGCTCTTTGACCTGAATCTATTCATGAGGAAACAATCAGAAATGCAGAACCATCTACAACACAATTGGCAAATGCTGGTCAAAAATAACAAGGTCATGACAGACAAAACAGGCTGGGAAAATCCTCTTAGATTAAAGAGAGATTAGAGACTAAAGAGGCATGATGCTATGCACAATGCCAAATGTCATGCATGAACCCTGTTTGGATTTGGGATTTTAAAAAGTTGGAAAGAAATTTGAGGATAATTAGAAAAATTTGAATTTGGGATACATAATATTATTGTATCCTTGTTAAATTTCTTAGGCGTGATGAGGTGTTTGTAAGGAGTTGGGGGGAAGTGATGGAATTCTTCTGTATCCTGATGGCAGTGGTGGTTACACAAATCTATACATGTATTCAAATTAATGAACTAGACACCAAAAAGTTAATTTTACTATATGATAATTTTTAAATTAAATTGAAAATCATACCTTAAATTTCTTAGATATGAGAATGGGCTCGTGGCTATGTAAAAAAAAAAGTCTTTGTTCTTAGGAGCGTGGAAATATGCAAAGATCACCGAAATGAGAACAGAAACTACACAGGTCTCTATAGCAAGGGAGTCAGCCACTATCACGTGGGAAAGTTTTATAGTGAAAGAAGGAAAGACTTCATGTATGCCTTGTGGAAATAAATGAAGACAGACCAAAAGAGAAAAGCAAAGGCCATTTATTCCAAGCTTGCTATAGCAAGGAAGTTCAACATTGTCACTTGCCTTTTGGCAGAGATTCAAAGGCAAGCAGAAGAATGGGAAAACTTTACAGTAAGAAAAGGGAAGGCTTCAGGTATGCCCTAATTGCAAAGCCATTGGCATGGGGAAGCTGTAGGCAAGCTAACTAGAAGCGGGGCATCCTGGGTGATTGGTTTGGGGAGCAGATTTGGTTTTCTCTGGTTGGACCTGAGCCGGAAGTGGAGAGTGGAGGCAAAAAATAAGGAGGCTTGTGGTCATTGACCAGATCCTAACTATCTAGACCCATTGCTGGAGGGGTAGCGGTTTGGCTTCCCAGGCTTGTTGCTACAGAGCTTGTAGGTCAGAGTTCTATTGTCATATACAGTTGACCCTTTAACAACGCAGGAGTTAGAGGCACCTACCTCCCTTCCCCCAACACAGTGGAATAACTTTTGATTTGCCCCAAATGTAACTACTAGTAGCCTACTGTTGACTAGATGCCTTACCAATAACACAGTCGATTAATACATATTTTGTACATGCTTTGTATTATATACTGTATTCCTACAATAAAGCCAGCTAGAGAAGAGAATGATATTAAGAAAATCATAAGAGAGAATACATTTACAATACTGTATTTATTGAAAAAATTCTGCCTGTAAGTGGACCTCCGCAGTTAAAACTTCCATTGTTCAAGGATCAATTGTATGTGGTCTAGCCATTATCTGTTTGTATATTCAGTCCCTCAGGAGATACATGCTGAGTATTTAGCCTTTAGGGAGCATGATGTCCACAGTTTACTGTAGAAAGGTATTAAAAAACAAACATGCCAGAGTCCTTCCCTTCCCTTTCCTTCCTCTTTCTTTCTTCCTCCCTTTCTTTCTCTTTCTTTCTTTCTTTCTTTCTTTCTTTCTTTCTTTCTTTCTTTCTTTCTTTCTTTCTCTTTCTTTCTTCCTCCCTTTCTTTCTTTCTTTCTTTCTTTTTCTTTCTTTTTCTTTCTTTCTTCTTTCTTTCTTTCTTTCTCTCTCTTTCTTTCTTCCTTTCATTATCTATCCCTTCCCCTCCAGCATGAACTTTGACTAGCAGATAAGCCACAAGGCTTACAAAAATAATTCTCAGAAAGTGCTGTTCTTCTGGTATGTGGCTCTCATCGAGAGAGGGGAACAAAAACAAGAGCAACCCTCTAACTGTGAGTTTCCCTTAAAGTACACAAAACTATCACCTAAGCCCAAACTGCAAAGATACATATTCAACTTTCCCCTATAAAAACCCTAATCCTGCTTCAATCAGGGTGTTACCTAATGCCCATCAGCTGAATACAACCTTCAATGACTTAAATAATTTTCTTTGGACATTATTTTTATTTATTTATTTATAAAAGTTTATTTATTTGAGAGGGGGGAGGGGCAGACAGAGAGAGAGAGAGAGAGAGAGAGAGAGAGAGAGAAAACCCCAGCTCTGAGCTGTCAGCTTCCACCCTGACATGGGGCTTGAACTTATGAACCATGAGATCATGACTTGAGCCCAAACTAAGACTCGGATGCTGACGCACCCAGGCTCCCCTGGACATCATTTTTATTTTTTTTATTTTTTTTTATTTATTTTTTTTACTTTTGGTAGTTTTTTGTTTTGTTTTCTTTTGACTTTGTTTTTTTTTTTTTTTATGAAATTTATTGACAAATTGGTTTCCATGGACATCATTTTTAAATGATGGGGCCTGTATGTATGTACGTATGTATAAAAAGATAAAGCAAATGTGGCAAAAGGTAACAGTTATTATATCCAGGTGGAGGGCATTTGAATGTTCATAGCACAATTCTTTCAACTTTTGTGTAATGTAAAAATTTTCCATTAAAAAGCTGAGTGTAGGGGAGTGCCTGGGTGGCTCAGTTGGTTAAGCATCTGACTTTGGCTCAGGTCATGATCTCATGGTTCGTGAGTTCAAGCCCTTCATCAGGCTCTGAGCTGTCAGCTAGCTCAGAGCCTGGAGCCTGTCTTCAGATTCTGTGTCTCCCTCTCCCTCTGTCCCTCCCCTGCTTTCTCTCTCTCTCTCTCTCTCAAAAATAAATAAAACAAAACATTTTTTTTTAAAGTTGGGTGTAGGGGCACCTGGCTGGCTCAGTTGGCAGAGTGTGTAACTCTTGATCTCAGGGTTGTGAGTTTGAACCCCACATTGGTTGGAGAGATTACTTAAAAATTAAAAAAAAACTTAAAGGGGCGCCTGGGTGGCTCAGTCAGTTGAGCGTCTGACTTCGGCTCAGGTCATGATCTCACAGTTCATGAGTTTGAGCCCCGCATCAGCCTCTGTGCTGACAGCTCTGAGCCTAGAGCCTGCTTCAGAACTTGTGTCTCCCTCTCTCTCTGCCCCTCCCCTGCTTGCACTCTCTTCCTCTCTCTCTCTCTCTCTCTCTCTCTCTCTCTCTCTCTCTCAAAAATAAACATTAAAAAAATTTAAAAAACCTAAAAAATAAAATAAAAATTAAAAGCTGGGTGTAGAATAAGTAAGCTGAGGGTTCCTGCTTAGCCATTGAACCTGATGCTTTCATGAAGTGTTCTATCTCTGTCAGTGGGAGACAGATAATATGTTACAATGTTGTGAAATATTTTTCATCTACTAAAAGAAAGTGTGCAAGACAAGACTGATCAGAAGACTGATCTTTGTATTTACTGTAGGACAAAGAGGTGCTCATCATTATGTCCTTAGCTGCAGATGTGAAAATATTCTGACCTTGCATTCTTACTTGTTTTCAACTGGACGTTGGCATAAATGGGAAGATTCACAACTGGCCTGCTCCAGGATTCAAGACAGTCATTTGTAGAGTTTAAAAGGAAACTCCGATCTCTAGGGGCTCCTGGGTGACTCAGTCAGTTGAGTGTCCAACTCCTCATTTTGGCTCAGGTCATGATCCCAGGGTCATGGGATCCAGCCCCATATAGGGCTCCATGCTAAGCGTGGATCCTGCTTAATATTTTCTCTCTCTCCCTCTGCCCCTCTTCCCTTCCTCACGCTCTCTCTGAAATTTAAAAAAAAAAAGGAGACTGATCTATTTGACGTGGCAACTCCCCTCCCTCCCTCCCACATTTCTAACTCATGTCAATGTCCCATCCACCCCCTTTAGCAGTTATCAACTTTTGATAAACAATGTTTATTGCCCTCTTTCCCACTAGGATGCTGGGCTCATGAAGCTAGGAATTTAGGGCCTGTTTTGTTTTGCCAAACATCAAGCATCAAGAGCAGTGACTGGCGATCAACAAATATTTTATGGATGAACAAATAGGGTCTTATATATACTTATAAGTTCTGCATCTTTTTACTGTTTCCTGCATTACTCCTACCAAGTCAATTTTGTAACTAATTGTGTCATTCAGAGATGCTTGCAGAGTCTTTTGAAGGGAATAAGTAATCTTTTAAGACGATGAACCTGGTTGTGTTTTACTGCTCTCTGCATGTGTGGTGGAGATACCAAAAATAAAGTAGTTGATTACTCCACATATGTGAGAAGCAGAAATCACTTCATTATCAGCGTGAACAAGTAAAGGAGCAAACAGCACATGAATACAATCATTTCTGGTAAAAAGGAAGGGTAGGGGCATCTGGGTGGCTGGGTCAGTTAAGCATCCAACTCATGATCTCTGTTTGTGAGATGGAGCCCCGCATCAGGCTCTGCGCTGACAGTGGGGAAACTACTTGGGATCTTCTCTCTCTCCCTCTCTCTCTGCCCCTCCCCTCCTTGCTCTCTCAATCTCTCTCTGTCTCAAAATAATAAAAAAAAACATTAAAAATGTTTTAAAGGAAGGCTATGAAGAAAACAAAAGCATGGTGAGGAGCTAGAGAGTAGTGGGGTAAGTCAGGAAAGAAAGACATCTAAAGAAAAGACACTTGAGCAGGTGTAATGGAACCAGAGCATCTCTGTCAGGGGCTACAGTAAGTGTCAAGGTCTGGAGTTCCTGCCTCTCTGCTCATCCTACCACTGGATGGCATCTCTAGGCTGGGGCCAAAGATTTTCTTGCCCCATTCAAGGAAAGGACAGCACTTTTCTCCATGCCGACTTTCTCTTTTTATATTTAGATTTTTATCTAACAGTTTAATTTTCCCAGTTAATTTAAATAGTTTTAATAATAAGGTTAGTACTTAATGTGCCTACCACCCATTGTATGGCCTTGACAATAACCCCTATCTGTCCATGTGGTCCCCCAATTCATTGACCTGCCTCCCCTTAACTGAGGTAAATATCATCCTGAATCCCAAGTTCATCAATCTTTTATTTTTAATATGATTTTATCACAACTACACACAATCCTAAATAATTTATGTTCTTTATACTAGTAGCTTTTAATTTTGTGAAAGTGTGTTATTCTTTATATAATCTTTTGGGAATTACAGGGCTCTTTTCCTTTAATACTCATCCATATTGTTGAGCATTGTTCTAGTTTATTCATTTTGACTCCTGTTGATGAGCATCCATTTTTGTTTCCTGGTTTTGCTGTTGTGAACAGATTGTCATGCATATCCTAGGTTTGTGCAGAGTGTTTCTTTTGGGTATATTCCTAAGAGTGGACTGGTTGGATTGTGAGATATGTAAATATTCACTGTAGGAGGGAATGCCTACTTTCTAAAGCTGTTACACTGATTCACATTCCTTCAACAGGGCAAAAAGATCCTGTGGGTGCACATCCTCTTGGTATTTACGGAATGAAATTTTTGTAAATTGAATGGATGTAAAACATAACCTCATTATGTCTTGATTTGTATTTCTCTGATCGCTAATGACTTTGAACATCTCTTCATATGTTTATTGGCTCTATCTTTCCTTCTCTGAAATGGTCTAACAGATGACCTATTATTTTTTTAAACATAACCGTAGTACTATTAGGATGTTCAACAACATCAACAATGATTCTTTTTTAATGTTTATTTATTTTTGAGAGAGAGAGAGAGAGAGAGAGAGAGAGAGAGAGAGAGAAGGCAGGGGGAGGGGCAGGGGGGGCAGAAGATCTGAAGGGGGCTATGCGCTGACAGCAGGAAGCCCAATGTGGGGTTCAAACTCAAGAACCACGAGACCATGACCTGAGCCAAAAGTTGGAGGCCTAACCGACTGAGCCAGCCAGGCCCCCATGTAAACACAACTTTTATATGCACAGGGAATCCAAAAATCCATTTGATTCACTTTATTGCAATATTTATTTTATTGCAATGGTCTGGATCCAAACCTGAGATATCTTCAAGGTATGCCTGTAGATCACCACTGAAATGTTTTATATATCAGGAAATCATTTTAATATGATTATCTTTCTTACAAGCCATGAGATCATGACCTGAGCTGAAGTCGGAGGCTTAACCAAATGAGCCATTCAGGCACTGCCTCCCCCTTTTTTCATTAACAGTGATTCTTGGAGCTCTGTATAGAAGTGTCTGCATGCCAGACATGCTACCCTTGATTCAATTTCTTCTTCGTTTATTCATTCAATAAACTCTCAGACCAGGCTTATAGATGTAGAAAGAGAATTTGGAATAATTAGAGAGTCCAACACTGTAAAAAGCAAAAATTATCTCAGACTATAAAAACCTGCCCTGCCATTCATCAGGCTGGGAGAACAATCACAGATGCAAAATTAACAGGAAACATTATTTCTCCCAAGGACTGCAGCTGTAATGTCACACAGAGCTCTATTTTGAGTGACTACTACTTTCTTAGTTGCCGGGAAACTTCCTTCTCTACAATCATAGACTATCAAAAAACTGCCATTCAAAACGGTATCAGTACGAATGAAACATCCTACTCTTGCTGGAGACTGTAAGTCACTCAGACCCAAAAATGCAGCCAAGATTTTCAAACCTGAACAGAGATAAGGGTACTTAGACACAACACTCTACATCTATCTTAATTTTATCGTTTCCAAAAAAACAGGACTCGGTTCACTTTGCAGTTCACATACGGCCTTGTTTTGCTTTCATGTTACCAAAACACTTTCATTTATATTTCATCTGAACTTCACCAGTTTTCAGAATCCTATAACTCTATCTTTTCCTTTGATTAGTGAAATAATCCGTGGTTCCTCTGGCATGTGGTCTCCCTCATTGATTGATGGATCTTTCAGACCACAAATTAGTCCCAGATGGTCTTAGGCTGAGTAGGACACCCTTACATTCCAGATTGTTAAACTGAGACCCAGAGGGGATGTGACTGGGCTGAGAGCATCCAGCAAGTTCATACCTGAGACTGTGTCAGTTCCTCTCAAAACATCTTCCTCACCTGACGATTCAGAAAGGCCTTCAGCGGGGCACAGGGCCTTCTACCTCGATCAGGAGGATTCCCTGGAGGAGGAGATATCTGAACTTGGTTTTGAAGGAAAAGTATGCATTCCCAGGTAATGGCAACGGGACTTCTTCTCTTTCTGCCCAGTGACATCTCCTAGAAGGGTATAGGCATCTCCAGAATTTCTATATGGGAAGTACTATTAGGGACAACAAACTGGCTGAAGTCAGGCAGAATCGGTCTTGTCTTAAAACTACATTTTCAAAGGGACTATCACTATGCAGATTTTATTTTATGTGGAAATAAAAATAATGGTTCCCTAAAGATGCTTTTATTGCCATATTGCTTTAGATTAAGAAAAAATCAAAAGATATATTATTTTATACCTTTTATTTTATCTGGGGTTGCTGGAGTGGGAGATAATGTAGACTAATGGGAGCATTCAGACCCCCACAGCCAACCCCCACAAGCACAGCAGAGGGGAATCTAACACTGACTTCTCCCCTTTTCCCCCCAGTGCTACATCCTAGTAGGGTTTGCACACCCCCAATTTCTTCCCCTTCTTCCTTCGTGGTATGTTCCAGGAGGGGACTGTAAACCAGTCTGACTTCTCCCCCTTCTCATCCTGTGGTATCTGCCAGGAGAGAACAGCCACTGGCACGTCTGCGTCTTTCCAGAGGCCCTTCAACTTCTCTGAACATTATTGCACAGATCCAGAGTACAGATGCAAAGACCCCCTCCCCCAGGAAGACCGCCCAGAATAACGTTCGCACCCATGCTCTGCGCCACCTGTGAGACGGCTCCACTGCTCTGCCTTGTGAGTTTAGAGGCTTCCCCACCCTCCGTACGGAATGATCACTCCCCCAACATGGCGCACCCCACAGGGAAGCGCGACCTGGGCGCGGCCATTTTCCCCGCTTGATAACACGGGCGAGGGGCACTGAATGCGCTAAAGCACCGACTCCGTAACGTCCCCACGTTGACTTTGGGCTGACAGTGGCTTCGAATGTGGTTTTGCGCGTGTGCAGAACCACGCCCCCTTCGTTCCTCGCCCCAAACCCTGAGAAGGGGCGGTGCTAGGGTTGGTGACCGGAAGCAGCTACGGTTCTCAGCAGTGGTTCAATAGTTGTCGGGAGGATCTCTTTGCACTGTGTCGGAGGGATGTGGAGGTGATGGGTCCCCAGGGAGGGTGAGTGTTGGGGAGTTCTGTGTGGTCAGTGGTAGAATCGGTTGTCTAACCGTAGTTGGATGATTCGATCATTATTTTCCTCTTCTGTCAACGTTAAGATCCTGAACTTCACTCCAAGACCCACAAGGTTTGGTGCATTATGTTCTGAGTGTTCCCTAAGAGTTGATTTTTCTTCTGCCCCAGTTACTTAGAAGTGCGTTTTTAGTTTCCAAAAGTTTATCTTTTTAATAGATTTCTAACCTTAGTCTTCTGTGGTAAGAAAAGTGGCTACGTGAAGCTCCCTCCTTGAAATAGGAAGACACTCATGGTCTAGGCCATAGTTAATTTTTATAAATGTTCCGTATTTTAATCAGAAATAATATTTAGTTGTTTAGTTGTCAACTGTGTCATACAAAATTTGCACTCTTTGTTGTCTTTTTCTCCTGTTACTGACAGAGGAGAGGGAAACTCTCCAGTGTGATGGTGATTGGTGCATTTCTCTTTCCTGCTGTCCATGATGCCTTTTGAGTTAATAATGTATAAAGTGTGAGACTTAGATTGAAGCTCATCTGTTTGGATGTCCAATTACTCAAGCACCATTTGTTGAAAACTAGCCTTCCTTCCTTGACTTGTTTTGCGCCTTTGTCAAAAATAAATTGGCCATACTTGTGTGGGGCTATTTTTAGGTTCTTTATTCTTTATTTTGGAATGTTGAACCAGCCTTACATTCCAGGAATAATTCTCACTTGGTTTTGGTGTATAGTTCTTTTTATATGTTGCAGGAATTGATTAGCTAATGCTTTTTTTCTGAGGAATTTTTGAGACTCAGTTTATGACAGATACTGGTCTATAGTTTTGTGGTTTTTTTTTTTTTGTTATGTCTTTGTCTGGTTTTAGAATTATGGTAATATACAACTCATAGAATGAGTTGGGAAGTATTCTTTTGTTTTGTATTTTCTGGAAGAGATTGTGTAGAGTTATGCTAATTTTCCTTTAAGTGTTTGGTAGCATTCTCCAGTGAAACCATCTGGGCTTGAACATTTCCTTTTGGAAGCTGTTTGATTATGGCTCCAACTTCTATAGTAGTTATAGGACTATTGAGATTATTTTTTTCAGAGTATCTATTTAATAGTGGGTGAGTTGTGGGAGTTTGTGTTTTGTGGAGAATTGGACTATTTCATCCAAATTGTTGGATATATGTGGATTTAAGTTGTTTATGGTATTCCCTCACTTTCCGTTTAATGGAAAGTTTAGCGTCTGTAGTTATGTCTTCTGTTTCAGTTCTGATATTGGTAATTTGTATCTTCTTTTTATATTTTTCAGTCTTACTAGAGGATTACCAATTTTATCAATCTTTTCAAAGAACCAGCTTTTGGTTTCATTGATTGTTCTCTATTGTTTTTCTGTTTTCAATTTCTTTCTTTCTTTCTTTCTTTCTTTCTTTCTTTCTTTCTTCCTGTGTTTACATATATATATTTTTCTCAACTATTTTTGTTTATTTCAGGTGTACTATAGAGTGATTCAACAATTTGGTAAGTGTTTTAAATTTATTGATTTATGCTCTTTTATTTATTCCTTCCTTTGGCTTGCTTTGAGTTTTCTTTGTTCGTTTTCTAGTTTCTTGAGATGGGAGCTTAAATTATTGATTTAAGACCTTAATTCTTTTCTTTGAAAAATTTTTTAAAACATTTATTCATTTTTGAGAGAAAGAGAGACAGAACACGAGCATGGGAGGGACAGAGAGAGAGGGAGACACAGAATCTGAAACAGGCTCCAGGCTCTGAGCTGTCAGCACAGAGCCCGACGCGGGGCTTGAACCCAGGAACCATGAGATCATGACCTGAGCCGAAGTCGGACACCCAACCAACTGAGCCACCCACACGCCCCATCTTAATTCTTTTCTAATATAAACATTTAGTACTATAAATTTCCCTCTCAACACTGCTTTATCTGCATCCAAAAAATTATGATATGTTGTGTTTTTAGTTTCAATTCATTACTTTTTAATTTCCATTGATCCATGGATTATATAGAAATTATTGGGGTGCCTGGGTGGCTCAGTCGGTTAAGCGTCCGACTTCGGCTCAGGTCACGATCTCACTGTCCGTGGGTTCGAGCCCCGCGTCGGGCTCTGTGCTGACTGCTCAGAGCCTGGAGCCTGTTTCAGATTCTGTGTCTCCCTCTCTCTGACCCTCCCCCGTTCATGCTCTGTCTCTCTCTGTCTCAAAAATAAATAAATGTTAAAAAAAAATTAAAAAAAAAAGAAATTATTGTTTGATTTCCAAGTGTTTAGACACTTTCCTGTTATCTTTCTGTATTGATTTCCAGTTTGATGATATTAGAGAACATACACTATATGATTTCAATTTACTGAGGTTTGTTTAATGACCCTGGGTGTGGTAGGTATTGGAGAATATTGCATGGGTGCTTGAAGAGAAAGTGTATTCTGTTAGTATTTGGCTGGAATGGGATGGATATGTTTAGTTAGTCCACCCTTTTCTTGGTCCTTTGATTAAGGAAGTAGGCTTTTCTCAGAGTTTTTGTCTCTGTACCTGTTGACAGTTCTGAGTTATAAGCTTCTCCAGTGCCCTGTTTGTGATATAGGGGAGGAAAAGGAAACCTAGGGAACTCACCACTGTGTTGTTCCTCAGACCCTGAGATCCATGGGCTGTCTGCCTTTCCTTTCTACATCTCAGAGTCTTACTATTTGTATTTGTTGTGTGATGTCATTTTTTTCCTGGTCTCTTATACGTTTATTGTTCTCTTTTGTTTTTTCCCTGTATTAACTTTGTTAATTTACACCTTGCTAGGGAAGCACCTGTTTCACATCAATATGAAAATATGTTGCTATACAGTTATGCATAATATCCCACAATAAGTAGTTTGAAACACTGCCTTATCTGGGAAAGATATCTATATCTATATCTACATCTATATCTACATCTATATCTATATATCTATATCTATACCTATTATATGTTTTAAGCTATCCTCCTTTATCTGGTTTGCCATGGGGTTATCTCTGACATTGGTCATTTCAAAGGACTAGCTCTTTGTTTTCTTTAAACCCCCTATTATATTTATTTGAATTATTTAAGATTTTATTTTTATTAGCAACTACTTTATTTTTTTTGGTGGAAGGGGCTTTGCCTAGTTTTGTTTTTTCTAATTCTAATGTTTTAGGCTGAACACATAGTTCTTTTGTTGTTATATTTATTTTTAATTAAAATCAACCATTTAAAGGTGTAAATTTCATTCTATATGACTTTAGTGTGTCCCATGACTTCTGGTAAAAATTGTGTGGCTTCTGTATTGACTTCCCACTTACCCTGGATTATTTAGGAATGCCTTCCTTTTCTTTTAAAACAGATTTATTTAAAAAAGTACAAATTAAAAAATAAATCAGATTTATTTAGATATACAAAATAGATTTAGATATATTCCAGTAACATAAAATTCATCCATTTAAAGTATACAGTTCAGTGGTTTTTAGTACATTCACAGAGTTGTGAAATCATTATCACAGTCTAATTTTAGAGCATTTTCAATACCCCAGAAAGAAACCTGGTACACGTTAGCAGATATTCACCATTCACGCCACCCCACACTCCCAGCCTAGGCAACTACTAACCAAGTTTCTGTGTCTATGTATTTGCTTATTCTGAATATTTTACATAAGTGGAATCATAAAATCTGTGGTCTTATGTGACTGGCTTCTTTCAAGTAAGATAGTGATTTCATGGTTTATTCATGTTGTAGCATGTATTAATACTTCTTTTTTATTGCCACATGATATTCCATTGTATGGCTATACTAAACTTTGGTTATCCATTTTCAGATGATGGACATTTATGTGGTTTACAGACTTTGGCTACTGTGAATAATACTGCTGTGAATAGTTGTGTATATAAGTTTTGGAGCAGACGTGTGTTTCCATTTCTCTTGGCTAGGTACCTAGGAGTGGCATTGCTGGATCATATGGTGACTCTATGAGTAACATTTTGAGGAACTGCCAAACTGTTCTTCAGGGTGGCTATCCCATTTTACAATTCCACTGACAATATATGATCCAATTGATTTGCATCTCACCAATGCCTGTTACTACTGTCTTTTTCCCCCCCTTATTTTAGCCATCCTGATGGATGTGAAGCAGTCTCCTAATGAATAGAATATTTTGGTTTTGCTTTGCATTTCTGTAATGACTAATGATATTGAACATCTTAAAAAATTTTTTTTAATGTTTATTTAGTTTTGAGAGAGAGAGAGAGAGAGAGAGAGAGAGAGAGCGTGAACATGGGAGGGGCAGAGAGAGAGGGAGACACAGAATCCGAAGCAGGCTCCAGGCTCTGAGCTGTCAGCACAGAGCCCGGTGTGGGGCTTGAACTCACGAACAGCGAGATCGTGACCTGAGCTGAAGTTGGACACTTCATCAACTGAGCCACCCAAGTGCCCCTATATTGAGCATCTTATACTATGATCAGGCAATGTAACCTGTCAATTCCCAGTATAAAAACATCTACCAGATTTCCTTCCTGGCCAAACTATTTGGTGGAATTTTATAAAAGTTAATGCGCATAAGAAAAGAAAGCATAGTCCCTCTTTCTTTGGTATAACATGTTTATGTATTTAAAATTCAACTTGATCATGCCTTTTATTTTACTCCTTATTTACTTTCTTGTTGCCTCTTTATCCCATTTCTTATTTTTGTTGTCTTTCTTACTTCTGTTCCTCTTCATTTTATAAAGGATACTTTCCCTTTCCTACCAAGAATGACTAAATCTATAGTGCTTCCATTAGTTGATCAGAATAAAATTGTTCCTCAACATAGACACAGAGACATCCTCTCCTCCCTAGACCCCGTAAAAGGAGAAACTGTTTTACCTCTGAATATTTTGAAGTAATTAAAACATTACAGTCCCAGGCTATTAATATTTTCTTTATGGCATATCTCTTCTGTTTTAAGAAACTTTCCTCTTTTTTTATTCCAAACCGCAGTCATGTTTTCAACATCTGTTAAACAGAACCATGTTTATTTTAAGCCGACCACACAAAAGGTACTGTGTTGTAGTGTTGAGAATGTGAGCTTTGAAGCCAGGTAGACTGGGTTTGACTTAACATCACTAAATCCCTGTTTCTGTGTGCATAAAATGAAATAATAATGATTATGGCAACATGTAGGGGACAGGATTGTTGTGCAAATTCAGGGAGGTACCTGCTTTTGCATATTCCATGATTCCGTGTAATCACAATGCTTGCTAATATGAATTAAAAGTTTTACTTGGGCCAGCCTGGTGCTAAGTGTCTTATGAACAGCACTGCATTTAATTTTCACAGCCTCATGAGGTAGTTTTGACTCATTTTGAAAAGAAAATGAAGAAACATTTTTTGACATGTTTATTTTTGAGAGAGTGCAAGTGGAGGAGGGGCAGAGAGTGGGGGACAGAGGATCTGAAGCGGGCTCCCCACTGACAGCAGTAGGCTAGCCCGATGTGGGGCTCAAACCCACAAACTGCATGATCATGACCGGAGCCGAAGTCGGACACTCAACCGACTGAGCTACCCAGGTGCCCCTTTTAATTTTTTAAAAATATTTTTGAGAGAGAGAAAATGAAGAAACATTTTTATACTCTCTTAGCTAAAAGTTGGCAGAGCTAGAATGTAAGCCTTTATTAATTTTAATCTAAATCTCATGGTCTTGCTCATATTCCATTTTGATGAATAACCAGCATCGATATTGACTGGACTTTGTCTACCCCGCAGTATCCAGTGCCAGGAACTGTACTTGGGTGCCTCCAGGAAGTGTTCGTGGGGTGACTGCTGAATGACTGACTATGTGGACTCTGTCTTTCCAGGTTTCTTGGAGTCTCTGTTGAGCCCGTGGGCCAGACCCCATAGTGGAGGCTGCAGAAACTTCCTTCCGGCCCCAGCAGCTCTGTTTGAGTCCACGGACCCCACCTGGCTTCCGGCTCTTGGGAGGAGCATCAGGAAGAGAGCTGGAGGGCTGAGGCCCAGCGGGAACATGCCAGCCAACCAGAGCTCTCCCGGGCCATCCCTGGCTCTGGCTGTGGGGAGATGTGACAACCCGTGTGAGGTGAGGAGGAAAGGGTGCCCAGGGGCAGGAATTCATCCAGAATGAAAGATAGTATCTGATTATTTTAATTTGTACAACTTGTATTTTAATCAAGCAGCATAATGAGGGAATTTTTATTGGTCATTCCTTTCCCTTGTGTGAATTTCCTTCTCTTGTCTATTGCTGTTTTATTTATCTTAGTTTATGGACTTTTTAAAATTGAGCTATAATTAACATAGGATATTCTATTAGTTTCAGATGTACAACATATTGATTGGAAAGTTTTATACATTACTAAATACCACAATAAGTGTACTCACCATCTGTCACCATACAATGTTATTACAGTATTACTGACTCTATTCCCTATGCTGTACTTTTCATCCCTGTGACTTATTTATTTTATATCTAGAGGTTTGTACCTCTTACTCCCCCTTATCTATTTTGCTCATTCCCCCATTGACCTCTCCTCTGGCAACCACCAGTTTGTTCTCTGTCTTTAAGAATCTGTTTGTTTTGGTTTTTGGGTTCGTTTTGTTTTGTTCTTAAGATTCCACAGATAAGTGAAATCCTATGGTATTTGACTTTCTCTGTCTGACTTATTTCACTTAGCATAATAGCCTCTAGGTCCATTCGTGTTGTCATAAATGGTGAGATTTCATTCTTTTTTAAAAGATTTTATTTTTAAGTAATCTCTACACCCAGTGTGGGGCTTAAACCCACAGCCCCGAGATCGAGAGTCACACACGCCACTGACTGAGCCAGCTAGGTGCATCGAGATTTCATTCGTTTTTATGGCTGAGTAATATTCCATTCTTTATGGTGTGTGTGTGTACCACATCTTCTTTATCCATTCATCTATTGACAGACACTTGGGTTGCTTCCTTATCTTGACTATTGTAAATAATGCTGCAATAAACATAGGGGTGCATATATCTTTTTGAATAAGTATTTTCATTGTCTTTGGGTAAATACACAGTAGTGGAATCAGTGGATCATAGGGTAATTCTATTTTTAATTTTTTGAGTAATTAAATTACTGTCTTCCAAAGTGGTAGTACCCATTTACATTCCCACTAACAGCGCACGAAGGTTCCCTTTTCTCCACATCATCACCGACACTTATTTGATTCTAGCCATTCTGACTGGTGTCAGGTTACATCTCATTGTGGTTTTGATTTGTACTTTCCTGATGATTAGTGATGTTGAGCATCTTTTCATGTGCCTGTTGGCCATCTGGATGTCTTTTTTGGGAAGATGTCTATGTAGGTCCTCTGCCTAGATTTGAATCAGATAACTTGGACCTTTTTGGTGTTGAATTGTATAAGTCCTTTATATATTTTGGATATTAACCCCTTATTGGATATGTATTTTTAAGTATCCTCTCCTATTCGCTAGGTTGCCTTCTTGTTTTGTTGATGGTTTCCTTTGCTGTGCAAAACCTTTTTATTTTGGTATAGTCCCAGTAGTTTATTTTTGCTTTTGTTTCTTTTGCCTCAGGAGAAATATCCATAAATATGGATTAGTGCCTGTGTTTTCTTTTAGAAGTTTTATGGTTTCAGGTCTTACATTTAGGTTTTCAATCCATTTTGAGTTTATTTTGCATATATTGTAAGAAAGTGGCCCATTTTCGTTCTTTTGCATGTAGCTGTCCAGTTTTCCCAGTACCATTTACTGAAAAAGACAGTCTTTTCCCTATTCTATATTCTTATCTCCCTTTGTTATAGACCAATTGACCGTATACATGTGGGTTTATTTTGGGGCTCTCTTTCCTGTTCCATTGATCTGTGTGTCAGGTTTTCTGTCAGTACTATGATATTTTGATTATTACAGCTTTGTAGTAGATCTTGAGATCCAGGATTGTGAAACCTCCAGGTTAGTTCTTTCTCATGGCTGCTTTGGCTATTTGGTGTCTTGTGGTTCCGTACAAATTTTAGGAATATTTATTCTAGTTCTGTGGAAATTGTTGCTATTTTGAAGGGATTGCATTGAATCTATAGCTCACTTTGGGTAATATGGACATTTTAAAAATATTAATTCTTCCAAACCATGATCTGAGTGTATCTTTCCTTTTGTTTGTGTCATTTTCTTTTTTCAGTTTTTTTAAGTTTACTTATTTATTTGAGAGAGACAGAGACAACACGAATGGGGAAGGGGCAGAGAGAGAGGATGAGAGAGAATCCCAAGCAGGCTCCATGCTGCCAGCGCAGAACTCGATGTGGGGCTTGAACTCATGAAACTGTGAGGTCATGACCTGAGCCAAAATAAGAGTCAGATGCTTAACCTTCTGAGCCACCTGCCGCCCCTGGTGGTGTTATTTTCTTTTCTTTTTTTTTTTTTATCATCAATGTTTTATAGTTTGCAGAGTACAGATCATTTACCTCCTTGGTAAAATTTTTTCCTAGGTATTTTATTCTTTTTTGGTACAATTGTAAATGGGATTGTTTTCTCAATTTCTTTTTTGGCTACTTCATTATTAGTATATAGAGATGCAACAGATTTCTATATATGGATTTTGTATTCTGTAGCTTTACTGAATTTATTTTTCAGTTCTACTGGTTTTTTGGTGAAGTCTTTATAGAGTTTGCTATATAGAGTATCATGTCATCTGCAAATAGTGATATTTTACTTTTTCTTTACTCATTTGGCTGCCTTTTATGTCTTTTTTCTTGTCTGATTGCTGTGGTTAGGACTTTCAGTACTATGTTGAATAAAAGTGGTGAGAGTGGACATCCTTGTCTTGTTCCTGATCTTAGAGGAAAAGCTTTCAGTTTCTTACCATTAACTATGATGTTAGCTGTGGGTTTTTCGTGTATGGCCTTTATTATGTTGAAGCATGTTTCCTCTAAACCCACTTTATTGAGAGTTTTTATTATGAATGAATACTGTATTTTGTCAAATGCTTTTTCTGCATTTATTGAAATGATCATATAGTTTTTATCTTTTCTCTTGTTAATGTGATATATGGAATAAATTTCACTTGATTATGGGTTAGGATTTTAATATATTGTTGGATTCCATTTGCTAATATTTTGTTGAGGATTTTTGCATCTATGTTCATCAGAAATATTGGCCTGTATTTTTCTTTTTTTGTAGTGTCCTTGTTTGGTTTTGGTATCAGGGAAATGCTGGCCTTGTAGGATGAACTTGGAAGTTTTCTTCCCCCTTCTATTTTTTGGAATAGTTTGAGAATAGGTAGTAACTCTTTTTTAAACATTTCACCTGTGAAGCCATCTGGTCCTGGACTTTTGTTTGTTGGGTGTTTTTTGATTACTGATTCAGTTTAATTGCTGATAATTAGTCTGTTCAAATTTTCTGTTTCTTTTGGATCCAATTTTGGGAGATCATATGTTTCTAGGAATGTATCTAGTTCTTCTTGCTTGTCCAATTTGTTGCAATGTAATTTTTGATAATATTCTCTTACGATCCTTTGTATTTCTGTGATGTCGCTTGTTATTTCTTCTTTTTCTTTTCTGGTTTTATTTGTTTGAATATTCTTTTTTCTTGATGATTCTGATTCAAGGTTTATAAGTTTTGTTGATCTTTTCAAAGAACCAGCTCTTGGTTTCATTGATCTTTTCTATTGGGTTTTTTTTTTTTTTTTTGGTCTTTATCCCATTTATTTCAGACCTGAAATAAATGGGATAAAGACCAAAAAAAAAAAAAATTTCCTTCCTTCCCTAGCTTTGGGCTTTGTTTGTTCTTCTTTCTCTAGCTCCTTTAGATGTAAGTTTAGGTTGTTTACTTGAAATTTTTCTTGCTTCTTGAGGTAGGCTTGTATCTCTATAAACTTCCCTCTTAGAGGTGCTTTTGCTGAGTCCCAAAGATTTTGGACCATTGTGTTTTCATTTTCATCTGTCTGTATGTATTTTTTGATTTCCTCTTTGATTTCTTGGTTGAACTATTTGTGGCTTAGTAGCATGTTGTTTAGCCTCCATGTGTTTGTGTTCTTTCCAGAGTGTTTCTACTTGATTTCTAGTTTCATAGCTTATGGTTTTTTTAAAGTTTTTTTTAATATTAAGTTTCATGACCCTTTATGGTTCTTGTATATTTTTGTGAATATTTTTTGCCACTTTGTAATTTGAAATTAGTTTTTTGTTTTATTTACAAGTGGTAAAGGGTGTCAAACAGTTCTGTAAGTCGTATTTTATTTTATTTCATTTTTAATGTTTATTTTTTCTCTTAGTTTTTTAATGTTTATTTTTGAGAGAGGGAGAGGGAGAGAGAGAGAAAGAGAGTGTGAGTGGGAGACGGGCAGAGAGAGAGGGGGACACAGAATGTGAAGCAGGCTCCAGGCTCTGAGCTGTCAGCACAGGGCCCTACGTGGGGCTCTAACTCATGAACCATGAGATCATGACCTGAGCTGAAGTCGAATGCTTAACTGACTGAGCCACCCAGGCACCCCTACTTACACGTTTTTAACTTTTTTTTCCCATTATAACCCAGTACAGTTACTATAATGACCTGGATTTTGTAGTTTAAGTTCCTCTGGAGTTTGATGGGGTTTTTTGTATACTGTGATTCCCTCTTTACTGCCAGCCAGTTGGCTCCAGAATACTGTTCCTTTCAGGAACAAGCTTTTTTTAATTTTTTTAAATGTTTGTTTATTTTTGAGAGAGAGAAAGAGAGCGAGAGCATGAGCATGAGTAGGGGAGGAGCAGAGAGAGAGGGAGACAGAATCTGAAGCAGGCTCTGCGCTGGCAGCAGAGAGCCTGAGGTGGAGCTCAAACTCATGAACCCCGTGAGATCATGACCTGAGCCAAAGTCAGAAGCTTAACCCACTGAGCCAACCAGGCGCCCCAAATGTTTGTTTATTTTAGAGAAAGAGAGACAGACAGAGCATGAGCGGGGGAGGGACAGAGAGAGAGGGAGACACAAAATCCGAAGCAGGCTCCAGGCTCTGAGCTGTCAGCACAGAGCCCAATGCGGGCTCAAATTCACAAACTGCAAGAACGTAACCTGAGCCAGTCGGTTCCTTAACCGACTGAGCCACTCAGGTCTAAATTGACTTTTAGAATGGTTCTTCCCTGCTTTGTTTCTGCCAGATTCCAGCTTGCTGGAGGCAAACATTCTTAATCTTTTCAATGGATTCAATTTTTTTTTTAAGTTTTGGCTTAAATTATCTGTTGACTTTCCATTATGGAAGGTGGAGATTTAGCTTTTCCATACACCCCCACCAACATAAACGTTTGCCTATAAATATTGTTTTGATCAGATTCATCATAAGTGTTTATTACTGTGACTATTTAGAGTTGGATCACATAGTGTCTATGCTGTGATTACTGTTTCCGCACAACTCTTTCTTTTCCCTGGAATTAATAATTTTCTGGTTTAGTCACTTCTTTGCTTTACTAGATACATATCAATGATTCAAGTCCAGATTCTTCACAGTTGTTTAAATCTCCTCTCTGCATATTCAGACATATTAGGTAATAATCATAATGACAATAATTATAAACACTCATGTCATGTTTACCATGTGCCAGCAGTGTTATATGCATACAACATATACTAACGCATCTTCATAACAACCTCCTGGAGCTGGTTGACTTGCTGAAGGCTGGTCAGGTAGCTCTCAGCTTCACCCACAGCTATTACCTTGGTAATACATTTGCCATCCCCTAAACAATCTTTCTTACCTCTGTCTTGTGTCCTATCCCCTTTCCCCGGGATCCTCTGCCTTCTTTCCTGTTTCCTGGGTCCTGTGTCTTCCTCTTTCTTGATTTACCCCCTCATTTTGTGGGAGTACATTCTTCAGTCTATCCCTGAGAATGGATGCATGACAGGTAGATTTTATGAAACTTTGTATGTTTGACAATTTCATGCAAGAATATATTATTTACTATCTATAATTGTATAAGTACATTTATAGAAATAAAAAAGTAATACATGCCACGGAAATATACTTACTTGACCTTGACACTAAAATATATCTTTTTGGCTGATTATAGAATTCTAGGTTGGAAATCATTTTTGTGCAGAATTTTATTGTTAAATTTTTTTTAATGTTTATTCATTTTTGAGAGACAGGGAGCATGAGTGGGGGTGGGGAGGTACAGAGAGAGGGAGACACAGAATCTGAAGCAGGCTCCAGGCTCCGAGGTGTTAGCACAGAGCTCAAAGCAGGGCTCTGACCCACAAACCACAAGATCATGACCTGAGCCAAAGTCGGATGCTTAACTGACTGAGCTACCCAGGTGCCACAATTGTGGAGAGTTTTAAAAGCCTAGTTTCCAGTCTAGTCCTTTTCTATTCACGCACACATTTTTCTCAGCTTTACAGAAAAACGGTTATTTGGTTGTTGGTTCTCCATTTTAAAAAATTCTTTGTTCTGATTTTCATTTCTTTTTCTTTTGTTCTCTTTTCTAGTTGTTTTTTTTAAAAAAAAATTATCTCCCAGGTCTTCTTTTGTGTTGCTCATTAATACTTATATTTTTATTTCAAATAGCTCTTTTTATTTTCAGAATATTTTTTTTTCAACGTTTATTTATTTTTGGGACAGAGAGAGACAGAGCATGAACGGGGGAGGGGCAGAGAGAGAGGGAGACACAGAATCGGAAACAGGCTCCAGGCTCTGAGCCATCAGCCCAGAGCCCGACGCGGGGCTCGAACTCACGGACCGCGAGATCATGACCCGGCTGAAGTCGGACGCTTAACCGACTGCGCCACCCAGGCGCCCCCGGAATATTTTTAATTTAAGAGAGAGAGAAAGAGCAGGGGAGAGGGGCAGAGGGCGAGAGAGAGAGAGAGAGAGAGAGCACGCATCTTAAGCAGATTCCACGCTCAGCATGGAGCCCAACACAGGGCTCAATCCCATGACCCTGGGATCATGACCTGAGCTGAAATTAAGAGTCGATGCTCAACCAACTGAGCCACCCAGGTGCCCCCTGTTTTCAGAATTTTATAAAGGCTTTATGGGTGTAGTGTCTTATCAGTGTAAGGATATTAGTAATAGTTTTTTTAGTTTAATTTTTTGAATAATGATATGGACACATGGCTCAAAAGTTAAAAAAATATAAAACTGTATAAAATTTAAAAATGTAAAAGTGTACAGTCTAAATTCTCTTACCATCTTTCTCCTCTCAGCTTGGTTCTCTCTAATATATTCTAACCAATTTAGTTACTTTTCTCTGAATGGTTAGGGTTTTTTATGTAAATAAAAGCAGCTGTGAACACATTCTTTATCCTTTTTATTTCATGAATGGTGGCCTACTAAACTTATCAGTTTTATTAATTTTAAGTCTTTTGGTGAAATACAATATGAATTACAAACAATGCTGCCATGAACACTTTTTATCATGTCTCCTCATGTACATGTGTACCCCTGTCTCTTAACTATATATATAGGGGTGGAGTTAATGGGTCATAGCTTAAGCCTATATGTAAAATTTTTTATTGTAAAATACATCTTACATATATACAGAAAAGTGTACAAAACACACATGTATAGCTCAGTGATTTTTCACGATAGGTCTAGAAAGTATCCTTACTCAGCATTCCAGGATCTCCCTACTCCCAAAGATAACTACTACCCTGACTTTTACAATAATCACTTCCATTAAGAGGATCACAAGCCTCAGGGTAGGAGAAGAAATAGACAAGACAGGACTTATATAAGAATATATAAAGAACAACAAAACAGTAAGAAAAAGCAGACTACCCAGTAGTTCAGAGAATTTATTTGAACAGACACGTAACCAAAGAAGATGCACAAATAGCTAATAAACACCTGAGAAGGGGCTCAATCTCATTAGTCATTAGGGAAATGCACAATTTCAACCACAATGTAATACCACTACACTGTCACCAGAATGGCTAAGATTAAGAAGACTGACAATGACAAGTGTTGAGTGGATAAAGAGCCATATCAGTGGCTCATATGCTCGTGTCAGCGCATACAGCTGTTGATACATTAGCTTATATCTGCAGTTCTGTGCTGCTGGTGGGGCTATAAATTGGCACAGTCTCTTTGGAAGACATTTTAGCCTTCTTCCTCCAAGCATATGTAGACCATATGAGGAAACAATTCTCCCAGGAAAATGTGCAACAGAAACCCTTGGCTGATGTACCAGGACTCGTGTATAAATGCTTCCTGTAGCATTACTTGCAACAGCCAGAACCTAGAAATAGCTTAAATGTCCATTAACAGTAGACTGGTTAAATAAAGTGAACATAATACTGAGTAAAAGAAGCCAGACACAAACAAATTTGTGTTATTTCAATTTGCATAAAGTTTAAGGCAGGCCAAAAAAATCTGTATTGTACAGGGGTGTATGGTGAGGTTGTCGAACTAGAAAGTAAATCAAGGAAGTGGTTACCATCAGAGGTAGGACAGTGGTTTTCTTGACTGGCGGGAGTTAGGGGTCGGGGAGAGGAAAGAGGCATGAGGAACGCTTCTGGGCAAGGAACTAGCACTGTTCTGTTTCCACACTAGGGTGAGAATTAGTCGGTGTTTGCCTTGAATAATCAGTAAGCCAAATATTTATGTTTCATATATTTTTACATGAATAGTATATTTCATAATAAAATCTTTTGAAAAGAAAATTTTTTTTAAGTTTTTAACTTTAATTCCAGTATCGTTAATATACATATTAGTTTCAGCTGTACAATATATGATTCAGCAATTCTGTACATTACTCAGGATCAGGATCATCAGGATAAGTGTACTCTTTAAACCTCTCCATCTATTTAACCCAACCCCTCACCCACCTCCCCTCTGGTAACCATCGGTTTGTTCTCTATAGTTGAGAGTCTCTTTCTTGATTTGTCTCTCTCTCTCTTCTTTTTTCCTGTGCGCATTTGTTTTGTTTCTTAAATTCCACATATAAGTGAAATCATATGGTATTTGCCTTTCTCTGACTGGGTTTTTTCACTTAGCATTATACTTTCTAGATCCATCCATGTTGTTGCAAATGGCAAGATTTCATTCTTTTTTATGGCTGAGTAATATTCCAGTGTGTGTGTGTGTGTGTGTGTGTGTGTGTGTGTGTGTATACCACATCTTTTTTATCCATTCATCTATGGGTGGACACTTGGGCTGCTTCCATAATTTGGCTATTGTAGATAATGCTGCTATAAACAGAGGGGTGCCTGTATCCCTTTGAATTAGTGTTTTTGTATTTTGGGGGGAAATATCCAGTAGTGCAATTACTGAATCATAGGGTAGTTCTATGAGGAACATTTACACTGTTTTCCACAGTGGCTGTACCAGTTTGCATTCCCACCAACAGTGTATGACTATACCCTCTAATTTTGACCCCAGTCTCCCATATACCCTTTGCAAAGGCAGATGCACACACACGCACACACACACTCACACACTCACACCTCTATATCCATTTTTGAGTTTTCAATATTTGCTTTTCCTACTTAATAAATCTTGGTGATCATTCAGTGTTAGTAGATGTAATGAGTTACATATTCTTTTTAAAGACTGCATTGAAATCTTACTCTAATATGTGGATATATCAAAATATAACCAGTCTCCTCTTTATGGACATTTAAGATCTGTCCAATCTTTTGCTATTACAAACAGTGCTGCAATGAAAATCCTTATACATATTTCACTTGACACAAAAGGGAGTGTGTTTAAAGAGAAATATCTGCAAATGGAATTCTCAGAAGAAATTAATAATGCATTTTCATTTTTTTTTTTTGGAGAGAGAGAGCATGCACGAGTGAGAGGGGCAGAGGGGGAGAGAGAGAGAGAGAGAGAGAGAGAGAGAGAGAGAGAGAGAGAGAGAATCTTAGGTTCCACACTCAGCACAGAGCTCAGCTTGGGGCTTGATCCCATGACACTCGCATCATGACCTGAGCTGAAGTCAAGAGTCGGACACTCAGCTGACCAAGCCACCCAGGCACCCTGGCATTTTGGCCTTCCTTGTGGTTTCTATCAGTTACAGAAGAGTGCCTGTTTTTACCATACCCGGTGGAGTACAGTATCTTGTCATATTTGTTTTTTCTTTTGGGCACATTAGATAGATGAAAACATGGTGTCTCCGTATGGATCTAATTTGCATTATGGATCTAATTTGCATTACTCTCAGTATGGCCAAAGTTAAATATATTTGACTGTGTTAAAAGAGCCATTTATATTATTTTTCCTGTGCTGTTTTTAAATTTTCTTTGCCCATTTTTCTATTAGGTTGTTGCCATTTTTTAAATGTTTATTTATTTTGAGAGAGAGAGACAGAGAGAGACACAGAGAGAGAGAAAGAATGCGAGCAGGGAATGGGCAGGGAGAGAGGGAGAGAGAATCCCAAGCAGGCTCCTTTCTGTCAGCATAGAGCCTGATGCAGGCTCGATCTCACAACCATGAGATCATGACCTGTGCCAAAATAAAAAGTTGGACACTTAACCTACTGACCTACCCAGGCACCCCTAGGTTGTTGCTATTTGTATCTTAAGGAGAGTAGCTCTTTGTCTTTTATAGGAGACCCAAATATTTGTCCTCATTTGTCTCTTAAATGAAAATTTTGGTGTTTTCTCCAGGTATTTTACGTAATTGTGTTTATGAATCTTTTATGTCCTCCAAGTTTTGTATCATAACTAGGAAGGCTTTCCCCAATGCTCAGCTATGCTTGAGCAGTTTTTTTTTTCAGTACTTTAATGTTTTTACCTTTAACCTCTACTTCTCTGACTATCTAGATTTTCGGTGGTTGTTTTAAAGCCTTAGGTAGGAATCCATTTTTTTAAACATTTATTTATTATTGAGAGACAGAGAGAGACAGACTGTGAGCAGGGGAGGGGCAGAGAGAGAGGGAGACACAGAATCTGAAGCAGGCTCCAGGCACAGAGCCCGGTGTGGGGCTCAGACCCACGAACCATGAGATCATGACCTGAACTAAAGTCAGACGCTTAACTGAGCCACCCAGGCACCCCAAGGTAGAGATCCATTTTCATTTTCTTCAAGATGCCTATTGATCTGTCGCAACACCATTTATTGAATGACCTATATTTTCCCCACTAACATACAATACTACATTAGTATATGTATATATTCTAATATGTAACTCTGGGTGTATTTATGGACCTTATTCTGTTCCATTGATCTAATAATAGTCATAATCTTTGTGATTCTAATTCCCCTATATTTATAATTTATTCTAATAGATTGTAGGACTAAGTCTCTGATTACCCTTCTTTATCAGAAATATACTGTACTCTTGATTGTTTTAATTTTTGTACACAATTTATAATCAGCTTGCCAAATTTAAAAACAAATCTCCTTGCTGTTGTCAGTGAGCTTGCATTACATTTATATTTTAAGGTAGAATCATTTGTCCCTTTATGACGATTCAGATTTCCTGCTAAAGAATAAGGTACGTCATCTATATTTTTTCAAGTAATCTTTGCATTTCCCATTAGTGTGTTAATATTTTCTTCAAATATATTCTTGACATCAGTTTTTGTTTCTATTATCTAAAGGAAAAATAACAATGCAAATATATGAGTGTATATCATCACAAATTGGACCTGAAATTATAATTCTATACACAAGAGGTAGTTGGAGAGTGGGTAAAAGGAAAAACAAAGAATACTGTGGTTCTCTTATTCTTTTGTTTTTTTGTTTTAATGTTTGTTTATTTTTGAGAGAGAGAAAGTGTAAGTCAGGGAGGTGCAGAGAGAGAGGAGGACAGTGGATCTGAATTGGGCCCTGATGTGGGGCTCGAACTCATGAACTGTGAGATCCTAACCTGAGCCAAAGTCAGATGCTCAACTGACTGAGCCACCTAGGTGCCCCTCTGTTATTCTTATTACGATAAAGATATAGATATTGCTAGAGCTTGTTAGAGAAACATACATATAACTATGGTCTTATGCTGGAATAAGTGAGCAGAAAAATGAAAATAGAATGGGTAATTTTCAAATGAGCATTAAATAGGGAAACACCCAAAAGTTGATTTGTCAAGGAGATTGAAAGAAACGAAAAGAACTATATAAATAGCAGAAATCAGTCCTAGTGTTATAGTAATCACATATTATGAATGCATTAAAATCATTCCTTAAAAGAAAGAGATTCTCAGACTGGATGGGAAAGAAAAGCAAAAACCGTCCAAGGTCAAGCATTATTTTATAAACTCTAGTTACACTTAAAATGAAAAGATGGAGGAAATGTGAAAATAAAGGAATAGAAAATGATAGACTTGGCAAATAAGAACCAGTAGAAACCTGGAGCTGCATTTTTTTTTTTAATTTTTTTTTTCAACGTTTATTTATTTTTGGGACAGAGAGAGACAGAGCATGAACGGGGGAGGGGCAGAGAGAGAGGGAGACACAGAATCGGAAACAGGCTCCAGGCTCTGAGCCATCAGCCCAGAGCCCGACGCGGGGCTCGAACTCACGGACCGCAAGATCGTGACCTGGCTGAAGTCGGACGCTTAACCGACTGCGCCACCCAGGCGCCCCTGGAGCTGCATTTTTAATATCAGACCAGAGGGAATGGAAGGTGAAATATATCACAAGGGATGAAGGTAAATGGTTCAAACTATTAAATGCTAAGAAATATAAAAATGATCAACACCCTTAAAGCTGATGATAGCTATCCTTAAAGTATGTAAAATTGAAACTAGCAGAAGTAGTTGGGGCGCCTGGGTGGCTCAGTCGGTTGGGCGTCCAACTTCAGCTCAGGTCATGATCTCGCGGTCTGTGAGTTCGAGCCCCACATTGGGCTCTGTGCTGACAGCTCAGAGCCTGGAGCCTGTTTCAGATTCTGTGTCTCCCTCTTTCTCTTTCCTCTCCCGCTCATGCTCTGTCTCTCCTCAAAAATAAATAAACGTTAAAAAAAAAAAAGAAACTAGCAGAAGTAGTTAATTCTACCCTTAGCCATTTTAACCTACCCTTGGTCACACAAAGCAAAATAATCTAAAGCTTTGCTATAATGTAGGTGGTGATATTCTACAACCACAGAGAATTAAAAATAAAAAGCAAAAAGCTAGCAAAAATAAATAATATCTGCAAACATTAAAATATTTTACATGAATATGTTTTTAATTTTTTTTAACATTTATTTATTTTTTGAGAGACTGAGGAAGACAGAGTGCGAGCAGGGGAGAGGCAGAGAGAGAGGGAGACACAGAATCCGAAGCAGGCTCCAGGCTCTGAGCTGTCAGCACAGAGGCTGACGTGGGGCTTAAACCCGTGAACCATGGGATCATGATCTGAGCCGAAGTCAGATATTTAACTGACTGAGCCACCCAGGAGCTTCTACATGAATATGTTTTTTTTTTTTATTCTAAATGTTGTTTTATTTTGCATTTCCCTAATGATTAAGGGTGTGTATATTTTATTTTTTTTATTTTTTATTTATTTTTTTTATTTTTTATTTTTTTATTATTTTTTTTTAATGTATATGAAATTTATTGACAAATTGGTTTCCATACAACACCCAGTGCTCATCCCAAAAGGTGCCCTCCTCAATACCCATCACCCACCCTCCCCTCCCTCCCACACCCCATCAACCCTCAGTTTGTTCTCAGTTTTTAACAGTCTCTTATGCTTTGGCTCTCTCCCACTCTAACGTCTTTTTTTTTTTTTTCCTTCCCCTCCCCCATGGGTTCCTGTTGAGTTTCTCAGGATCCACATAAGAGTGAAACCATATGGTATCTGTCTTTCTCTGTATGGCTTATTTCACTTAGCATTACACTCTCCAGTTCCATCCACTTTGCTACAAAAGGCCATATTTCATTTTTTCTCATTGCCACGTAGAATTCCATTGTGTATATAAACCACAATTTCTTTATCCATTCATCAGTGGATGGACATTTAGGCTCTTTCCATAATTTGGCTATTGTTGAGAGTGCTGCTATGAACATTGGGGTACAAGTGCCCCTATGCATCAGTACTCCTGTATCCCTTGGGTAAATTCCTAGCAGTGCTATTGCTGGGTCATAGGGTAGGTCTATTTTTAATTTTCTGAGGAACCTCCACACTGCTTTCCAGAGCGGCTGCACCAGTTTGCATTCCCACCAACAGTGCAAGAGGGTTCCCGTTTCTCCACATCCTCTCCAGCATCTGTAGTCTCCTGATTTGTTCATTTTGGCCACTCTGACTGGCGTGAGGTGATACCTGAGTGTGGTTTTGATTTGTATTTCCCTGATAAGGAGCGACGCTGAACATCTTTTCATGTGCCTGTTGGCCATCTGGATGTCTTCTTTAGAGAAGTGTCTATTCTACATGAATATGTTTTAAATAGAAAACAATTTTACAAAAGACATAGAGGGTGTCTTAGCTCGAGCTGTCATAATAAAATACCTTAGACCGGGTGGCTTAAGCAACAATATTTTTTCCCTTACAATTCTGAGGACTGGAAGTCGGAGATTCTGATGCCAGCAGGGTTGGGTTCTAGTGAGGACCTGGCATGTAGGTAACCATCATCTCACTTTCTTCACGTGATCTCTTCTTTGTGTGCACGCGGACGGGAATTGCAGAGAGCCAACAGGTTCTCTGGTGTTTCTTCCTATAAGGGCCGTCATATTAAAGGCCCCAGTCTAATCCCATCATTAGGGCCCCATCCTCATAAGGTCATGTGTTCATTACCTTCCAAAGGCCATATCTCTGCATACCAAGTCATTGGGATCAGGGCTTCAACATAGGAATTTTAGGGGGACACAAGCATCCAGTCCATAACAGGTGAGCTTCAAGTGGCACATTTTTAAGTTTATGCAGTAAAGCAAAACTTGCAGGTAGAGGGAAAATGATAGGGTTGAATGCCTTTACATCTGCCCTCCCTGTGCCCATGAACTTTCCTTTCTGTTAAAAAGAAATGAGCTCTCCACTGAACCCCTTCCCACCCCCCATATAGGTATCTCCTCTCTTTCCTGTATCATCACCTTTCCTCTTCTGTGCTGGTACCTTCCCAAAGCATATAACGTGCAGTCACATTTGTCATGTCAAAAATTCTCCCCTCGACTCCTGATCCACTTCCAGCCAAGGTGTTTCACCAGATAAGTAATTCCTGTAAGCTCACAGACAAGACCTTCTGTTCTATATATGTTTAATGTCCTCTCCTGTTGGTTGGGTTTTTGGCCAGGGACTTGGTTCCTCAAACTGGGGTTGGGGGTGTCACTCCCCCTATAGCCCTCCCCCATTGTACCGTTCCTCTCTGCCCATCCGAGGAGTCTCAGTTAACCCAACCTCCCAGCCCTCAACTCTTTGTTTCTTGGGCTCCAAGCCTCCATTCTCCCTACATACTCTATATCCCTGCGAGAATCCTGCTTTCCCTAGGGTCTATTATACTTTCTGTTTAATGTTTTGGTACAGAAGCCTGACCAAGGGAACACCCGCTACAGATCAGTCTCGCTTGTGCATAGTGACGGGGCAATTATAAATGAAATATTATCAAACGGAATCTAGCAGTTCCTTAAAAATGCTTTCTTTCTGAGCACATGGTTCAATATTATGAAATCTCTAGGTAATTCACCATATTAACATACCATTGGAGAAAAGTGATTTGGTAAAATTCAACATCCATTCTTGATTTTAAAAAGTATCAAAGTTGAGCATTTCACACTTCGGTTCCTTCCCCAGACTCACAGTAGGGATTGTCACTGACACAATGGGGTTTGATTAATGACATCCAGAATTCTTCATTTTGAATTGAGTCCTTTATCTTTATATATTGCCTTCCTGTGTCTTGTTTCATACTTTTCCAGAATTCCTCTGACTGATATTAAAATGGAGACCTTGCTTCCTTTTTGTGGATGCGTCTTTATACATTGATGATGTCCAGAATTCTTTATTTTGGATTGAGTCTTTAATTTAGAAAGTGTCTTCTTCTGTCTTATTTAATTTTGTTGTCCCAGAATTCTCTTCTGATTGATATTAAAATGGAGACCTTGCTTCCTTTCTGCTGGCATTTGCTCATCCTTTTTATCATTATCACTCTGAGTCGTTTTTGTAGAGCATTTTTGCTATACAACATATGAACAGTGTGTTTTATATGTTTTCTAATTTTAAAAAAATGTTTATTTTTGAGAGAGAGAGAGGGAGAGAGAGAATCCCAAGCAGGCTCCACATTATGAGCGTAGAGCCCAATGCAGGGCTTGCACCTGCAAACTATAAGAGCATGACCTGAGCCGAAATCAAGAGTCAGATGCTTTACTGACTGAGCCCACCCAGGTGCCCCTGACGTCTTCTAATTTTAATGCTGCTTTTTAAAATATCTTTCACTACATGGTCTGTTTTGCTTTGTTTTGAGTTCCTTCTAGTAATTTGGGAGGGTTGAATTCTTTTTTGGTTCTTTCAGTGGTTACTATTATAAAAATATAATTAATATTCCAATTATTGAAACAGTATCTACTAACTGCCCAGTATGAGTAATGACAAGATTTGTATACTGCTATTTCAAGAGTTCTTTTACTTGTTGTAAGCTTTCCTTGAATTTTATTTGAGAGCTTGTCTGTTCAATTTGTTTGGGTCAGTCTAGGGACACAAATTATATGTATATTGAATTTCCTGTCTTCCCTGTTTTTGTTGTTTTTTTTCTCTAGCAGATTTTAAAGTCTTCATTTCCACCTCACTTTATTTACTAGTCATAATTCTTTCTCTGTCCCCTGTTCTCCAGGCAGGAATTGTTCTAGACATCATTTCTATATTATTTCTTGTTTGTTTGTTTTTTCACTTTTTTTAATTGAGGTCTGCCAATATATTACACCAATTAAAAAAATTTTTAATGTTTATTTTTTTTGAGAGAGAGAGACAAAGACCGAGCATGAGCAGGGGAGGGGCAGAGAGAGAGGGGGACACGGAATCCAAAGCAGGCTCCAGGCTCTGAGCTGCCAGCACAGAGCCCAACGTGGGGCTGGAACTCACGAACTGTGAGATCATGACCTGAGCCGAAGTCAGATGCTTAACTGACTGAGCCACCCAGATGCCCCAATATTACACCAGTTTTTAACGCAGCTGAAGCAAGTGTCTTTTCAAAGTTGGTTACTTCAAATCAGAATCCACATGAAGTGCACACATTCCATTTTTTTTCAGTTTTTATTTTCATTCCAGTTAACATACAGTTATATTAGGTTCAGCTGTGCAACATAGTGATTCGAACACTTCCATTCATCACTCGGTGCTCCTCAGGACGAGTGCACTCCTGAATCCCCATCCCTTATTTCACCCATTCCCCGCCCCCCCCACCTCCCTTCTGGTAACCAGAAGTTTGTTTTCTATAGTTAAGAGTCTGTTTCTTGATTTCTCTCTGTCTCTCTCTGTCTCTCTTTCCCCCTTTGCTCATTTGTCTTGTTTCTTAAATTCCACATAGGAGAGAAATAATATGGTATTTGTCTTTCTCTGACTTATTTCGCTTAGCGTGCTACTCCCTAGCTCCATCCGTGCCATTGCATTTTGTTCCTGTGTCTCTGTCAAGAATGGGAAGGGTCTGAGATTTTATCTACTTGCAAGCTAACAAACAAGCCTGCCACAGTGGCCTGGATGCTGGCAGAAAACGTGAGACTTCTGGGTCAGAGAAAGAGGACTTAATACCCTTGGCATTTGTGCCAGTTCCCTAAGTCCCAGTTCCTACAGGGTGACATGAAGAGGACCACGTGACACTTGCACACACAGTGGGTTACTTAGATTACCCGAATCTTTTTTTTTAATGTTTATTTTTGAGAGAGCAAGGGAGCGTGCATGTGTGCGCAAGCAGAGGAGAAGCTGAGAGAGGGGGACAGAGGATCCAAAGCGGGTTCTGTGCTAAAAGCAGTGAGCCCGATGCGGGGCTCGAACCCTCAAACTGCGGGATCATGACCTGAGCCAAAGTTGGGCACTTAACCCACTGAGCCACTTACGCGTCCCCACCTGAGTCTTTTATAATGAGTAGTAAGCAAACCTATCCTTTGCCCTGGAGCGGGGCACACACATGTTCCAAGGCTGTTTGCAATGAGAACATCCTTGAAGTGATAGTCCAGACCGAAAGGGCAATCTGTGCTTGTGCCCACAAGACATGTAGAAGTGTGAGAGTCCCATGGAGAATTGTCTCCCAACAGTGTCCACCCCTCATTTCTATATTGTCTTGCCTTCTGCAAATTTTCTCATGAGTACACTATTCCATTGGCCACTCTGATTAATCTGACTGAGGGAGGCTAGGGCCAAATCTGTTGTCTCATGCAGCACTTAGTTGAAGTTATTATCAACAGGACCCGAAGTGGCAGAATGAGGCCGTTGTACAGTATTTTGCTCAACCATGACCTCCAGGGTTCTAGACTCCATCAGCTGAACGTACCCCATAAGTCCTTAAGGTTTACCTTTCAAAGCCAGGTGCTTTTCTCCTTAAGTTTCTGTATTAACCTTTCTGCTTGGCCTGAGACACTAATCCAGGTGCCACAGCATGTATTAGCAATTGCACAGATTCTGCCTTGGCAATTTCATCATCTGTGACAACCCCGGACAGTAAGCTGAGGCTGACCAGAACACCCTCCAAGGCCAAGGTAGTATGATTGATCACCTCAGCTAAAATCAAGGACAAATTTCTTAACCACCTTTTCTTTTTCTTTTAATTTTTTTTGATGTTTTATTTATTTTTCAGAGAGAGAGAGAGAGAGAGAGAACACAAGCAGGGGAGGAGCAGAGAGAGAGAGGGAGACACAGAATCCAAAGCAGGCTCCAGGCTCTGAGCTGCCAGCACAGAGCCCAACGCGGGACTTGAACTCAGGAACTGGGAGATCATGACCTGAGCTGAAGTCAGATGCTTAACCGACTCAGCCATTCAGGTGCCCTTCTTAACCACCTTTTCTATGGATGATTCTTGTTATAGGAACAACTTCCCTCAGTGTGCACATAAATACCAAGGCATTGGGGCACCTGGGTGGCTCAGTCAGTTGAGCATCCGACTTCAGCTCAGGTCATGATCTCACACCTCGTGGGTTCAAGCCCTGCGTCGGGCTCTGTGCTGACAGCTCAGAGCCTGGAGCTTGCTTCGGATTCTGTGTCTCCTTCTATCTCTGCCCCTAACCTACTCACATTCTGTCTCTGTCTCTCTCAAAAATAAATAAACATTAAAAAATTAAAAAAAAAAACACCAAGCCATTTATCCCTCTAGGAAGCTCCTCCTAGCAAACTAAGAGTAGCCTCCTTTTGGAGAGATCTCCAGAATCATTTAAGGGCTACCTGAACCACCAGTCTCTACGGTAAACACTTGCAGTTCACTTACGACCACCCCTAAGATGCAAAGCACTATGAGTTTTTTTGAGAGGGGGGGAGGCAAGTTAATGTCTGGCTTCCACACATAAAGTACAGTTCCAGGGTGTCCCTCCTGAATGAAAGTGGCATTTACAACAGGTGGAGCCTTCTAAGTAGGACCCCTAGCAGTCAGGGGACACCGGCTGAGATTGCTTCCAATGTGACCTGTCAGCCAGCCGATAGCCTTTACCTGTTAAAGACAAAACCGAACAAGAAAGGAGATTGATTTCTGTTCAGGCTGTTGTAGTAAGGAGAGCCCCCCAGATCTGAAGATCAGATTGTCTCAGTAAGGTGGTTTTACCTTTTACTCTCATAGGGAGGAGTAGACAAGTTATAGGAGGGCGATGTACAGGTGGGATTGTTTCTGCATTGGGGGAAGTCTCAGCTGAAAAGAAAATGTTTATCTCTGTGTCTAGCTAGTTTAAGTGGGACAGACTGCCAATCTCAGTTAATCATTCATGAGACAAAGAATGGGGAATTGGAAGGTCTGTGTTTGGCCTTTCAGCAGATTCAACAAAAGGAGAAAGGTCTGTGTTTGGCTTTGTCACAGGTAAACTCAGGAGTCTTATGGAGGTTATGAGAACAGGTGGACAGCAAGTCTTATCTAAAGTATATGGGGCAAGGTATTCTTTGCCATAAGTTATTTCCAAGAATACAAAAGGGTGAGATGATTTCTTAACTGTTGCTATTTTCAGGGCTCAGGTGGAATTCAGCATTCAACATTGTCAGACCCCCTCTTGTTCAAGATAACCATAAGGTTGTCCTTAAGCAACTTTGTCTGGAAACAAGGCGATGTGAGCAATGCCCAGGTCTATATGATTTTCAGTCCAGATTTGGTCTCCACAGGTAAAATTGTCAGTTCAAATTTGGCCTCTGTATGCAAAGTCAGTTGGAGGAGTAGTTGTTCTTAGGTCTGTTGTTGTTGAATCATTTGTCAAGACTGGCTGAATAGTAGCATTTAAGACTCTGGGAAGGATGCATTCCCAACCGCAAGGGGTAAGATTATAAACAGTAGCCTTCTTGAATTTAGTGATTATTTGGCCTGTGGTGCGTATCCAAGTGCAATGAGATGTGTTGTTGGCTGTGGCACAGAGGCCTCCCTCACTAGGAAGGAGGTCAAGAGCTACACCATTCTCCGTAATGACTTGGGCCAGTGAGTTTAAATGTACTCACTGTGCTCCTAAGGTAGAAGTGGTATCATTTATTACTTCGGCAAGGGTTGAGTAGGGATTTTTTTTTCTAGTGGTATAATTCCTTTGGTGGGTGAAGTGGCTCTCATAAAGAGATGCTTCCCAGGGGCGCCTGGGTGGCTCAGTCAGTTAAGCGTCTGAATTTGGCTCAGGTCATGATCTCACCATTCCTGAGTTCGAGCCCCGCGTTGGGCTTTCTGCTCTCAGCACAGCCTGCTTCAGATCCTCTGTCTCCCTTTCTCTCTGTCCCTCCCATGCTTGCGTGCTCTCTCTTTCTCAAAAATAAACATTTAAATAAAGAGATGGTGCATAGAGAATTGCTGATTTCCCAGGGAGGTTCAAGGACACCCCATAGTCACCTCATTTTGGAGTGATTGTTTAAGTCTCCAAAGGGACATGTGGTCAGCAGGTGGAGTGGTAATTTTCAACATTTGAAGGTCCCAGACAAGGATTATAAAGACACAGGAAAGATCCATGTGAGGAAGGCAGGGGTAGGCTGGCAGCTATAAAAAAAAGTAGTTTCATAGGGGTCACAGACAGTGTTTGTGTTGTGGGAACTGTTACTTTTTTTTTTTTAATGTTTCTTTATTTTTGAGAGAGAGAGAGACAGAGAGACAGAGAGACAGAGTGCGAGTGAGGGGGGAGGGGCAGAGAGAGAGGGAGATAAAGAATCCAAAGCAGGCTCCAAGCTCCGAGCTGTCAGCACAGAGCCTGACGCCAGGCTTGAACTCACGAATTGTGAGATCATGACCTGAGCCGAGGTCAGACGCTTAACTGACTGAGCCACCCGGGCACCCCTGGGAACCATTATTAATAAATGGCTATGGTTAACCTTGGCATGGCCCCTCAGGACAGAAGAGTCTTTAGGGAGAACTAAGCCAAGTCTGTAAGGCTGATCGGAAAGTGGTAGAGAAGAAAATGGTGGTTATCAGGGATGAAGAGGGCTCCTATATATTTTTTTATACCCGATCCTGAGGAAGTGAGTTGTGGAGTTGGGAGATTTCAAGAGAAGCATTAATTATGTTGGGGAATAAGGTATAGTAAGCATATACTGAAAGGTTGGGGTTGATGGTGTGGGGTGGTTTAAATACCCGTATGGACCACTAAGGGCAGACAGGATGTGCTGAGGGGAATGGTTGATTAGATTGTTGGTCCTGAGGGTCTGATGAAGGATGAGACATGCTTGAGTGCAGTATAACAGTTGAAAATCGAACAAGGGATTTCATCTTCTTTGTTCATACGGTGGGGATGTAAAGGGGAGAGGACCACCATGAGGGGCCAATTCACCTTACAGGGTTGGATCGAGAGATGGTTGGGTTAGAGGTCAATGGAAGAGAAGGAGAGATATAGAAAGATGCATAATGCCAGAGGTTAATTTTGACTGAAACAAACCCAAATTCTAATTTTGCTTAAGTGTAATATTTGATGCTAAAACTTCTTAAACAACCTATACATAAACTTTTTAAACCTCAGCCAACTTTGATTACAGCAAATAAAATTCCCTTTCTGTGAACTTTCTACAACTTTTGTTGTCCATTCAGGTTTTATCCTGCGTTTTCCTCTTTCTCATTCTGGAACAACCAGTCGTTTTACTTTAGGAAAAACTGCTTGCTTTTTCCTTAACAGAAACATACCCTGCATACCTTGCATACAGAATTATCCCTCTCTGCCACTCTTGCTCCTAGCAGAATCTCATTCACATATTATTGATTATGACTTTTTTCTTTTTGAGAGAAAGGGCACAAGTGAGCAAGGGGCAGAGAGAGAGAGAATCCCACAATGGGGCAAAGAGAGAGAGAGAGAGAGAGGGAGAAAGAGAAGTGGGGAAAAAAAGAGAGGCAAACCAGAAAACAGACTCTCAACTATACAAAACAAACTGAGGGTTGCTGGAGGGGAGGTGGGTGGGGGGATGGGCTAAATGGATGATGGGGATTAAGGAGGGCACTTGTTATGATGAGCACCGGGTGTTATATGTAAGTGATGAATCACTAAATTCTACACCTGAAACTAATATTACACTGTATGTTAATGAACTGGAATTTAAATAAAAACTTGGAAAAAGGAAGAGTGGACATGGCTATAGCATTAAAAAGCTGAAATCCATCAGTAATCTAAGAGCTTCCTTTCAAATGATACTCTACATCAAAAAATTGAGATTGAACAGGAACAAACATACATTTTTATTCTGCTTGGGTAATTCTTTCTAAATTTTCCCAGGTTTACTGGGTAACCTTTGAGCTCACCTGATGTGGGGCTCATGCTTACCCAATGCAGGGCAGGAGATGACCTGATGTGGGACTCGAACTCATGAACTGTGAGATCATGACCTGAGTCGAAGTCAGATGCTTAACGACTGAGCCACCCAGACGCCCTGTTGACAACTTTTAACTGCAATAGCTTCTATTTCACAGAGAAAACCAGGGGCTGTGAATAACTGTGAATTGTCTGCCTGCATCAACATTTTGTAGCCAACCAGCAGGTCTTATGAATATACATCTCACAGTTTTTCATAGCATTCACATCCTTGGTAGTACAACTTCTCACAGTGGCAAAACCAAATATGTTCATTGACAGAATCAATATATGTAACCTCCCTGCACCATATAAAAATAAGTTGCAAAAGGTATATAAACTTAAAATTAATCTTAATGTTTCAGTTTTATGTCTTATCTAGAAATGATACAGGTGTCTAACGAATATCCATTAACATAAGTCCAAGGTTACAATAAGTTACCTAAAGATATTGGAAACTATCTTTAAGCTAACATACTACAAAACATAATTACTGTTGAAATACAGTTTGTCAGAAAGGTGGTTCAATTTGGTTAAATACAGATTTATATATTTCATAACCTTAAACCTCTGATAGATGTGATGCTAGCTTATGCACTCAGTAAACGTGGGTAAATTTAGAAAGAATTACCCAAGCAGAATAAAAATGTATGTTTATTCCTTTTCAATCTCAATTTTTGATGTAGGGAATCGTTTGAAAGGAAGCTCTTAGATCACTCATGGATTTCAGCTTTTTAATGTTATAGCCATGTCCACTGTTTTTTTTTTCCTTTTTCAAGTTTTTGTTTAAATTCCAGTTTGTTAACATACAGTGTAATTTCATACAGTGTAGTTTCAGGTGTAGAATTTAGTGATTCATCACTTACATATAACACCCGGTGCTCATCATAACAAGTGCCCTCCTTAATCCCCATCACCCATTTAGCCCATCCCCCCACCCACCTCCCCTCCAGCAACCCTCATTTTGTTCTCTATAGTTGAGAGTCTGTTTTCTGGTTTGCCTCCCTTCCCCGCCCCCTGCCATGTTCATCTGTTTTGTTTCTTAAATTCCACATATGAGTGAAATCATATAGTGTTTGTCTTTGACTTAATTATTTCATTTCAACATTATACTCTCTAATTCCATTCACATTGTTGCAAATGACAATATTTCATTCTTTTTTATGGCTAAGTAATATTCCATTATATATATACCACATCTTCTTTATCCATTCATCAGTCAATGGACACTTGGGCTCTTTCCATAATTTGGCTATTGTTGACAGTGCTGCTATAAACATCGGGGTGCATGTACCCCTTCAAAGCAGTATTTTTGTATCCTTTGGGTAAATACAAGTGCGATTTCTGGATCATAGAGTAGTTCTAGTTTTAACTTTTTGAGGAAACTCTATACTGTTCTCCAGAGTGGCTGCAGCAGTTTGCATTCCTACCAGCAGTGCGAGAGGGTTCCCCTTTTTCCGCATTCTCGCCAGTGGACCTGTTGTTTCCTGTTAATTTTAGCTATTCTGACAGGTGTGAGGTGGTATCTCATTGTACTTTTGATTTGTATGTCCCTGATGATGAGTGATGTTGAGCATATTTTCATGAGTCTGTTAGCCATCTGGATGTCTTCTTTGGAAAAATGTCTATTCATGTCTTCTGCCTAGCCATGTCCATTCTTTTTTTTTTTAATTTAGTTATTTATCTTTCAGAGAGAGCGAGCACATAAGCAGGGGAGGGGCAGAGAGAGAGAGGGAGACACAGAATCTGAAGCAGGCTCCAGGCTCTGCGCTGTCAGCACAGAGCCTGATGCGGGGCTCGAACTCATCAACGGTAAGGTCGTGACCCGAGCTGAAGTTGGATGCTCAACTGACTGAGCCACCCAGGCACTCCGCTATGTCCATTCTTAACAGAAGTAATAGTCACTTAGCCTGCAGGGGACTACAGAGAAGTCGGTGATCCAGTGATTGACGGTCATTTGGAATGAAAAGCAAGATGGCAATTTTCCAGGAAGCACTGATGTGCTGAGAACCTCCCCAGTAATGCTGCCTGATGGACAGAACTTTCTCTGTCCACTGAGTTCATGCTTATTTTGTAGACTTCAATCAGACATTCTGGATTCTTCAGGCAAATATTTTATCTAATGGAAAATGACATTGCAATCTGTTGCTTTGCTTGTCCTTCAAGGCAATCTGGCACATAGAGCAAAGGCTTTCAAACAAGCAAGGGTTGTTAAAGCAACCCTTAGAGCAAGGGTTTTTAAAAGGTCATTGAGCCTTTTTGCACACATTTTGAACTGTGAGGCAAGGGGAGAAGTACATTTTACATGGTGACTGGTATATACATCCTGACTGTATATATACACATGCTCACACTGTACACACACACAAATATAATAAACCAAAGTTTTAGAAGCAGTACCCTTTAGAAATAATGTGCTGGGATATTTTCTCTCCTTTTCTCCTTTACTCTATTTCATTAAAAATAAAAGCTGCTTGCAATTTTAGACAAGTATGCTTGTATTACACTTGATGCTGGTAATGCAGAAGACATGGCTGTTTTTTATTAACCAACAATATTAACCTAGTTCCATTTGCCCAAGATTTACCTCAGTTATTTGAACTTGCGTTCTTAAAATATTTGAGTTAGTTTCTGTAAGAATACCTTGTTGTAAGCACATTGAAAGTATTAGAAGTTCAAAGGTATTTAATTTGGTGGAATTTTAGGACTCTTCATTTTTCCCTCGAGGTAGGAATACATTACTTCCTCATAGACATGTAAACACACATACAGACACAAATAGAGGGCTGATAGCTCACTGGTTCATGTGAAAGAGCTATTTTTTCCCCAGGGGGCTTACTGGGGTAGTAGAGCTAAACAGAACCCTGTGCTGGGTACTGAGAGAACCCGGTAAGACAGAAGGAGGTTTAGATGGAAGAAAGTCATGTGGTGGGTTATCCAGATCCACCACAGGTATGGTGTATATATCCTGAGGGAGGGTGGTAGGAAAATAAGAGGTGTTAGTAGTGGAATTTGTTGCCTTGCGTCCACTAGCAAGGTGATGGGATGTCCATGGCTTGGGGATGATTATTTCCACTCGCACATTGAGTCAGGTGTGGGCACAAGTGGGAGGGTCCCTTTGAAGAAAAAGCCATTGAGGAGATGGAATTTTAGACTTGTTCCCTTTTTTTTAAAAAAAATGTTTATTTATTTTTAGAGAGAGAGAGAGAGAAAGAGAGCAAGCAAAGGAAGGGCAGAGAGAGAGGGAGAGAGAGAGAGAATCCCAAGCAGGCTCCACACTGTCAGTGCACAGCCCAATGCGGGATTGGACTCCCAAACCACGAGATCATGACCTGAGCCAAAATAAGAGTCAGGTGCTTAACGGTCTGAGCCACGCAGGTGCCCCTAGACTCTTGTTCCCTTTTGTATTTTTAGGCCAAGAAATCCCAAGTCTGGTGCCCCTTTCCTTTTTAAAAATAATGTGGAGGTTTTGGGTGAAGCAGATTGACCTGGCTTGTTTTCTTCTAATTATTTAAGTTGAAAAGTCTTGGGTTTGCATTGTGTTGACTAGGGGAATCCTTATGGTGTTGAGCTAGTTAGTGTATATATTTAGGAGAGAAGAGTAGTTCGCCAGTTTACATTATGTTTTTGGATAATGTCTTTAATTTCTGGTTGTAAGCCATCAACAGTTAGCGACCAAGGTGGATGCAATTTGATGGTTGAGAGTGAGAGCGGAGTAATTTTTTCAAATGTTTTCTAATCTGTCTGTAGTTAGAGATCAACTCACCTCTCTGTTGTGTGCAGTGTTGTATCTTTGACCAATAAATTTTTGAGGGGACTTCGGTGGGAATGGATTGCAAAAGGCTCTCCCCAACATTGTGATTCAACTTCTCTATACAGTATGCTGAGCTCACCACAAGTGTAGCGACCATCTGTCACCATGCAATGTTATTACAATACTATGGACTATATCCCCTATGCTGTGCCTTTTATTCCTGTGACTTATTCATTCCAGAACTGGAAGCCTGCATCTCCTACTCCCCTTCTCCCATTTTGCCCATCCCCTCACTCTCCTCCCCTCTGGCAACCATCTGTTCTCTGTATTTATGGATCTGATTCTGCCTCTTGTTTATTCATTTTTTTTAAGATTCCACGTGAGTGAAAGCATGTGGTATTTGTCTTTCTCTGACTTATTTCACTTAGCATAACAATACCCTTTGTGTCCACCCATGTTGTTGCAAATGGCATAATCTCATCTTTTTTATAGCTGTATAATATTCCTGTGTGTGTGTGTGTGTGTGTGTGTGTGTGTGTGTGTGTTTGTATTTATTTATACACCGCATCTTCCTTATCCATTTGTTTATCAGTGGACGTTTAGGTTGCTTCCATATCTTGGCTATTGTAAATAATGCTACAGTAAACATAGGGGTGCATACATCTTTTCGAGTTAGTGTTTTTGTTTTTTGGGGGTAAACGCCCAGTAGTGGAATTAATGCATCATATGGTATTTCTTTTTTGTTTAATGTTTGTTTATTTTTGAGAGAGAGCACAAGCGGGGAATGGGGGTGCAAAGAGAGGAGAAACAGAGAGAGGGAGACACAGAATCCAAAGCAGGCTCCAGACTCAGAGCCCAATGTGGGGCTCAAACCCATGGACTGCAAGATCATGACTCAAGCTGAAGTCAGACTCTTAACTGACTGAGCCACCCAGGTGCCCCTGTGGTATTTCTAATTTTTTGAGGAACCTCCATGAAGTTTTCCACAGTGGCTGCACCAGCTTGCATTTCCACCGGTAGTGTGTGAGGGTTCTTTTTTCTTCATATCCTTGCCAACACCTGTTATTTCTTGTCTTTCGATTCTAAACATTTTGGCAAGTATAAGGTGATAACTCATTGTGATTTTGGTTTGCATTTCTAGGATGATTAGTGATGCTGAGTGTCTTTTCATGTGTCTGTTGGCCATCTATATGTCTTCTATTCAGGTTCTCTACCCAGTTTTTAATTGGACTCTGTGGTTTTTTTTTTTTTTTGATGTTGACTTGTATATGTTCTGTATGTATTCTGATATTAACCCCTCATTGGATAAATCATTTGTGAATACCTTCTCCCATTCAGTAGGTTACCTTTATGTTTTGTTGATGGTTTCCTTTGCTGTGCAAAAGCTTTTTATTTTGGTGTAGTCCCAAAAGTTTTTGTTTTTGTCTCCCTTACCTAAGGAGACATACCTAGAAAAATATTGCTACAGCTGATGTTAGAGAAATTATTGCCTGTGTTCTCTTCTAGAGTTTTTATGGTTTCAGGTCTTACATTTATAAAGGGCTTTAATCCATCTTGAGTGTTTTTTTTTCTGAATGATGTCAGAAAGTGGTCCAGTTACATTTTTTTGCATGTACCTGTTTAGTTTTCCCAACACCGTTTATTGAAGAGACTGTCTTTTGACCCTTGTATATTCTTGCCTCCTTCACTGTAAACTAATTGGCCATATAATCATGGGTTTGTTTCTGGGCTCTCTAGTTTGTTCCACTATTCTATGTGTCTATTTATGTGCCAGTGCCATACTGTTTTGATTACTGAGGCTTTGTAGTAAATCTTGAAATCTGGGATTGTGATCCCTCCAGCTTTGTTCTTCTTTCTCAAGATTGCTTTGGCCATTTAGGGTCTTTTGTGATTCTATATGAATTTTGGGATTGTTTATTCTAGTTTTGTGAGAAGTGCGGTTGGTACTTTGCTCTCCCTTATGGTTTTAACTTGCATGCTAGCCTCGGAGGAGGTGTTGTGATTTTTTGAAGGTCCATTGTTGGGGCCCATTAGCAGTTGTATTAGTTGACATAAACCAGGGAGCCCAGGAGACTATGCCCCAAAGGCCAGTCTGAATAGATGGCTAAATTCCTCTTTGTTGTTACAGGGGTCTGGAAAATCTTTAACAATTGTATGTAAAGCTGAACGAGACCAGGCCTTGTTCAGCTAGGCACTAAAGTTGTTGACCTTCCATCATAGTTGGAGAATGGCAGTAATCCAGGTGAGGGTAGGTGTTTGGGAGCAGTGAAGTATAATGAGCCACAGAAGGTAGAAGAGGGGGAGTAGGGGCTAAAGGCGGGATAAAAGGAATCTACAGAATAAGGAGTAATCATAAGTAGGGGAAAGGACTAGGGTGGCACACAAGGAGGGTTCTGGTGAGGAAAGGGTTGTAAGGAGGTGAAGGAAGAGCAGGAGGGGTAGGCTGGTGGTGAGAGAGATAGTCCTTAAGGGACTATACAGTTTGGGATAGACTGAAGGCATTTTCTCATTTTTCAGCCTCTTTGTGCCAAACAAAGAAGCTGACCATTGGTGAAAAGAGATCTTAGAGCCCTAAGATTTGAGGGTACTTCATAAATGAACAGGTTTAGGGAGATCTCAAATGCCCCAAAGAGGACAATGGAGTTCTAAGTTGTCCTTAGTTATCAAAATATGCTATTTTTGGAGGCATTGAATTGTCGCCATAGTGGCGAGGCATGTAATCAGCAGGAGTTTTTTGAAGGAGTTGAGAACTGGATGGAGAGTTTCCAGTGGATACCAACATTGAACAAAATCCAGCAACAAGATAAAACCAGAAGAGCATTCAAAGAATGAAAATCACATCCTTACTGTACTACCATGGACAGTGTCCAAGCACAGAGATCAGAAGTTGAACTCGTCATGGGATCCCCAAATCACCAGTCAGGGAAGGAGCACAGTGTGCTGCAGGGACCTCAGTACCTGGGTGGGGAAGATGGGGTTCCCGGGGTGGGCTTTCCAGTCCTAATTCAAGTCATGGCACCATACTGTCCAAGACAAAAACTGAATAAGCAAGAAGATTGATTTTATTCAGGCTATTGCAATCAAGAGAGCACTTGAAATCTGAAAACTGGAGTGCTTGGGCAGGGAAGTTTTGTCTTTTACTTTCACAGGGGGGAGTAAGCAAGTTGTAGTGGGGAGATTTATGGGTGGTATTGTTTTAGCAATCAGGAAAAGTCTCAAATCAGCTGAAAAAGAAATGGTTTTTTTTTTTGAAAAAGAAATGTTTGTCTCTGTGTCTGCTTAGTTTAAGAGGGACAAATTTCTTTTATTTTTCTTTACTTTCTTTTTTTAATTAATTAATTTTTTTTTATTTTTTTTAAAAAAAAATTTTTTTTTCAACGTTTATTTATTTTTTGGGACAGAGAGAGACAGAGCATGAACGGGGGAGGGGCAGAGAGAGAGGGAGACACAGAATCGGAAACAGGCTCCAGGCTCCGAGCCATCAGCCCAGAGCCTGACGCGGGGCTCGAACTCACGGACCGCGAGATCGTGACCTGGCTGAAGTCGGACGCTTAACCGACTGCGCCACCCAGGCGCCCCTAATTAATTTATTTTTTAATTTATATCCATGTTAGTTAACATAATGCTGTAATAATTTCAGGAGTAGATTGCAGTGATTCATTCCCTATGTATAACACCCAGTGCTCATCCCAACAAGTGTCTTCCCTAATGCCCCTTACCCATTTAGCCCATCCCTCTACCCACAACCCCTCCAGCAACCCTCAGTTTGTTCTCTTGTATTTAAGAGTGAGAGGGACAAATTTCTCATCTCACTTAATCATTCATGAGACAAAGAACAGGGAGTTGGAGGGTCAGTGTCTGGCCTTGTCTGCAGGTTCAGGCCAAAGGGGAAAGGTTTGCATTTGGCCTTGTCACAGGTAAATGAGGGAGACTCTTATGGGAGTCATGAGGAAGAGTGGATAGCCAGGCTTATCTAAGTTCTATGGGAAGAATGATTCTTTGTGGCGAGCCATTTCTTGAGGAAGAACACAAACAGGTGGGGGTATTTCTTAACTGTCACTATTTCCAGGGCTCAGGTGACGTTCAGCATTATCAAGCATTCTCAGTTCTGTTTGGAGGCTGGAGTCTAGTCCTATATGTCTCTGCCACCAGCCACCTGGCATTCTTCTGCCTCTCAGAATGGCTGACTGGTGGCTAAGGGAAGTGGTTCAAGGAGACATTTAGAGGTGTTGACAGCTGTTCTGCCTGTGAGATGCAGGAGCCGGGGCCCCTTCCTGCCGTTTCTGATAGACTTCTCGGCAACATGAAGGGGAAGGGTGATAACATCCTGGTTGCATGTATTGGCAGACCCGATCATCGTTAAATTTAAGGCCCTTGCAACAGTTTAGGGGAGGTGCACCAAGACACTTTCCTTTGTGAGGAAGTCTCCAGGGGCAGTTATGAAAGACCAAGATCATTAACGTCCCTCCTTTTTCTGACCTCTTGGGATCAAAGGTGTTTCTTCTTCAGGTTCTGTGTTGATGCTCACCCTCTACTGACAAAAAAAAAAATCGTTATGGCCTATGCTAGTAACTGTAAAAATGCCCACCCCAAGTCGTCTCCTACTAGTTCCCAGACCTTTCCTCTCACTGGGTCAGATGCAAGAGGGGCAAGGGCGTTTTTATAAATTTACAGAGATCATTACATTCTGCACTTTAGCCCATGTGGGTCACTGTAAGGGGGCACAGTGAATAATGTTCTAAACCAAGTAGTAATTGTCCTTATGATCTAGGACTATGTCAGTCCAACCAGAGAGTTCAAGTGGCTGAACCAGAATTAAATTTATTGTATCTTTTTAATGTATATTTATTTATTTTGAGAGAGAGAGAGAGACAGAGAGAGAGAGAGAATGCATAAGCAGGGAGGGGCAGAGAGAGAGAGAGAGAGGGAGAGGTAGAATCCCAAGCAGGCTTCCTACTGTCAGCGCTGAGCCTGATGTGGGACTCAAATCTCACCGTGAGATCATGACCTGAGTCAAAATCAAGAGTTGGGCGCTTAACTCACTAAGCCACCCAGGCACCCCCAGAATTAAATTTAAATCTCAGGCTCCCTCCCTTCTGGCTGGGCTGCCACCCAGTGGGTTAGCGAAGTCTGGGGTTGCTCTTAGGTGAAAGAAAGAGGATTATACCCAGGAACTTTTAAGACAGCATCCCAAACTGTCAAAATATGTCCATATAAGCCCTAACACCTTTTGTTCTGATCATTACCCAGGGAATGGCTGAAAGATTATTCTGGGGACAGCCATATTCATTGATCAAACTTCCTTGCTAGGGTATATGGACCAGGAAGAGGTGGGGGAGGTAGAGTCTGAAGTTCTTTTGGGCCCATTTTTGAGGAGGCCATTCCAGTGCTCAACAATACCAGATGCCAGTGTAGATGTCCATTGAATACCTTGACTATCAGCCCACAGTTACATGGCTTTTTTGTAATAAAAGAAGAACCATCTTCAGGCTGCAAATAGTCCAGAAAGCTGACAATCTGACGCACATTAATTCTAAGTGCCACAATTGTGTGGCTGGAGCCAGATGAGCAGACCGAAACAGTCACACTTTCACCTGAAAAAAATGTCAACAGGGGTGCAACACCAGTGAAAGCCCTAAGAGGGGGCTTGAGGTGTGATACAGTCAGTTTGTCATGAGTAGGTGGGGCCATATTTCATGCAACATGTCCTTCCTCCTTACAATGAATGGGTCATCTTTGGGAAGGAGTGACAAGTCTGGCATGCAATGGTTAACTTCTGCGTCAGAAAGGTAGAGTCTTGACATTTGTGCCCAGTCTGTGTTGATGGATGTGTTGCCATGTCCAATATGATGATGGATGCAGAAAGCAGTGCCAGTAAGCTGGGCAGAGAAGGCTCAGCCAGCAGCTTTATTCTAGTCAGTGTCATCAGAGAATGGCCCTTTACCATAGGCATCTATCTGGGTGACCCAGACTGTTGCAGTTACAAGCTGCGATTTGTTTCCACAGTCCATGATACCAAAGAGGGCTGTCCAGTCTCTCAGTCTACAGTCTTCCAAGTGGGAGACTGAATAGCTGGACATTGGCAATAGCTCAAGGATCAAAAAATACCAAAGGGGGGTGCACCTGGTTGGCTCAGTTGGTTAAGCGTCCGACTTTGGCTCAGGTCATGATCTCGTGGTTCATGAGTTCGAGCCTCGCGTCAGGCACTGTGCTGACAGCTCAGAGTCTGGAACCTGCTTTGGATTCTGGATCTCCTTTTCTCTCTCAAAACCAAATAAACATTAAACAATTTAAGTAAGCAAATTCTTAAGAAAAAAATACATCAAAGGAAATATTGGCTATGTCATGAGAATGGCCTTGACTTCTGCCTTCTGAGTGGAGTGTCCACATCTCGTCTCAGTTCTGCTGAGATAGAATAGCTACAGAGCCTAGTAGAAAACATTAGATTCCAGCTTGGCCAAACCATCAGTGGATCAGGTCCAGGCATTTGGGGAAACCTCTGTGAATCAAGGCCCTCATTAAGCCCAGCAGCCTTGCTCTCCTTGGCAGAGTGGGAAATACATTTCCTCCAAAGGAATAGCTGTCCTGTTTTCATATAAAGCTAATATGCTGGGGTGCCTAGGTGGCTCAGTTGGTTGAGCATCCAACTTCGGCTCAAGTCATGATCTCACAGCTCTTGAATTTGAGCCTCACGTCCAGCTCTGTGCTGGCAGCTCGGAGCCTGGAGCCCGCTTTGGATTCTGTGTCTCCATCTCCCTCTGCTCCTCCCCTGCTCATGATCTCTCTCTCTCTCTCTCTCTCTCTCTCTCCCTCTCTCTCTCTCTCTTTCTCTGTCGCTCTGTCTCAAAACAAATAAACTTTTAAAAAAGAAATAATTTGCATAATTCCTGAACAACAGTGGAAATAAAGTGACTTCCTCTGTCTGATTCCATGTGCTCTAGTATCCCCAAAGTGGGAATTATATATTTTTTTAAGCTTATTTATTTTATTTTGAGAGATAGCGTGAGTGGGTGAGGGGCAGAGAGAGAGAGAGAGAGAGAGACAGAGAGAGAGAATCCCAAACAGGCTCCACAGTGTCAGCATGAAGCCTGACACAGGGCTTGAACCCAAGAACTGTGAGATCATGACCTGAGCCAAAATCTAGAGTTGGACATTTAACCCACCGGGCCACCCAGGCGCCCCAGGAGTTATATTTATTAAAGAATGTTTACCATCGCCTGAGCATTGGTTTTGGAGAAAGGAAAACTTCAGACCCTCCTCACATCATATATACCACATCTAGACAAAACCTCTTACCTTCTGCAAGCATCAGTGTATGAAATCCCACTGCCACCAGGTCCTGGTAAAGTTGGTTGGGGAAAACCTCTGGCACTTACCTTGAGAATGGCCTGGAAAGAACTCGGCTGACAAATAGCACATCTCTTTAATATGTTTTGAGTACATTCATCTTTTTGTGAGCAGAGTAAGAGTCTCATGGCTTTAAATTTTTTTTTTCAACGTTTATTTATTTTGGGACAGAGAGAGACAGAGCATGAATGGGGGAGGGGCAGAGAGAGAGGGAGACACAGAATCGGAAACAGGCTCCAGGCTCTGAGCCATCAGCCCAGAGCCCGACGCGGGGCTCGAACTCACAGACCGCGAGATCGTGACCTGGCTGAAGTCGGACGCTTAACCGACTGCGCCACCCAGGCGCCCCTCTCATGGCTTTAAAATCCCTCTCTGGCTTAGCTGATTTTGTTGATGACCCAACAATACCCTCCAAGTATGGTAAAGACCGTGGACCAAGAATTATATTGTCAGGTAATTCCCATGGTACAGTTGAATTTCTTTTTTGCCCCTTTCTTAATCTGTTTGTCCATTTCCTTTTGGCAGGCATCTTTTTAAAAAAGAAGGAAGGTTTCCTGTTGTATTAGAAGTGGGGCTTCTAAGCCGAGTCTGCCACGTTTTAACAGTGACTTTCGCAGCTCGGGCAGCAAAATCCTTGCCTTTAGAAATGTAGTCATTCTGTCCTGTATGTGCTCTGCAATGGAGTACTGATATCTGGGCAGGCAGTTGTGAAGCCACTGACAACTCAGATATTAATTTTTCACGAGACATTTTAGTTCTCATTGAAGTCAAGGACCCCCTAGTTTTTCACATTTTCCCTGTTACATAACAGACACCAAACACATATTTACTATCAGTATATAGACTCGCTTTAAGTCCTAAGCCAAGCATTGTAGCCCTAACATTGCTATTTGCTTGGCTGCTGCTCATTTAATTTCAGGCAAAGCATAAGCTGCCAAGATTTCCTGAGCAGCCGCCACAATGTTTGAAGCCTCAAGGTGGCCCTTTTCCTCCCGGGTAAATGACCCAGCGGTAAATATTTATCAAATATGCATTTTGAACAGGAATATCGGAAAAATCAGGTTGCTGCCCAGTGTCTTCTGTTACCATTATACACTCATGATCATCTGTTTGGTCAGGATCCAGTAAAAGAGCAGCAGGGTTTAGGAGATTACATCTTCCAAGCACAAGATTAGGACTGGATAATAATGCTTATTCATGGTCAGATGGGGTACCAATAAATGCTGGCTCTTATGTACTTGGAAGATAGCTGGCATAGCATGTGGGACATGCAGATAAGTCAAGTGACCCAAGGTAAGGGCTTGAGTCTTTTCACTAAGTGTGGTGGCTGCTTCCACCACTCCAGGGCATCCAGAACTGAGAAATATGCCATTGGTCTATAGTTTTAGCCCATCTTTTTTTTCTTATTTGTTTTAAATGACACTTTTTATTCGTATAATAATAAAACAAAAATAACATTTTATTGCATAGGTAACGTACTGAAAACTACAATGGGAAGTGAGTGTGCCAATATCTTATACAAATGATATATTTCGTAAAGTAATGCACATCTAAAATTGGATTATTAAAAATTTCTTAAAATAGATGTTGCAAAATTTTGTTACTTCAAAAAGCATATTCATCTGATTTTTTTTTTGCAAATGGCAAGATTTTATTCTTTTTCATTGTGGTTTTTCTTATTTTTAATGTTTTATTTATTTTTGAGAGAGAGAGACAGAGCGTGAGTGGGGGAAGGGGCAGAGAGAGAGAGACACACAGAATCCGAGGCAGGCTCCAGGCTCTGAGTTATTAGCACAGAGCCCAACGCAGGGCTTGAACCCACGAACTGTGGGGTCATGACCTGAGCCAAAGTCGGATGCTTAACCAAGTGAGCCCCCCCAGCACCCCGAACCCCATCTTTTGAGTGAAAATTCCACGAAACAAGTGGGAAGGTTTTTTAAGATTTGGAATCCCCAAAGATGGGGGGAGCCTATAGCCAATTTCAGTTGTTCACAAGCCTCTTCAGGTTCTAGGGACCACATCAGAATCTCTGAAGATTCACTATGTAAGTGCTCCACTAAAGGTTATGTCCTCTCTGCGGAAGCTGGGATCCACTGTGTATAGTACCCTACCAGTCCCTCAAGTTGTCTGAATGTCTTAGTGTAATAGAACCTTCCATCTGTTAAATTACAGCCTTCCCCTGTCAACAGATTCCCTAAATGTCTTACTTCAGCATGGCAATATTAGAATTTGTCCAAGGAGGCCTTGTGCCTCAGAGAAGCAAGGAATTGTAACAAAGCCAAAGTCCCAGCCTTGTATTGTTCTTCAGGTTTCAGAGGCTGCTAGCATATAACCTACATATTGAATAATTGTAGATTCCTCCAGTGGGACAGATTTCACTAAGCTTTCCTGTGAATGGCTAGAGAAAGTAGTAGGAGAGTCCCTTGCCATAAATACTGGAGTCCTTAATGAGTAAAATCAGACAAGAATTTAGACTCATAAGCTAGAGGAACAGAAAAAAAAGCAGGACACAGATACACTACAGAAACACACTTTGTAGACTCTGGTACCAAAGTCAGAATAGTTGCAGGGTTAGGAACTATAGGGGTTAATGGAACAACAAATTTATTTACTTCTCTAAACTCTTGTACAAATCTATATAGCGATTGTCCATTGTCATCCAATTTTATCTTCTTTCTTTACTGGAAGTGTGGGGGTATTAGAGGGTGAATTCCCTTTTTAAATTATCCCTGGTTTTTCCAATTCTCTTATAACCGATTTTATTCTCTCTAATTGGGCTCTCTGCAAAGAATATTGATTTATACATGGCCACAGCTCATCCTTTTGGAAAGCTACTTCTATCGATTCTCTGTCTTCAATTGAACCAATATTATTATTTTCTAGGGCCCGAAGCAATGCATTGATTTGTCTCAGTTTGGGGTATTTTTCCAGCACAGTGTGAGACTGCCGCTCTCTCCCACACCCCTTTTCTTTCTGAAGGCACATAGCCACCAAATCAGGTGTCTTTTCTGTAGGCAGCGCCAGAGCAGTCTGTCCAGGGTACAGAATATGGTGGCTTTTATTTTGCACAGCAAATTTGCAAGTGGGTCTCTTGCCAGTAGGTTTACAGGAGAAAGAAAGCATATTCTTCATCAGGTGGCCTATCTTTATGGAAACTATGGAAGAAAAGGAACAAATAGAAAACATCAACAACCTGTGTGGACCTACCACTAGATGAAAGTGACAGATTTCTGAGGGAATTTCAGAATAAGTAGCATCAGTATTTACCAGAAAAGGCAAGCATAGTTTAGCCTGCGGGAAAGTTATTGAACTTGTGGTTCACCAGGACCCACCTCCAAGACTTCCTCGATCTGTCAGGGTTTTTTTTTTTTAAGTTTATTTATTTATTTTTGAGAGAGAGCAAGCGGGGGAGGGGCAGAGAGAGAGAGGGAAAGTGAGAATCCCAAGCAGGCTTTGTGCTGTCAGTGCAGAGCAAGATGTGGGGCTCAGTCTCACAAACCCCTCCCCTGCTCGTGCTCTGTCTGTTGCTCTCAAAAATAAACATTAAAAAAAAAAGAAGGGACTCTTGGAGGTGAAAGCTAGCATAAGCATGAGATGGAATCGGACACAAATCTCACACAGGGCAAATAACTCATTACTGGCTCCAAAAGCTGTGCCCCTGCTCCTCTTTGCAGGGAAATCTGCTAATTAACAGAACTGCCTGTCTCAAAGATCATAGCTTCCTTCTTACCAGGAGTCAGTGGAGACGGGAAGGAATAAAGAGATCCAGCAGAAGAAGGGGAGCAAGGGAGTGGGACAGCAGAGAAAGGAGGAGAGTTTAGTAAAGAAAAAGTGACTTTAATGCTCTCATTTCTTCTTCCATTTTGTCATTCTTTCTAAATAACTTTTAACTTTTTCCCTGGAATGATATTTATCCCATGAGCACAAGTAATTCATTTGCTCAGGGTGAGGTCCTTCTAAAAACCAACACAGATAAGTTAATTCACTCAAACCAAAGGCATTGTCCTCAGGCCACTGTGATACTGGCTTTTCATTTCAAATAGATTCCATTCCAAATGTTCTCTAGAGATACAAGAGCTCTTTTAGAAAAACACGTGCAGGCAACATTCGTGGCTTACCATATTTTTCCACCATCAAAGCTGGTGGTGGTCCTGATGGATTTTAGGTCCTGTATTTTGCATGTGTACTCAAGAATAAAATCTAGAATTCAAAAAGCATGATTCATCCAGCTAGTTATTTGAAAAGAGCACAGAGTTAGAAGGGAGACATGTTATAGTTCGCCTTCAGCTGGTCTGCTTAGTTCAGGAACTTTAAGGCTATGCCATCCTCAGCAGATTGTTGGGGAAAATTAAAAACAAAATCTCCTGGCAACCCCATGGGTAATCTGCTAAAAAGATTGCAGAGAGAGGGGCGCCTGGGTGGCTCATTCAGTTAAGCGTCTGACTCTTGATTTCGGCTCAGGTCATGATCTCATGGTTCGTGAGTTTGGGCCTCCCATCGAGCTCTGCACTGACAGTGCAAAGTCTGCTTGGGATTCTCTCTCTCTCCCTCTCTCTCTCTCTGCCCCTCCCAAGCTTGTTCTCTCTCCCTCTCTAAATAAACAAACAAACAAACAAACAAACAAACTTTTTAAAAAGAGAGACAGAGGCAGATTGCAGAAATGGAAAGAAATCTCACCCTCTTTTGTAGCTGAGCAGATACAGTCCATTATATGCACGTTTTCAAGATAAATGGTAACCAGTCCTCATGGAGATTACTTGATAGCACCATTTGCTCCACATTCTTTCATAGTTCATCCTAAATTCACCTGGTCATTGGAGTGGCCATCTGTGCTAGTTCATTGCATAGAAAGGCAAAATCAAATTTCCCCTGACTCTGTGACAAGCAGGTAGTACAGTTTAGAGCCAGGCACCTAGGCTAAGCTCCCAACCTGACAGGGAAATAGGGACTCCATCGTCCTTTACATTCAAAGAGATGGCTTCCAGGCCCTTAAGAAAAACCTCCCTGGGTTGTAATGCTGACAAAAGGCTTATTTAGCCTTTTTAAAGATTTGCATACATATCCAAGGGGCAGAGGAAAGATTTACAAATACCATTTTTTTTTTTAAGTTTTTTTTTTAATGTTTATTTATTTTTGAGAGAGAGAGAGGTACAGAATGTGAGCAGGGGAGGAGCAGAGAGACAGGGAGACACAGAATCTGAAGCAGGCTCCAGGCTCTAAGCTGTCAGCACAGAGCCCGATGCGGGGCTCAAACCCACGAGCTGTGAGATCATGACCTGAGCTGAAGTCGGACACCCAACTGACCGCCCAACTGACCAAGCTACCCAGACTCCTCACAAATGCCAGTTTTCTTAAGGAAATGCTCTAAGGGAAGGGGGTGGGGGGGGGGAAAGGTCTCTATTTGGGCTACAGGGAAAGTTCCCTGTTTTTAACCTTCCAGGCTGTTGGTACCCTAAGCTGCAGTCCCCCCAGGGGCGACTCAGGTTGTCCTTGACAGCTGCCTGCACAGGCAGTGAGTTGCATGACAGAAAATGAACACAGAGCCTGGGTAATCGGCTGCTTACTAGCAGCCTGCAAGGCGGCCTCAAGGCTGCTTGCTGCAAACGCAAACCTGAAAAATGCCAAGGAACGAGTGTTCAGGGCCTTGCTTTCTTGTCCTACCCAGCAGGCTGTATGGGAGCACAAGAGACCCATGGAGGAGTGTCTTCCAACCCCACTGGAACGGAAAAGAAAACTTAAGGCAGTGTCTAACCCAGCATCCCAAATGCCATCGGTCTGTGCAGTATATTTAGTTACAGTCACCATGTCTGGAAGAGCCAGGGCCATGGGACTGACAGCTGAATTCCATTGGCAGAAATCCATAGTGAGCTGCAGCTTCTGCTAGTATTATTTTTAAAAGTTTATTTATTTTGAGAGAGAGAGAGAGAGAGAGAGCAGGGGAGGGGCAGAGAGAGAGAGGGAGAAGGAGGATTCCAAGCAGGCTCCCCCCACTGTCAGCACAGAGTCGGATGTGGGGCTCAAACTCATGAACCGCAAGATCATGACCTGAGCCAAAACCGAGAGTTGGACACTTAATTAACTGACTGAGCCACCCGGGTACCCCTCTGCTAGTCTTTTTCACTGGCCATATAGGGCTGTTTTATTGATGTGTTCCTTATCTTATTGTACCTGCTACATATTAATCTTAATCAAGGCTATGACTTGCCTTTGTCCTCCAGGGATTCTCTGTTATTTCTGTTGGGCCACGTGGGAGAGGCTAGGGAGATAGGTTGGGGAGCAGTGTGCATGCCTCACTACCATGTCTCTTCATATGGCAGTCCCTGAACAGGTGAACCCCCTTCAGACTTTATGAACATTCACAGAACAAGCATGTAAAACACCATACCAGTGATGCATTTAGTCATGGAAGCCGCAATGACAGTACATTGAATTGGCCTAAAGCCACCCCCCCCACCCCAGTCCCTTTAGCTTCCTTTCCTTGCTAATCCATGCCAAAACCCCATCAGTTGAATTTGGGTGCCCCCTTGTTCCCTTGAGATAAGATAGTTTGGTTTCGGGCAACTCTCTCCAACAGAGCCTTAAAAAATCTGAGCTCTGGGGCGCCTGGGTGGCTCATTCATTTAAGCATCCAACTTCAGCTCAGGTCATGATCTCGTGGTTTATGAGTTTAAACCCCGCATCAGGCTCTGTGCCAACAGCTCAGGGCCTGCTTGGGGTTCTCTCTCTCCCTTTCTCTCTGCCCCTCCCCCGCTCATGCTTTTTCTCTCTGTCTCTCTCAAAATAAATAAGTAAACTTAAAAAAAAATCTGAGCTCTCCCATCCCCGAAGGGGTGTCTATGGCCTTTGGTCTCTCTTGGGAACAGGGAGCCTCTGTCCCATTCCTAGTCATTTCTTCACAGCAGCTGTTTTCAGGGTAGACAGAGAGAAAGGGATGAGACATGGAGTGAGAGGGCGGATGCACGCCATCCGGCAAGTCCTTATGTTTACTTTTGGGTTTGAACGATAAAGCGGCTGCTCAGAGCTCACCCAAATGAACATCTTATGTTTTCAGGATGTGCAGAGCTCTCTATAAGGTGGCTAAGTCTTCATGACTGGCACCATCTATTTCAACTTTGGGGATGCCCCAATTCTACAACCACAGCCACATTGCTTACCAGCTGTGCCCATTATTCAAGGATATCCACTTAAAATTTTTTTAATGTTTATTTATTTTAGAGAGAGAGAGAGAGAGCACAAGTGAGGGCGGGGAGAGCAGAGAGAGAGGGAGACACAGAATCCGAAGCAGGCTCTAGGCTTTGAGCTGTCAGCACAGAACCCGATGCGGGGCTCGAACCCATGAACCGTGAGATCATGACCTGAGCCGAAGTTAGGATATCCACTTCAATCTGGGGCACTCACTGGTCATTTTAATGACAGTGTAGGGGAGGAAAAATTTTGACCTTGACCTTCTTCGGGTCCCTGGCTGGGTCTGAAAATTAAACTGACAAAAGACAGATTCATGAGAGAAGAGCATACAGATTTAGTTAATATAAGTTTTATGTGTCAGAGGAGCCTTCATAAGGTGAACATCGACATATTCATTTCTGGTTCCCATGGGCTTCCCTCAGATCCCCTTAATTGGCCCATGTATTACTTCTATCACTTCTGTAACAAATGGCCACAACTTTAGTGGCTTGAGACAAGCAAAATATGTTATTTTCTAGTACTGTAGTTCAGAAGTCAGAAATAACTCTCACTGAGCTAAAATCAGGGTTCCAGGCAAGCTGCACTCTTTTCTGAAGGCTCAAGAGGAGAATCCATTTGCCCTTCCCAGCTTCTGGAGGCCACTCACATTCCTTGGCTTGTGGCCCTCTTCTTTCATCTTTAAAGCCAACAACAACAGCATATGGATTCTTCTCATATTGTATCACTCTGACCTTATGTTTCTAAGGACCCTTGTGATTACATTGGCCTCACCCAGATAATCCCAAATACTCTCCTTGTTTTAGGGGCGGCTAATTAGCAATCTTAATTCCATCTCTAACCTTAACGCCCTTTTGCCATGTAGTATCATGTAGTCACATGTCCCAGGGATTAGGATGTGAACATCTTTGTGGCAGTGGCGAGCGGCAGGGGGTGAGGGGTGGTCATCATTCTGCCTACCAGAGGCCCACGAAGCCCTCATTCTTCTTTTTCCAGAAAGCCACATCTCTGTGCGCAACCATTCCTAATCACCAAAAACTTCCAAGAACTGTGAAGGGTCTGAAATTTTATCCTATTTGCGAGCTATAACAACTTACCTGCCACCATTTTATGGAGTCTGGCAGAAGAGACAAGACTCCTGAGTCAGAGACAAAGGACTTTAATACTCACAACAGTAGTGGGAGCCAGAGTGTGGACATTTGTGCCAATTCTCTAAGCCTCGATTGCCACAGGGTGACACGAAGAGGGCCAGATGGTACTTGCCCGTGCAGTGGGTTCCATTAGGTGAAAGGAACCCCAAGCTTTTGGACCCCAAATCTTTCATAATGAGCAGTAAGCCTGCCTGATCTTTGCCTGGAGGGAGAAATTATCTTGAGTGTAATTTCTTACATTACCTATCCCATAGCTCTGGAGTTGGGGGACTCTATCTTATAAGGCTGTTTGCTGTATAAACATGTTTGAAAAGATGGCTTGGAAAAAAGGCAGTCAGTGAGGGTGCTTGCAAGGCGTGCAGAAATGTGAGAGACCCCTGGAGAGTTGTCTCTCAAGTCTCTTTTAATCTGTAACAGATCTGCGACATTCTCCTTCTTTGCATTTCCCCCTTGCTGTTTGTTTCTTGAAGAAACTGGGCTATTTTTCCTCAACCATGTCCCACATTTTGGGAATTGGCTAGTTGTATTCTTGTGGTTGTTTATTTAACAGTTCCTGTATCTCCATTTTAATTTGAACTGACAAATCTCAAGGCTTGATCAATTCAGATTTAATTTTTTAGTCAGAATACTTCGTAGGTGGTGGTGAATGCTTGCTAATTCATCCCTCCGGCAGCCACATAATGCCTGGTTGTCTCTCTCAGTGTGTCTCTCCTTCAGTCTTTGACCCTAATGGTTTTCCACCCACTGAAGATCTCTGCTTTTATTAGCACCAATTAGCTCGAAAACTTCTGCAAAGAAAAGATTTCCGTAATCAACTATTTATCTTAAAATGCAGTACTTAGAGGAAAAATAATCATTTTAGAGGATGTCTTTTTTCTTTAAGTTTATTTATTTATTTTGACAGAGAGAGAGAGAGAGAGAGAGGGAGAGGGAGAGGGAGAGAAAGGGAGCGCACAAGCAAGGGAGGGACAGAAAGAGAAAGAGAGAGAGAGAGAATCCCAAGCAGGCTCTGTGCTGCCAGTGCAGAGCCCTGTGCAGGGCCCAAACCGTGAGATCATGACCTGAGCTGAAACCAAGAGTTGGACACTTAACCAACTGAGCCACCCAGATGTCCCACGAAAGATAATCGTATTAAAATGATTTCCTGATATATAAAATGCTTCAGTGGTGATCTATAGGCATACCTTGAAGATATCTCAGGTTTGGATCCATACCATTGCAATAAAGTGAATATTGCAATAAAGCGAATTGAATGAATTTTTTTGATTCCCTGTGCATATAAAAGTTATGTTTACATGGGGGCCTGGGTGGCTCAGTTGGTTAAGCCTCCGACTTTTGGCTCAGGTCATGATCCCGTGGTTCATTAGTTCAAGCCCCACATCAGGCTGTCTGCTGTCAGCACAGAGCCTGCTTCAGATCCTCTGTCTCCTCTCTCTGCCCCTCCCCCACTCTCTGACATGCGCTCTTTGTCTCTCTCTCTCTCTCTCTCTCTCTCTCTCTCTCAAAAATAAACATTTTTTAAAAAGTTATGTTTACACTATACCATAGTCTATAAAGTATGCAATACCATTCTGTCTAAAAAAATGTCCATGCCTTAATTAAAAAACACTTTATTGCTAAAAAATGCTAACCATCACCTAAGCTTTCAGCAAGTCAGAATCTTTTTGCTAGCAGAGGATCTTGCCTCAGTTTCGATGGCCGTTGACTGATCAGGGTGATGTATGCTGAAGGTCGGGGTGACTGTGGCAATTTCTTAAAGTAAGACAACAGTGAAGTTTACTGCGTTGATTAACTCTTCTTTTCACAAATGATTTCTCTGTGGCATGTGATGCTGTTTGATAGCATTTTACCCACAGTAACATTTCTTTCAAAATTGGAGCCAATCCTCTCAAACCCTGTCACTGATTTATCAATTAAGTTTATGTAATATTCTAAATCCTTTGCTGTCATTTCAACAATCTTCACAGCATCTTCACCTTCTGGGGCACCTGGATGGCTCAGTAGGTAGCAGATGTGACTCTTGATCTTGAAGTCATGAGTACAAGCCCCATGTTTGAGATAGAACTTACTTAAAAAAAAAAAAAAAAGAAAAAAGAAACCATTTTCCGGGCTCCTGGGTGGCTCAGTCTGTTAAACTTCGGCTCAGGTCATGATCTCACAGGTTGTGGGTTTAAGCCCCACGTCGGGCTCTGTACTGACAGCTTGGAGCCTGGAGCCTGGAGCCTGCTTCGGATTCTGTGTCTCCCTCTCTCTCTGCCCCTCCCCCACTTGCACTCTGTCTCTCTCTCTCTCTCTCTCTGTCTCTCAAAAAAATAAGTAAACATTGGGGCGCCTGGGTGGCTCAGTCGGTTGAGCGTCTGACTTCGGCTCAGGTCATGATCTCACACTCCATGAGTTCGAGCCCCGCATCAGGCTCTGTGCTGACAGCTCGGAGCCTGGAGCCTGCTTCAGATCCTGTGTCTCCCTCTCTTTCTCTGCCTCTCCCCTGCTCATGCTCTGTCTCTCTCTGTCTCAAAAATGAATAAAAACATTAAAAAAATTTTTAAAAAGTAAGCATTAAAAAAATTAAAGAGGCATCTGGGTGGCTCGATCGGTTGGGCGTCTGACTTTAGCTCAGGTCATGATCTCGCAGTCTGTGAGTTTGAGCCCCATGTCGGGCTCTGCGCTGACAGCTCAGAGCCTGGAGCCTGCTTCAGATTCTGTCTCCATCTCTCTCTGCCTCTCCCCCTCTCTCACTCTGTCTCTCTCTCAAAAATAAAATAAAAACATAAAAATTTTTTTTTTTTTAAAAAGCCACTTTCTTTGCTCATCCATAAGAAGCAACTCCTCATTCAGTAAAGTTCATCATGAGACTGCAGCAGTTCAGTTCCATCTTCAGGCTCCACTTCTAATTCTAGTTCTCTTGCTATTTCCCCCACATCTGCACTTACTTCTCCACTGAAGTCTTGAACCCCACTCCCCCCCTCAAAATCGTCCGTGATGGTTGGTTGGAATCAACTTCTTCTAAACTCCTGTTAATGTTGATATTTTGACCTCTTCCCATGAATCATGAATGTTCTTAATGGCATCTAGAATGGTGAATCCTTTTCAGAAGGTTTTCGATTTACTTTGCCCACATCCATCAGAGGAATCTGTGGCAGCTATAGTCTTACAAAATGGGCTTCTTAAATAGACTTGAGAGTTGAAGTTACTCCTTGATCCATGGGCTGCAGAACGAATGTGATGTTAGCAGGCATGAGAACAACATTAATCTCATTGTACATCTCCATCAGAGCTCTTGGGTGACCAGGTGCATTGTCAATGAGCAGTAATATTTTGAAAGGAATCTTTTTTTTTTTTTTTCTGAACAGTGGGTCTCAACAGTAGGCTTAATATATTCAGTAAACCATGTTGTAAACAGGTGTGCTGCCATCCAGACTATGTTGTTCCATTTATAGAGCACAGGCAGAGTAGATTCAGCATAATTCTTAAGGGCCCTAGGATTTTCAGAATGGCAAATAAGCGTTGGCTTCAGCTTAAAGTTACCAGTTGAATTAGCCCCTAACAAGAGAGTCCTTTGAGGCTTTGAAACCAGGCATTGACTTCTTTCTAGCTATGAAAGTCCTAGATGGCATCTTCTCCCAATAAAAACCTGTTTCATCTGCATTAAAAATATGTTGTTTAATGTGGCCCCCTTCATTAATTATCTTAGCTAGATCTTCTGAACACCTTGCTCCAGCTTCTACATCAGCAGTTGCTTTTTTCATCTTGCACTTTTTAAAATAATTTTTTAAATGTTTTTATTTTTAAGAGAGAGACAGAGCACCAGCAAGGGTGGGACAGAGAGAGAGGGAGACATAGAATCGGAAGCAGGCTCCAGGCTCTGAGCTCTCATCACAGAGCCCGACGTGGGGCTGGAACCCATGAACTGTGAGATCATGACCTGAGCCGAAGTCGGATGCTTAACCGACTGAGCCACCCAGGCGCCCCAACCTTGCACTTTTATGTTAGGGACAAAGCTTCTTTCCTTAAGCCTCATGAGCAACCTCTGCTAGCTTCAGCCTTTGTTCTGTGGCTTCCTCACCTCTCTCAACCTTCGCAGAGTTGAGAAGAGTTAGGGCCTTGCTTTGGATTGGGCTTTGGCTTCAGGGAATGTTTTTGCTGATTTGGTATCTTCTGTCCAGACCACTCAGACTTTCTCCATATCAGCAAGAAGGTTGTTCCACTTCCTTATCATTAGTGTGTTCACTGAAGAAGCACTTTTAATTTCCTTCAAGAACTAGGCTAACTGGTTCAAGAGGCCTAGCTTTTGGTTTATCTCAGCTTTTGACATGCCTTCCTCACTCACTAAGCTTAATCATTTCTAGCTTTTGGTCTAAAGTGAGCCGTGTGACTTTTCCTTTCACTTAAACACTTAAGAGGCCATTGTAGGGTTACTAATCGGTCCAATTTCAATATTGCTGTGTCTCAGGGAATAGGGAGTCCTGCCCAAAGAGAGGGAGGGGGATGGGGGGATTGGCTGGTCAAGCGAACAGTCAGAACACACACAACATTTATCAATTAAGTTCATGGTCTTATGTGGGTGCAGTTCGTGGCACTACCAAACCAATTGCAATAGTACCATCAAAGATCACTGATCTGAGATCACCATAACAAATAAAATAATAATGAAAGAGATTGAAATATTGCGAGAATTACCAAAATGTGACACAAAGACACAAAAGGAGCAAATGCTGTTGGAAACATGGCACTGATAGACGTGCTTCAAGGCAAGATCTCAACAGACCTTCCATTTGTAAAAAATGCAGTGTCTGCAAAATGCAATAAAGTGAAGCACAGTAAAACAAGGTATGCCTGTGTTATGAAAAGAATGCATGTTACTTTCATGATCAGACCCTAGCGTACTTCCTTAGATTTTTTTTTCTTATAATCACCTGCCTGACATATTGTATAGTCTTCTCTCCTTTTTTTACAGAGCCATTCGTTCTTTCATTAATCACCATGCGTTTTCCTTTTTCCATACCTTTCCCTTTGTCTTTTCTAGAAAATACTTTCCCCCATTTGTCTCCATCACACTTACTTTTTCCCCAAGATCCTATATAAACTGTACCAACTCTAAGCACTCGAGTAGACTTACTTTTTCTGTGGAGCCCACAGTGTACCTCAAATATATTTCTAACATACACTTTTGTGTGTGTGTGTTTTGAAACTGAGTTATATTTGAAAGACATTGAATTTTATATATAGTTTGGTGAGTTTTGACAAATATATATATATATACATATATATATATATATATATATATATATATATATATATATATATAATTGACCAATATATTTATATATGTAACCATCACTCAAACTGAAATACAGAATGTGTCCATCACCCTTGCAAGTTCCCTTTTGACTAGTCAATTTCTTACCCCCGAGGCAACCAGTTTTAAGATTTTTAATCCCTATAGATTAGCCCTGCTTGTTCTTGATTGTCACATAAATAGAATCATTTGTTCTGTGTTTGGCTTCTATTTATAAAATAAAATATATTTGGGGCACCTCAGTAGCTCAGTTGATTAAGTGTCCAACTTCGGTTCAAGTCATGATCTCACGGTTCTTGAGTTCAAGCCCCACGTCAGGCTCTGTGCTGACAGCTCAGAGCCTGGAGCCTGCTTCAGATTCTGTGTCTCCCTCTCTCTCTGCCCTTCCTCTGCTTGTACTCTGTCTCTCTCTGTCTCAAAAATAAATAAACATTAAAAATTTTTAAAAATAAAATATTTTTTAATGTTATTTTAATTCAAGTTAGTTAACGTACAGTGTAGTCTTAGTTTCAGGAGTAGAGCCCAGTGATTCATCTCTTGCCTATGACATCCAGTGCTCATCCCGAAAAGTGCCCTCCTTAATGCCTGTCACCCATAAAATAAAATATTTTTGAGAGTCATTCAGGTTGTATCTGTCACCAGCTCTTTCCTTTTTATCACTGAGTATTCCATTGTATGAATATACCATATTTTGTTTATGCAGTCACCTGCTGATGAACATATTGAATGTCTTCTAGTATTTGGTTATCATGAGTAAAGCCTGCTATAAACACTCTTGTAGAATTTTTCTGAGGATATATGTTTGCATTTTATTTTAGTAACTACAGAGGAATGGAAACACTAGATTATAGGGTGGGTGTATGTTTAACTTTATTAGAAACTGCCACACAGGGTTCCAAAGTGATGATTCAGTTTACATTCCTTCCAGCAATTTTTTAGTTTATTATAAATTTTAGCTTTCCTAGTGAGTGTACAATGCTATTTCAGTGTAATTTAAATTGCATTTTCCTCATATTCTTTGAGTAAATATACAGTAGTGCAATTACTAAATCATATAGTAATTCTATTTTTAATTTTTTGAACAGTCTCCATACTGTTTTCCACAGTTATGCACCTTTATGTTTATTGCAGCATTAGTGACAATAGCCAAATTATGGAAGCAACCAAAGTGTCTATTGGATAGATGAATGAATAAGGAAGATGTGGTATATATACATACACAATAGAATATTACTCAGCCATAAAAAAGAATCTTACCATTTGCAACAACATGGATGGATCTAGAGAGTATAATGATAAGTGAAATAAGCAAGTTAGAGAAAGACAAATACTGTATAATTTCACTCATATGTGGAATTTAAGAAACAAAACAAACAAAAGAAAAAGAGACAAACCAAAAACCAAACTCTTAGCTATAGAGAACAAACAGATGGTTAGCAGAGGAAAGGTGGGTTGGGAGATGTGTGAAACAGGTGATGGGGATTAAGAGTATACTTACCTTGGGGCACCTGGGTGGCTCAGTCAGTTAAGCATCCAACTTCAGCTCAGGTCATGATCTCGAGGTGAGTTCGAGCCCCGCATCCGGCTCTGTGCTGACCGCTCAGAGCCTGGAGCCTGCTTCAGATTCTGTGTCTCCCTCTCTCTCTGCCCCTCCCCTGCTCATGCTCTGTCTCTCTCTGTCTCAAAAATAAATAAAAACATTAAAAAAGGAGAGAGTACACTTATCTTAACAAGCACTGGGTGATGTATAGAATTGTTGAATCACTATAGTGTATACCTGAAACTAACTGTATGTTAATTGCACTGGAATTAAAATAAATTTTTTACAAAATAAATAAATTGCATTTTCCTCATAACAAATGATATTGAACAACTTTTCATATGCTTCATTGGCCATTTGTATCTTTTTTGGTGTCTGTTTAAGTTTTTTCCCATTTAAAAAAGTTGGGTTATGTGTCTTTTTGTTATTACTTTGTAGAAGTTCTTTCTACATTCTTACTGTGGGTGTTTTGTATATGTGTGTGTGTGTGTGTGTGTGTGTGTGTGTGTGTATATATATTGCAAATTTTTTCTCCCAGTCCATGTCTTGACTTTTCATTTTCTTAATGAAATCTTTTCTGAACAGAAATTTTAATTTTTGTAAGCTCCTATTTATCAAAATTTTCTTTTATATTTGCTGCTTTTTGCACTATGTCAAGAAATCCTTGCTTGACCCAGTGTTGCAAAGATACCCTTATGTTTTCTTCTAGAGCATTTTTAGTTTAGTTTTTTTTTTCCTTTTTAAAATTATAATTTAACTAACATGAAATGTCATATTGGTTTTAGGTGTACAACATCTTGATTCAACAATTTTATGTTAGTGCTTGGAACAATAAATGTCGTCAACATACGTTATTACAGTGTCATTGACTGTATTTCCTCTGCTGTACTTTCCGTCTCATGACTTATCTATTTTATAACTATAAGTTTGTACCTTTTAATCCCCTTTACCTATTTCACCCATCCTCCCTCCCACCTCCCCTCTGGCAATCACCAGTTTGTTCTCTGTATTTAAGAGTTTGCTTTTTCTTTTCTCCCTTTTTTTTTTAAATGTTTATTTATTTTTGAGAGAGACAGAGACAGAGTATGAGCAGGGGAGGGGCAGAGTGAGGGACACAGAATCTGTCTGAAGCAGGCTCCAGGCTCCGAGCTGTCAGCACAGAGCCCAATGTGAGGCTCGAACTCACAGACCTAACAGACTGAGTCACCCAGGCACCCCAAGAGTCTGATTTTTCATTTGTTTCTTCATTTGGTTTGTTTTTTAGATTCCACATATAAGTGAAATCATACAGTATTTATCTTCTCTGACTTATTTTACTTAGCATAATACCCTCTAGGTCCATCCATGTTGTCACAAATGGCAAGATCTCATTCTTTCTTATGGCTGAGTAATATTTCATCACACACACACACGTATATAATTCATATATATATACACGTGTATATATATTTTTTATCCATTTTCTTTATCCGTTCATCTATGGATGGACACTTGGGTTGCTTCCACAATTTGGCTATTGTAAATGTCATGCTGCAATAAACATAGGGGTGCATATATCTTTCCGAATTAGTGTTTTCATTTTCTTTGGGTAGGTACCCAATAGTGGAATGCTGGATCATATGGTATTTTATTTTTAATGTTTTGAGGAACCTCCACACTGTTTTCCACAGTGGCTGTACCAACTAATTTACATTCCCACCGACAGTGCACAACTGTTCCTGTTTCTCCACATCCTCACCAACACTTATTATTTCTTTTTGATTGTAGTCATTCTGACAAGTGTAAGGTGATCTCTCACTGTGGTTTTGAGTTGCATTTCCCTGCTGATGAGTGATGTTGAGCATCTTTTCATGTATCTGTTGGCCATCTGTATGTCTTTTTTGGAAAAAATGTCTATTCAGGTCTTCTGCCCATTGTTAAATCAGATTATTTGGGATTTTTTGTTTTTGGTGTTGAGTTGTATAAGTTCTGTATGTATTTTGGATACTAACCCCTTATTGGATATATCATTTGCCAATATCTTCTTTCATTTACTAGGTTGCTTTTTTGGTTTGTTGATCATTTCTTTGCTGTGCAGAAGCTTTTTATTTTGGTGTAGTCCTAATAGTTTATGTTTGCTTTTGTTTCCTTTGCCTGAGGAGACATATCTACAGAAATGGTGCTAAGACTGATGTCAAGGAAATTACTGCCTATGTTTTCCTCTAAGAGTTTTATGGCTTCAGGTCTCATATTTAAATCTTTAATCCACGTGAGTTTATGTTTATGTATGATGTAAGAAGGTGGTCCAGTTTCGTTCTTTTGCATGTAGCTGTCCAGTTTTCCCAGCACCATTTATTAAAGAGGTTGTCCTTTACCCATTGTATATATTTTTTCTCTTTTGTTGTAAATTAATTGACCATATATGGATGGTTTGTTTCTTGCCTCTCTCTTCTTTCTATTGATCTAAGTATCAGTTTTTATGCTAATACCATAATGTTTTGATTACTAGAGCTTTGGAAAATAGTTTGAAATCAGGGTTATGATATCCCCAACTTTGTTCTTTCTCAAGATTGCTTTGGCTATTCAGAGTCTTTTGTGGTTCCATACATACTTTAGGTTTGTTCTATTTCTGTGAAAAATGCCATTGGAATTTTGACAGGGATTGCAGTGAATCTGTAGATTGCTTTTGGTAATATGGACATTTTAACAATATTAATTCTTCCAACCCATGAACACAGAATATCTTTCTATTTACATATCTTATTTAGTTTCTTTCATCAGTGTGTTATAATTTTCAATGTATAGGTCTTTCACCACCTTGGTTAAATTTATTGGTAGATATTTTTCTTGATGCAGTTATAAATTTGGGGGATTGTTTTCTTAATTTCTTCTTCTGGTAATTTATTATTAGTGTACACAAACACAACAGGTTTTTGCATATTGATTTTGTGTCCTTGCCACTTTATTAAATTCATTTTTTAGTTCTAACAGGTTTATTTTTGGTGGAGTCTTTAGGGTTTTCTATATATAATGTGATGTCCTCTGCGAATAGTGATAGTTTTCCTTCTTCCTTTTCGATTTGGATGCCTTTTATTTCTTTTTCTTGTCTATTTGCTCTAGTTAGGAGTTGCAATACTCTGTTGAATAAAAGTGGCAAGAATGGACATCTTTGTCTTGTTTCTGATCCTAGAAAAGCTTTCAGCTTCCCACTGTTGATTATGATGTTAGCTGTGGGCTCGTCATATATGGTTTTTATTGTGTTGTGATACCTTCTGTCTATACCTGCTTTGTTGAGAGTTTTTATCATAAATGGATGTTGAACTGGGGCGCCTGGGTGGCCCAGTCGGTTAAGTGTCATACTTTGGCTCAGGTCATGATCTCACGGTTCGTGGGTTCCAGCCCCATGCGGGCTCTGTGCTGTCAGCCTGGAGCCTGGAGCCTGTTTTGGATTCTGTGTCTCCCTTGCTTTCTGCCCCTCCCCTACTCGCGCTCTATCTCTCTCTCAAAAATAAATAAATGTTTTAAAAAATTAAAATAAATAAATGGATGTTGAACTTTGTTAAATTCTTTTTTTGCATCTATTGAGATGATCATATGATTTTTATCCATTTTGTTAGTGTGGTGTGTCATATTTATTGATTTGCAGATGTTGAACCATCTTTATGTCACTGGAATAAATCCCACTTGATCATTTTGTATGATTCTTTTAATGTATTGTTGAATTCAGTTTGGTAATATTTTGTCTCTTATGGTTAGAGAGTCTCTTATGGTTAGGCTCCCTCTCTCTCTAAGTTTTTTTTTTTTTCCCTTCCCCTCCCCCATGGTCTTCTGTTGTTTCTCAGGATCCACATAAGAGTGAAAACATATGGTATCTGTTTTTCTCTGTATGACTTATTTCACTTAGCATAACACTCCAGTTCCATCCACGTTGCTACAAATGGCCAGATTTCATTCTTTCTCATTGCCAAGTAGTATTCCATTATATATATAAACATCTTTATCCATTCATCAGTTGATGGACATTTAGGCTCTTTCCATAATTTGGCTATTGTTGAAAGTGCTGGTATAAACATTGGGGTACAAGTGTCCCTATGCATCAGCACTCCTGTATCCCTTGGGTAAATTCCTAGCAGTGCTATTGCTGGGTCATGGGGTAGATCTATTTTTAATTTTTTGAGGAACCTCCACACTGTTTTCCAGAGTGGCTGCAAATTATTGTTAACTTTTGTATGTGGTATAAGGTATGGGCCAAGGTTTGTTTTTTTCATCCAAAACTTACATCCGTTGTTCCAGCACAATTTTTGAAAAGACCTTCCTTTTCCCCAGTGAATTACTGTGGTGCCTTTGTCAAAAAGAGTTTGTCTGTATGGGTATGGTTCTGTTTCTGGACTCTGTTCTGTTCTATTGATATATCTATCTGTACTTACATCAATACCACACTGTCTGAAGTATTGTAGCTTTATAGTAAGTCTTAACACTACATATAAATCCCTGATTTGGCTATTCTAGGTTCTTTGCCTAGCCACATAAACATTAACATTTCCTTGCCAGTTTTTACCAAAAAGTTGACAAATAATTGATTGAACAAGTAGAAGACAAATGAGTATGGTGATAGAAAATTTCAATAACACTCAACCAATTTGATGTATATATTAATAGAATACTACAGCCATCAACAGCTGTATATATATTCTTTTCCAGGGACACATGAAACATTCTCCTAGATAGACCATATGTAGAAATCATACAGAGTATATTTTCTGACACTGTGGAATTAAGTTAGAAATGAATAACGAAAAAGCATCAAGAGAAACTGGCTGTATTTTTGACGAATAAATTAAAGCAATAGTAGAGGGAGCTATGTATAATTTAATTAAAAAAAGGTATACATGCTTCCTTCTAAAAGTTATAGAACACAAACTTCCCATTAAAATTAACAACAAAATAGGATCAAGGTCAAATCCTATACAAAACTATTATTCTTAAAAATGTATGACTGACTGGGGTACCTGGGTGGCTCAGTCGGTTAAGTGCCTGACTTTGGCTCAGATCACGATCTCATGGTTTGTGAGTTCAAGCCCCGCATGGGGCTCTGTGCTGAGAGCTCAGAGCCTGGAGCCTGCTTCGGATACTGTGTCTCCCTCTCTCTCTGCCCCTCCCCGGCTTGTGCTCTGTTTTTCTCTCTCAAAAACAAATGGACATTAAAATTTTTTTAAATGTATGACTGACTGTTGTACCAATGAATAGCAAAAATTTACAATTCAATATTTGTATTCTACACAACATTATATATAACTAGGTATTTAATAGACACACCATAGGGGCGCCTGGGTGGCTCAGTCGGTTGAGCGTCCGACTTCAGCTCAGGTCACGATCTCGCGGTCTGTGAGTTCGAGCCCCGCGTCGGGCTCTGGGCTGATGGCTCAGAGCCTGGAGCCTGCTTCCGATTCTGTGTCTCCCTCTCTCTCTGCCCCTTCCCCGTTCATGCTCTGTCTCTCTCTGTCTCAAAAATAAATAAACGTTTAAAAAAAAAATAGACACACCATATAGCATATTCTAGTGAAAGTCATTTAAAAAATTCTTTGGGGTGCCTAGGTGGCTCAGTCAGTTAAGCATCTGACTCTTGATTTCGGATCAGGTCATGATCTCACAACTTGTGAGTTCGAACCCCACATAGGGCTGTCCGCCGACAGCACGGAGTCTGCTTGGAATTCTCTGTCTCCTTCTCTATCTGCCCCTCCCCCATGAATGCTCTCTCTCTGTCTCAAAAATAAATAAATAAACACTTAAAATAAAATAAAATAAAATAATTTCTTACTGATCTTCTCCCTATCACCCACTGCTGGCCATGTCACCCTGAGCAGGATTGTGTTGTTACAGGGCTCCGTGTCGTTCGAGGATGTGACTGTGGACTTCAGCAGGGAGGAGTGGCAGCAGTTGGACTCTACACAGAGACGCCTGTACCAGGATGTGATGCTGGAAAACTACAGCCACCTGCTGTCATTGGGTAAGCACAGCCATTCTAAGAATCTACAAAGGAGCATGTAACGGATAAAATTGTATCCTCCCTGTAAAATATGTTGAAGTCCTGACCTCCAGTACCTCAGAATATGACCTCTTTTGGAATTAGGGCCTTTATAGAAGTAATCAAGCTTAAATGAGGTCATTAGGGTGGGTCCTAATCTGGTACGACTCGTGTACTTAAAATAAGGGAAATCTAGCCAGAGAGACACATACACACGGAGGAAAGACCGTGTGAAGACACATAAAGAAAAGAAGATGGCCATGTCACTAGAGTGATGCATCTGTAAGCCAAGAAATGCCCAAGACCACCAAGATGTTGGAGAGCAACATGAAACGGTTCCTTCCTGTTTTGAAGGTTCTACTTCAAAAAGAGCATGGCCTTACTGATACCTTGATTTTGGACTTCTGGCTTCCAGAACTGTGAGACAGGAAATTTCTGTTATTTCAAGCTGTCCATCTTGTGGTATTTTATCATAGCAGCCCTAGGAAAGTAACATGAATTTTTATACTTGGGAAGTGGGTTGCTGCTGTAACAAATACTGAAAAAAACATGGAAGTGGCTTTGGAATTGGGCAATGGGTAGAGGCTGGAAAGGTTTTAGGTACTTCACAGAAAAGGCCTAGATTGCTTTGAAGAGATTGCTGATAGGAATGTTAAAGGGGCTTTTGGTGAGGTCTCAGAGTGAGGAGCATGGAAACTGGAGGAAAGGAGATCCTTGTTATAAGGTGGCAGAGAACTTGACTGAATTCTGTTCTGTTGAGTGAAAAGTAGAAATTGTAAGTGACAAACTTGGAATTTTAGCTAAGGGCATTTTTTTCCTTTAATGTTTATTTATTTTGAGAGCAAGAGAACACGTGCTAGCAGAGGAGAGAGAGAGAGAGGAAGAGAGAGAATCCCAAGCAGGCTCCACACTGTCAGCGCAGAGCCTGATGCAGGGCTGAATCTCATGAAGTGTGAGATCATGACCGGAGTCAAAATCAAGAGTTGGACACTTAACTGACAACCACCCAGGCGCCCCTAGCTGAGGAAATTTCTAAGTAGTGTTAAAAGGCATGGCCTATGCTTTCCTTGCTGCTTATAGTAAAATGTAGGAGGAAAGAAAGACATTGAAGAGGAATTGTTAGTAAAAATGAAGCAGAACTTGAAGATATGGAAAATGTTTGGCCTATCCATATCACAAAAAAATGAGATGGACTCTGGAAAGAACACCAAAGGGGTGGACAACCAGTCGCTAAAGAGATGAGATGTATGCCTTGTGGATCCAGTCAACCCTGTCAGTAGAAATACTGCCAGCTTAGACTGAAGAGGACGGAGACAGGAAAAAATGAGCTGTCCAGGAAAATGAGGGAAGGCTGTAGGCTATCTGGGATTGTGCAGATTGGAGGTAGGCTGGTAAAACCGTTTGGCTGTGTACATGCGTTTTCCTTCAAGAAGAGGGATGAATGACTTCAGGGATGGGTCAGAGGCCAACAGGGCTGCTGCCACCACCACAGGCCCAGAAGTCACTGTCTGGGAAAATGGCATGTGACAGACCATCACCTCCTCAGTTCCAGAGGGCAAGCCACCTGCTTGGTTCCTGGCCTGAAGGGGCAGAGCTCTCACCCAGGGTCAAGGGTGTGGAGTTGCCACATCTGATCTGAGGTTACACCTCATGACAACTTTCGGCTCTCTTGAATTGCTGCTTCAAAGTTCTTTTCAACTCTCCCTTATAGTACTTGTCGACTGTCACGTTTGTGCCATTATTTAGCCTTAGATGGAGTTTGCCACCCACCTTGGGAAGCATGCTCAAGCAGCACACTCCGGGAAGACCCAGGCTCGGTGCTCTAGGGGTTACTACTGACCTCTCACCATCTATAGGCTGGGGCTTGATCAGAAGGACTTGGACCCCCTGTGAGTGGGGAGTGGGTCTCTCCTGCTGGCCACATTTCCTGTGTCCCACCACTGGGTGAGGATTCAGCACTGGACTCTTCCATGTTCACTGCCCATTACTGAAGGAGTCATTGGTTCTTTTTTAAAAAATTTTTTAAATGTTCGTTTATTTTTGAGAGGGAGGGCAGGGAGAGGGGCAGAGAGAGAGGGAGGCACAGAATCTAAAGGAGGCTCCAGGCCCTGAGCTGTCAGCACAGAGCCCGACGTGGGGCTCGAACCCATGAACCTGGAGATCATGACTTGAGCCAAAGTCAGACGCTTAACCGACTGAGCCACCCAGGCGCCCCGAAGGAGTCCTTGTTAAGTGTCCTTTCTTCCACGTGCTAATAACGCTTAAATTCAGCGAGTAAGTTGAGACCAAGTAGGAAGCTAAAAGCTGTTTCTCTATAGGAGAGCAGTTATCCTCAGAGGATGGCAGGGCTTTGCTCCAGAATCTTAAGGTTTGCTCTGTGATTCTCCTGTGAGGGCCTGCCAAAAGCTTCATCCCTATCTGCCACGAACACTTCAAACACCACTGGATCTGCCAGATCATATGGCCCAGTGGCAGAGCAGCTTATATGGCAGTCTGGATCTGTAAAGAGCCTTCTTTCATTCTGGGCTTTGTTCAAAACTAGCAGTTTTTTGGATCACATGGTAAACGGGCCAGAATAGCACACCCAGATGAGGAATATATTGCCTCTGAAGTCTGTAGAGGCCCAGTAGGCATTATCCCTCTTTTACTTATAGGAAGAACCAGATGCAAAAACTTATTCTTCACTTGGAGATTTCTAGGGGTCCAGTGGCATGGAACTTTCCCTCAGGTAGATGGCCCCTAAATTTTTGTCAGATTTATGTCCTACCCTGTGACATACAAATATCTCACCAGTAAGTCAAGGGTCATTACTACCTCTCGTTCATAAGGTCCAGTCAGCATAATGTCATAAATGCAATGGGCCAACGTGATATCTTGTGGAAGGGAAAGGCAGTCAAGATCCCTGCAGACTGGGGCACTTGGGTGGCTCAGTCAGTTGAGCATCAGACTCTTGGTTTCAGCTTAGGTCATGATCTCGCCGTTTGTGAGTTCGAGCCCCTCATCAGGCTCCATGCTGGCGGTGCAGAGCCTGCTTGGGATTCTGTCTCTCTCCCCAACTCTCTGCTCTCCCCCTCCCATTCCCCCCACTCACTTGTTCTCTCTCTCAAAATAAATAAATAAACTTAAAAAAAAAGATCCCTGCAGACTAAATTATGACATAGGACTGAAAGGCTGATATATTTCTGAGGTAGGACAGTAAAGGTATATATATAGTTGGTCGTAACAACTGAAAGCAAACTGTTTCTAGTAGTCTCTACTAACAGGTATTGCCAAAAAAAAAAAAACCCAACCCACACATCTGTCAGATCAATAGCTACCATACCAGGTACGAAGGGATGCGTTAATTTGCTTAAGCAGTGAACCCGTGTCTCGTACAGCAGCTGCTATTGGAATTACCACCTGGTTAAGCTTATGATGAGCCACTGTCATTCTCCAAGATCTATTTGTCCTCTGTACAGGCCAAATAGGTGAGTTGAATAGAGATGTGGTGGAACTCACCGCCCTGGCATCCTTCAGGTTCTTGATGGTGGCCCTAATCTCTGCAATTCTTACAGGAATGCATATTTCCTTGGTTTACTATTTTCCTAGTAGAGGCAGTTCTGGTGGCTTCCACTGGTCCTTTCTCACTGTAATAGTCCTCACTGCACAGGTCAGGGAACCAGTATGGGGATTCTGTCAGTTGCTGCGTATCTGTATTCTAATTTTGCATTCCTGAACCAGGGAGATAAACACAGGATGGGTTTGGGGGACTGCTGGGCCCCCTGTGAGATGGAGCTGCGCTGAATCGCAATTGATCACTTGACTCCCATAAGCCCCTATGCTGTCTAGTGGGCCACAGTGACATCCTGCGTCTCCTGGAATTAGTGTCCATTTAGAACTGGTGTCCAATGATCTCTGAAAAACCTCACTATGTCCTTTGCCTCAACGCACAGTCACCCTGACAAGGGGACTGTAAATCCCTTTAGAGAAGGCTGGGAGAAAGATTAGTAGTATAAATTTTGACAGTGTAGTGGGGGTCCTTCCTCAGGGGAGCTGTCTCCCCTTCATTCAGAGATTTCTGGGTCTGTAAACTGGCTCAAGTCTGAAAATTGATGGAGGAGCTGAGACTCTCTGTTTTTTTGTTTCAAGTTAGACTTCTGTTCACTTGAGCTAGAACTCTTCTCTTTATACAGATCAAGTAAGAATTTAATAGATTGCTGGGGTGTCTGGGTGGCTCAGTCGATTAAACATCTAACTTCAGCTCAGGTCATGATCTCACGGTTCGTGAGTTCGAGCCCCACGTCGGGCTCTGTGCTGACAGCTCAGAGCCTAGAGCCTGTTTGAGATTTTCTCTCTCTCTCTCAAAGATAAATAAACATTAAAACATTTTTAAAAGAATTTAGTAGATTGCTCATCTATTTTCTAGAGACATCATGATCAACTAGCCAACACCATGGGTCTCTCTGCAAGTCAGACTATTCTGATCACTGCTTTGACCCTGCTGTCCACTACAGTAGCTGTGCCCACCTTGCATTTAGCAATTCAGTGCCTCCATGTGGCCCCTGCCACCCCAGGATCCAATTATGCCCATTGCATTTGGGTTTCCCAATTGAGTGGCAGCACTTCCACTATAATTGTGTGTCCTACAGAGAAGAAGCAATCACAGAAATCTTCAAGGATTCTGCCCCCTCCCCACACCCACCCAAATTTGTTTGTCACAGCCATGGTCACAGATATGTCCTCTGGATCCTCCCAGTGCGGGACAGAATGTCTTATATGATAAACCCACTCTAACATCCCAGTATCCCCAAGCCTTTGGATGCCTTTCTGTATAGTATAGAGAGTTCTTCCAAAGCAGTTCTCCATTTCAGCTGCATTTAGTACAGGCCATGTTTTGATCCACGTTTCTGCCAACCAAGCAAAATGTTCAAGCCCTCTCTAACCCAAGTGGCAACATTAATTTCAGAATCTGTTTAGTGTGCACATACCACTAAATCTGGCCTGATCCAACTTTATGTTCTTTCCATTATCCCGCACTCTTTTAAAGTTTATTTATTTTGACAGAGAGAGAAAGAGAGAGTGGGGAAAGGGAAGAGAGAGAAAGGGAGAGAGAATCCCAAGCACACTCCACACTGTCAGCACAGAACCCAGTGCAGGGCTTGATCCCACAAACTGTGAGATCGTGACCTGAGCTGAAATCAAGGGTCAGATGCTCAAGTGACTGAGTCACCCAGGTGCCCCCATTATCCCACACTCTTCATACCCATTTTTACCCAGATTTCCCAGATTTCTGTCTATGTAAATTGGACAAATAATGCAGTTCTTTTGCACCTTCTCATGAATTTACACTATATCTCACTCTTTGGGCCCTGATGAGACTTGAGTCTAGTTAGAGGTCTAGAAGCAAATAAGGGTATGTCCTGGGAGAACTCAGAAGTACCTTGCAAGGCAAGTACCTCAGAGGAGGCCATTGCAGGGTCCTCGGGCAAAGTAGGGTTAGTCTTCTCAGAGAGGGGTAGAAGGGCTACTTCTACTGGCAGAGAAGACTCCTCAGAATGTAGAAGTTCAGCGTCCTCGTATGTTTCCATTCCAATTTTTGGGTTTCCTTCCTTCTCAGTCAGTTCCCTCACCTGAATAGCAGACACCCTGTGAGGTTGGGAATTCAGTTTGTGTTGTAATGTAGCCATTCACAGGATGAGACTCTGGGTTTGGTTTTCAGCAATATCAACTCTGCAGCTACAGGAGGTAGGGGTTTCTTTCAGGAAAGACATAGAAATGTTCAGGTCATGTATGCAGTGCTTGAGCTGGGAAATCAAATCCCTGAGTGCATCCTTTAGTTTCCGGCCCTCCATTTTGACCAGCATAATTAAGAGCAACCAGGCAATCTTATACTTGTAAGTTTGACAAAAATGTCTAGGGTATCAAATATAAGGTCCTGCAGAAAGATGCCTCTCATCAGCATTTGATTAGGAGTATCCAGGGGTGATATTTTGCATATCTCTTTTGCCACATCATGCCATGGACTATTAGTGCCCTCTTTACTACTGGAAATAGAGTCGTTAGCGCATTCAAATCTAATCAGAATAGGGAACCAATTCTAGAAACCCCATAGCCAGTTCAGAAAACTCATTCTTACTATTCTTTTCCTCTAGAGTCACCCTCAAAATCTGTATTATGGCTCTCCAGAGAAATGGAACCAATAAGATACGGTTATATACGTATACAGAGTACACCCACACACTATACATACATACACATACATAGAGACAGAGAGAATGAATACATGTACATATACACAGAATCTGGGAAAGAGGTTTATTTTAAGGAACTGGCTCACCTGACTGCAGGGACTGACAATTCTGAAATGTATAGGGCAGGCCTGCAGGCTGGAAATTCGGGTAAGCTGATATTGTAATCCTGAGTCTGGAATCTTCAGGGCAGGCCAGAACACCGAAAACCGAGGCAAGGTGTCTGTGTTGCAGTCTTGAGGTAGAATTCCTTCTTTCACTAGCCGTTCCTTGTTCCCTCTGCCCTCAGCAAACACCTCAGTGGGTTGTGGTTCTTCACCTAGTGGGGTGACCTGAAAATTCATTCCTTGAAGGATCTGCCTGAATTGGATTGTTGTAGTCAATGTAGTTTCCATTGACTTTAATCACAGGACACAGTAGTACTAAGAGACCCCCCCCCAAGGGATTTCCTGTATTCCAGACATGCTTCTTCCTCTTTTCCATTGTGGGGCAGGAGTCCAATTCCCCTGAGTAATCAGGATCAGTCACCCAGGCCAGCACAGTAATTCCCTTCTTTGCCTTTTGATTCAGAGATGTGAGGGGCCCAAAATGTCAGGTGGCAGATAAGTCTCCCAGTTCAGTGGAATCACTATTGTGTCTCCCAGTGGAAGCATTCCTCCCTTTGGAACAGCAGAGCGTAAGGTCATAAGAACAGGAAGCAAATATTTTGCTAATGGACCAGGAGAGGTAATAGTGAATGGTGCCACTCCTGGGCTGGGGCCAACGGAGTGGGGCCACCGCCATTGTAGGCTTGGAGGATAGAATATTGAGCCAATAAGAATTACTCTCAAAACTTAAAATCTAGTGGAATTTGCCTTGTTAGGCTTTGGACTTTGTTGGGACCTGTGATCCCTTTTTTCATTCCAGTTTCTCCCTTTTGAAATGGGAATGTCTATCCTATGCCTGTCCTACCTCGGTATTTTGGCAGATAAGTTGTCTGCTTTCACAGGTTTGCGTGGAGAGAAACTGCCCCAAGATGATTCACACTCCCAACTCATTCATAACCAATTTGGGTGATTTAGATAAGATTTGAGACTTTGAGTTGATATCTTGATAGATTTTGAACTTAAGACTTGATGCTGGAATGATTAAGACTTTGGGGGATATTGGGATGGGGTTAGTATATTTTGCACGTGGGAAGGACATGAATTTGGGAGGGTCAGAGGGCAGATTTTTATAGGTTGAATTGTGTGTCCCCTGAAAAAAGGATATGCAGAAGTCTGAACCCCCAGTACCCAAGAATGTGACCTTATTTGGAAATAGCGTCTTTATAGAGGTAATCAAGTTAAATTTTGTTAATGTTTATTTATTTTGAGAGACAGAAAGCATGAGAGGGGAGGAACAGAGAGAATCCCAAGCAGGCTCTGCGCTGACAGAGCTCATGACTGTGAGATCATGACCTGAGCCAAAATCAAGAGTTGGTTGCTTAACCAACTGAGCCACCCAAGCACCCCTGAAGAAATCAAGTTAAAATGAGTTCATTGGGGTGGGCCCTAATCTAATATGACTGGTGTCCTGGGGCGCCTGGGTGGCTCAGTTGGCTAAGCGTCCGACTTCAGCTCAGGTCATGATCTCAAGGTTCCTGGGTTCGAGCCCTGTGTCGGCCTTTGTGCTGACAGCTCAGAGCCTGGAACCTGTTTCAAATTCTGTTTCTCCCTCTCTCTCTGCCCCTCCCCTGCTTTCTCTCTCTCTCTCTCTCTCTCTCAAAAATAAATAAACATTAAAAAAGATTTTTAATATGACTGGTGTCCTTATAAAAAAAAGGGAAATTTGGGCATAGAAATAGACACACATAGAGGGAAGACGGCCATGTAACTGAAGTGATGCACTTACAAGCTTAAGAACATCAAAGAATGGAACGTCGTTGCTGGCAAAGAACAAGCTAGAAGAGTCAAGGAAGGATTCTACCTTACATCTGTGAGAGAGGGCATGGCCCTGGTAAACACTTTGATTTCAGACTTGAGTCTCCAGAAGTGTGAGATAATGATGTTCTGCTGTTTTAAGTCACCCAGGTTTTGGTACTTTGTGAGAGCAGCCCTAGGAAACAAACAAAGAGCCTCCATGAGAGTATGTCCATTCTCAGCTGCTGAGAACTCTGCGACATCTGATGTGTGTGCTGGTGGCATCCTTGATTGGTCTGAGATGCTTCAGTCCATTAACCTCTGTGATTATTGCTCTTTTCCCAGTGAAATGTGGTTACTTTTTTAAAGAACAAGTGGAAAGCAATTAGCTGGACCCAATTCTATCATGTCCTGTTAACAGGGTATGAAGTTCCCAAACCAGAAGTCATCTTCAAGTTGGAGCAAGGAGAGGAGCCATGGATTTTGGAGAGAAAAACCCCACATCAGAGCTGTTCGGGTGAGTGAGTGCAACCCAGGCAGATCTGGGGGCACAGAAACACTTTTCTTTTCCTAAGAGGTTGGTGCCTTTAAAATTCTATTATTTCTACCATCTTGAAGGTTCTAAACTTTGGAAGCTGCTTAAGGAAAAATAACATTGCCTCTTAGGTACCAGACTGCTCTCTCTCTTTATTTCCCTTACTGTTGTCAACTGTCTTTTTGGCCTGACTTGCGTCCAGGAGAATTGCTACAGTTCCTACGCTCTGGATCATATGCCAGGCTTCCTCCCTATAGATCTTGCTTTTTTGGATGTTCTGTCCTTCCATCACATTTTTATGCTTCATTATTTAAACCCCACCCCCAGGGTCTTAGATTCTTATCATATACTTTCAGGTTCTTTTTGTTGTTAATTTTTTTAATCTTCCTTTATTTTTGAGAGAGAGAGAGAGAGAAAGCAGGGGAGGCGCAGAGAGAGGGGAAGACACAGAATCTGAAGCAGGCTCCAGGCTCTGGGCTGTCAGCACAAAGCCCGACGCGGGGCTTGAACCCATGAACTGCGAGATCACGACCTGAGCCGAAGTCAGATGCTCGACTGACTGAGCCACCCAGGCACCCATATACTTTTAGGTTCTAATGAGTTTGCCTTCTTTGTAAACCAGCTTGTTGCCTCACTCCGCCTTCTTTCTCCTAAGTTTTATCTTCTCACATCTAAGATACCAATAAACTGTCATCTACAACCAGCCTCACCTCCTCCTCTCTCTGTAGGAATTGCTTTCATATTCCTTACTCCTCTCCACCTCCCCGTCACAATGCATCTCTCCCATCTTCTGACCTTAGGATCATTGTCATTTAGCATTTTTTCTTTTAAATAAGTCAGCTGTATTCAGGTATAATTTACATACAATCAAATGTATCCATTTCAAGTACACAAAGAAGATACACACACAAAAATGAGCCTCTATGCCCCTAGTAGTTAGTATGTACCACCCCTTTAGCCCCAGGCAACCGTTGACCTGCTTTCTGTCACTATAGATTAGATTTGTCTTTATTAGGGTTTCATATGAATAAAATCATACTATATATACCCTTTTGGGTCTGGCTTCATTTGTTTGGCATAATGATTTTGTGATTCATCCGTGTTATTGAGTGTATAACTAGTTTACTCCTTTTATTTTATTTTTTAATGTTTACTTTTGAGAGAGAGAGACATACAGACAGAGTACGAGTGGGGGAGGGGAACAGAGAGAGGGAGACACAGAATCCAAAACAGGATACAGGCTCTGAGCTGTCAGCAGAGCCCGACACGGGGCTCGAACTCACAGACTACGAGATCATGACCTGAGCTGAAGTCAACACTTAACTCACTGAGCCACCCAGGTGCCCTTAGCTTATTCCTTTTAAATGCTGAATACTATTCCCTGATATGAGTAGATTGCCATGTTTATCTATACACCTGTTGATGACAGGTGGTTATTATTTGGTTATTGTGAATAAAGCTGTAGTGAACATTCTGGTATGTCTTTGTGTGACCATATGTTCACATTTCTCTTGGGTAAATACCTAGGAGTGGAGTTGGTGGGTGATATAATTGTGTAAGTATATGCTTGCCTTTATAAGACGTGGCCAGGGGCTCCTGGGTGGCTCATTTAGTTAAGCATCTGACTCTTGATTTCGGCCCAGGTCGTGATCTCACGGTTTGGGTGTTCAAGCCCACGTCAGGCTCTTCACCGATGGTGCGGAGCCTACATGGGATTCTCTCTCTCTCCGTCTCTCTCTGCCTACACTCGCTCGCTCTCTCGCTCTTGCTCTCTCTCTCTCTCTCAAAGTAAATAAACTTAAACTTTTTTTAATAAAATAAAATAAAAATAAAAATAAGACATGGCCAAACTATCTTCCAAAGTGGCTGTGATTTTACACTTCCAGCAGCAACACACAAGAATTTCGGTTGCTCCACATTCTTGCCAGCCCTTGCCACCATCAATCTCTTTCATTTTTGCTATTATCCTGGATGTGTAATGGCATCTCATTATGATTTTAAGTTGCATTCCTCTGATGAGTAATGAAAAGTATTTTTTCATGTGCTTAGTGACCTTTGTACATTTTTGTTTGAAGTGTCTGTTCAACTATCTTTCCCATTTTTTTTTATTGGGTTGTTTCCTTAATGAGTTTTCAGAGTTCTTTATATTTGCTGGCTATAACTCCTGTGCCAGATATATCCATTGTCAACATTTTGTTTTAATTTGTGGCTTTCACTTCTATCTTCCTACTGGTGTCTGTCAAAAAGCAAACATTTTTGGGGCGCCTGGGTGACTCAGTTGGTTAAGCGTCCAACTCTTGGTTTCTGCTCAGGTCATGATCTCATGGTTTCGTGAGTTCGAGCCCCACACTGGGCTGTGCACTGACAGCACGGAGCCTGCTTGGGATTCTCTCTCTCTCCCCTTCTCTCTGCGCCTACCCCACTCACTCTTTGTCTCTCTCAAAATAAATAAGTAAACTTCAAAACGAAAAGATAGTTTGTAACTCACAGTTCCCAAGAAGAGGAGACATGCCACACTGGGAAGCCCCAGGGTCAGTCAGAAGGCCAAAGTCATGAGGGGAAAGCACAGCAAGAGCCTTTATTGTTATTTTCCTGGGAAAGAATGGGTAAGGCAGAGTGAGCAGGCTGGGAAGGTTTACCATTGGCTAGTTTGAGTAATTTCAGCCGGGCTTCTGGGGTGTAGGGACTGTCTGTAGTTACCTGGTACCTGGTACTGAGGTGATTAGGGCAGCGGGATAGTGGCTCAACCTGTGAGAACTTAATAAAGGAGATAGTGGTGGACATGGGCTCTGGATTGGTTGGTTTGCATATGAAAGTTATGCTTACAGGGAAGTCATTTGCTATCTCTGGGCATGAACTAGCACTGGGAGAGGCATTCTCTCCAGGATCAGCAAGGCACCAGATGGCAGAGCATCAAGAATACAGAAAATAAGGGGCGCCTGGGTGGCTCAGTCAGTTAAGCATTCTGACTTTGGCTCAGGTCATGATCTCATGGTTCGTGAGTTTGAGCCCCACATCGGGCTCTGTGCTGACAGCTCAGAGCCTGGAGCCTGCTTCGGACTCTGTGTCTCCCTCTGTCTTTGCTCCTCCCTCGCTTGTGCTCTCTTTCTCTCTCTCTCTCTCTCTCTCTGTGTCTGTCTCTCTCAAAAATAAATAAACATTAAAAATAAATTTTAAAAAAGAATACAGAAAATAAGATAAAGAAGATATGATACACACACGCACACATGCTGGAATACTATTCGGGCATAAAAAAGAATGAAATCTTGCCATTTGCAACAACATGGATGGATCTAGAGAATATAATACTAAGCGAAATAAGTTAGAGAAAGACAAATACCATATGATTTCACTCATATGTGGTATTTAAGAGATAAAATAAATGAACAAAGGAAAAAAAGAGAAAGAGAAACAAACCAAGAAACAGACTCTCAACTACAGAGGACAGACTGATGGTTACCAGGGCGGGGGGGGGGGGGGGGAGGAGGGATGGGTGAAAATAGGTGAAGAAGATTAAGAGTACACTTCTCATGATAAGCACTAAGCAATGTATAGGGTTGTTGAATCAGTATACTGTGCACCTGAAACTAATACAGCATGTACGTTAACTATAGTGGACTTAAAGTTAAAAACTTAAAAAAAACAAAATAAGAAAATACAGTTAATATACTGTCCTTTTGGCAAACCCACACTTGCTTTATTACTGTAGCTTTTATAATGAGTCTTGAACTCAGGTAGTCTGCTGGGATTTTATTTGGAGTTGAGTTGACTCTATGGACCAATTTTACGAGAAATGATATCTTCACAATATTGAGCCTTCTAATCCATGAGCATGGCATACTTTCTGCATTTATTTGGGTGTTTGATTGCTTTCAGCAATGTTTTATGGTTGTCAGTGTAGAAGTCTTATGCATCCTTCATTAAATTTATCCCTAAGTATTTGATGCTTTTTGACACTATTGTAAAATGGCATTGTTTTTTAAATTTTATTTTCAGATTGTTCATTGCTAGTATGTATAAATTGCTCATGATTGATTTTTGTACATTGACTTTGTATCCTGAGGCATTCCTACATCCACCTATTAGTTTTCTTGTAGGTTCCTTGGGGTTTTTCATGTAAGCAATCATTATCACTTTAGAAACACTTTTACGGGATGCCTGGGCAGCTCAGTCGGTTGAGCATCTGACTCTGGCTCAGGTCATGGTCTCAGGGTCTGTGAGTTCAAGCCGCACGTCGGGTTCTCTGCTGTCAGCACAGAGCCCACTTCAGATCCTCTGTCTCCCTCTCTCTCTGCCCCTTCCCCTACTTACTTTCTCAAAAATAATAAACATTTTTTTTTAAAAAAGAAACATTTTTACTTTTTCCTTTCCAATTTCATGCTTTTTCTTACTTTTCCTTATTTCACTAAGACCTTCAATTTGATGTTGAGTAGAAGTGGTGAGTGTGGGCATGCTTGCCTTGTTCCTGATATTAGGGATAAAAAATTCATACCATTGTGTATGATGTTTTTTGAAGCTGCCCTTTATCGAGTTATAGGAGTTCTTTTTTTAAATTTTTTATTAACATTTATTTATTTTCAAGAGGGGGGGAGGAGCGGAAAGAGAGGGAGACACAGAATCTGAAGCAGGCTCCAGGCGCTGAGCTGTTAGCACAGAGCCTAATGCGGGGCTTGAACCCACGAACTGTGAGATCATGACCTGAACTGAAGTTGGACGCTCAGGGGACTGAGCCACCTAGGTACCCTTATAGAAGTTCTTTTTAAATCCTAGCTTGTTTAAGAGTTTTTTTAAATCATGGTTACATGTTGAATTTTGTCAAATGTTTTTTTCCTCATCTTATTAATCATATGAGTTGTTTTTATTTTGTTAATATGTGAGTTATTTATTTTCAAATGTTAAATTAACCTTATATTTCTGAGATAGATAGTAGTTGTTTATGATATATAACCCTTAATATATATTGTTGAGTTATATTAACTGATATTTTGTTTTAAATATTTTCATTTTCATAAGTGATTCTGGTTGTAGTTTTCCTTTTTTTCAATGTTGTCGGGTTTTGGTATTAGGATTATGCTGGCCACATAAATGAGTTGTGAAGTGTTCCCTTTTCTATTTTCTGAAATAGTCTGTGGAAGATTGTTATTCTTGGGGCGCCTGGGTGGCTCAATTGGCTGAGCATCCAACTTTGGCTCAGGTCATGATCTCACTGTTTGTGAGTTCAAGCCCCACATCGGGCTCTGTGCTGACAGTTCAGAGCCTGGAGCCTGCTTCAGATATCTCCCTCTCTCTCTGCCCCCCCCCCCCCCCCCCCGCACTCTGTTTTTTTCTCTCTCTCTCAAAAGTAAATAAACATTTAAAAAAGGCTTTAAAAAGGTTTACTGCTTATGCATTATGTTCTATCATAATAGAAATCTATTAAAATAATTAGCAAAATGAATCGCACAGAAGGCGTCTGCGTTTGGAATTTAGAAAAAGTCTTGCTAGCAGTATGATCAGATTAATGTTCAAAGTAAAAGGTTCAAACTGCTTAATGAAGCATAAACATGTTTCTTTTATCCTTTGTTGTCTAATTTTTTTTTTCAAATTTTTATTTAAATCCTAGTTAAGGGGCGCCTGGGTGGCTCAGTCAGTTAAGCATCTGACTTCGGCTCAGGTCATGATCTCACAGTTTGTGAGTTCAAGTCCTGCGTCAGGCTCTGTGTTGACAGCTTGGAGCCTGGAGCCTGCTTCAGAATCTGTGTATCCTTCTCTCTCTCTGCCCCTCCCCTACTCACACTCTATCTCTCTCTCTCTCTCTCAAAAATAAATAAACATTGAAAATTAAAAAAAAAATAAATCCTAGTTAACATACAGTACAATATTGGTTTCAGGAATAGAATTCAGTGATTCATCACTTACACACAACACCCAGTGCTCATCATAACAAGTGCCCTATTTAGTACCCATCACCCATGTAGCCCATCCCTGCACCCACATCCCCTCCAAGAACCCTCAGTTTGTTCTCTATTGTTAAGAATCTCTTATTGTTCGTTTCCCTCTTTTTTTACACTCCCATATGTTCATCCGTTTTGTTTCTTAAATTCCACACATGAGTGAAAACATACGGCATTTGTCTTTCTCTGCCGAACTTATTTCGCTTAGCATATATACTCCAGCTCCATCCACATCATTGCAAATGGCAAGATTTCATTCTTTTTGATGGATGGGTAATATTCGTGTGTGTGTGTGTGTGTGTGTGTGTGTGTGTGTGTGTGGTGTGTATACATGCCATATCTTCTTTATCCATTCATCATTCAATGGACATTTGGGCTCTCTCCATAGTTTGGCTGTTGTTGATAATGCTGTTATAAACACGGTGCATGTACCCCTTTGAATCTGTATTTTTGTATCCTTTTGGTAAATACCTAGAAGTGCAACTGCTGGATTGTAGGGTAGTTCTACTTTTAGTTTTTTGAGGAGCCTCCGTACGTTTTCAGAGCAGCTACACCAGTTTGTATTCCCACCAGCAGTGCAAGAGGGTCTGCTTTCTCCACATCTTCGCCAACACCTTGTTGTTTCTTGTGTTGTTAATTTTAGCCATTCTGACAGGTATCTCATCAAGTGGTATGTCATCATGGTTTTGATTTGTATTTTCCTGGTGATGACTGATGTTGAGCATCTTTTCATGTGTCTGTTAGCCATTTGGATGTCTTCTTTGGAAAAATGTCTATTTATGTCTTTTGCCTGTTTCTTTTTTTTAATGTTTTTATTTATTTTTGAGACAGAGGAGGGGCAGAGAGAGAAAGGGAGACACAGAATCAGGCTCCAGGTTCCGAGCTGTCGGCACAGAGCCCGACACAGGGCTCAAACTCACAGACTGTGAGATCATGATCTGAGCTGAAGTCAGACGCTTAACCGACTGAGCCACCCAGGCGCCCCATCTTTTTCCTATTTCTTAACTGGAGTATTTGATTTTTGGGTGTTGAGTTTGAGAAGTTCTTTATACATTTTGGTTTCTAACCCTTCATCAGATATGTCATTTGCAAATATCTTCTCTTATTCCATAGGCTACCTTTTAGTTTTGTTGATTGTTTCCTTCACTGTGCAGGAGATTTTATCTTCATGAAGTCCCAGTAGTTCATTTTTGCTTTTGTTTCCCTTGCCTCCAGTGATGTGTCTAGTAAGAAGTTGCTATGGCTGAGGTCAAAGAGGTTGCTGCCTACATTCTCTTCTAGGGTTTTGATGGTTTGCTTTCTCTCACATTTAGGTCCTTCATCCATTTGGAATTTACTTTTGTATATGGTATAAGAAAGTGATCCAGTTTCATTCTTCTGCATGTTGCTGTCCAGTTTTCCCAACACCATTTGCTGAAGAGACTGTATTTCTTTATATTGGATATTCTTTCCTGCTTTGTCGAAGATTAGTTGACCATATAGTTGTGGGTCTATTTCTGGATTTTCTATTTTGTTCTATTGATCTATGTGTCTGTTTTTGTACCAGTACCATACTGTCTTGATGATTAGAGCTTTGTTATATAGCTTGAAGTCTGGAATCATGATGTCTCCAGCTTTGCTTTTCTTTTTCAAGATTGCTTTGGCTATTCAGGGTCTTTTGTAGTTCCATGCAAACTTTAGGATTGTTTGTTCTAGCTCTTGAAAAATGCTGGTGGTATTTTGATAGGGATTGCAGTAAATATGTAGATTGCTTTAGGGAGTATAGACATTTTAACAATGTTTGTTCTTCCAATCCAGGAGCGTGGAATAATTTTCCATTTTTTTGTGTCCTCTTCAATTTCTTTCATAAGCTTTCTATAGTTTTCAGAGATCTTGTATCTCTTTGGTTAGGTTTATTCCTAGGTATCTTGTAGTTCTTTGGTGCAGTTGCAAATGGGATCAATTCCTTGATTTCTTTTTCTGCTGTTCCATAAGTGGTGTATAGAAATGCAACAGATTTCTGAGCATTGATTTAATATCCTGCAACTTTGCTGAATTCATGTATTAGTTCTAACAACATTTTGGTGGAGTCTTTCGGATTTTCTACAGAGTATCATGTCATCTGCAAATAGTGAAGTTTGACTTCCTTGCCAATTTGGGTACCTTTTATTTTTTTTTTAATTTTATTTTTTATTTTTTAAAATTTACATCCAAATTAGTTAGCATATGGTGCAACAATGATTTCAGGAGTAGATTCCTTAATGCCCCTTACCCATTTAGCCCATCCCCCCTCCCACAACCCCTCCCGTAACCCTCAGTTTGTTCTCCATATTTATGAGTCTCTTCTGTTTTGTCCCCTCCCTGTTTTTATATTATTTTTGTTTCCCTTCCCTTATGTTCATCTGTTTTGTCTCTTAAACCTTTTATTTCTTTTTGTTATCTGATTGCTGAAGCTAAGACTTCAGCACTATGTTAAATAGTAATGGTGAGAGTGGACATCCCTGTCTTATTCCTGACTAGAGAGGAAGAGCTCTCGGCATAAATATGTTTTCCAGTGGCACAAAAGAAATTAAGTGCTAAGCAGGCTAAATGGAGGAAGAAGGTATAAATGTGTCTTTTGATTTAAGAATAAACTGGACTTTTTGAGGCATTTTTGTGAGTGGCAAATAGAATGCAAGCTTGCACCACAGGTTTTATCTAGACCGTCGACTCTTCATTTATGTACTGTTCATTGAATCTGTGGGCTCAGGAAAAGTGTAGGGAAGCTTTTTATTGCAGATTTTTTGCATTAAAAATTGGTACTGGTGATGTAAATATTGTCCAATACAGCAGGGGTTTAGAACTAACTTAATTATTTATAAGTTTTATATTTATACTCATTATATATATTATATTAATATATAATATAATAATATATTATATAATTATATATATAATTTAAAGTGAAAAGCAGAACCTCTTCTGTATATTAATAGGTATAATATTATAATTATATATATATACACACATATATATATATAATATATATATATACACACACACACACATATATATATATATATATATATATATATATATATAATTTAAAGTGAAAAACAGAACCACTTCTAAAACCATGACTCGGAATCCAGTGCTTAATATCTCCAGAATACATTAAAGCCAAGCGTGTGAGAATAAAAACACGACGTAAGAATAAAAGGATGAGATTTTTGGCTGGGATATGCATCCAGAATACAGCATCAAAGTGACCAACGGGGTAAAACTGAACTTGATGACTCAGAGCATTCTCACAATCTAAAATCTCTTGCTGAGGAAATAATGTATAATTTTTCCATTTTAACATTATCAAGAATCTCATATGTCTCATGCACTATACTGGTCATGGAAACATCTGTGATTCCCACTCTGGGTGAAAATAGTGTATTAATTATGTTAACGCTGGGGCACCTGGGTGGCTCAGTCGGTTGAGCGTCTGACTTCAGCTCAGGTCATGATCTCACAGTCCATGAGTTCGAGCCCCGCATCAGGCTCTGTGCTGACCGCTTGCTCAGAGCCTGGAGCCTGCTTCAGATTCTGTGTCTCCTTCTCTCTCTGCCCCTCCCCCACTCACGCTTTGTCTCACTCTGTTTGTCAAAAATAAATAAATAAATGTAAAAATTTTTTTTAAATTATATTAAAGCTTATTTGCAGTAACAAAGAGATTATAAGGTAAAGTGAGTTAAATACTGAAGAATTTTATTCCTCTCTCAGATAAAGTTGCTAATATCACAGCCCTTTGGAAAACCTTGTTGCTCATGTTTATTTGGGAATCCAGGTTCCTTCCATTACATAATCCGGCCATCTCTTGGGTTTGTGCGTGCGTGCGTGTATGTGTGTGTGTGTGCCACCTGCACGTTTGTATCTGTGTTGCTGCCAAGGCCAGGTTTTAGTAAAGCAAGAAGGCCGAAGAGGGTATAGAGAAAACATGCCTACTGTCGCAGTGCGCTGACTTGAAAGTGGCAGCTATCGTATTCTCTCACGTTCTGTTGATGAGAACGTTGTCACATGGCCAAACCAGTTTTCTCAAAGGAGGCTGAGAAATGCTATCATGACTGGGCAGCCATATGCCTGGCTACTTTCCTGTTATTGCAAAAGAATGCTGAAATAGGTTCTAGTGGACAGCTTTCAGTCTACCACAGATAGCTGATCTTCTCTCTGATTTTATGCTTCTTGTTAGATGTGTATGATTTTAGGTCCAACAAAACAGTTATACCTAGATGGAGAGTTGGAGTGTGGATATCTACTTATTCTTTTATATAGGCCAGAATAGCTATCACCCCCAGTATTTTTCCTATAGGCGTAAGTTTTTCTCGATTTTATGGAGATTGACATACATCACTGTATAGATTTAAGGTGTACTGCATCATGATCTAACTTAAATACATCGTGGAAGATCAGCACAATAAGTTTAGTTAAAACCCATTGCATAAGATACCAAAAAAAAAAAAAGGTTTTTTTTTCCTTATGATGAGAACTTTAATGATCTACTCTGCTGGCAAATTAAATTGGCTTTTTGATCACATTAATTTGGTCTAGTTGCTAATAAACAAAAAGGAACAAGACTAGTGAGGATTTAGAATCAAAAGCTAATGAGGACTTAGACTCTGAATCACCTCCTCCAAACCTAGTCTATCCACAGATTATTTTCCCTTAAAACCTTTGTCTTTTAAAACTTCAGTCCACCCTACTTTATATCCGAGCCTCCTACCAAAATAGAGCTAGATTGGTTATGTTGAACTCCGATCTCCAATGCTTAATAACTTATGTTTTAGCGCAAATTATACGTATAACCATTCTGAGCTTTACTTTCCTTATGTACGATAGGTAGATAATAATAGAAATACCTAATAATAGAAAATACCTCAAAGGGCTTTTGAAAGGATTAAGTGAGTGAGTGTGTGTGTGTTTCTTTTTTTTTTATTTTTTACTTTTTTTAATGTTTACTTTTGAGAGAGAGAAAGAGAGACAAAGTGTGAGTGGGGGAGGGGCAGAGAGAGAGGGAGACACAGAATCCGAAGCAGGCTCCAGGCTCTGAGCTGTCAGCAAAGAGCCTGAGGCAAGACTGGAACCCACAAACTGTGAGATTATGACCTGAGCTGAAGCCTGACGCTTAACTGACTGAGCCACCCAGGCGCCCCACTGTCTTGAAATTCTCAATAATGTGAAATTTTGACATTTTTAATGTTTATTTATTTTTGAGAGTTGGGGCGGAGGGGGAGAGCAGGCTCCAGGATCCAAGGTGTCAGCACAGAGCCTGACGCGGGGCTTGAACTTAGGAGCCACAAGATCATTACCTGAGCTGAAGTCTTATGCTTAACCGACTGAGTCACCCAGGCACCCCAATGTGTGTATGTATTTCTCAGAACAATGCTTGGAACATCATAAGTGTCATGCAGGAACTTGGCACATAGTAAGTGCTATATGTGTATTTCTTGTACTGTCATTATCATCATCATATATACTGGTTTACCTGTGTTCAATTTGGATTAGCTTATGTGTACCTTTTAATACCCTGCTATCTATTCTTTGTGTCAATTTTACTTTTTCTTTCTCTTTTTAGATGGGAGGCTTGGGATTAAGACCCCACAAAGAAGAATTTCTGGAAAAGCTTCATTTCATAGTGAAATGGAGGGTGAAGATACAACAGATGATTCATTGTATTCCATTTTAGAAGAACTGTGGCAAGATTCTGAACAGATTAAAAGATATCAGGAAAAACAGAGCAAACCTCTGAGTCATGCTGTTTTCATCAATAAGAAAATATTGAATACAGAGTGGGACCTTGAATATAAAGACAGTGGAAAATTTGTGCCTTCAAGCCCAAATCGTATTCCTTCACAGAAAAGACCCCATAAACGTGACTCATTTGGAAAGAGTTTTAAGCAGAATTTAGACTTACATACTCCTAGTAAAAACATTGCAACAAAGAATTTTGATAAAAATATTGGACGTGGTCAAGTTTTCACTCAGAGCTCTTCTTATACTAGCCATGCAAATACTCCTACAGGAGGGCAATTCTGTGAAAGTAATCAGTGTGGAAAAGTCCTCAGCCTTAAACAAGCATTCAGTCACAATCTGAAATTTCCTGCTGGGGAGAAAACAAATGTGTGTACTGAGTTTGGGAAGATCTTCACCCAGAAGTCACACCTCTTTGCACCCCAGAGAATCCATACTATGGAAAAACCTCGCGAACTTGGCAAATGTGTAAATGTTTTTACACAGAAGCCACTACTCAGTATATATCTGAGAGTTCATAGAGACGAAAAATTGTACATATGTCCTGACTGTGGGAAGGCATTCATCCATAATTCAGAATTAATTATGCATAAGAAAACTCATACTAGAGAAAAACCCTATAAATGCAGTGAATGTGGAAAATCATTTTTCCAGGTGTCATCTCTACTTAGGCATCAGACCACTCATACTGGAGAAAAACTCTATGAATGCAGTGAATGTGGGAAAGGCTTCTCCCTGAACTCAGCCCTCAATGTGCATCAGAAAATTCATACTGGGGAGAGACACCACAAATGTAGTGAGTGTGGGAAAGCCTTTACCCAAAAATCAACACTCAGGATGCATCAGCGAATTCACACAGGAGAGAGATCTTATATATGTACTGAATGTGGGCAGGCCTTCATCCAGAAAGCACACTTGATTGCCCATCAAAGAATTCATACTGGAGAGAAGCCTTATGAATGCAGTGACTGTGGGAAGTCTTTCCCTTCTAAGTCACAACTCCAGATGCATAAGCGAATTCACACAGGAGAGAAACCCTATATATGCACTGAATGTGGGAAGGCCTTTACCAACAGATCAAATCTCAATACTCACCAGAAATCTCATACTGGAGAGAAGTCTTACATATGTGCTGAATGTGGAAAGGCCTTCACTGACCGGTCAAATTTCAATAAACACCAGACCATTCATACTGGAGAGAAACCCTATGTTTGTGCTGACTGTGGCAGGGCCTTCATCCAGAAGTCAGAGTTAATTACACATCAGAGAATTCATACTACAGAGAAGCCTTATAAATGTCCTGAATGTGAAAAATCCTTCTCCAAGAAACCACATCTCAAAGTACATCAGCGAATTCACACAGGAGAGAAACCTTACATGTGTGCCGAATGTGGGAAGGCCTTCACTGACCGGTCAAATTTCAATAAGCACCAGACAATTCATACTGGAGAGAAACCCTATAAATGCAGTGACTGTGGAAAGGGCTTCACTCAGAAATCAGTTCTGAGTATGCATCGCAATATTCATACATGAAAGTAACCCTGTTTCTTAAAAATGAGAAAGCCTTATCACAGAAGTCAGGTCTACATGTGTATTATGAAATCTATCCAAGACAGACCCTACATGAATACACTGCATAATAAAAAGCATTTTTCAGGCTCTTGCACCTGAGATGAGAAAAACTATTCAAGAGACCCTCTAAGAATGCATTGATTCAAAGGGACTTTTCATATTTGCATGACTTCACAAAATAGAATCGAATCCTGTCAGTTTGGGGAAAATGCTGTCAGTTTGATGCATTAGGTAAAGCCTTCCTGTAGAAAGTGTGATAAGGCAAATTGTTACCCAATTCTTTATAGATGGAGTGAGCAAAATTATGTAAATGACAGTCATGTTTACTGTGTTATATTAGGCAATTTAAAGTGGCAACAAAGTGAAAGGAAGAACAACAAAATAATGTATTTGATGTGTAAACCTACACTCAGTTCTGTAGGGTGTTTGTGGCAGAACACATTGCACAACAGAAGGAATAATTGAATTGAAATTCTTTTTTGAATTTAATATAATTGTGTCTGTCAAATATGTTTCCTATTGAATCCTCCCGCGAATCCACAGTTTTAATGTCATTATGGTTTTATATATACCCACATCTGCAGATATACTCTTACATGAACACATAAATATAATCCTATCATTCATACTGGTTTCCACAACATTCTATTTTTATCTTCTTTAATTGTGGTACAATGCAAAATAGCCACAGACCTCTCCCATCCTTTTATGCACACCCCTTTGCAATGTTACTCTTTTTTTCTTTTATTAAGAGGTAGAACTCTGTCTACTCCTTGACTCTCGGCTTGGCCATGTGATTTGCTTTGGCCAATATACATTAGCAAAGAGATTCAAGAAGAGGCCTGGAGAAAAGTCTGCCTTGAGGCTTATCTTCTCTTGCTGCTCTTTGGAATTCTGAGACCTTCCTGTGAAGAAACTCAAGAGTACTCAGCTGGAGGGTGAGAAGCCACATGGAACAGAAATGAGCCAGCACAGATGAGGCCTCTTAGACCAACTGCCAGACATGAGAGTGAGGCCTTCCTCAACCTCCAGCCCCAGCCAAACTGGCCCACACCAAAAGAGCCATACCAGTTAACCAGGCCAACCAGAATTGGGGGATAAATAAAATGATTCTTGTTTTAAGCTGCTAAGTTTTTGGTAGTTTGTTGCACAGAAAATGCTAAGCAATACCTAAAAGTGTATACTTGCGGAGGTATTGTACCAAAACCTAAGACATGTGGCATTAGCTTTGGGCCTGGGCGGCAGGTGGAGACTGGAAAAACAATGAGGAAAACTGTTAAGAAAGGCTGAAAAAGATGGCAGCTTATGTTATTTACTAAGGAAAAGAATAACAAAACAGTTACCATGCTGTGTGAGAAGATAGAGAATATACCAGATGAACTTGTGGATCTGGCTAAGGAGATTTCCAACAGAATGTTGGAAATATCAATTGGCTTCTTTTTAGCTGCATATGGTAAGGTACAAAAAGAGATGAACTAAGGAAATAACTGTTCCATTTGCAAGCAGAATTCAGAAGAAATATTTAAAAAGCCAGGACTTGCTGGGTTGGAAAGTAACTATTTCTCACATCTCCAGTCTCTCCGGACATCAAAATATTCTCAAGGTGAAAAGTGGCCTCAGGGTAGAGATCAAATCATGGGTGTGGCTATAAGACCCTTTGTTAAAATGTGTGGAATATTTAAGTTGGTGTTTGGGAAACTCTCTCAGCTAAACCAGATGGCTTCTAAAAACTTCATGACATCGTCCAGTAACCTGACATATTGATAAAGTAGAGAAGGGGCCTGTCTTAAAAAGAATGGTCAGTGTGGCATTTGGGGCATGGAGTAAATACAAACCAGATTCATAGAACACCTATAAAGTTTCTAATAGAGTTTTACTACCTCCAGGTTGGACTTAAAGGAATTGAAACAGTCCAAAATGAAAAGTGGTCTCTGGACTACCTTTTCTAACTTCTATGAACATGAAGCAAGCAGAGAAAGTTATTCAGCTGCCATTTCTTATGGAAAAAGAAGGATGTCTCAGAAAGGAGACCCAAGAACAATATATTAAAATGGACTGGGAAGCTGTTCCCAGGTAGAACTGTGACCCAATCAAGAAACATCCTGCCCCTGGAGCAGGGAGATCTGACAACATTTGCTCTGTGGGATTTCAGAATTATTATGGAACAGTGACTAATATGTGCCTCTTGTTCCTCCCTTCTTTTAAATGAAAGTGTCTATTGCAGTTCTCCAGTCCCTACCCTATCTTTCCATTTGTGTGTGTGTGTTTTGAGTATGTGTGTGTGTGTGTGGGGGGGGGGTGATGGTCATATAACCTACCATTTAGCTCACAGGTCTCTGCATCAAGAAACAAATTGCACCCAAGGAGCTTCAGCCACATCTGAACCTGATACAGAAGACTTGAGGTCCTGGATTTGATGCCATAATTTGGGATAAGACATTTGGAGGTCTTGGAATGAAGATGAACATATTTTGCATGGTGTGATATATAAATAGTGACCAGAAGATAGATTGTGTTAGATAGAAAAACGTTACAAATTTCTACCATCCCTATATGTGTGTCCCTTTACAATCTTTATTTTGCTTTGTGTTTCAGTTGGGATAACTTCTATTAACCTATCTTCAAGTTCACTAATTTTAACCCCTTCCCTGTTAGGTCTGTTTAACCCCTACTTCTGTTAGGTCTACTGATGAACCCATGAAAGGCATTCTTCATCTCAGTTATGTTTTCTTTTTTATTTCTAGCATTTCTATTTGACTCTTCTAGTTTTCATTTTTCTGCTGGAATTCCCCATCTGTTCATACCTGTTGTTCACACTTCCCACCATCCTCTCTAACATATGAATCATTGTTATTTTAAATTCCCTATTTGATAGTACTAACAACTGGGTCAGCTGAGTCTAGATTTATTTTTATTGCTCTGTCTCTTAACAGCAGATTGTTTATTCTGTTTTGCATCTAATAATTTTTGGCTGAATGTAAGATATTGTATGTAGGAGAGTAGAAACTGAGATAAATAATATTTATTCCTGGAAATAATCATGGCTGCTCTTTTGATAAATCATTAGAGAGGAAGGGGGGAAGGTCCATCTAGTCAGAATTTGGGCTGGATTTAGGTTTTGTTGTTGCTGTGGTTATCTTCATTGTACCGTAGACTTCAAATTTCTCTAGTATTACCTTGGGCTTAATGTAGGCATTGGTTTTACAGATCATTTTTCTCAATATTCTTGCACCACCCTTGCCTTTAGACCTTTCCTGTGTGCCTGCATCTCAGGGAGGATCTCTCTCCATGCCCATGTCTCTCCCTTAGTAGTAGACTACTGTTATTACTTGGGTCGTAGTGACCCGATGAGTAGGGGGCAGGAGTTGTCCTAAACCAACCTTAGTTTTAGGCAGGCCCTGTATCCCTAGGTCTTGAGGGTGGTGCTTTTTCAGTGATCCTGCACCTCCCCATTGGTAAAATGCCTTTAATGGTCTGAGCTCAGGATGATTACCTGCCCTTCCCCCAAGAATGGAAGTTTTTTTTTTTTTCCCTTTTCCCTTTTCCGTTTTCTCTAGCCACAGTGGATCTGCACCTGTATCTGGGAACAACAGGGTTTGCATCACTTCTCTTTAAGTGGCTTAAGGCTTTTGTTCATTAAGGAAATAGGGTCCCATTGGGGCTTCATGCCATTTCTGTATCAGCAGCTTTCCCATTGCAGGCCTATACCACTGAGAGAGGCTTTCTCCAGTCTCCTTCCCTACCCCCATTATTTCTTGTGAGGATCCAGTGGAGGTTTGTAGGGAAGAGCTTGCAAGTGAAGGCCAACTACCTTTAGGTCTCCAGCCCTCAGTGCTTCTGTATTCTCATATTATCCCACACTCAGCCTTTGAACTTCATTAAAACTTCTTGCAACTGCTGGCATGGTGGGCCCATATTCCTTCTTGCTTTGCCACAGGTGATCCAGGGACAACTTCGTGTCTCCCTTGAGGCACTTGTCTTATATATAAGCTAGTTGGTTGCTCTATGATCTTAGTTCTCTGGTGAGTTCAAGAAAAGTTATGATTTTATAGATTACCCATATTTTCTTCTTATTATAAGAATGGGAGCTATGCTCTTTCCAGATGTCTATATCCTAGGCAGAAGCCAGAAATCTGGACGGTCTCCTTTGGCCACTAGCAGCAGAAAATATGCCCCCCCCCTTCAATGTGACTCTTCCACTTCACCCATCAAGAGAGAGAGTCTATTTCTCCATCCCTTGAAACTGGGATCGCCATTTCTTTGGCCAATGGGACATTAGCAAATATGACATAAGCAGAGGTTTGATAAGTGCTTGCATATTGAGGTTTGCCCATTCTTGCTCCTCTTTGGAATCCGAAGGACAAGGGTTGTGCTATTAGATGATGAGAGACTTCATGGAGCAGTGATGGAACAGAGATGACCCATCCCAGTTAAAGTTCCCTATGCCAACCAGATTTTCATTTGCCAGACATGCAAATGAAGCTATACTAACCACCCAACCCTAGCCACCCACAAGCCCACTGTGGTCAGTGTCATCTGAGCTGACCCTGCATGATCCACACTTCCTGGTATCCACGCCTTTTTATAATCTCCTCCTCAAGCTTGGGCTGGATTTAGTGACTTGATTCTAATAAATAGAATGAGGCTGAGGTAATGGGATGTTACTTCCAAGGTGAGGTTACAGAGGGATGTGGCTTCTGTTTTGGATACTCAGATGGCTCACCCTAGGGGAAGCTAGTTGCCATCTCATGAGGCAGATCTATGGAGAGACCCATGTGAGTGAGTTTGGGAACATATCCTCCCAGCGTAGCCTTCAGATGAGAGCCCCAAATGACAGTCTTTTGAAGATCTTCAGCCAGAGGCACCCTTCTGAGCCTCACTTGAATTCCTGACCCACAGAAACTGTGAGATAAATATTTGTTGTTTTAAGCTGCTAAATTTTAGGGTAACTTGTAACATATTAATAGATTAATAATACACTGACCCAGACTAGAAAAACTCTGCCATCCATCTCACCCATCCCAGACAACTCACAGAATCATGGATTAAGTATTGATTGTTTTAAGCCACTAAGTTTTGGGTGGCTTGTTACCCAGAAAAAGGTAACTAATACATTTACTATTTACTGAATTTCCTTCTCCACTCTTCATCTCCAACAGATAAACAGTACTAATCAACTACTATGAACACTTTTCATGTTTTAATCTGTGCTCTTAATTATATATAGACATATGTATGTTACCATGCTTATAATCAGAGAGAAGCTATGTAAGAATTGTTTTTTTCCTTGATTTTCAAATATGGGATCTTCTCATACAACTGTCTCTGCATCTTGCTTTATTCCCCAATAATAACTATGTTGAATGGTTGCATGATAGTTCATAGGGATGAATATAAAATAGTTTATTCAATCTTTTTCTTATTAAGGTTTATACACCTGTCACTTCTCAGCCTTTTGGCTAAGATCAAGTGAAGATTTAGACACACACACACACACACACACATCCTTTTTTCAACCTTTTGTTACTAGGAACAATGCGGTTAAAAATATTAAGAGTTAGTTTGTATAGTGGTTAGGTAGATGGGCTCAAGAACCTGTCTGCTAGGGTTTTAATCCTGGCTCTACTAGTTACTAGCTGTGTTACCGTAGGCAGGTTAGTTAACCTTTTTGTCCTATTTTCTTCAGCTTTAAAGGATGTTCACACTAGTACCTATCTTAAAGATTTGACATGAGAAGTGTATTAGCTTCTTAGGGCTGCTGTAACAAATTGAGTGGCTTAAAACAACAGAAATTGTTTGGTCTTACAGTTATGGAGGCCAGAAGTCTGAAATCAAAGTGTCAGCAGGGCCATGTTCCCTCTGAAATCCCTAGGAAAGGAACTTCCATACCTGTCTCCTGGTTTCTGGTAGCCTCGGGCATTCCTTGGCATTAGATAACATTAATCACATGGCCATTTTCTCCCCATGTATCTTCACATTATATTCCCTTTGCATGTCTGTCTCTGTGTCTAATCTTCTTCTTGTAAGGACACAAGTCATATTGAATTAAGCCCACTCTAATGTTAACTTGGTTGCTTTCTATAAAGACTTTTTCCAAACAAGTTTACATTGTGAGGTGCTGGGGGTTAGAACTTGGACATATCTTTTCGGGGAGACATGATTACCCATAACAAGAAGTTAATGCACTTACCTGTATGAAGCACTTAGAACTATGCATGGAGAGTTCTTGATGAATATTAGATATACCCCACTTCCTGTACCTGCTCAAGTCCCCCTATAATTCTCTGTGCCTGGGCAGGATATGAGAGCTTCTCTGTGGTGTCTTAGTCTCATCCAGTTACCTAAAGAAAATGTATTGGGTAACTGGAAAAGTAGGCCTCAGACCAAGGTTTTTGCTTCCAACGTTTGAGGACCAGGCCAAGAGGGATTCATCTATAGAGGATAACAGGAAGGATCAGCCAGAGGTAAAAACATACCAGATGAGGAAGGGGCTGACAGAAGACAGTGTTGGAAACACTGTGGAAGCAGTGCTTCAGCGGGGAAATTGTCCAGACTGGAGGTCAACTCATATGAGGATGGAAAACTGCTTCTTGAAATTTGTGACAAGGAGGTCATTGTTAACTTAGATGAGTGTTATTTAAATTTTTTTTAATGTTTACTTTTATTTTTGAGAGAGAGACGGAGCACAAGCGGGGGAGGGGCAGAGAGAGAGAGGGAGACACAGAATCCGAAGCAGGCTCCAGGCTCTGAGCTGTCAGCACAGAGCCCCACGCGGGGCTTGAACTCACGAACCATGAGATCATGACCTGAGCCGAAGTCAGACGCTTAACCTACTGAGCCACCCAGGCGCCCCAATGAGTGTTATTTTAAAAGTGAATTTAACTAAAGGGAAAAAACTTAGCAAACCTGAAGGAATTTCTGAACTCAGGTAATGTTACTTCACCACAAAACTTTTTCAGTAGAAAAATAATTAGGTCATTGGGCTGTACTGCTCTGTTGTCTGGGTTATACTAAGAAATGCATTTTTCAAGAGTCCTATTTGGCTCCAGATTAGAATTGTCCAGAAGTAAAAATTGCATGAGGTTTGGGAGGTCAAAGTGAAGGAATAACCATTACTCTACAAGTCTGAGATTAGATACAGTAGAGGACAGATGCAGAGGTACCCAGAAAGTTTTAATTTTTCCTCTCTCTCTTCCATTCTATATTCCATCCTTCTTTGTATCTCCCAGCCCCGCTGACCACCAGTGATCCCAGGTCTACCACCAGATGCTTGGTTGAGGCCCATAAAGGCAACAGCTTTTCATAGACTTCCCTTTAAGTTCTCCCTTGACAATCTCACTGTGGCAGCTGGATGTGCCTGGCTTCTCAGATTTTCCTGCAAGCTCTGCCTTATCCTCCCATGCCAGCATTTCAAAAGGGCTGTTTTAGTGACTTCTCTAATCTTCCATCTCCCCTTTCCATACCTTTACTTTCCCAGCTACTCTCACAATTGTGCATGGTCGAATTCATATTAAAAAACTCCTTATTCCATAATAATTATAGTGAATCCACTCCCTAATTGAACCCTGACTGCTAAGTTACTTCCTTTTCCTGAAAACTTAGTGAGTGTTGCTTTTCTAAAATTGGGTGATGCCATTGAGAAGTCTTAGGCTAATCTCTCTTTTTGTCTTGTACCTTTCTGCCTTATGATTCTTTTATATACTCAAAGTTAATGATCTTTAGAAGCATATGCCTTGGTCTTGATTTTTGTGAATTAATTTTAGTTACAAAGAGCAGTTTCAATCATGATTCAAGCCTTTCATTTCAGTGATGTTTTAATTTACCTAAATTTTTTTCTGATCCATTTCTTTTCTTCTTCAAGGATATCAATTATGCATATATAATATGTCTTTGTCATCTTCTCCATCCATTTCATACCAGTCTACATTCATTTAATATCATTATTTATTTTAGTTGTGAGTGATTATCTCTAGCCTCCTGTTCAAAGATAGATCTCCATGAATCTCTCATATTTCTTATTGTCTGGATATTAACAGCCAGTGTGTTCAGATTTATTTATATTCCAGGACAGTAAAGATAGAAAATGTCTTTCTCCCTGGAGAAATTCCCAGAAAAGATCTGCCTACATTCCAGTACGATAGTGTCAGTGTCTCTCTCTCTCTCTCTCTCTCTCTCTCTCTCTGAAGAGGAGGATGGGCAATAAAACAATATAGCAATATTGGTTTTCCCCCACATTTTAATTATTCAAATTTCCAATCATATAGAAATACTGAAAGAACAGTACAGTGAACACACATAACTTTCACCTAGATTCAACAATGTATATGTAAATTTTTTTCTGAAAAGTTGATGGTAAGTTATAGACATAGCATTACACTCATAAATACTTGAGCATCCATTTCCTAAAAATAAGGACATTCTCCCACATAACTGGATTATCATTATCAACCTAATTCAATGATACTTCATATCTAGCCTATTTTCAGATTTCTTCCATTGACCCCCAAATATATTTTACAGCTTTATTGAGGTATAATTAGCACATGGTAAATAGAATTTGATGAGTTTTGACATATACATGCACCTTTAAAACCATCATTACAATGACAAGCATGTCCCTTGTCATCCAACTGTCCCTCCCCACACCCTTCCCCATCCACAGGCAACCACTGATCTGTTTTCAGTCATTATAGATTAGTTGCATTTTCTACAATTTTGTATAAATGGAATCATACAATAGGCACTCTTGTTTGGCTTCTTGCATTTACCGTAATTATTTTGTGATTTATTTGTGTTGTTACATGTATCTATATACATTCCTTTTTATTGCTAAGTGGTATTTCATTGTATAGATATACCAAATTTGTTTATCCATTCATGTGTTGATTAACATGTGTTATTTCTAATTACAAATAAATTACAATAAAGCTGATATGAACATTTATGTGCAAGTCTTTGTGTGGACATAGCTTTCATTTATCTTGTATAAATATCTGGGAATGAATGGTTTGGTCATATGGTGAGTGTATATTTAACTTTTTAAGAAACTGCTAAACTGTTTTCCAAAGTGGTGTACCAATCTTGTATTCCAGCGGTATATAAATGTTTCATTTGCTTCACATCTTTGTCCTCATTGGGCATGATGATTCCTATTAATTTAAGCCATTTTAGTGGGAGTGAAGTGGTATCTCACTGTGGTTTTAATGTACACTCTCCTAATAACTAATGCTGTTGAGAATCTTGTGCTTGTTTGTCATTTATATATCATCTTGGTTGATGTTTCCCTGAAAATATTTCGCCCATTTTTAAATTGGGCTGTTTGTCTTATTATTGAATTGTAAGAGTCCTTTATGTATCCTAGATAATAAGTCCTTTGTTAGGTATATATTTTGCAAACATTTTTCTCCCAGGTTTGCCTTTTCATCTCAATAACAGAAGAGAAAAAACTTTTAATTTTAATGATTCCAATTCATTTATACTTTCTTTTATAGCTCATGCTTTTTGAGTAATGGTTAAGAAATTTTTGCAGAACTCAAAGTCACTAAGATTTTATCTTATGCTTTCATCTAGGTGTGTTATAATATTGGCTCCTCTATTTATTTTTAAAGGTTTTATTTTTAAGTTATCTCCACATGGACGCAACTTGGAGCTCAAACTCACAACCCCAAGACCAAGAGTCACTCACTGTACCGACTGAGCCAGCCAGGCACCCCAATATTGGCTCTTTTAGTTCTGTGATCCATTTTTATTTACTTTTCTATATGGTCTTACTTAGGAAAATATTTAAGTTCATTTTGTTTTGCATATGGCTGTTCAATTGTTCTAGAACCATTTGTTGAAAAAAGTTATTCTTGCTCCACTGAATTGCCTTGTCATCTTTGTAAAAAATCAGTTGGCAGTATTATTTCTTAAAGTACTTCAGTTCTGTTTTTCTCTTTGTCCATTTTTTTTTACATTTATTTATTTTTTGAGAGACATAGAGAGACAGAGCACAAGTTGGGGAGGGGCAGAGAGAGAAGGAGACACAGAATCTGAAGCAGGCTCCAGGCTCCGTGCTGTCAGCACAGAGCCCGACGCAGGGCTCGAACTCACAAACCGCGAGATGCTGATCTGAGCCGAAGTCGGACGCTTAATCGACTGAGCCACCCAGGCAGTCCTCTTTGTCCATCTTAATGCCAGTACCACTACTGGTATTGCTGTAGGTTCTGTATTACTATAGCATTACTGCTTACTGTAGCTTCCTGAAGTCAGTTGGTATAAGTCCTCCAACTTAACTTTTCTACAGTCGTTTTGACTATTGTAGGTCTTTTGAAATTCCATATGAATTTTAGAATCAGTTTGTTGGTTACTATAAAACTATAAAATAGCCTGTTTGAGTTTTGATTGAGATTGAATTGAATCTATAGATCTATTTGTAAATAATTGACATTTTAACAATATTGAGTTTTCAGGTCCATGAACAGGATATATCTTTCCATTTATTTTATTATGAAATTACTCTATCCTGGTTTAAAAAAATTATACAATAATAGCCACTCCATTTTTTCTTTTGATTAATTTTAGCAAGTATATATTTTTATGTATATATAAATATATATAATCTCTAGCCCTCCAGAGACTGTGCTGATACCACATGGCCCAAAGCCCCTACCATAAATTATACTGTTAGTGTAGACTGTCCAGCATGGCTCAAGCCTTCAGGTAAACAGATTCTCTTAATCAAACAAGACACTCCAAAGTCTTAGAAGTTACCTCCTAGAAGCCAGGGCAAAGGACCAAACCTTTCTTTGGACAAGGTTAATCCTTTACTGTACACTAAGCTTTTTCTGTTTCAGAATCCAATCCAGGATATCACATTCCTTTTAGATGTCACATTTCTTTAGTCTCCTCCAGTCTGTGACAGCCTCTTGGTATTTCTTGGTCTTCCATGAGCTTGACACTTTTGAAGAGTAGTCATGTATCTTGTAGATTGTCTCTCAGTTTTTGTCTGTTTTATCATGAACAGATGAGGTTATATGTTTGAGGGATGGATATCACAGAGATCATGTGCCCTTCTCATTGCATTGTTTCAGGTAACAGATGATATCAACATGACTTATTACTGGTGATATTAACCTTGGTTACTTTGTTATAGTGGTATCTCCCAAGTTTCTCTGTTATAAAGTTATTTTTTTTTTATATTTTTTTTTCAACGTTTATTTTTATTTTTGGGACAGAGAGAGACAGAGCATGAACGGGGGAGGGGCAGAGAGAGAGGGAGACACAGAATCGGAAACAGGCTCCAGGCTCCGAGCCATCAGCCCAGAGCCTGACGCGGGGCTCGAACTCACGGACCGCGAGATCGTGACCTGGCTGAAGTCGGACACTTAACCGACTGCGCCACCCAGGCGCCCCAAGTTATTATTTTTCATCTTTCCATAATCTTCATTAGAAATGAGTCAAAGTCCTCAATATTAAAGGAGAAGGGGGATTAAGCTCCACTTTCTGGTTAGAGAGATAGCAAAGAGTTTATGGCCATATTTTAAAACCACCACAAGGGAATTACTTTGAGGTTATGCAAATATCCTGTTTCTCCTTAAAGTTTTACCCAGTAATTTTAGCATTCATCAGTGGATCTTACCTTAGGCAATACTACTGTCTTGTTCTAATAGTAATTTTCTGTTTCCCTCATTGCTTCTGCATTTATTAATTGAGATTCTTCTGTAAGAAAGATTTGCCCTTTCCATCTTGTATTTATTTACTTATTCATTCAGTTATTTGTTTATAGCAATATGAATTAATGGACATTTATTTTATTCTTTGTGTTATAATCCAATACTGCATTTTTTAAATATGTGGCACAAATTGTTACAGATTTGGCCATTGTTAGGTCTTTGAAGTTGGTTCCTGCATCCCTCTGACATGCCCCCATCCTTTTATTGTAGAAGAGGGCACTTCCTTATCTACTAGAACTATAGGATGGTCCAGGGTCATCTTGAATTTTCCCTATTCCAGATCTAGAGTCAGCTACTAATTTCTCCAATGAGATCTGGTTCCTTTGCTGGAAATTGGCATTAGAAACCAAACCCTTGGTATTAGTTGTGTTCATTGCTACTGGTGTATTACTGCTAATAGTGTCAAAGAGCAAGGAAATACATACAGATATTCTAACCCATGTACACATACATATTTATTTTTATTTCTTTAGCTGTGTATATCTTTAAATAAACAAGAGTTTATACTGATATTTTTGACTCAAACCCAGTACCAAAGGGTTCCTTTAGCCTTCTCCCTGTTCTTGTTTATTTATACTTTTTTCTCTGACAGGAAAGAAAAACAGTTGATTCCATTTGTGTGAGCCAATTTTAGGATTCTCTATATTGTTCTCCATTCTCTATTCTGTTCCATCAATCTATGCTTCTTATGCTTTGTCAATACTACACTGTTTTGATAACTGAGTCTCTACAGTGAGTCGTGAAATTTAGTAGTGCAAATATTCCAACTTTGTTTTATCTTTCAGAATTGTTTTGGCTATTCTTGCCCCTTTATTTTTTTTCTTTTTCAAATTTCTATTTAAATTCTAGTTAGTTAACATATAGTGTAATATTGTTTTCAGGAGTAGAAGTTAGTGACTCATCACTTACATACAACACCCCGTGCTCAACAAGTGCCTTCCTTAATACCCATCACCCATTTAGCCCATCCCCCACCCACATCCCTCCATCAACCCTCAGTTTATTCTCTATCATAAAGAGTCTCTTATGGTTTGTTTCCCTCTCATTTTTTCCCCTTCACACATGTTCATCTGTTTTGTTTCTTAACTTCCACGTATGAGTGAGATCATATGACATTTGTCTTTCTCTGCCTGACTTATTTCACTTAGCATAATATACTCAAGCTCCATCCACATCATTACAAATGGCAATATTTCATTCCTTTACAAGGCTGAGTAATGGATTATAGGGTAGTTCTATTTTTAGTTTTTTGAGGAGCCACCATACTGTTTTCCACAGTGGCTGCACCAGTTTGCATTCCCACCAGCAGTGCACAAGTGTTCCTTTTTCTCTGCATCCTCGCAACACCTGTTGTTTCTTGTGTTCTTAATTTTAGCTATTCTGACAGGTGTGAGGTGGTATCTCATTATGACTTTGATTTATATTTCTCTGATGATGAGTGATGTTGAACATCTTTTCATGTGTCTGTTGCCATCTGGATGTCTTCTGTGGAAAAGTGTCTATTCGTGTCTTCTGCCCATTACTTCACTGGATTATTTGGTTTTTGGGTGTTGATTTTGATAAGTTTTTTATAGATTTTGGATACTAACCCTTTATCAGATATGTCATGTGTAAATATCTTCTCCCATTCTGTAGTCTTGCTCCTTTATTTTACCACATTAATTTTTGAATTAGTTTGTTTGTATCTAAAAAACAAAGGCTTGCTGGGAATATGACTGGGATTACCTTGTATCTATAGATCAAATTGAAGAGAATTGTCATCTTAATTTTTTGAGTATGGTCCTTCTTCCCATTTATTTAGATGATGTTTGATTTCTCTCATTGATTTTTTTTTTTACTTTCAGTATACAGATCCCATACAAATTTTGTTAGGTATCTACCTAAGTAGTTCATTTTTGTGTTTGGTGGTGATATTGTATGTGTTATATTTTTAAATTTCAAATTCCTATTGTTCATAACTGGCATATAGGAAATAAATGACTTTCGTATATTGACAGTATATCCTGAGACTTTACTAAACTCCTTAGTTCTAGTTGTAGATTTTTAAATTATCTCTGTGTGGACAACAATGTCGGGAAATAGAGTTTTCTTTCTTTCTTTCTAATATGAATGCCTCTTATTTCTTTTTCTTATCTGACAGCACTATCTAGGACTTGCAGCAGAATGTTGAATAGTCAGAGAGGGCATTCTTGCCTTTTTTCTGATCTTAGGAAGAAAGCATGCAATATTTCACCATTCAGTATGATGTAGGGTTTGTGTAGATGCTATTTAAGTTAAGGAATTTCCACTATATTCCTAGCTTGCTTTGAACTTTTATAATAAATGAATATTTAATTTCATAAACTGCTTTCTTTGCATCTACTGAGATAATTATATGGCATGACTTACATAGTCTGTTAATATGGTGAATTAAAATGATTGATTTTCATATGTTGAAACACCCTTGCATTCCTGGCATGAACCCTCATTGTTGTGATGTGTAAGATATATAAATATGTGTGTGTGTGGGGGGGGTGATCTCCTTTATAAAATCTCCTGTATGTTTTCTATATCTTTTAATAAATGTAAGTATATAAAATATATTTACATATTCATATATGGCTAATATTTTAATGAAGACTTTCGTGTCATGTTCATGAGAGATATTGGTCTTCAGATTTCTTTTTCTGTCATATCTTTTTCTAACTGTAGTATTTGGATAAAGCTTGCCTAATAAAATGAGTTGGGAAGTGTCCCCTCCTCTTTTTCTGAAAGAAGTTATGTACTCCGAAATGTTGGCAAGGATATGGAGAAATTGGAACTTACACACATTTCTTATGGGAATGTAAAATTGAACCACCTCCATGGAGAATAGTTTGGCAGTTCCTCAATAAGTTAAACATAGAATTACCATATGATTCATTGATTCTACTTATAGGTATATATCCTAAATAGTTGAAAACATGTGTTCAAATAAAAACTCGTACACAGATATTCATAGAGGCACTATTCACAATAGCTGAAAGGTGGAAATAACCCAAGTGTCTATCAGCTGATGAGTGGATAAAGAAAATGTGGTATATTCACACAGCCATAAAAACAAATGAAGCATGGTTGCATGCTGCAACATAAACTTTGAAAACATTATGCTACGTGAAAGTAGCCAGATGCAAAAGGCCACATATTGTATGATTCCATTTATTTTAATTTATTTATTTTGAGAAAGAGAGAGAGAGCACAAACAGGGGAGAGGCAGAGAGAGAGGGAGAGAGAGAGAATCCCAGGCCAGCTCCACGCTGCCAGCACAGAGCCCAATGCAGGGCTCAGTTTCACAAACTGTGAGATCATGACCTGAGCTGAGATTAAGAGTCAGTCACTTAACTGATGCATAGGGGCACTTGTACCCCAATGTTTATAGCAGCACTCTCAACAATAGCCAAATTATGGAAAGAGCCTAAATGTCCATCAACTGATGAATGGATAAAGAAAATGTGGTTTATATACACAATGGAGTACCATGTGGCAATGAGAAAGAATGAAATATGGCCCTTTGTAGCCACATGGATGGAACTGGAGAGTGTGATGCTAAGTGAAATAAGCCATACAGAGAAAGACAGATACCATATGGTTTCACTCTTATGTGGATCCTGAGAAACTTAACAGAAACCCATGGGGGAGGGGAAGGAAAAAAAAAGAGGTTAGAGTGGAAGAGAGCCAAAGCATAAGAGACTCTTAAAAACTGAGAACAAACTGAGGGTTGATGGGGGGTGGGTGATGGGTATTGAGGAGGGCACCTTTTGGGATGAGCACTGGGTGTTGTATGGAAACCAATTTGACAATAAACTTCATATATTGAAAAAAAAAGAGTCAGTCACTTAACCAACTGAGCCACCCAAGTGCCCCTGTATGTTTCCATTTAAAGGAAATACCCAGAATAGGCAAATCTGTAGAGACAGACAGTAGTAGTTGTTGCCAGAGGCTGGTAGGAGAGTGGGATGACAGGTGACTGCTTAATGGATTGGTTTCCTTTTGGGGTGATGGAAATATTCTGGAACTAGATAGTGGTGATGGTTGCTGAACATTGTGAATATACTAAATGCTACCAAATTGTACATTTTAAAGTGGATAAAGCATGAATTTTGGAGGGGCTGCCCCTAGAGTGAGGGTGTCTGCGACAGGACGGCTGCTTGGCCTGCCCCTCCTTTCAGTGATGACCATTGTCCTCCAGAACAAGGATGGAGGAAATAGCCCAGGAATCAGCAGGATCACCAATTGTCCAGTTTCAGTCTTTGGAGAGCCAGTCTGAGGGTCTGTCCCCAGAGCCTCAGTTCGCACAGGGCACTGACATAGAACAGGAGCTCGACGGGGCTCCACCTGTTCCCCAGGTGCCTGCTCTTCCCCATGAGAGAAGCCCAGGAGACCAGGCAGCCACGCTCCTGCCAGCCAGGTACCAAGAGTTTGTGACATTTGAGGATGTGGCTGTGAACCTTACTTGAGAGGAATGGGGATGCCTGGACCCTGTTCAGAGGAATCTTTACAGAGAAGTGATGTTAGAGAATAATGGGAACGTGGTCTCAGTGGGCTACTTCTCTGCCTTCCTCCACCCGGTTTCATAGTGTGAATTCCTGCCTGGCCCTGAGTCGTACCCAGGCAAGTGCTTTCTCTGGAGAAACACTTGGCAGTTCTTTCAGCTGGAATCTCCAAGAGATGGCCCAGGTATCGACTTCCCATCGATATTGCTCGGCCCCGCTTGGAAACTCCTTTTCCACGATTGTAAGATATTAATACTTGATTGATGCTCTCAGGATGCCACCACTATGTAAAATTGCAGCTCCTCAGATGACCTTTGTTAAGTTTCTGAAGGGCCAAGGAGGCCCTCCGTTGCAGCCAGATGCATTTTGAACCTGAGTTCTGAGTTCATTCATAAGCCACGGTTGGTGGTCATCTACTTGTGTTCTGTGAAACTACAAAGTTCAACTCCAGCTCTTCAGTTATGATCTTTTCATGTTATTTTAGAATGTGGGACATATGCTGTGCACTGTTCTTTTCTGAGTGAACGTGACCCTGCCATTTCTGTTGCCTAATTTTCCTACAACCCCTGGCCTTTCTTCATATTTAACACTCTAGTCTTCTCCTTTACGTCCCTGTGGCCCCTTCCAAAGCCCTGCCTTTGTCTCTTTTACTCTTTGTGGTGCTATACAGATTGATGCATTTATATGACCTTTCCTGATCAAGTTTTCCTTAGCTCTGTCCTTCGTGGATGGGAGATGGGAGGGCAAAAGAATTGAATTTCCTTATTTCAGGGTATTAAACTGAATGTATATTTAACAACTTTGTAAACTGTAAAGTGACATGTAATTGTAAACTACTGTTAATTTTATCTAATAATTACATAATTTCCAACAGTTAAAAAAAGATGAATTTTGTGTTACATATATTTTACCACAAAAAAGTGTATCATAGACCTAAATGTAAAACATAAAAATATAAAACTTCTAGAAGAAAACATGGAAGATGGAAGAAGAGCTTGTGATCTTGGGTTAGCAAAGATTTCTTACATATGACATGAAAAAGTACAATCCATTAAAAAAAATCAATAAATCGGGAGTGCCTGGGTGCCTCAGTCAGTTAAGCAGCTGACTCTTGATTTTGGCTCAGGTCATGGTCTCACAATTCATAAGTTTGAGCCCCGGGTCAGGCTGTGCACTGATAGTGTGGAGCCTACTTGGGATTCTCTCCCTGTCTTTCTCTCTCTATCTGCCCCTCCCCTCCTTGCACTTGCTCTCTCTCTCTCTCAAAAATAAATAAACATCTTTTAAAAATCTATAAATTAAAAATTAAAAATTAAATTCAATTAATTAATTAAATTCAATTAATTAAAAATTAAAAATCTATAAATTAGACTTCATTCATGTCTGTGGTGGTGGATACATGACACTGCATTTGTCGGAACCCATAGAAATGTATATGACAAAATGTGAATTTTATAATATATAATTTTTTTAATATTTATTTTTTGAGAGAGAGAAACAGAGCATGAACAGGGGAGGGGCAGAGAGAGAGAGGGAGAGACAGAATTGAAGCAGGCTCCAGGCTCTGAGCTGTCAGCACAGAGCCTGAAGCGGGGCTCAAACTCACAAACCTTGAAATCATGACCTGAGCAGAAGTTGGACACTTAACCAACTGAGCCACCCAGGTGCCCCAATATATAATTTTTTTAAAAGGGATATGGAGGTGATGGGCATTGAGGAGAGCACTTTTTGGGATGAGCACTGGCTGGGTGTTGTATAGAAGTCAATTTGACAATAAATTATATTTTTAAAAAACAAATAAAATAAAATAAAAGGGATATGGGGGGGGACCTAAAATGGAACAAAAACTTTAAAAAATGAACCTAATTGGTTTACAAATCATTAAGACTACACTGAAGGGGTGGGGAAGAAAAGACATAACCTACTTAATTTGGAAAATAGCATTTCTGCTGGATATTAGTAAAAAGTACTGAACATAAATAGTGTACTACAGTTAATAAATTTTTTTCTCCCAGGGGTATGGGTTGGCAATTTTGAATTTTTTTTATGTGAATACAATAGTTGAACAAATAAGTAAATTCACTGTAGTTAATGAGAGCCAGATTTCTCACTGTGAGTGAAAGATGTTAAAATTAAGGAAAAGGGTAAGGTTGGAATGAGCCCTGTGGTGTTGGGTTGGAATCAGAGGCGGGTAGGTAGGTAGAGAGGTAAGTAGGTAGGCAGGTAGGTAGATGGAAGACAGAGATGGAGAGAGACAAAGAAAAGAGAGTAGGAAGGTAGGGATGGAGGGAGAAAAAAAAGAAAAGAAAAGAAGGAAAGAAAGAAAGAAAGAAGAAATAAAGAGAGAGAGAAAGGGAGAAAGGGGTAAAGAGACAGTGAGAAAGGAAGAAAGAAAAAAGACAAAATGTGTGCGACATGGGATAATAATACATTCATATATTTCCAAGTCTCCAAGTTACCTAAGATAGTGTAGAAGCAATAATAGCCCAATGAGTACCAGTGAACATAGGTGGTAGTCAGAAGGAACCAGAGTTCCTTGAAGAAGTATTTGAACTGGGACAGAGAAAATACAAGATGAGTTGGAGCATCTTGTAGTCCCAGAGATTAAGGAAGTACTCAAAAAAAAAATTTTTTTAAATGTGGGCATATCAAACAAGCACTATAGCCAACCTAAAAGAGCTTGTAATGGCCATAGGTGGAACAATTTGAACCAGAAAATAATGATACTATTAGATTATAACCCATAGAATAAAATAAATGAGTCCAAATTGATGTAAATAACTAATTGAATAAATAAATGAGGGGAAAGAGGCAACTTTTACTTACAGAATAATACTAATTAATAAATGTGAAAAGAATGAGATCAGAAAAGCGCTATTAGAATACCACTGTAATAATTGTTGCAGACAAGATCCATACATAGGTACTAAAATTAGTAGGTGAAAGTTTGATGAGAAACAATGTATTTGCATAGTCTCAACATATCTTCCCCAAGATATTTATTAATTACAAAGGGAAAATAGTAACTTTATGGTTTAGAAACCTGGCATTGAGTGTCGACTTCAGCTCAGGTCAGCTCAGGTCATGATCTCACAGTCTGTGGGTTCGAGCCCCCTGTCAGGCTCTGTGCTGACAGCTCAGAGCCTGGAGCCTGCGTGGGATTCTGTATCTCCATCTCTCTCTGCCCCTCCCCTGTTCACGTTCTCTCTCTCTCTGTCTGTCTTTCAAAATAAATAAAACATAAAGAAATTTAAAAATGTGTAGCCTCAGTAAAGGCCATACATGAAAAACTCACAGCCAACATCATCCTTAATGGAGAAAAACTGAGGGCTTTTCTTCTAAGGTCAAAAACAAGACAAAGATGTCCATTCTCCCTACTTTTATTTAACATAGTCCTGAAAGTCCTAGCAACAGCAATCAGAAAACAAAAAGAAATGAAAGGATGTAAGGCAGAAGTAAAACTGTCACTATTTGCAGATGACATGATACTATGTATAGAAAACCCTAAAGACTCCACCAAAAAACTGCTAAAACTGATAAATGAAATCAGCAAAGTTGCAGGATATAAAATCAATGTGCAGAAATCTGTTGCATTTCTATACACCAATAATGAATCAGCAGAAAGAGAAATTAAGAAAACAATCCCATTTGCAATTGCACATAAAATAATAGGGTACCTAGGAATAAATCTAACCAAAGAGGTGAAAAACCTATACTCGTAAAAGCATAAAACATTAATGAAAGAAATTGAAGATGACACAAAGACATAGAAAGAATTTTTATGCTTGTGGATTGGAAAAACAAATATTATTAAAATGTCTATACTACCCAAAGCAATCTACAGATTTAATGCAATCCTTATCAAAATACCAACAGCAGTTTTCAGAGAACTAGAACAAAAAATCCTAAAATTTGTATGAAACCACAAAAGACCCCAAATAGCCAAAGCAATCTTGAAAAAGAAAAGTGAAGCTGGTGGCATCACAATTCCAAACTTCAAGTTATATTACAAAGCTGTAGTAATATAAACAGTATGGTACTCCACAAAAGTAGAACAGAATAGAAAATCCAGAAATAAGCCCACAATTACATGGTCAATTAATCTTCAACAGAGCAAGAAAGAATATCCAGTGGTGCTGGGAAAACTGGGCAGCACCATGCAAAAGAATGAATCTGGACCATTTCTTTGGCAGTAACTTCTTTGACGTTGGCTATAGTAACTTCTTTCTATATATGTCTCCAGAGGCAAGGGAAACAAACGCAGAAATAAGCTTTTGGGACTTCAAAATAAAAGGCTTCTGCACAGCGAAGGAAACAATCAACAAAACTAAAAGGCACGTTTAGAATGGGAGAAGATATTTGCAAATGACATATCTGATAAAGGGTTAGTATCCAAACTCTATAAAGAACTTCTCAAACTCCGACACCAAATAAACAGATAATTCAGTTTAAAAAATGGCCAGAAGACACGAATGGACATTTTTTCAAAGAAGACATCCAGATGGCCAACAGACACATGAAAAGACGCTCAACATCACTCATCATCAGGGAAATACAAATCAAAAGTACAATAAGATATCACCTCACACCTGCCAGAATGGCTAAAAATCAACACAAGAAACAGCAGATATTGATGAAGATGTGGAGGAAAAAGAACACTCATGCACTGTTGGTGAGAATGCAAACTAGTGAAGCCACTGTTGAAAACAGTATGGAGGTTCCTCAAAAAGTTAAAAATACAACTACCTAATGATCCAGCAATTGTACTACTGGGTATTTACCCAAAGAATACAACAACACCTGGGGCGCCTGGGTGGCGCAGTCGGTTAAGCGTCCGACTTCAGCCAGGTCACGATCTCGCGGTCCGTGAGTTCGAGCCCCGCGTCGGGCTCTGGGCTGATGGCTCAGAGCCTGGAGCCTGCTTCCGATTCTGTGTCTCCCTCTCTCTCTGCCCCTCCCCTGTTCATGCTCTGTCTCTCTCTGTCCCAAAAATAAATAAACGTTGAAAAAAAAATTTAAAAAAAAAAAGAATACAACAACACTAATTCAAAGAGATACATGCATCCCTATGTTTATAGCAGCATTATTTACAACAGCCACGATATAGAAGCAGACCAAATGCCTAGATGAATGGATAAAAAAGATATGGTATGTATGGGTGTGTGTGTGTGTGTGTTTGTGTGTGTGTGTAATATTATTCAGCCATAAAAAGAATGAAATCTTGCCATTTGCAATGACATGGGTGGAGCTAGTGAGTATAATGCTAAGTTAAATAAACTAGTCAGACAAAGACAAATACCAAATGACTTCACTCATACATGGAATTTAAGAAACAAAACAAAAAGAAAAGAGGAGGGGCGCCTGGGTGGCGCAGTCGGTTAAGCGTCCGACTTCAGCCAGGTCACGATCTCGCGGTCCGTGAGTTCGAGCCCCGCGTCAGGCTCTGGGCTGATGGCTCAGAGCCTGGAGCCTGTTTCTGATTCTGTGTCTCCCTCTCTCTCTGCCCCTCCCCCGTTCATGCTCTGTCTCTCTCTGTCCCAAAAATAAATAAACGTTGAAAAAAAAAAAATTTAAAAAAATAAAAATAAAAAAAAAAAAAGAAAAGAGGAAAAGAGAGACAAATCAAGAAACAGACTCATTTTTTTTTGTTTTGTTTTAGAGAGAGAGAGAGGGAGAGAGAGAGAATCTTAAGCAGGCTCCATGCTCAGCATGGAGCCCAATGTGGGGCTTGATCTCATGACCATGAAATCATGACCTGAGCTGAAATCAACAGTCAGATGCTTGACTGAACCACCCAGGTGCCCCAAGAAGTGGACTCTTAACTATAGAGAACAAACTGATGATTACCAGAGGTGAGGTGGGGGGGATGTGTTAAATAGGTGATGGGGATTAAGGAATGTACTTGTGATGAGCACACAATGAGGTATGTAAGTGTTGAATTAGTATACTGTACACCTGAAACTAATATAACACTGTATGTTAACTAACTGGAATTAAAATATAAGCAAAAAAATTGTAACTTCAACCTAATAACAAGAAAACATAAAACCAACCCAAACTGAGGGACATCCTGCAAAATAGCTGACCAGTACTCTTCAAAAGTGTCAAGGCCATGAAAGACAATTAAAGACTAAGGGGCTGAACAGAGTGGATGACACAATAAAGCTGTGAAAACTAAATTACCATGTGGTGTCTTGGATTGTTTCCTGGAACTGAAAAGGAACGTTAGTGGAAGAACTGGTGAAATCTGAATAAAGTCTTTAGGTCAAGTAATGATACTGTTCTAACGTTGATTTCTAGTTTTGATAATTATATCAATGATTATATAAAATGATTATGCAATGTGTTAACATGAGCAATATGGAATATGTTAATATGAAAGGAAACTAGGTGAAGGGAATAGAAGAACTCTCTGTACTATTTTTTCAACTTTTTTCTGTCTAAAATTATTTCAGGGGTGCCTAAATGGCTCAGTTGGTTAAGTGTCCAGCTCTTGATTTCAGCTCAGGTCATGACCCTGCAGTTTGTGAGATCCAGCCCCACGTTGGGCTCTCAGAGTATAATGCTAAGTGAAATAAGCCATTCAGAGAAAAACAAATACCATATGATTTCACTCATAAGAAACAAAATAAACAGAAGGGAAAAGAAAAGACAAACCAAAACCCAGACTCTTAACTACAGAGAACAAATAAATGGTTACCAGAGGTGAGGTTAGTGGGGGGATGGGTGAAATAGGTGAAGGAGATTAAGAGTACACTTATCTTGATAAGTAATGAATACTATATGGAATTGTCAAATCAGTATATTGTATACCTGAAACTAATATAACACTGTATATTAACTACACATAAATAAATAAGTTAATAAGTAAATAAATAAATAAATAAATAACAGTTTCAGTAGAAACAGAAAAAAAAATTTTTTTAAAGTGTGAGGGATGCCTGGGTGGCTCAGTCGGTTAAGTGTCTGATTCTTGATTTCAGCTCAGATCATGATCTCATGATTTGTGACATCGAGCCCCGCATCAGGCTCTGTGCTGAAAGTGAGGAGGCTGTTTGGGATTCTCTCTCCACCTCTCACTGCCCCTCCCTCACTTGTGCATGAACTCTCTCTCTCTCTCTCTCAAAATAAATAAACGTTTATAAAAACAATAAAATATTTCAAAATAAATGGTTAAATAAAAGTTTATGAATGATCATGATCAAAAAAGTAAAAGATGTAGAATTGTTGGTCTCATAGTAAGTATATGGTTAACTTTATAAGAAACTGTGGAACTAGTTTCCAAGGTGGTTATACCATTTCACACTCCCACCAGGGACTTATGGGAGTTCCAGCTGCTCCACATCTTCACCAACAGTGGGTATATCAATGTATATTGTGGTAGTCAGCTTCTAAGATGGCCCCAGTGATACCACCTTCTAGTATTTACTCCCTTGTATAATCCTCTCCCCCCGAGTGAGGCTAGACTTATCAATTCACTTCTAATGAAGAGAATTCAGCAAAAGTGATGGAATGTCACTTCCAGGATTAAGTTATAAAAGATTGTGGCATCCATGTTGGGCACTCTATCTTGTATCACTTATACTGACAAAAGAAAAATTCCATGTTTTGAGCAGTCCTATGTTTTAAGCTGCTGAATTATGGGTAATTTGTTACTCAGCTATAAATAACTAACACACATATCCAAACCACATTAAGGTATTATCCTTCAACTGTGATATGGTGGGGGGAGGGGGAAGGTTGATGATGGAATGGGGACACAGGCACTCTCATACAGTGATGTTATAAGTATAAAATAAAAATAGTAGAGCTCTTATGGGGCTCATTTAGTACTTTAAAAATGGAGAAGTATTTACCTTTGAGAAATTCCACTTCTAAGAATTTATTAGAGACATATGATGTAAAACATATGTTTATATACATATGATCATGTAAATGTGTGTGTGTGTGTGTGTGTGTGTGTGAAGAGAATGAGAAGATAAGCTACAGGCTGGACTGGGAGAAAATATTTCCGAAGGATACCTGATAAAGGATTATTATCCAAAATATACAAAGAACTCTTAAACTCAGCAATAAGAAAACAAAGAACCCAATTAAAAAAAAAGGTTAGAGAGGGAGGGAGCCAAAATATAAGAGATTCTTAAAAACTGAGAACAAACTGAGGGTTGATGGGGGGTGGGAGGGAGGGGAGGGTGCGTGATGGGTATTGAGGAGGGCACCTGTGGGGATGATCACTGGGTGTTGTATGGAAACCAATTTGACAATAAATTTCATATTTAAAAAAATAAATAAAAATGGGCAGAAGAGCTCTCTCTCTCCCTTTCCCCCTACATGCATAGCATCCCCTACTATCAACATCCCCCATCAGAGTAGTACCTTTGTTAAAATTGATGAACCTACATTAACATCATCACCCCATTGTTTATGTTTGAGTTCACTCTTGGTGTTGTACATTCTATGGGTTTTGAAAAATGTATAATGGCATGTATCTGCTATTACAGTATCATACAAAATAGTTTTGGTGTCTTAAAAGTCTTCTGTGCTCCACATATTTATGATTCCCTACCTCCTATCCCCTGGCAACCACTGTTTTTTGTTTGCTTTTTTTGTCTTGTTTTTTGTTGTTGTTGCTGTTTGTTTGTTTGTTTGTTTGTTTTTGCTGCTTTCATAGTTTCCCTTTTTCCAGAATGTCATATAGTTGGAATAATACAGTATGTGGCCTTTTCAGATTAATTTCTGTCACTTAGTAATATGCAGTTAAGGTCTTCCCATGTCTTTTCATGCTTTTTAGCTTATTTCTTTTTCATAGTAAATAATATCCCAATGGGGTGCCTGGGTGGCTCAGTCGGTTAAGCGTCCGACTTTGGCTCAGGTCACGATCTCATAGTTTGTGGGTTTCAGCCCCATGTTGGGCACTGTGCTGACAGCTCAGAGCCTGGAGCCTGCTTTGGATTCTGTGTCTCCCTCTCTCTCTCTGCCCCTTCCCTGCTCACGCTCTCTCTCTCAAAAATAAATAAACATTTTTTTAAAAATGTAAATAAATAAATAAATAAAATCCCATTGTCTAGATATACCACAGTTTACCTATCCATTCACCTACTGAAAGACATCTTGGTTGCTTGCAAGTTGGGACACTTGTAAATAAGGCTACTACAAACAACTATGTGTAGGTTTTCATATGGATACAAGTTTTCAAGTTATTTGGATAAATACCAAGGAGTGCAATTTTTGGATCGTGTGGTAAGAGTATGTTCAGTTTTATAAGAAACCACCAAACTGTCTTCCAAAGTGGCTGTACCATTTGCATTCCTACCACTAATAAATGAGAGTTCATGTTGCTCACCAACATTTCGTGTTGTCAGTGATTTGGATTTTTACCATTTTAATAGGTGTGTAATTGTATCCCATTGTTGTTTTAATTTGTAATTCTCTAATGACATATGACATGGAGTATTTTGTCATGCTTATTTATCATCTGTATATATTCTTTGGCGAGTTGTCTATTCAGGTCTTTTGCCCATTTTTCTTTTTTTTATTATTCCTTTGCCCATTTTTATTTATTTATTTTGAGAGAGCTAGAGATAGAACGGGGGAGGGGCATGGAGAGAGGGGGAGAGAGAATCCCAAGCAGGCTCCTCACTTTCAGCACAGAGTCCGATGCAGGGCTCAATGTCACAAACCATGAGATCATGACCTGAGCTGAAATCAAGAATCAGACACTTAACCGACAGAGCCACCCAGGAACCCCTCACACTTTTAAGAAAAGTTTTTTTCTGTTTCTAATGAAACTGCTTTATTTATTTATTTATTTATTTATTTATGTGTGGTTAATATACAGTGTTATATTAGTTTCAAGTATACAATATGCTTATTCAACAATTCTATATATTATTCATTACTCATCAAGATAAGTGTACTCTTAATCCCCTTCACCTATTTCACCCATCCCCCCACTAACCTCACCTCTGGTAACCATCTATTTGTTCTCTGTAGTTAAGAGTCTGGTTTTTGGTTTGTCTCTTCTTTTCCCTTTTGTTTATTTTCTTTCTTAAATTCTACATATGAGTAAAATCATATGGTATTTGTCTTTCTCTACCTGGCTTATTTCACTTAGCATATACTCTCTAGTTCCATCTATGTTGTTGCAAATGGCAAGATTTCATTCTTTTTTAAGCCTGAATAATATTCCATTGAATATATATACCACTTCTTCTTTATCCATTCATCTATCAATGGACACTTGGGCTGTTTCCATAATTTGGCTATTGTAAATAATGCTGCAATAAATTCAGGGGTGTATGTATCCTTTCAAATTAGTGTTTCATTTTCTTTAGGTAAATACCCAGTAGTGTGATTACTGAATCATAGGGTAGTTCTATTTTTAATTTTTTGAGGAACCCCGTCAACAGTTGCACAAAGGTTCCCTTTTCTTCACATCCTTGCCAACACTTGTTTCTTGTGTTTTTGATTTTAACATTTCTGACAGGTGTGAGGTATATAAAAACAGTAAGGGAGGCAAACCATAAGAGACTCTTAAATGCAGAGAACAAACTGAGGGTTGCTGGAGGGAGGTGGGTGAGGGGATGGGTTAAATGGGTGATGGACATTAAGGAGGGCACTTTTGGGGATGAACACTGGGTATCCTATGTAAGAGATGAGACACTGGGTTCTACTCCTGGAGCCAAGACTACATTGTATGTTAACTCACTTTGAATTTAAATTCAAAAAAGAAACAACCTTATAAAAATAGACTTTTTAAAATGCAGTTTTATGTTCACAACAAAACTTAGAGGAAGCTACAGATTTCTCTGTAGCCCATTCTCTGTATCCTCTCTCTCTGCCCCTCCTCCCTCTCTCTCTCTCCCTCTCTCTCTCTCAAAAATAAACTATAAAAAGTGTGCATGTGGACTGAAAAAATAAAAAATAAAAATCTATTAAATAATAACATATGGAAACAGTTATGTTGTAGTATTGTCTGTACTACTAGAAGACTAGTAATAACTCAATTGTTCATCAATAGAAATAAAATATAGTGATGTGCACACTGGAATACATTGAAATAACAAAACCATGTATATATTCATAGGCAGATCTTTAGAATATATTGAGAATAGAAGACCAAACTAGGTATAGAACAGTATATATAGCATGCTAAATTATGTGTGAGAAAAGGGGTTAAGTAAAAATATATATTGGTATTGCTTATATTTGCAAAAAGAAAACCAAGTAAACCAACAAGCGAATTAAATAAATTTTTGCTAAAACCTAGACATGTGTGTGAAAGTGTGCACACACACTCACACACATGGGTGGGAGTGGGACTTCTTAATTTATATATTGTTATATCACTTTGATTTCTGAACAATGTAAATTTATTACCAAATCTTAAATAGGTATATTTATGAAAAATAAAATAAAAACATAACCCTGGAGGAGAGAAGAAGCTGTTTGAGTTCTGAATACACTCCCTACTGTCAGTTTCCCACTCAGGTAGGTTATACACATACGTTCTAGAGATAATTAAACCGCAAGAATGGTTCACATGAGCAGCCCCACCCAGGCCACAATTCCGTGTTGTTGGATTGCCTGATGTGTGTGGAGAAACAAAGCTCTAACAGAGAGGGGGGCCATTGTATCTAGGGCACCAGACTCAGTGTTCCTTCTTCCACTGGAGCAGTTTCAATCCCCTCCCCATCCTATATGCCTCTGAGAATTAACAGATGTAAATGTTCCCTGAAATGCAGCCTTGTCTCCTACTGGAGGTAGATGCAAGCTGGGCTGGAGGAAGTCATTCCTCGACTTCCTCACTTTGTTCCTCCAAAGCCCTCAATATGGACCACACATTCTTTCTGACCTCTGCTTTGCTCCTGGTTCTGTCCATTAGCACTCATGCACTCCAAGTCCCTTTAATATGACTTGGACTTGTGTAATTCTGGATAAACTCCTGAAAATTCCCTACCATGGGTATCACAACAAGGGGTTCTAGAAGGGCCATAAATACCATATCTTGATGTGGCTGCATGGGAGGAGCTTGGGAAGTGGTTCCATACACTATCTTCCGGAGATTTTGAAATGAAGAAATCTTGGATCTGTGAATGCTTGATCCATTTCTTCCTCTACAGTGTTGTGGCTTGTTTGTTGGTCAAAACCTCCATCACTCAGGCAATATGGTATTACTCTATAAACTTCAACAGAGCTATTTACATACTTTTTTCATACATATCTCCCACCAGAACACAGTCACCTCAACTCTGTTCTTGTGGAGGGAGTAAGGTGGATCCCTGGGGCTTAATAGGTCCTGGTGAACTGCAAGCATTCAGTCCCTCACCCCATAAACTCTCTTCAGTTCCAATGTTCCTCATTCCCTTGAAAACAATCAAGGCCCCTCAAGGGACTAGACCTCTGGTTTGTGGAAACACCTGAAAATAAAGAGAAATGTGATCATGTCTATAAAAGGACATACCCCAGCACGATACTTCTCATTGCAGATGAGTCCACAAATTCCATTCACTTGCCCTCCGTTGTCTCTGTAAACAACTCTCCCACTTGCCCCACTGCACCAGTATAAGTACCTGGGATGCCCTTTTAGGCATTCTCTCCAGATCCCAGGACAGAGTTTGAAGGACCAGCCAACCATGGCTATATTTACACCCATCCACACCCCAGGATGTTCTGATCAGCATAGCCAGGCTCCGAAGTTGAACCCTCAGAGACAGACACTTTGTGCTGACCATTGGGATATAGCCTCTGTTCCTTTCAGACTCTTTTAGGAATAAGGTTTCGAATCCTTTCTATTATCCTTTTTGTAATTCTAAATTTTATTTGGGAATATCTATATGAAGTAATGATATACCTTCTCTTAAAATGTATATTTCTTCACTCTGTTCCACCTAAAAAGAACTGGAAATGATGACCAATCCAGAGCCATGAGAACACCTAGCAACCCAGATTGTGGGCTCAAATACCATCTCCCACCTAAAGGAACAGCTCCTGGAGAAATGTCTGATTTTCAGGTCTGGGGTAGCAAAGATATATATGATAAACCTGGAACCTGAAACATCAGAAAGCAGAGAAGCTATCAAAGAGTGCTAATTCATGCCAAACAGACCCAGGAGCCAACCCAAACAAGCTCCTATTGGCCAAAGATGGGACACCTATGTAGCAGTAAATAACTGCAATGGATTGAAATATATCAAATATGGTTTTTTATTATTTAAAAAATTTTTAATGTTTTTATTTATTTTTTAGATTTTAATTTTTATTTATTTTTAAACACAACTTATTAACAAATTGCCTTTCATACAACACCCAGTGCTCATCCCAACAAGTGCCCTCCTCAATGCCCATCACCCATTTTGCCCTCTCCCCCACCCCAGCTCCAAAGTTGAACACTCAGAGACACCCTCAGTTTGTTGTCTGTATTTAAGAGTCTCTTGTGGTTTGCTTCCCTCCCTCTCTGTTTGTAACTATTTTTCCCCTTCTCTTCCCCCATGGTCTTCTGTTAAGTTAGTATTACATCTTTAGAGGATGCAAGATAATCATCTCATTATTTGATAATTGACCAAAAAAAGAATCAAACATTTATCCTGACCTTTTTATGTGAACTGTACTTCAGCATAGCCAGATAAAGAAAAAAAGATAGAATTGAAATTCACCATTGTCAACTTCTAACGAATTAATGGATCTAGGAAACAATCATCAACAGGTGATATTATTACAACAAGAGAAAAACTGGTCAACATGTTCCTTCTGTAATGGTCTTCTGTGTTGTGGTCTTGCCAAAAAAAGAAAAATATAATTTGCATGTGACCAACCCCTAAATGTAACTATCAATTTATAGGAAATTAAAAATATAAAAGAATATGTTTGACAACATCATGGGGATATAATCAGCAAAATCCAGACTATGGGAAATAGAACAAGATAAATGACCTGGGTTTTTCAATAACAACAATTAAAATGTAAGAAAAGCTATTTTAGAGGAGACTCTATAGATTAAATGCACATAAAAATTATTAGACATTTACAATATATACCCCTTGTAGGGTGTAGACCCTATGATGACCTTATGATTCCTGACACCTGGTATTCATGCCCTTTATAATTTGTGAGTGTGGACAGGACCTGTGACTTGCTTCTAGTCAATAGAATATGGCAAAGGTGGGGCGCCTGGGTGGCTCACTTGGTTAAGTGTCTGACTCTTGATTTCAGCTCAGGTCATGATTGACACAGGATTGAGCCCTGTGTCATGCTCTGCACTGACAGCATGGAGACTTCTTGGAATTCTCTCTCCCTATCTCTCTGCCTCTCCCTCACTCTCCCTAAAAATAAATGAATAAACACTTAAAAAAGAATATGGCTTTACAACGTTGTATTAGAGGCTAAAGTCTGGGATTGTGATGCCTCCCGCTTTGGTTTTTTTCTTCAATATTACTTTGGCTATTGGGGTCTTTTGTAGTTCCATAAAAATTTTAGGATTGTTTGTTCCAGCTTTGAGAAGAATGCTGGTGCAATTTTGATTGGGATTGCATTGAATGGGTAGATTGCTTTGGGTAGTATTGACATTTTAACAATATTTATTCTTCCAATCCATGAGCATGGAATGTTTTTCCATTTCTTTGTGTCTTCTTCAGTTTCCTTCATAAGCTTTCTATAGTTTTCAGCATACAGAACTCATCAAGACAGTATGGTATTGGCACAAAAACAGACACATAGACCAATGGAATAGAATAGAGAACCCAGAATTGGGCTCACAAATGTATGGCCAACTAATCTTTGACAAAGCAGGAAAGGACACCCAATGGAAAAAAGACAGTCTCTTTAGCAAATGGTGCTAGGAGAACTGGACAGCAAAATGCAGAAGAATGAAACTAGACCACTTTATTACACCATATACAAAAATAAACTCAAAATGGATGAAAGACCTAAATGTGAGACAGGGAACCATCAAAACCCTAGAGAAGAAAACAGGCAACAACCTGTTTTACCTCAGCCACAGCAATTTCCTTCTCGACACATCTCTTTGCAAAGGCAGGGAATTAAAAGCAAAAATGAACTATTGGGACCTCATCAAGATAAAAATCTTCTGCACTGCAAAGGAAACAATCAACAAAACTAAACGGCAACTGACGGAATGGGAAAAGATATTTGCAAATGACATATCAGATAAAAGGTTAGTATCCAAAATCTATAAAGAACTTACCAAACTCAACACCTGAAAAACAAATAATCCAGTGAAGAAATGGGCAGAAGACATCAATAGACACTTTTCCAAAGGAGACATCCACATGGCCCACAGACACATGAAAGGATGCTCAACATCACTTATCATCAGGAAAATACAAATCAAAGCCACACTGAGATACCACCTCACACTGGTCAGAGTGGCTAAAATGAACAAATCGGGAAACTACAGATGCTGGTGAGGATGTGGAGAAACGGGAACCCCTTTGCACTGTTGGTACGAATGCAAACTGCTGCAGCTGCTCTGGAAAACAGTGTGGAGGTTATTCAAAAAATTAAAAATAGAACTATCTTATGACCCAGCAATAGCACTACTAGGAATTTACCCAAGGAATACAGGAGTGCTGATGCATAGGGGCACATGTACCCCAATGTTTATAGCAGCGCTTTCAACAATAGCCAAATTATGGAAAGAACTTAAATGTCTCTCAACTGATGAATGGATAAAGAAGATGTGGCTTGTATATACAATGGAATACTACTTGGCAATGAGAAAGAATGAAGTCATGCCATTTGTAGCAACGTGGATAGAACTGGAAGGTACTATGCTCGGTGCAATAAGTCAGTCAGAGAAGGATAGATATCATGTTTTCACTCATATGTGGATATTGAGAAACTTAACAGAAGACCATGGGGGAAGTGAAGGGGAAAAATAGTTACAAACAGAGAGGGAGGGAGGCAAACCACAAGACTGCTAAATACAGAAAATAAACTGAGGGTGGATGGGGGCGTGGGGGAGAGGGAAAACGGGTGATGGGCATTGAGGAGGGCACTTGTTAGGATGAACACTGGGTGTTGTATGTAAGCCAATTTGACAATAAATTATATTTAAAAAAGAATATGGCAAAGGAGAGGGGATTTTGCACATGTAGATCAATTGATTTTTAGTTAATAAGGGCATATTACCCCATCTGTGCCTGCTTAATCATGTTAAAAATTCTAAAAGGGGGACTGGGCCCTCCCTGAGGTCAGAGACTCTCTAACTATGGGTAGCTTTGAAGAAATAAATGTCATAAGGTGACTATAATAGAGAAGCCCACATGGCAAGGAAATATGGGCAGCCCCTAGGAGCTGAGGTAAAGGGAGAAATACATAATTCAACAATAATAAGTGGAGATTTCAATACCTCACTTTCTTTTTTTTCAATATATGAAGTTTATTGTCAAATTGGTTTCCATACAACACCCAGTGCTCATCCCAAAAGGTGCCCTCCTCAATACCCATCACCCACCCTCCCCTCCCTCCCACACCCCATCAACCCTCAGTTTGTTCTCAGTTTTTAACAGTCTCCTATGCTTTGGCTCTCTCCCGCTCTAACCTCTTTTTTTTTTTTCCCTTCCCCTCCCCCATGGGTTTCTGTTAAGTTTCTCAGGATCCACATAAAAGTGAAACCATATGGTATCTGTCTTTCTCTGTATGGCTTATTTCACTTAGCATTACACTCTCCAGTTCCATCCACGTTGCTACAAAGGGCCATATTTCATTTTTTCTCATTGCCACATAGTATTCCATTGTGTATATAAACCACAATTTCTTTATCCATTCATCAGTTGATGGACATTTAGGCTCTTTCCATAATTTGGCTATTGTTGAGAGTGCTGCTATAAACATTGGGGTACAGGTGCCCCTATGCATCAGTACTCCTGTATCCCTTGGGTAAATTCCTAGCAGTGCTATTGCTGGGTCATAGGGTAGGCCTATTTTTAATTTTCTGAGGAACCTCCACACTGCTTTCCAGAGCGGCTGCACCAATTTGCATTCCCACCAACAGTGCAAGAGGGTTCCCGTTTCTCCACATCCTCTCCAGCATCTATAGTCTCCTGATTTGTTCATTTTGGCCACTCTGACTGGCGTGAGGTGATATCTGAGTGTGGTTTTGATTTATATTTCCCTGATAAGGAGCGACGTTGAACATCTTTTCATGTGCCTGTTGGCCATCTGGATGTCTTCTTTAGAGAAGTGTCTTTTCATGTTTTCTGCCCATTTCTTCACTGGGTTCTTTGTTTTTCAGGTGTGGAGTTTGGTGAGCTCTTTATAGATTTTGGATACTAGCGCTTTGTCTGATATGTCATTTGCAAATATCTTTTCCCATTCCGTTGGTTGCCTTTTAGTTTTGTTGGTTGTTTCTTTGCTGTGCAGAAGCTTTTTATCTTCATAAGGTCCCAGTAATTCATTTTTGCTTTTATTTCCCTTGCCTTTGGGGATGTGTCGAGTAAGAGATTGCTATGGCTGAGGTCAGAGAGGTCTTTTCCTGCTTTCTCCTCTAGGGTTTTAATGGTTTCCTGTCTCACATTCAGGTCCTTTATCCATTTTGAGTTTATTTTTGTGAATGGTGTCAGAAAGTGGTCTAGTTTCAACCTTCTGCATGTTGCTGTCCAGTTCTCCCAGCACCATTTGTTAAAGAGACTGTCTTTTTTCCATTGGATGTTCTTTCCTGCTTTGTCAAAGATGAGTTGGCCATACGTTTGTGGGTCTAGTTCTGGGGTTTCTATTCTATTCCATTAATACCTTATTTTCAATAATGGACAAAACAAGTAAGAAGAAGATCAACAAGGAAACAGAAGACATGAAGAACAATAAAAATCAATTAGATCAATTAGATATCTATAGAGCACTCCACTCAACAGTCTTAAACTACATGTTACACATGAAACATTCTCCAGAAGAGAGCATATGCTAGGCCATAAAGTAATCATCAGTGAAGTTAAAACAACTGAAATCATACAAAGTATCTACTGTGACCACAATGGAAAAAAATGGAAATCAATAGAAGAAACACTGGAAAATTCATAAATATGTGGAAATTACACAACACACTCTTAAACAATCAATGGGTCAAAGTAAAAAAATAAAAGTGAACTTAGAAAGTACTTTTAGGCAAATGAAAACAAAAACAAAATTTATGGGATGCAGTTAAGCAGTGCTTAGAGGGAAATGTACAAGCTGTAAATTCCTCTATTAAAAAATAAGAAAGATCTCAAATCAATAATCTAACCTTCCATCCTAACAAACTATAAAAAGAAGAACAAATACCAGAGCAACCAGAAGGAAGGAAATAAAAAACAGGAGGGGAAATGAATGAAATGGAGAATGAAAAACAATAAAAAAAAATACCTCAACAAAACCAAAAATTGTTCTTTAAAAAGGTCAAAAAACTTGAAAAGTTTCTAGCTAGATTGATCAAGAAAAAAAGAGAAAATATTCAAATTACTAAAATCAGGAATGAAATAAGGGGTATCATTATTGACCCCACAATAATAAAAAGGATCATAAGACACCACCGCTATGGACTGAATGTCCATATTGAAAGTCCAACAAAATTCATATGTTGAAATCCATTGCCCAATGTGATGGTATTTGGAGGTGGGGCATTTCGGAGGTGATGAGAGCATGAAGGCAGAGCCCTCGTAAATGGAATTAGTGCCTTTATAAAAGAGACCCCACAGAGATCTCTAGTCCCTTCCACCATGTGAGGTTACAATGAGAAAGCAAGGGCTCACCAGACACCAAATCTTTTGGTATCATGATCTTGGACTTCTCAGCCTCCAGAGCTTTGAGAAATAAATGTTTGTTGTTTATAAGCCACCCAGTTTATGGTATTTTGGTTATAGTAGCCTGAAGGGATTAGGACACCTATTAATAACTGTATGTCAACAAATGAGATAATTTAGATGAAATAGCCTAATTTCAAGAAAGACAGAAACTACCAAGATTGGTTCAATAAATAAACCAGGGGCACCTGGGTGGCTCAGTCAGTTAAGAATCCGACTTCAGCCCAGGTCATGATCTCACATTTTGCGAGTTCGAGCCCCACTTTGGGCTCCATGCTGACAGTGCAGAGCCTGAAGCTGGCTTCAAATTCTGAATGTCCCCATCTCTCTTCTGCCCCTCCCCCCCTCTCAAAAATAAACATTAATAAATAAATAAATGAATAAATAAAATAGACCATAGCAGTATTAACTATAATAGCCAAATTATGGAAATAGCCCAAGTGTCCATCAACTGATGAATGGATAAAGATGTGGCATATATATATATATATATATATTACTCAGCCATACAAAAGAATGAAATCTTGCCATTTGCAACAATGTGGATGGAGCTAGAGTGTATTATGCTAAGTGAAAGAAATCAGTCAGAGAAAGACAAATACCATGATTTCATTCATACATGGAATTTACAAACGAGCAAGCGTAAAAAAAGAGAAAGAGAGGCAAACCAAGAAACAGACTTTAAACTACTGAGAAGAAACTGATGGTTACCAGAGGGGAGGTGGGTGTGGGGATGGACTAAATAGGTGATGGGGATTAAGGATGCACTTGTGATGAGTGCCAGGTGTTGTATGGAAGTGTTGAATCACTATATTGTACACTGAAAACTAATAATATACTGTACGTTAACGAACTGGAATTTAAATGGAAACTTTAAAAAAATAAATAGACCATCTAGATTGGCCTATAACAAGCAAAATGATAGAATTTATAATTTTAAAACTTCCAACAAAGGAAACCCCAGGCCCAAATGGTCTCATTGGTGAATTCTTGCAAACATTTAAAGAATTGTTACCAAAGTTCACAAGCTCATCCAAAAAATAGAAGAAGGGAAACACTTCCCAACTCACTCTATAAGGCTAGTATTACACTAATATCAAAACTAGATAAAGATACCACAAGAAAATAAAACTACAGACCAATAAACTTTATGAACATGCAAAAAATTGTCAACAAAATACTAGCAAAACAAATCCAGCAACATAAAAAAAGGATTATATACCATTGGGCAGATGGGATTTTATGCAAGAAATTCAAGGTTGATTTAACATGTGAAAATCAATGTAACAAATACACAAAATTAATAAAATAAAAGATTAAAAACCATATGGTCATCTCAGTAGACACAGAAAAAGCATTTGACAAAATCCAATACCCTTTCAGGATAAAAACACCGAAAAACTAGGATCAGAAGTAACTTTCTCAGTGTAATAAGATCATCTACAAAAAATCCACAGTTAACATCACATTTAATGGTGAAAGACTGCTTTTTTCTCACTAAGATCAGGAACAAGACGAGGGTGTCTGTTCTCACCACTTAAATTGAACATTGTACTGGAAGTTATAGCCAGGGAAATTAGACAAGAAAAAGAAATAAAATGCAGCCAGGTTGGAAAGGAATAAGTAAAAATCTTTACTTTCCTATGACATGATTTTTTATGTAAAATCCAAAGGGATCCACAAAAAAACTTGTTGGAACTAATAATTTTTCTTTCAGCGGCAAGATACAACTTTCTTATTATTGACAGCTCCCTGTGGTCTCCCTCTACTGCCTAAGTAAAAACAAATGTCTCTTGTATACTTTTACGTGAACATAGCTATTGCTCTGAATTTAATCAATTGCTGGATCCGTCATCTTCCCCTCAACTCTTTCAATAGAATTCAATAGCTGTTCCTTTGAAAACTTCAGAAGGTCATATTCCTCTAACAAGTCCGTTCTGGTACTTAAGGTTCCCGTTATTAATCTAAACCTTCAGGCTTATAAGGATTGTACCCTAACCCCAAGTCAACAAAATGTTGCTTCTTAGGTCACTACAAATATTGGCAGATTCTAGTCCACCCAGAGCAGGACAGAGCATTGAGAGTAGGCCAGATATGATAGCCAAGTTGCTATCATCAAAGGCACTCCAGCCTGCTTTGCAGAAACTGTTTAATTCAACTGAGTTTGCTACCATAAGGGACACAAAATTGGCTTATTCCTGTTCTAATAAATGATACTCACACTACACTTATGCCCCAATAGGGTACTACTTCTAACACAGACATTAGGCCTATATTTGCCTGCCACACACAAACCAGTATAAACTCTGGTATGACTGGGGATGGAAAATATCATTGCCCTTGATTCCTTAACGGCCACCCTAAGGCAGGCTGTATGAGGTTGCCAACACCTCTTGCTGAACCTGAATTAATGACATAGCTGGCTTGGATCCAGACTAGGAGTCTGGCTGCTGTCCATCCTCCAGTGGGTCTGATTATTCTATTTGGAGTCATAACCATGGTCACTCCTATCTAATGTCACCTAAGACAAATAGAAAAGACTTCATCCAAGCCCTTATCAGTACAAATAACTGGGGCAACTGATGGGATGGCTTATGATTCTAAAAAAAAAAAAAATCCCTAGCTTGATACATGAAAGGTCAGGCAGTACAGTTGGGGGGGGAACAGCTCTGCCATGGCAGCATGGCCAACTTGCACAGCTCCACATAGGCCACACAGGAAAATGCTACGCTGAAGTTTGACATGAGTCTTGGCAGAATGCCCTGCAGTTTTACCTGGAACATAGCAAGACAAGCAGTTTCATGAAAAGCTGCTGTGAAGCAGTTTCCCATCTGCCTCTCTACATTATGGGAGACCATCACAAGGCCATTTCTCGTCCATCTCCCTGGTTTACTTGAACACAGGACTTTGCTGTAACCTTCTGCATAAGTCTATAAAACTTCTTGGCTGTAGTTTAGAGTTGGGACTTCAATGGAAGAATGTTTTTAATGTACCCAGGATTTGTTTTAATCATGCAAACATGGAGATTACTATCATGAAGAAAGATTTTTATATTCACAGATCCCTAGAAACAAGAGGCAGGGTATACCATGCAGGACCACATGGGGAAGCATCAGGGTCAGCCAGGAGGCAGAAGGAGTGAGAAGAAAATGTGGGCAAAAGCTTTTATTGTCGTTTCTGAGCGAAGTAACAGGCAAGGCAGGTGAAGCAGTCTTGCAATTGGCTAGCTTGAACAATTTCAGTGAGCACTGGGGCTTAAAAGCTGTCCCTAGCTGTCTGGTACCTGGCCATGGGGTGATCAGGGCAAGTGGAGAGAGCCAGGAGTGTGAGAACCCAATAAAGAAGGTGGTTGGGGGTATGGACTATGGATTGGTTGGTTTGGATATGACAGGTACACTTGCAGGTCAGTTTTTTGCTATCTCCAGGAATTAGTTAACCGTTGGAGGGACAGGCCCTTCAGGGTCACCAAGGCCCCAGGTGTCCAAACAACTACAGAAACAAAAAAATCGGTTGTTACACAGAGCTACCCATGCTGCCTGTCATCTGGCTCCTCCCATTTGGTATCATTCTGTGGGACAAGAGATATGGAGAGCTGACACCAAGCCGATCTTGCTTTTGCTGTGTCTATAAGTAATAAACTATGAGAATGAATTTGGGTTTGTTGTCTACTTACTGGCTTAATATGAAAGCATGATGAGCCAACCTAACAGCTGCAGTAGTGATCCTTGTGGCCCTGTTAGCCACTGCACTACTGTTAATGGACTTATTAATTCACAGAAGTTTTCCAACAAATGAAGCAGCTCATCACCTGATGGTACCTACTGATTGACAAGCCTCATCCATGCCATGGAGTTTCCAATCAGCTTTATATTGAGTCATAATGAAAGGACCTCTAGACATTTGAGAAACATCTCCAACATGAAATACAGAGAGCAAATAGACATTTTTAAAAGGAACTCAGAGGAAATAGAGACAATATAAAGAGCAGAAACAGGAATAAGGAACTATGAACAAAAATAAGAGAATTTGGGGAATTAAATACATGTAAAATCAAATATAAAATTAGTCAATAGAATGAATGAAAGATTCTATGATTGAATGATTGAAAGATTGAGAATACAGAGCAAAAAATCAAAGAAAGAGACAATAAAAAGAAAAGAAATTAGAGGACCCATCCATAAGTTCAATATTTGAGTTTCCAGAAAGAGGAAACAAAAAAATGCATTGGGGGGTTCACAATAAAACAAAACAAGATTTAAAAATTTTTTTTAAAGTTTATTTCTTTGAGAGAGAGAAAGTGTGAGTGGGGGAGGGGCAGACAGAGAGGAAGTGAGAGAGAATCACAAGCAGGCTCTGCACTGTCAGCATGGAGCCCAACGTGGGTCCCAAACCCATGAACCGTGAGATCACAACCTGAGCCAAAGCCAGATGCTTAACTGACTGAGCCACCCAGGTTCCCCAAAACAAAACAAGTTTTTAAAAAATTTTCCAGAACTGAGGAAAATAGTATCTAGGGAATGCATGAAAAATAAAACTATACAGAGTGAAATCTCAGAATGAGGCCAAATCTCAAGACTAGCTGCTGCTTTGGCTGATACTTGAGGTCTTGAAAGTTATTTCCTAGGGCTTATACTCTGATCTTTCCTGTAGACAGGCCTCCTCAATAGTAAGAGAGTAATGCCAGTGTTAAATGCAACATAATGTTTTGAAGAGTTATGAGATACCAGCTGTGTACTGGCAGATAATTACAGATCCTAAAGATAGTTTAAAAGAGTCTGGGAACATGTTAAAATATAAAACATACTTAGTTCATGAGTTTCTTTGTCTACTCACTGGCAGAGCCACCATGAACAGCTGTGCATGTTGCATACTGCAGAACTCCAGGGAGTGCCATTCATCTAGACTATAACGTGAATAGTTCCCCTGGAGTTGTATAATGAGGTGGCCCTTCTCACTCAAGTCCAAATCCTTGACTACCTTAACTTCTTTTTTTTTAATTTTTTATTCATTTTTGAGAGAGAGACAGACAGACACAGAGCACAAGTGGGGATAGGACAGAGAGAGGGAGACACAGAAACCAAAGCAGGCTCCAGGCTCTGAGCTGTCAGCACAGATCCCGATGCAGGGGTTGAACACACAAACCGTGAGATCATGACCTGAGCCGAAGTCAGATGCTTAACTGTCTGAGCCACCCAGGCGCCCCTCAACTTCTTTTTTATTCACTCAGCCTTCAACAATTGATCTGCAAGAGGGGGGACTTGGTCTAGATAATGTGACTGCCCCATTCCAGCACTATATATGAATTTAATTCTACTGGAAGAGTAGCAGCTGAACTCATGTCCAGAAGTCCTCTGCTCAGTGCAGTTGATTGGGTCTCCCACAGGGATTTTGTGACCTTAGGACTCACAGACAACATGGTATTTTGGATTATACTCAAAGGAGTCTCTCCTCATGATACATGGACTCTGTGGAATTTTCAACAAGCACAATGATTTAGGCCAATTAATATTTTCTCCAATTATTTCTTCACTTCTGATTTCAAATAAATCCGTAGGGAGGAATTAGACATAAGCCTTCATTGATCACTTCTAACATTGACCACGTGCTCATTTTTGCTCATCCATCTAGAAAAATCATTTCTAAGGTTCTCTTTGAGAGGTGGCTAAAGAGCAAAGGCTTTTGTTATCCACTTGTCATCAATATAAAGGACAGGTCATATAGCAGCTAAAAGAAGGTCTAGGCTCTGAAAGATGAGTACCTTCTTAGATTGTCCTCTAGGACAATCTAAGTCCTCTAGGTCTACATATTTCCACTGAGCTTCTGGGATCCCACTTATCTAAAAGCAGTGTCCTAACTAGCAAGGAGGGTCAATGATTCTTACCTTTCTGGACTATGGTAACCAGGCCTCCTATACCTGTTTGCTACATCAAGATGATCTACAGACCAGGAACACTGTTATCACCTGAGATGTTCTTAGAAATGCAGAATCTCAGGCCCACCCCAAACCAACTGAATCATTTGTTTTGAATGTGTTATAATTGCCTATTGAAGCATTGTTATGATGGCTGCTTTAAAGTTCTTGTCTGCTAATTCCAACATCTGTGTCATTTCAGTGTTGGCATCTATTGATTATCTCTTCTCTTTCAAGTTGAAATTGTTCTGGTTTGTTCTAGGGCAAGTGATTTTTATTATATCCTGGACATCTGAGTTTTTGTTATGAGACTTTGTATCTTATTTAAATCTTCTGTGTTAGTAGGACTCCCCAGAGAGTGCTCTGTCTAGTGAAGAGGATTACATTATTGCCAGGTAGGATTGGAAGTCTAGGTTCTCCACCTTGCCTCTGTTGACAGCAGGGAGTAGAGGTGGGAAATGTTGTGAGAGAACTGTTGTTGGATATTAAAATTGATGCAAGGGCAAGTAGGCAGTTTCGTTTGCACATCTGAAGAATCTACAGGAGACAGTATCCAGGCATGTCCCAAGCCCCATTCCAGCCACATTATATCCATGGTCCCCATTACTTCAAGGGACAGTATCTTGTGTACCCTGGAGGTGGAATGGGGCTCCAAAAGCTGTGTACATGGCCACGTGCTTCACTATAGCTCACAGCTGTGGTGAGGGATCAGGAAGTGTTTAATTTTCCAGGGAAGAATTGATCACTTTTTTTAAAATAGAAAAATAGTTGATATACAATATTATATTAGTTTCATGTGTGCAGTATAGTAATTCAAAAATTCTACACATTGGGGAGCGCCTGGGTGGCCCAGTTGGTTAGGCGTCCTACTCTTGATTTCAGCTCAGATCATGATCACACAGTTCGTGAGATCAAGGCCTGCATCTGGCTCTGTGCTGACAGCATGGAGCCTGCTTGGGATTCTCCTTTCCATCTCTCTCTCTCTGCCCCTCCCACACTCTTGCGTGCTCTCTCTCCCAAAATAAAAAACATTTAAAAAATCTACACATTAAGCTTATCCTCACTACAATAAATGTAGTTAACACCTATCACCATAAACATTATTACAATATTATTAACTATATTCCCTATGCTGTACTTTTCATCCTCATGAATTATTTACTTTATAACTGGAAGTTTGTGCCTCTTAATCCCTTTCACCTATTTTGCTCATTTGCCCACCTTCCTTCCCTCTGGCAAACACCAGTTTGTTCTCTTTATTTATGAGTCTATTTCTGTTTTTTGTTTGTATATTTTACTGTTGATTTGTTTTGTTTTTTAGATTCTACATATAAATGAAGTCATATGGTATTTGTCTTTCCTTGTTTGACTTTTCATTTAGCGTAATACCCTCTAAGTTTACCCATGTTGTCCAAAATGGCAAGATTTCATTCTTTTTTATGGCTGAGTAACATATCACATATTCTTTATCCATTTTTTTTTTGATGGACGCTTGGGTTGCTTCCATATATTAGCTATTATAAACAATGCTGCAATAAGCACAGGTGTACGTATACCTTTTTGAGTCAGTGTTTTTGTTTTCTTTGGGTAAATACCAAGTAGCGAAATTACTGGATCATATGGTATTTCTTGAGGATTCTCCATACTGTTTTCCACAGTGGTTGCATCAATTTACATTCCCACCAACAGTGCACTAGGGTTCCCTTATCTCCACATCCTTGCCAATACCTATTATCTCTTCTCTATGATATTAGCCATTCTGACAGGTGTAAGGGGATATCTCATGATGCTTTTGGTTTGCATTTCCCTGATGATTAATGATGTTGAGCAGCTTTTCATGTGTCTGTTAGCCACCTGTATGTCTTTGGGAATATGTCTATTCAGGTCCTCTGCCCATTTTTAATTGGATTATTTGTGGGATCATTTTGGTGTTGAGTTGTAGAAGTTCTTTACATAGTTTGGGTATTAACGCCTCATTGTATATATTATTTGCAAATATCTTTTCCCATTTAGTAGGTTGCCTTTTGTTTTGTTGATGATTTCCTTCATTGTGCAAAAGCTTTTTATCTTGGTGTGGTCTCAATAGTTTAATTTTGCTTTTGTTTCCCTTGCCTAAGGAGACATATCTAGAAAAATTATTCTAAGGCTGATGTCCAAGAGATTACTGCCTATGTTTTTAAAGGCATTTTATGGTTTCTTGTCTCACATTTAGGTCTTTAATTCATTTTGAGTTTATTTTTGTGTATGATGTAAAAAAAAAGTGGTCTAGTTTTATTCTTTTGCATGTAGCTGTCCAGTTTTCCCAACACCATTTATTGAAAAGATTATCTTTTCCTCATTTTATATTTTTGCCTCCTTGGTTGTAGATAAATTGACCTTATGAGTGTGGGTTTATTTCTGGACTCTATCCTGTTCTATTGATATGTGTGTCTATTTTTGTGCCAGTACCATACTGTTTTGATTACTACAGCTTTGTAGTATATCTTGAAACCTGGTATTGTGATACCTCCAGCTTTGTTCCTCTTTCTCAAGGATGCTTTGGCTGTTTGGAATCTTTTGTGGTTCCACACAAATTTTAGGATTCTTTGTTCTAATTCCATGAAAAATACTTTTACTTTTTGATAGAGATTGCATTGGATCTGTAGATTGCTTTGGGTAGTATCAACATTTTGACAATATTAATTCTTCCAATCCATGGGCATGGTATATCTCTCCATTTGTTTAAGTCATTTTCAATTTCTTTCATCAATAATGAGAATTTATAAGAATCCCATCTTTTTAAATGATTTTAAACAATTTATAATGAGAATAATCTATTCCTTGAAAATTTTATCATTTTCAGAGTATAAGTTTTAAACCTCCTTGGTCAAATTTATTCCTGGTTATTTTATTCTTTTTGATGCAATTATAAATGGAATTGTTTTCTTAATTTCTCTTTCTGCTACTTTGTTATTAGTATATAGAAATGCAACAGATTTATGTATATGAATTTTGTATCCTGAAATTTTACTGAATTCATTTATAAGTTCCAATAATTTTCTGATGGAGTCTTTATGACTTTCTATATATAGTATCATGTCATCTGCAAATAGTGACAGTTTTACTTCTTGAGGTTGTCACTTTTTTATTACAAGAAAATATGTGTATAGCTTTAAACTATTAAATTTTAAAATGTTGCGAAAATTCTCTGAAATGAACAGTTTTCTAGAAAATACCAGTGGACTAAAATTTACCCAAGAAGAAAGAATATTTAAATCACTAAGTCATGAAAGACAAAAAAAAATTATTTAATAATTACTTCCTCAAATGATACCTAAATAGGGGCATCTGGGTGGCTCACTCGGTTAAGCATCTGACTTCGGCTCAAGTCATGATCTCACAGTTCGTGAGTTTGAGCTCCACATCAGGCTCTGTGCTGACAGCTCAGAGCCTGGAGCCTGCTTCAGATCTGTGCCTCCTTCTCTCTCTGCCCCTCCCCTGCTCATGCTCTCTCTTTCTGTCTGTCTCTCAAAAATAAACAAAAAAAATTTTTTTAAGGATACCTCAAAATTTCAAGGAATAGATTATTCCCATTCTAAATTGTTTTAAATCATTGAAAAGATGGGATTATTACAAATTCACTTTACAAAGGTAACATAATCATGATAGCAAAAGCTGACAGGGAACGTCCAATTGGAAAACTAATATCAATCTCATTTTCTTCTTCTTTTGTTTAGAGACAGAGAGAGTGCATGAGCAGGGGAGAGGGGCAAAGAGAGAGAGAGAGAGAGAGAAAATCTAAAGCAGGCTCCATGCTTAGCATGGAGCCTGATGCAGGGCCCAATCCCACAACCCTGGGATCATGAAATTAAGAGTCAGATGCTCAACCAACTGAGCCACCCACGTGCCTCAATCTCATTTTCAATATAAATACAAAAATGATGGATGCCTGGGTGGCTCAGTTGGTTAAGCATCTGACTTTGGCTCACATCATGATTTCACTGTTCGTGAGCTCCAGCCCCACATCAGGTGAACACGAGCCTTGCTTGACTTGAGCACCACTTCTCTCTCTCCCTCTCTCTCTCTGACCTTTGCTTACTTGCGCCCTCTCTCTTTCTCTCTTCCTCAAAAAAAAAAAGAATAAAATTGTATGTTTACAATTAAAAAATATTTTTATTAAAAAATACAAAAATGACAAATAATATACTAAATATAATGAAGTAATATACTAAAAGAATAATAAAGTAAGATCAAATTGTGTTTTTATCAGAAGTGTAAGAATGGCTTAATCCTGAGGAGAGGTAAATTTTATATATGTATAAAATATATATATGTTTATATATATATATATATATATATATTTATATTTATATACACACACATACTGACCGAGCCACCCAGGCTCCCTTATTCCTATGTATTTTATTCTTTTTGGTGCAATTGTAAATGGGATTGTTTTCTTAGTTTCTCTTTCTGCTACTTCATTATTAGTATATAGAAATGCAACAGATTTCTGTATATTGATTTTGTATCCTAAAACTTTCCTGAATTCATTTATCAATCCTAGTGGTTTGTTGGTGGATTTTAGGGTTTTCTATATATAGTAACATATCATCTGCAAATGGTGACAGTTTTACTTCTTCCTTACCAATTTGGTTGCCTTTTATTTCTTTTTGTTGTCTGATTGCTGTGGCTGAGATTTCCAGTACTATGTTGAATAAAAAGGGTGAGAATAGGCATCCCTGTTTTGCTCCTGATCTTAGAGGAAAAACTCTCGGGTTTTCACCATTCAGTATGTTAGCTGTGCGTTTTTCCATATATAACCTTTATTATGTTGAAGTATGTTCCCTGTAACCCTACTTTGTTGACAGTTTTTATCATGAATGGATGTTGTACTTTGTAAAATGTTTTTCTGTAACTACTGAGATGATCATATGGTTTTTATTCCTTCTCTTGTTAATGTGATGTTAATGTGACATTGATTGATTTGCAAATATTGAACGTCCTTTGCATCCCTAGGATAAATCCCACTTGATCATGGTAAACGATTTTTTAAATGTATTGTTGAATTCATTATGCTAATATTTTATTAAGGACTTTCACATCTATATTCATCAGAGATATTGTCCTAGGTTTTGGGGTTTTGTTTTGTTTTTTTTTTGTAGTATCTTTATCTGGTTTTGGTATTAGGGTAATGCTAGCCTCATAGAATGAATTTGGAAGCTTTTCTCCCTCTTCTATTGTTTTGAATTTTTTAACATTTATTTATTATTGAGAGACAGAGAGAGAGCATGAGCGGGGGAGGGGCAGAGAGAGGGGGAGACACAGAATCTGAAGCAGGCTTCAGGCTCTGAGCTGTCAGCACAGAGCCTGATGCAGGGCTCGAACTCACAAACTGTGAGAACATGACCTGAGCTGAAGTCAGACACTTAACCAACTGAGCCACCCAGGTGCCCCTCTCTTCTATTGTTTTGGAATAGTTTGAGAAGAATAGGCATTAACTCCTCTTTTATTTGGGGGGTGGGGATTTTTTTTGTTTTATTTCATTTTTTTTTGTTTTTATTTAAGTTTTTTGTGGCCATGCACTGACGCTAGACTCAGACGCTAGACTGAGCGGACGTGCAGGGCTTGCCTCTGTGAGAGAGCAGCAACAGCCAGGGTCTGCACATAGCTTTTATTTTATGTTTCATCAGATATAAACATCAAAGAATTTCAAAGAATGGAAAGAAAACACAAAGAGTCTCCAGACATCAACCAGACACACATCTGTTGTTTACATGAAAGCATGCAGGGAATATGTGCAGTTTCAAGGACTGCCAGGCAATTACAGTGGGTCTGTTTCTTAACTGTCCTCTGGGGGATCATGGGGCTCTGGATCTCATAATGCTATCACGTTCGACAGCCTTGAGACCAGAACATCGCTGACATTTCAGAGATTGCCCCATTCACTTTCCCAGGGCTTACAGTACATTCTCTAGAAATAACTCCACAGTTTTTATTTTAATTCTAATGTTAGTTAACATGTGCTGTTACATTAGTTTCAGGTGTACAATATAGTACAATATAGTAATTCAACAGTTCACCCTGTGCTCACCATGACAAGTGCATTCCTTATTCCCCATCACCAATTTAACCCATCCCTCATGTTGCTCCCCTCTGGTAACCATCAGATTGTTCTCTATAACTAAGAGTCTGTGTCTCCTCTTTAACTATTTGGTAGAATTCACCTGTGAAGGCATCTGGTTCTGTACTTCTGTTTGTTAGGAATTTTTTGATTACCAATTTAATTTTATTACTGGTAATCAGTCTGTTCAAATTTTCTATTTCTCCCGATTCAATTTTGGGAGTTACATGTTTCTAGGAATTTATCCATTTATTTTAGGTTGCCCAATTTTTTGGCATATAGTTTTTCATAATATTCTCTTATAATCCTTGGTATTTATGTGGTGTTGGTTGTTGTTTCTCCTCCTTTGTTTCTAATTCTTTTTCATTAAGTCCTCTCTCTTTTTCTCTTGATGAGTTTGGCTAACAGTTTATCAGTTTTATTGATCTTTTTAATGAACAAGTTCCTAGTTTCATTGATTGGTCCTATTGGGGTTTTAGTCTCTATTTCATTTATTTCTGCTCTAATTTTTATTATTGCCTTTATTCTACTGGCTTTCAGTTTTGCTTGTTCTTTTTTATTCCCACCCTTTGGGTGTAAGTTGAAGTTGTTTGAGATTTTACTTCTTCCTTGAGGTAGGCCTGTAGAACATCTTTTGCTGCATCCCAAAGATTTTGGACTGTTGTGTTTTCATCTTCGTTTGTCTCCATATATTCATTTATTTCCTCTTTGACTTCTTGGTTGACCCATTCATTGTTTAGTAGCATGTTATTTAGCCTCCATGTATTTGTGTTCTCTCCAGATTTTTTGCTTGTGATTGATTTTAGGTTCATACCATTGTGACTGGAAAAATTGCATGATATTTCAATCTTAATTTATTGAGACTTGTTTTGTGGCCTAACATGTGATCTATTCTGGAGAATGTTCCATGTGCTCTTGAAAAGAATGTGAATTCCACTGTTTTTGGATAGAATATTCTAAATATATGTATTAGGTCTACCTGGTCCAGTGTGCCCTTCAAAGCCACTGTTTCCTTGTTGGTTTTCTTCCATCAATTTTCCATTGATGTAAGTAGTGCGTTAAGTCCCCTACTATTATTGTATCACTGCCAATTTCTTCCTTATAGCTGTTAATAGTTGCTTTGTATATTTAAGTACTCCCATGTTGTGTGCATAAATATTTATAACTGTTATATCCTATTGTATGGAACCACAAAAGCCAAGAAATCCTGAAAAAGAAATCTTGAGAAAAAAGAACAAAGCTGGAAGCATCACAATCCCAGATTTCAAGATATATTACAAAGCTGTAGTAATCAAAACAATATGGTACTGACATAAAAATAACACATAGATCAATAGAACAGAATAGAGAGTCCAGAAATAATCCACACTTATATGGTCAATTTACCTACAACAAAGGAGGCAAAAATACGCAATGGGGAAAAGACAATCTCTTCAACAAATGGCACTGGAAGAACTGGACAGTTATCTGCAAAAGAATGATACTGTACCACCTTCTTACACTATACACAAAAATAAACTTGAAATGGATTAAAGACCTAAATGTGATACCTGAAACCATAAAACTCATAGAAGAAAACATAGGCAGTAATTTCCTTGACATAAGCTTTGGAAACATTTTTATAGGTATGTCTCCCTAGGCAAGGGAAACAAAAGCAAAATCAAACTCTTGGGAGTACAGAAAAATGAAAAGATTTTGCACAGCGAAGGAAACCATCAACAAAAGAAAAAGGCTTTTTCAGGACCTACTGAATGTCAGAAGATATTTCCAAGTGATACATCCAATAAGAGGCTAATATTCAAAATATATAAAGAACCTCTACAACTCAACACCAGAAAACCCACAAATGATCCAATTAAAAAATGGGCAGAGGAACTGAATAGACATTTTTCAAAGAATATGTACAGATGGCCAATAAACACATGAAAGGTGCTCAACATCATTAACCATGAGGGAAATGCAAATCAAAACCACAATGAGATATCACCTTACACATGTCAGAATGTCTAAAAGCAAAAATGCAAGAAATAACATGTGCTGACAAGGATGTGAAGGAAAAAGAACTCTAATGCACTGTTGATGGGAATGTAAATTAGTGAAGCCACTGTGGAAAAACTGTATGGAGGTTCCTCAAAAAATTAAAAATAGAATTACCATATGATCCACTGATTCCACTACTGGTTATTTACCCAAAGAAAATGAAAACACTAATTCAAAAAGATATATACAACCCTATGTTTATTGCAGCATTATTTACAATAGCCAAGATATGGAAGCAGCTCAATGTCCATCCCTAGATGAATGGATAAAGAAGATGTGATATATATAGACAATGGAATATTACTTAGCCATAAAGAAGAATGAGTGAGATCTTGCCATTTGTGACAACATGGCTGGACCTAGAGGGTATGATGCTTAGTGAAATAAGTCAGTCAGAGAAAGACAAATACCATATGATTTCACTCATATGTGGAATTTAAAAAACAAAACAAATAAAGAATAAAAGAGACAAACAAAAAAACAGGCTCTTAAATACTGAGAAGAAAATGGTGGTTTCCAAAGCAGAGATCAGTGGGAGGAGGGGTGAAAATGTAAATATCTTAAACACGCTAATTAAAGACAGAGATGTCAAAATATAAAGAACAAACAAACTTAACCCAACTATATGCTATCTACAAAAACTCACTTCAAACATGATACACATATGTTAAATATTAAAGGATGGGAAAAATGTACCATGCAAACACTAACAAAAAGAAAGTTGAAATGACAGTTTTAATATCAGACAAAATGGAGCAAAGAGCAAAGAAAATTACTAGGAATCAATTAAAGCATTACATAATAATAGAGATCAATTCACCAAGAAGACACAATAATCCTAAAAGCATATGCACTTAACAACAGAGCTTCCAAGTACATGAAGCAAAACTAATAGAACTGAAAGGAGAAACAGACAAATTGTTAATATAGTTGGAGACTTCAATACTCCTCTCTCAGTAATGGGTAGAACTATCGGATAGAAAACAGGCATAGAAATAAAATAACTGAACAGCACCATTAAGCAACTTGTTCTAATTTATATTTATAGAATACCTAACAACAGAATATGCATTTTTTTCATGTACACATGAAGCATTCACAAGAATAGACCATATCCTGGGTCATAAGACAAGTCTTAATGTATTTAAAAGAATTTAAGTAATATGAATTGGTTTTGAACTATAATGGAGTTAAAATAGAAATCAATAACAGAAAGATAACAGAAAAATCTTTACCTGGTCATCCCCTACTCACTTCTCATTCTCTAAAACATTTCTACTTGGGAAGGTCTTTCCTGACCCCTCTTAACATCAAACCCCTTGTTACATGTTCTCATCGCACCCTATACTTCCCATGCCTTAATAGTTATCATACATAGCTATCATACATAGCTATCAGATCATAGTATCATAGCTATAATACTTAAAACTAATTGCTTAATGTCTGTCTTATCTGTAAGATAATAAAATCCGAGAGGACAGGCGTCTAGTACTGGGCCAGGGCAAATTAGGCACTGAATGCATCATTGTTTGAGTTGAGCCCTCTGGTCTACCCTCTTCATTTTACAGATGAAACTGGAGGCAAGTCCAAAGAAGTGAAATAATTCACTGAAGGCCACCAAAAATTGTTGCTTGCAAACAAGAATTAGAGTCCAGTTTTTCAAACTACCAGTCCAGGGTCCTTTCCACATCACTGTCTCCTTCCTAACACTGCTGCTACTTTAATTTCCCACACAACAGGCACTTACCCAGGATTACTTCTAGACAAGAAGTATAATTTAGTTTAGATTGTGTACTAATAATTCCTTGGCCCCTACCTTACCCATCCTGTGTGCAATTAAACAGGAATATTGCTCTCACTTTCTCTGTAGTCAGGCTGATATTCCTATTTTGACCTCATGTGGCCAAGCACATGGGTCATGTAGGAGTACAAATTATCTTCACAGTCTTGTTCTGTATTCTGAAAAAGGAAAGACCACATAACAACATTTATTTGGTGCACTTGTCCAATGATTCCTTCTCAGTCAGGGAACATCTCTCTGGGATCTGGGTGTGTTCTTGTCTATGAAGCATGCCTATGCATACAATGGAAATCATTAGAGAAACTCAAAGCCACCAACTAGCCAAGAGTCAAATCCACCATGTTAATTCTAATTTAATGATGAGAGGTAGCTGCTAAAAAAAAAAAAAAGAGAGATTAGAGAGAATAAGAGAGAGTGTCAACCTCATAAAAATACGCACAATAACCCCGGTGCTGTATATGTGTCACAACTGTAATAATAATTACCTCTTTCAGATGACTATAAATACTTTGGAGATCCTTCAGATAGTGAAAGAATCTGAAAATGGCATTTAAGAACCCATATTCTTGCATTGTAAGTTGCACACAGTAAAATCCACCATTGCTTTTGTTTTATTTGGCTGCAGATAAGGGGCTCATTATACCTGAGATATCTTTCAAGATAACTTTCAAGATTATTTCTTAGTAAAACAACTTAATACATGAGGCACAGAGAATGAATGTGGCTAGAGGTTTACAAATTTTATTGACTTAATTAAAGAACAAGCTTCTGGTTTCGTTGATTTTTCTTTTTTTCTCTCTGTTTTATTTGTTATTAGTTTCTTCTCCAATCTGTATTATTTCCTATCTTTTGCTTATTCTGGGTGAGATTTGTTTTTTTTAATTTTTAAATTGTTTTCATTTTTGAGAGAGAGAGAGAGAGAAAGAATGAGCAAGCACAAGCTGGGGAGAGGCACAGAGAGAGGAAGTCCCAAGTAGACTCCATATTCAGCTCAACACAGGTCTCAGTCCCACAATCATGAGATCATGACCTGAGCCAAAATCAAGAGATGCCTCACCAACTGAACCACCCAGGCACCCTAGATTTGTTCTTCTTTTACTAATTTCTTAATGTGGAAACTGAGGCAAATTATTTGAGGCCTTTCTTATTTTTCAATATTGGTGTTAACTGCTGGGAATTTCCTTTAAATAGTTCTTATAGCGGCATTTCACAAATTTTGATATGTTGTGTTTTCATTTTTATTCTATTCAAAATGCCACCACAGGGATTTTTTTTTCTTTGTCCTGCACCCTCTCCCAAGTTCCTATTCTCCAACTCAGCTGGAGGCCCCCTTTGTGTGCCCAGACTCATACGTAGGTACAGAAGGACCCTTCATGTATGGAAATAGACCCTCCACATTAATGAACAGTGATTTTACATTGTGACTATTTCCCCCCTTCAGTGCATATACACGTGCTCTTAGTCCCAAGATATTTTTCCATTATTATTTCTTTACAGTTTGATAGGACTCCTTTTGTTTTGTTCAAGTTTTTTTATTTTAATTACACTTATTTAACATAATGTGTTATATTAGTTTTGGGGGTACAATATAGTAATTCAGTAGTTCCATACATCACCCTGTGCTCATCACAGGTGCACTCCTTAGTCTCCATCACCTATTTAACTCACCCCCTCAGCCCCCTCTCCTCTGGCAACCATCAGTTTGGTGATAGGATCCCTTTAATACATCATATAGAACGTGGATTTTTGGAATGAAAGTGAATTGCTTCCACCCCAGACCAACAGACACACAGCTTCTGTCCAAGACCTGTGGAGCAAGACGCTTGGAGTCACATATTGTCACACTTATGTTTACAGGATTTTGTTTATTTTTCTAGTTGTTTTCTTTCCCTTTTTATGATTTATGGTTCTGGATTATTTGCAGACACTTTTTACCTCCTAAGTATGGTATATACAGACCCTTATCCTTATTATTTCTCTTTACACCCTTAGCCACTCTTTGACGTGACCTCCACTCATAAATACATTTTTTTTCGTTATTTGACTAAAGCACATGTTCAAAATGAGGGTCAGGCTTTCTCAACTTTCTTTTGGTAACACCCAACTTCCATTTAAAGCAATTTATTATAATAGATCAGTTGGCTTTCAGAGTAATTGGACTCAACCACTGAGAGACTTTTTAGATGTCAAATACCCCAATAGGACAAACAAAAATCTAAAACTCCTTATCCTACCTAGAAAAGGACATTCCTACCTTCACTGAAACAGTACTTGGGAATATTCTGTGGACTTTAACTTTTGTAACTGAACTTTCAACAAAATAGAATTGGGGAAGAATTGAGGAAAAGATGATGTATACACAGAAGCTGTCTCACATTTACACACCTTACCCAAAAAAGGCATATTACGTAAGTGCAGCCCTAAGTTCTTTTAGTTTAAATCTACTTGATGGCCTCTATTACTAAAATTGTCAATTCTTGGCATCAGACCACACTTGCTAAAATGGTATAAAACGTTACAGTAATATTTGACAACCTTCATTAGTTATTTTGACCAAAGCTAGATCACACAGTGGCCCCTAATGGATTTGTATTGGATTTGTGACATAAACGCCTATTGACTTTTAACTGCAAATTACACTAGGATCTTTTATCCTGGTAAACTAATGCCTGCCTTCAGAATAGTCCTTGATATCACTCAGGGTCTCTTTTAGACCATTAAGTTTCCTTTTTAGAGGAAGAAATCTTTAGATAATCTGATTCAAGGAGAGAAACTAGACCTTGATTTGAGTTCAAAGATTTTAGCTACCTAAGAGGAATTTTGGACTGCCTTCTGCCACAATGCCTCTTCATTCTACACTTTATAAGAAGAAAGAAAAGTGGGAAAAATCCTACATGCTACTGTTCAGAGAATAGCAGAAGAACTAAACAATGTCACTAAGACCATAGAATCTCTTGCCCGAGGTTATGAAATCAGAGAAACAGTGGTTAAGCATACAGCCACTCTAAATATATTGACCTCTCAGGATAGAAGAATGTTGTACCTACATTCCAACAGACTCTTTGGAATCTTTAACATTACTAAAAACACCAGAGAAACAAACAAGCAAATCAATATATTTTGTATTTTTGCTAGTGCCCCAACATCTGGTTCTGCATGGTCTTCAGATTAGAAATGGGATCTGCAATTTTCATTTAACTTGAGTAAACTTGGTTCCTGACTTACAAGTGGACTACACATTCTTACTATACTCATTCTTCTAGTATTTATCTGTATCATAGTGTTCAAATATGGGGCTTCCAGAGTCTTGAATGCTGCTATGCAGCCACTATTCTGTTTGATGATCCAACACTAAGCTGCCGTTGAAGAAATGTGGAAGAATGTACATTTTATCCAACTACCGACTATGTTCTCCAAACCGTCTTTAGATCAGGGGAAGCCGGACAATGGTTAAGATCTGAATTTCACAGAATAATGTTCTATGGTTGACCTCACCTGTCCTTGGCCAAAAGACTGAGTGAAAGAGTAAAACCCTGTCTGGGATAGAAAGAGTGAAAATCACCTCAGAGTGATAAAGAAAAACACAGCCTTGCTATTAATTGGGCTGAAGTGACAGGCACAGATAAAGGCAATTGCAAAGTTAACGAGAAATACTTTCTCCCAAAGTCATACAGCAGCTGTAAAGTACCAAAAAGACACCCTCTTTCTGTTACTACTGCTTTCTTACCAATGACTCCAGACCCACTTTCCTATTTTAATCTGTTACTGGGTATTTCCAACTGCCAAGATGCCCCTGCCGTTATATACGTAGGAGTGCATCCCCATCCCCATCCTGCACACACTCTAGCTTCACTCCAGCTTTGGATTCCACCTGTGCGTCCCGCCTCTCCACCTTCCTTTGAAATCCACTGATTCTCGCCCCCCTTGCGGGGCACGCTCCCCATAGGATCCGCACAGAGCTCTCAGTCCTCATTGGTCTGTTTCTTCTCCTCCAGTCCCAACTCGCACACTAATCTAGAGTCATCTGCCATCCTGTCCAATTCTATAAAGCACGGCCCTTCTCCTCTCTCCGTTGGTCAGTTTGGTTCTACTCAGGTTCGCCCCATCCTTGGAGGCGGTAAAGGCAATGCTCAGCGGTACTGGAGCAGCGGGAGTCTCAGGCACGAGTCTATTCTGGGGTCTAGGAAGGCTACACTTCGGCCCCCTACTCAGGTTGGACTAACCGAAACACGGTATATTTGCTCACACAAAAGTGAAGACTGAGTTACTTTTGACTATTCCAAGGCACTGACGCAGAGCGTGTAGAAAGCGGGGCATGGAGTACATTCTACATGGAGGGCATAACGTGGAAGGCGACCTACAAAGTGGGCGAGACTTATGGGACATTCTACGTGAAGGGCGGGGTGAGCGGGACATTTACATAAAAGGCGGTGTGTGGGGACGGTCTACGTTGTGAGCAGGGCAAGTGGAGAGGTCTACGTGGTGGGCGGGACAGGTAGGGTACGTAAAAGGGTGTGGGTCATTCTACGTGGAGGGCGGGGTATGTGGAGCCGGCAGAGCGAATGGGATGGGGCGGGGACAGGGCGAGATGAACGTTCTACGTGAAGGACGGGGCTGACAAGTTGGGAGGGGCTGTGAAGGCATTCTACGTGTGGGCGGGACGTGTGGGTCATTCTACGTGCAGGGCGGGGTGCGGGGGGGGGTTATTCTACGTGTGGGCGGAGCGAGCGGGACGTATACGTGGAGGCGGGGCTAGAGAGACGCTCTACGTGGAGGGCAGGGCAGGGGGCAGTCAACATAGTGGGTGGGGCACGCGAAGTCGTTCTATGTGTGAGCAGGGCGAGTGGCCCGCTCTACGTGGTGGGCGGGAAATGTAGGTTACGTAAAGGCGCATGTAGGGGGTGATCTACGTGAGGGCGGGGCAGGCCGGGCGTGTGTTGCACTCCTCATGGTGGGCGGGACATGTGGGGTCACTCTACGTGAAGGGCGGGATGTGGGGGACGTACTACGTGGGGGCGGGACAAGAGGGTCATTCTACGTGGAAGGAGGGGCTAGGGCGCTCTAACGTAGTGGGCGGGGTATGTGAAGTCGATCTACGTGTGGGCGGGGCGAGTGGCGCGCTCTACGTGGTGGGCGGGACATGTGGGTTTACGTAGAAGGCGGGTGTTGGTGTTCTACGTGAGGGCGGGCCAGGCGTGTGTCGCGCCCAACGTGGTGGGCGGGACATGTGGGTCGTTCTACGTGGAGGGCGGGGCTGGGGCGTTTTAAGGTGGTGGGCAGCGTACGCGAAATCGTTCTACGTGAGGGCGGGGCGGGCAGGGCATGTGTCGCACTCTACGTGGTGGGCGGGGCATGTGGGTCATCTACGTAGAGAGCGGGATGTGGGGGACGTACTATTGGGGCGGGGCATGAGGGACGTTCTACGTGAAAGGCGGGGCTGGGGCGGTCTAACGTAGTGGGCGGGGTACACAAAGTCTATCTACGTGTGGGCGGGACGTGTGTTGCGCTTTACGTGTTGGACGAGACACGTGGGTCGTTCTCCGTAAAGGGCGGGATATGGGGGACGTACTACGTAAGGGCAGGACAAGAGGGACGTTCTACGTGGAAGGAGGGGCTAGGGCGCTCAAACGTAGTGGGCGGGGTGTGAAGGCGATCTACGTGTGGGCGGGGCGAGTGGCGCGGTCTACGTGGTGGGAGGGACATGTGGCTTTACGTAAAGGCGCGTATTGGTGTTCTATGTGAGGGCAGGCCGGGCGTGTGTCGCGTTCTACGTAGTGGGCGGGATATGTGGGTCGTATTACGTGGAGGGCGGGGCTGGGGCGTTTCAACGTGGTGAGCAGCGTACGTGAAATCGTTCTACGTGAGGGCGGGGCGCTGCGGGGCATGTATCGCACTCGACGTGGTGGGCGGGACATGTGGGTCATTCTACGTGGAGGGCGGGATGTGGGGGGCGTACTTTGTGGGGGCGTGGCAAGAGGGACGTTCTACGTGAAAGGTGGGGCTGGGGCGGTCTAACGTAGTGGGCGGGGCACGCAAAGTAATTTACGTGTGGGCGGGCGAGTGGCGCGCTCTACGTGGTGGGCGGGACATGTAGGTTTACGTATGGGCGCATGTAGGGGGCGTTCCACGTGAGGGCGCGGCGGGCTGGGCATGTGTCATACTCTACGTGGTGGGTGGGATGTGGGAGACGTACTACGTGAGGGAGGGGCTAGGAGGACGCTCTTCGTGGAAGGGGGAGCTGTGATTCAGTCTAACGTAGTGGGCGGGGTATGCGAGGTCGTTCTACGTATGGGCGGGGCGAGTGGCACGCTCTACGTGGTGGGCGGGACGTGGGTTTACGTGGAGGATGCGTGTGGTGGGCGTTTACGTGTGGGCCGGGCGTGTGACGCACTCTACGTGGTGGGCGGTGCATGTGGGTCGTTCTACGTGGAGGGCGGGATGTAGGGGTGTATTACGTGGGGTGCGGCAAGAGGGACGTTCTACGTGGAAGGCTGGGTTGTAGGGTGTTTTAACGTAGTGGGCGGGGCATGCGAAGTCGTTCAAAGTGTTGGTGGGGCGAGTGGCGCGCTCTACGTGGTGGGCAGGGCATTTGAGGCGCTCTGTGGGGCGGGGCGTGCCGGACGTTCTACGTGGAGGGCGGGGAATTCAGGAGCATTCTAACGGATGGGGCGTTTGTAGAGCGCCCCATACGCCCCACCCGTCACGTTTCCGTCCGCCCACTAGATGGGTGCGGTGTTTCAAGAGCACCCCCGGTGGGGCGCCTGGATGGCTCAGTCGGTTAAGCGTCCAGCTTCGGCTCAGGTCACGATCTCACAGTTCGTGAGTTCGAGCCCCGTGTCAGGCTCTGTGCTGACAGCTCGGAGCCTGGAGCCTGCTTCTGCTTCTGTGTCTCCCTCTCTCTCTGCCCCTTCCCTGTTCATGCTGTGTCTCTCTCTGTCTCAAAAATAAATAAATAAAAAGAGCACCACCTGAGCTTGTGGGCTTTCTTGTGGGCGTGTCTTTCGGGGCTGGAGCTGCGCGCGGTTGGGAGCTGGCAGCGGCGACCCCTAGCCTTTAGGAGCTCGAGCTGTGGACATACTGAGTCTCCGAGGTTTGTGGTCCGTGTAAACTTGGGCATTTTCTCCTTTTCTTATCCCTGCCTCAGTTTCTTCAATTACAACACTAAGATGAAGATGGTAGCTGTAGCTCCCTCATGACTGGTGCAGAGCGTTCTGAGCTAGGCTGTGAGCATACTAAAATGGAGTGATGGACTTTCTAGGGCGAGAAAGGGGCATCCTGATTAGGGGGAGATAGGTGCTAACAGAAGTAGTAACATCAGTTAACATTCAGGCCTTAGGTGCTAGCACTGTGCTAAGTGCTTTACTTTCTTCAATTTCTTAAAAATCTTCTAACAAGGTACGAAGTAAGTACTGTCATCCCCATTTTATCAGTCCAAGGAGGGCAGTTCTTCCAGGTGCTGGGCCTCTCTCCTGAGCTCTGCCCCCTCATATGTCGCAGCCTCTTGCTTGTGAGTCCTCTGCCCTCCAGGTGTTCTTAGGATGGCGGGTGCTCTCCCAAGGGATGGTCTTGTCTTGACACTATAGCAGTTCCTCCTGCGGCTGTGAAGGAGGTGGCCTGGCTGTGGGGACTGCATGAGAACAAGACCCACATGAATTACAAGGTCAACCAGACCTGGTGGTACTACCATCATACAGTAAGGCCAAAACACAGACCCAATTCAGACCCACCACAGAGCACTGTGTGAACCTCCAACATTTAGATCTGTTAATTCATTTTCTGACTTCTCCTGGACCCAGAAAATGGATGCACTGAGCACTCCCCCTAATATTGTGTCAATGATTCCATTTTCTTATTGATGCGGGGTCTTGCAACCCAACAGAAAAGAAAGAATTCTTGAGATGTTTTTTGGTGCAAAAAGGTGTTTTATTGTATAGCGCTGGGACAGGACCAGAGAGCAGAAAGAGGTACACTGTGATTGTGAGGAATGACTGCTGCACATACTTTTTAAGTTTGGGTACGGGGAGGGCAGAGATAACGTAAGCAGAGGGATTTGTGCATATTAAAGAAGAGTTACAGGATTCTAGAGGTCTGGCTATAGTCAAGATAAGGTTGCTTTTAGTCTCTAGCAAAGCATTAACATTAAGGCAGCTATGAGTTCCTTGAGAAATGTCACGTTCTGCACATCTCAGGTATTTATCAATGGGCTGCAACTTGTATGAAAATTGAATTTTGGCTATATTTCTCTTGCCTTTGTTCTCCTCATCATTATCATATTTCCTATACCTAAACCTTCTATAATATCAATAGTGATTTCTACTCAATTATCTGGGATACACAAGGCAGCACTAGACTTCCCTAAAATTTATATCAGTTATGTCCTTTTCTTGACTCATTCCTTTCAGCTAAAAGCTTCAAAACACTATAAACGTCCTCTGGGTTCCTAAACCAATCCTTTGACTCCAGATTTGTATTGACGCCTAAGGCATCCCAGATCCACACAGGCCCAATAATCCAAAATTAGGAGCCTTCAATATTTATACCAATTATTATCTTCTGAAATCCATAGGCTCACCCTATGACATTCATAACCAACCTTGAGATCCCCTTCAGACCTGGGCTTTGAACTCTCAGCCCACACTGTATGCCCTGGTTGAAGAAAGTCATCCAAAGGCATGACTGCCAGTTGACCTGTGAGCTGGACCTGGGCAATAGAGTCTCCTCACTCCCTCCCCTGTTCTTGAAATATGGCTTCCACCTGCCTTTCCTACTTCCAGAAGCTAATCCAAGGACATTGCTTGAGATAGGGATGTGGTGTTGAAAACACCTGCATGGTATATATGACTGAACCTAGTTAAGGCCGCTGTATAAATTTTTAAGTTTTGGCAGGGAGGAGCAGAGATTCACTAGTCTTGCTGCTACTGAAGACATGGCCTCATATGTAAGCTCCCTTTGCTCATTAAAACTGCCACCTACCAACCTGGAGTGGGCTGCCTCTTTCTTTAGTCTCTCCCTGCCTTCTGCATTCAGGGACCAATTTCAGATTATATCCAGGAAGTTCCTGAGGAGGTTACAAACCAATACCCCACAAAAAAGACCCTAAGATCCTTACACCTGTGCTCTATATCCTTTAGGGATGATACTAATGATGTTGCTTCCTTATTTAATTTTTAGCTCAAGCCTCCAAAGTAATATTAATGAAACTGCTGCACATATCCTCTGGAACTGCCTGAGCATCCCCGAGATCCTCCAGTTTTGTCGAGGATCACCAAATAAACTTCACAACTCCCATATATTTTTTTTAATTTAAATTTTAGTTAACATACAGTGCAATATTGGTTTCAGGAGTAGAATTCAGTGATTTGTCACTTACATACAACACCCAGTACTCATCCCAACAAGTGCCCTGCCATCACCCATCTAGCTCATCTCCCACCCACCTCCCTCCATCAACCCTCAGTTTGTTCTCTTGTTAAGAGTCTCTTGTGGTTTGTTTCCTTCTCTTCCCCTCCCTTCCCATATGTTCATCTGTTTTGTTTCTTAAATTCCATATATGAGTGAAATCATATGGTATTTGTCTTTGACTGACTTATTTTGCTTAGCATAATAGATTCTAGCTCCATCCACATTGGTGCAAATGTCAAGGTTTCATTCTTTTTGATCACTGAGTAATATTCCATTGTGTGTATGTGTACATACATACAATGGAATATTACTCAGTGATCCACATACACATACACCACATCTTCTTTATCCATTTGTCAGTCGATGGACATTTGGGCTCTTTCCATAATTTAGCTATTGCTGATAGTGCTACTATGAACATTGGGGTTCATGTGTCCCTTTAAATCAGCACTTTTATGTTCTTTGGATAAATACTTAGTAGTGCAATTGCTGGATCATAGGGTAGTTCTACTTTTAGTTTTTTGAGGAGCCTCCATACTGTTTTCCAGAGTGGCTGCACCAGTTTGCATTCCCACCAACAGTTCAAGAAGTTTCCCCTTCCCCTCCATTCTTCACCAACACCTGTTGTTTCTTGTGTTGTTTACTTTAGCCATTCTGACATGTATGAGATGATATCTCATTGTGGTTTTGATTTGCATTTCCCTAATGATGAGTGATGTTGCGCATCTTTTCATGTGTCTGTTAGCCATCTGGATGTCTTATTTGGAATAGTGTCTATTCATGTCTTCCACCCATTTCTTAACTGGGGTGTTTATTTTTTGGATGTTTGATAAGTTCTTCATTTTTTTAAATATTGTTTTACAGTTTATTTAGAGAGAGAGAGAGAGACTGTGCACAAGAGTGGGGGAGGGGCAAAGAGGGAGAGAGAGAATCCCAAGCAGTCTTCATGCTATCAGTGCAGAGCCTGACACAGGGCTTGATCTCACAAACCATGAAATCATGACCTTAGCTGAATTCACGAGTCAGATGCTTAATCGATTGAGCCACCCAGGCACCCAGATAAGTTTTTTTATGGATTTTGGATACTAACCCTTTATCAGATATGTAATTTGCAAATATCTTTTCCCATGCTGTAGACTGCCTTTTAGTTTTGCTGATTGTTTCCTTCACTGTGCAGAAGCTTTTTGTCTTGATAAAGCCCCAGTAGTTCATGTTTGCTTTTGTTTCCCTTGCCTTTGGCTACATGTCTATTAAGTTGCTCCAGCTGAGGTCAAAGAGGTTGCCACCTGTGTTCTCCTCTAGGATTTTGATGGTTTCCTGTCTCACATTTAGGTCTTTCACCCATTTGGAATTTATTTATGTGTATGGTGGAAGAAATTGGTCCAGTTTCTGCTGCATGTTGCTGTCCAATTTTCCCAGCACCATTTGTTGAAGAGACATTTTTCCATTGGATATTCTTTACTGCTTTGTCAAAGATGAGTTGTGGGTCCATTTCTGGGTTTTCTATTCTAGTCCATTGATCTATGTGTCTGTTTTTGTGTCAGTACCATTCTGTCTTGATAACTACAGCTTTGCAATATAGCTTGAAATCTGGAATCATGATGCCTCTAGTTTTCTTTTTTCTTTTTCATGATTGCTTTAGCTATTTGGGGTCCTTTGTGGTTCCATAGAAATTTTAGGATGGTTTGTTCTAGCTCTGCAAAAAAAAAATTTTGATGGTATTTTGATAGGGATTGCATTAAATGTGTACATTGCTTTGGGTAGTATAGACATTTTAACAATGTTTGTTCTTCTAATCCATGAGCATGGAATCCTTTTCCATTGCTTTGTGTCCTCTTCAATTTCTTTCATAGGTGTCCTATAGTTTTCAGAGTATAGATCTTTTTTAATGTTAGTTTATTTTGAGAGAGAGAGAGAGAGCATGCATGCAAGAGGTGGGGATGGGTATAGAGAGAGGGAGAGAGAGAGAGAGAGAGAGAGAGAGAGAGAGAGAGAATCTTAAGCAGGCTCCACATTCATCATGGAGCCCAACACAGGGCTCAATCTCATGATCGTGATAGCATGACTTGAGTCAAAATCAAGAGTCGGGCACCCCTCAGAGTAGATATCTTTTACCTCTTTAGTTAAGTTTATTCCTAGGTATCTTACTGTTTTGGGTGCAATTGCAAATGGGATCGATTCCTTGATTTCTCTTTCTCCTGCTTCGTTATTGGTGTATAAAAATGCAGCAGTTTTCTGCACACTGATTTTATATCCTGAAACTGAATTCATGTATTAGTTCTATAACCCCCATATTAATACTAATTGTTTAGGGGCGCCTGGGTGGCTCAGTCGGTTAAGCGTCCAACTTCGGTTCAGGTCATGATCTCACGGTCCGTGAGTTCGAGCCCCGTGTTGGGCTCTGTGCTGACAGCTCAGAGCCTGGAGGCTGTTTCAGATTCTGTGTCTCCCTCTCTCTCTGTCCCTCCCCTGTTCATGCTCTGTCTCTCTCTGTCTCAAAAATAAAAAAAGTTAAAAAATTTTAAAAAATATACTAATTGTTTAATTTCTTGCCTTAATACCCTAGCTAAAACCACCAAAACTATATTATGATCTCTCTTCACCCTGTCCCCTAGGCCCTAAGACAACCTAGATTGTCTGGGTGCCTAGATTGGCCCTAAAATTTTCTAGAATTTAACATTCTTACTGTATTTCTTTAGATAAAGATCTTTAAAACAGTAGTTTTAATTTTGACCTCTTATGGTCCCTTCCAGCTACCTCTCCCCCCAGCATAAATCCTAAAGCATCCCTGAATAAGGCCTGAGACCGCCAACTAGCTCTGTAACAGTAAAAAGGTGAGGGTGAGTGAAATGCTATGAGTGAGGGGGCGTGGAGGGAGAGACACGGAGGGTGGGGGAGGGAGAAGACCGCATCAGAAAGAAGAAAAAAATTGGTAGTGGGGAGACCTGGTGGAGGCTCCCCTGCAGGAGTGTGAACCCCAGCCTGGGCACTCTAGTGGTAAGAGGAAGGTGGAAGGAGTAATCATAGAAGTCCTGTGTGAAGAAGGGGGAGGAAGGGGAGGGAGGGGTTGTGGACATAGAGGAGGGTCTGACCTGCCTCCCTCCTATGAAAGGAAGAGGACAGAAGGATAGAAGTTTTGTGAGAAGAGTGAATGGGAGGTGGGGCATGGGAGGGAGGGATGACAGGGTCGTGGAGAGGAGGTAGTGGAAGGAATATTGTGAAGGAGGCACACAGAAGTCCTGGGTGAAGAACAGGTGGAAGGATGTTGTAGGGGAGGCACACAGAAATCCTATAAGAGAAGGCAGTGGAGGAGGAGGGGAAGGACTAATAAGTAAGTAAGTAAGTAAATTCCCCTCAGAAGAATCTCCAGGAAATAACAACAGCTAATGAGCTGATCAAAAAGGATTTAAATAATATAACAGAAAGTGAATTTAGAATAATAGTCATAAAATTAATCGCTGGGCTGGAAAACAGTATACAGGACAGCAGAGAATCTCTTGCTACAGAGATCAAGGGACTAAGGAACAGTCACGAGGAGCTGAAAAACGCTTTAAAGGAAATGCAAAACAAAATGCAAACCACCACAGCTCGGATGGAAGAGGCAGAGGAGAGAATAGGTGAACTAGAAGATAAAGTTATGGAAAAAGAGGAAGCTGAGAAAAAGAGAGATAAAAAAATCCAGGAGTATGAGGGGAAAATTAGAGAACTAAGTGATACACTAAAAAGAAATAATATACGCATAATTGGTATTCCAGAGGAGGAAGAGAGAGGGAAAGGTGCTGAAGGGATACTTGAAGAAATAATAGCTGAGAACTTCCCTGAACTGGGGAAGGAAAAAGGCATTGAAATCCAAGAGGCACAGAGAACTCCCTTCAGACGTAACTTGAATCGATCTTCTGCACGACATATCATAGTGAAACTGGCAAAATACAAGGATAAAGAGAAAATTCTGAAAGCAGCAAGGGGTAAACGTGCCCTCACATATAAAGGGAGACCTATAAGACTCGTGACGGATCTCTCTTTTGAAACTTGGCAGGCCAGAAAGAATTGGCACGAGATTTTCAGGGTGCTAGACAGCAAAAATATGCAGCCGAGAATCCTTTATCCAGCAAGTCTGTCATTTAGAATAGAAGGAGAGATAAAGGTCTTCCCAAACAAACAAAAACTGAAGGAATTTGTCACCACTAAACCAGCCCTACAAGAGATCCTAAGGGGGACCCTGTGAGACAAAGTACCAGAGACATCACTACAAGCATAAAACATACAGACATCACAATGACTCTAAACCCGTATCTTTCTATAATAACACTGAATGTAAATGGATTAAATGCGCCAACCAAAAGACATAGGGTATCAGAATGGATAAAAAAACAAGACCCATCTATTTGCTGTCTACAAGAGACTCATTTTAGACCTGAGGACACCTTTAGATTCAGAGTGAGGGGATGGAGAACTATTTATCATGCTACTGGAAGCCAAAAGAAAGCTGGAGTAGCCATACTTATATCAGACAAACTAGACTTTAAATTAAAGGCTGTAACAAGAGATGAAGAAGGACATTATATAATAGTTACAGGGTCTATCCATCAGGAAGAGCTAACAATTATAAATGTCTATGCGCCGAATACCGGAGCCCCCAAGTATATAAAACAATTACTCATAAACAGAAGCAACCTTATTGATAAGAATGTGGTAATTGCAGGGGACTTTAACACCCCACTTACAGAAATGGATAGATCATCTAGACACACAGTCAATAAAGAAACAAGGGCCCTGAATGAGACATTGGATCAGATGGACTTGACAGATATATTTAGAACTCTGCATCCCAAAGCAACAGAATATACTTTCTTCTCGAGTGCACATGGAACATTCTCCAAGATAGATCATATACTGGGTCACAAAACAGCCCTTCATAAGTTTACAAGAATTGAAATTATACCATGCATACTTTCAGACCACAATGCTATGAAGCTTGAAATCAACCACAGGAAAAAGTCTGGAAAACCTCCAAAAGCATGGAGGTTAAAGAACACCCTACTAACGAATGAGTGGGTCAACCAGGCAATTAGAGAAGAAATCAAAAAATATATGGAAACAAACGAAAATGAAAATACAACAATCCAAACGCTTTGGGACGCAGCGAAGGCAGTCCTGAGAGGAAAATACATTGCAATCCAGGCCTATCTCAAGAAACAAGAAAAATCCCAAATACAAAATCTAACAGCACACCTAAAGGAAATAGAAGCAGAACAGCAAAGGCAGCCTAAACCCAGCAGAAGAAGAGAAATAATAAAGATCAGAGCTGAAATAAACAATATAGAATCTAAAAAAACTGTAGAGCAGATCAACGAAACCAAGAGTTGGTTTTTTGAAAAAATAAACAAAATTGACAAACCTCTAGCCAGGCTTCTCAAAAAGAAAAGGGAGATGACCCAAATAGATAAAATCATGAATGAAAATGGAATGATTACAACCAATCCCTCAGAGATACAAACAATTATCAGGGAATACTATGAAAAATTATATGCCAACAAATTGGACAACCTGGAAGAAATGGACACATTCCTGAACACCCACACTCTTCCAAAACTCAATCAGGAGGAAATAGAAAGCTTGAACAGACCCATAACCAGCGAAGAAATTGAATCGGTTATCAAAAATCTCCCAACAAATAAGAGTCCAGGACCAGATGGCTTCCCAGGGGAGTTCTACCAGACATTTAAAGCAGAGATAATACCTATCCTTCTCAAGCTATTCCAAGAAATAGAAAGGGAAGGAAAACTTCCAGACTCATTCTATGAAGCCAGTATTACTTTGATTCCTAAACCAGACAGAGACCCAGTAAAAAAAGAGAACTACAGGCCAATATCCCTGATGAATATGGATGCAAAAATTCTCAATAAGATACTAGCAAATCGAATTCAACAGCATATAAAAAGAATTATTCACCATGATCAAGTGGGATTCATTCCTGGGATGCAGGGCTGGTTCAACATTCGCAAATCAATCAACGTGATACATCACATTAACAAAAAAAAAGAGAAGAACCATATGATCCTGTCAATCGATGCAGAAAAGGCCTTTGACAAAATCCAGCACCCTTTCTTAATAAAAACCCTTGAGAAAGTCGGGATAGAAGGAACATACTTAAAGATCATAAAAGCCATTTATGAAAAGCCCACAGCTAACATCATCCTCAACGGGGAAAAACTGAGAGCTTTTTCCCTGAGATCAGGAACACGACAGGGATGCCCACTCTCACCGCTGTTGTTTAACATAGTGCTGGAAGTTCTAGCATCAGCAATCAGACAACAAAAGGAAATCAAAGGCATCCAAATTGGCAAAGATGAAGTCAAGCTTTCGCTTTTTGCAGATGACATGATATTATACATGGAAAATCCGATAGACTCCACCAAAAGTCTGCTAGAACTGATACATGAATTCAGCAAAGTTGCAGGATACAAAATCAATGTCCAGAAATCAGTTGCATTCTTATACACTAACAATGAAGCAACAGAAAGACAAATAAAGAAAATGATCCCATTCACAATTGCACCAAGAAGCATAAAATACCTAGGAATAAATCTAACCAAAGATGTAAAGGATCTGTATGCTGAAAACTATAGAAAGCTTATGAAGGTAATTGAAGAAGACTTAAAGAAATGGAAAGACATTCCCTGCTCATGGATTGGAAAAATAAATATTGTCAAAATGTCAATACTACCCAAAGCTATCTACACATTCAATGCAATCCCAATCAAAATTGCACCAGCATTCTTCTCGAAACTAGAACAAGCAATCCTAAAATTCATATGGAACCACAAAAGGCCCCGAATAGCCAAAGGAATTTTGAAGAAGAAGACCAAAGCAGGAGGCATCACAATCCCAGACTTTAGCCTCTACTACAAAGCTGTCATCATCAAGACAGCATGGTATTGGCACAAAAACAGACACACAGACCAATGGAATAGAATAGAAACCCCAGAGCTAGACCCACAAACGTATGGCCAACTCATCTTTGACAAAGCAGGAAAGAACATCCAATGGAAAAAAGACAGCCTCTTTAACAAATGGTGCTGGGAGAAATGGACAGCAACATGCAGAAGGTTGAAACTAGACCACTTTCTCACACCATTTACAAAAATAAACTCAAAATGGATAAAGGACCTAAATGTGAGACAGGAAACCATCAAAACCTTAGAGGAGAAAGCAGGAAAAGACCTCTCTGACCTCAGCCGTAGCAATCTCTTACTCGACACATCCCCAAAGGCAAGGGAATTAAAAGCAAAAGTGAATTACTGGGACCTTATGAAGATAAAAAGCTTCTGCACAGCAAAGGAAACAACCAACAAAACTAAAAGGCAACAAACGGAATGGGAAAAGATATTTGCAAATGACATATCGGACAAAGGGCTAGTATCTAAAATCTATAAAGAGCTCACCAAACTCCACACCCGAAAAACAAATAACCCAGTGAAGAAATGGGCAGAAAACATGAATAGACACTTCTCTAAAGAAGACATCCAGATGGCCAACAGGCACATGAAAAGATGTTCAGCGTCGCTCCTTATCAGGGAAATACAAATCAAAACCACACTCAGGTATCACCTCACGCCAGTCAGAGTGGCCAAAATGAACAAATCAGGAGACTATAGATGCTGGAGAGGATGTGGAGAAACGGGAACCCTCTTGCACTGTTGGTGGGAATGCAAATTGGTGCAGCCGCTCTGGAAAGCAGTGTGGACGTTCCTCAGAAAATTAAAAATAGACCTACCCTATGACCCAGCAATAGCACTGCTAGGAATTTATCCAAGGGATACAGGAGTACTGATGCATAGGGGCACTTGTACCCCAATGTTCATAGCAGCACTCTCAACAATAGCCAAATTATGGAAAGAGCCTAAATGTCCATCAACTGATGAATGGATAAAGAAATTGTGGTTTATATACACAATGGAATACTATGTGGCAATGAGAAAAAATGAAATATGGCCCTTTGTAGCAACGTGGATGGAACTGGAGAGTGTAATGCTAAGTGAAATAAGCCATACAGAGAAAGACAGATACCATATGGTTTCACTCTTATGTGGATCCTGAGAAACTTAACAGGAACCCATGGGGGAGGGGAAGGGAAAAAAAAAAAAAAGAGGTTAGAGTGGGAGAGAGCCAAAGCATAAGAGACTGTTAAAAACTGAGAACAAACTGAGGGTTGATGGGGGGTGGGAGGGAGGGGAGGGTGGGTGATGGGTATTGAGGAGGGCACCTTTTGGGATGAGCACTGGGTGTTGTATGGAAACCAATTTGTCAATAAATTTCATAAAAAAAAAATAAAAAAAAATAAACTGAAAAAAAAAAAGTAAGTAAGTAAGTAAATAAATAAATAAATAAATGAAAATCTCATTTACTTTCATCTCTTTCATATTATTTGAAGTCACTTTGTTCTTTATATAACTTCTTGAGGATGCTTTGCTAATAAGTTTTAATCACATATTTGCAATATATTCATTTAAGATGAAAAACTTTGTATGTTCCTTTAAGCTGCATCCCACAATTTTTTTTTCCATAAATCTTTTAACTGAAATGAAGCATCTATTTAGGGAAGCGTACATGTTTTAAGGGTACAGCTCAATGAATTTTTAGAAAGTGAGCACAACCTCGTAACCACCACTGAGATCAAGAAATTGAGGGGCGCCTGGGTGGCGCACTCGGTTAAGCGTCTGACTTCAGCCAGGTCACGATCTCGCGGTCCGTGAGTTCGAGACCCGCGTCGGGCTCTGGGCTGATGGCTCGGAGCCTGGAGCCTGTTTCCGATTCTGTGTCTCCCTCTCTCTCTGCCCCTCCCCCGTTCATGCTCTGTCTCTCTCTGCAAAAAAAATAAATAAACGTTGAAAAAAAATTAAAAAAAAAAAAGAAATTGAACATTCCCGGTGACCCAGGAGTGGCTGTTTCGCACCTCCCCTACCCCGTGGTGTGTACTTACACTGCTTTGGAAAATGTGAAGAGGCATTTTCAGTTGTCACAATACTGGGTAGGACTGAAATCATTTGTCAGGTGGCATCAGAGAGAGAAAACATCCTGCAGGGTGTGGTAGAGCTCTGCCCAGCACAGAACTGTCCCACCCAAAATGCAAACAGCTTTCCCACTGACAAACATGGGAGCAGGAAAGCTCATCCTTGGGGCACCTGGGTGGCTTAGTTGGTTAAGCATCTGACTTCGGCTCTGGCCATGATCTCGCAGTTCATGAGTTCAAGCCCCACATCTGGCTCTCTGCTGTCAGCACAGAGCCTGCTTCAGATCCTGTGTCTCCCCCTCTCTGCCCCTCCTCTGCTTGCTCGCTCTCTCGCTCTCTCTCTCTCTCTCTGTCTCAAAAATAAATAAACATAAAAAAACTCCTCCTTGGTCCCAGTCCGTGGTCTGTTACACCCTCCATTCCAGACTCCTCATTCCCTGGTGTTTGCAGTTACCTACCAGTACCTGTGCGTTGTCCCTCCTGATGTGTCTACCTGGAAATGCCCTTTCCCAATCAGCCTTAGGGACATGATGCAACTTTCAAAACAGCTCTTCCATAGCTTTACAGCTTGTTACGTGTCCACGCTTCCTGGCTATAAGCCCCTCGAGGACAGGAAACGTGAATTCTGGATTTCTGTGCCCCCAAACACTCAGGAAAATCCCAGGTACAATAACAGGAGTTCAAAAAAGTTTTTTTTTTAATATGGATACTCGGTGGTGTAGTGTTTGTTATGTTACTTTGTGGGGTGGGAGGAAGCTTTAATACAGTGGGTAATTTGCCATGAGCATCTGTTGTGCTGTTGGTCTTGCAAGTATAGCACTCATATGTACAAGGGAATAAATAATAAGTGCATAGCATGATGAATTTAACAAATGAGAACATCCCTGTAACCATTATTCGTTTCAAGGAACAAAACGTTACCTGTGTCAAAGCCCGACAGCCAAAGACCACCAGGGACATGCCTGTGGTTGAGCAAGTTGAATTTATTACTCAGTGCAGTGAAGGAGAATGCACACAGTGTGGTGTCTCAGTAAGGGGTGTTATAAAAGACTTACAGGATATGGGGGAGGATTGAGGAAGCCAGAAGCGGATCTAGAGCAGGTGCTGTCAGGAAGCAGGGGTATCTGAAATCTATATGGTGGAAGGAATGAAGAGAGACTAAAAGTAATTGGTAAAAAGTAGGAGTCGCTCATCTTGGCTGAGAAAGGGGGGGTGCTTGATCATTTTTGTGGTTTGGACAATGTTCATGTTTTTGTTTGTAGTCAGACATGATTACAGATGTTGTCTTGATCCATCACGGTCATAGAGTGACTTTGTTTTTCTTCTGTGAAATTGTTCCTGTTCAACAGGTGAACGCCAAGGCCAAACTCTGTCAGGCCAGCTCCCTGGCATCAGGGGCTGCCCCTTTCGCACCAGCATCCCAGAATTCCCCTCCTAGCTACTTCCAGGAACAGCCCCTGCAAAGGTAACCATCATCCTGACTTCTCTCAAGCTAGATTAGCTGTGTCTGTGTTTGAACTTTATCTAAATGGCGTCACATGGTGTGCCCTCTTTTAGGTCAGCCTTCCAGCCATCATTATCTTAGGAGATTCACCCACATTATTGCATCTACCTGTAGTTCATTTTCATTACTTTCTAGTATTCTGTTCTACAGATGTGCCACAGATCTTTTGTCCATTCTACTGCAGATTGACCTTTCTTCTTACTCGCGGTATAATTGACATAACATTATATTAGTTGCAGGTGTACAGCATAATGATGTGGTCTTTGCATACATTGCAAAATGATCACAGTAAGTCTAGTTAACATCTGTTACCATACATAGTTACAAAAAATTCTTTTTCTTGTGATGACAACTTTTAAGATCTACTCTTTTAGCACCTTCCAAATATGAATTCTTTATGCACTTTGGACATTGGTCCCTTATCAAATATGTGATATGCAAATATTTTCTCCCATTCAGTAGGTTGCCTTTTCATTTTGTTAATAGTTTCCTTTGCTGTGCAAAAGATTTTAGTGTGATGTAGTTCCACTTGTTTATTTTTGCTTTTATTTTGGTAGCAGGCATGGGGGTGGCCACACTGAGTTCTGTTTGCTTGTGGGATGTTGCATACCTGTGAGATATGCTGACCTCCAGTCAATTTGGTGGTATGAAAATGGGGCAGTTTCAAAGTTAACTGGATTCTTCCACCCTCATTTATTCCAAAAAAAAGTTTTTTTTGGTTGTGGCAGAGATCGTTAAAGCAGAAGGTCCCCAATGAGGAAAGGCACATTTCAGGAGGCAGAGTTCAGCTGCCTCTCCACATCAGGGAATTGTCCTTCCTAAGTTAAACCCCAAAGGTCCTAGGGTGTGAGAAGCCAAATTCCATCACAGATGGACTCCAAACAAAAATCAACTACTCTTTACAAACAGAAACCTCGAATTTTATTCTGTTTGTTGTAGAGAGCAATGGTTACTTGAGTCAAATGTATGGAGAAGTTATTTTATTTACATTTTTTAATTTTTATTTATTTTTGAAGGAGAGAGAGACAGAGCATGAGTGGGGGAGAGGCAGAGAGAGAAGGAGACAGAGAATCCAAAGCAGGCCCCAGGCTCCCAGCTGTCAGCACAGAGCCCGATGCGGGGCGTGAACTCACAGACTGTGAGATCATGACCTGAGCTGAAGTCGGACACCCAACCGACTGAGCCACCCAGGCACCCCTTATTTAAAGTTTTGATACCCAAAATCATGTTTCTAGTGTAATATAGGCTTGACAGAGACAGAAACCAAGGGCATACCATCAGTACCAGATACACTCTTCACAGCTAACATTAGCCATAGGTGGAGACTGGTGCAGTAGCCCTTAAAGGGGCCCAACAATGTCTATCCCACTCACATTAAAAAGCGAAAAGAAAAAGAGTAAGATTTTTTTTAGCTACACAACAGAGCTATTCAAAGTACACAAGTAGTAACTTTTCATGTGTTCAGTGCCAACTTTGTCTCACACTATGTACGGACAGTGAGCTCCACATTTCCTTTCACTGAGTCAGAGTCTTACATTGCCTGCTCTCCCTCACCTACCCCTGGCATCTTGATGTGGGACAGGCCAGAGCGACAGCATTCCTGCTCTGTTCTGCTCTTCTTCACCTAGGCCAGTCTGGTTCTCAGGTAGAAAATGGAAATTTGTGTACAAGGCTACTACACCAAGGAAGAGTCACTGAAGCTTTCACTTCCAAGAGACCGCCATTCTCTGTGCCAGTGTGGTTAACACAGCCAGAGGCCAGAGGGGCCCAGAAGAGCCTCTGCCCACAGTTAAGTCTTTGCTGTGCTGGACAGAGTGGCTGCAGCAAAAGTTATTGGTCCATTGGGTATAGGAGAGTAGTTAAAGTCGAGGAGGCAGGTCACCTGGGGGCAGATCCCAGTTCCTTCATCATCCAGCTGGGTGGCTCTTACCCAGACCCTGAGGCCCTCCTCAATTTCCCCTGTAAGTCAGGCCTGCTGCCAACCTCACAGAGGAGCTGGGAGGATTAAATGACAGCAAGTATGTAACTTCCATGGCACTGTGTCTTCCCCTAGTGATTGATCATTAGACATTGGCTGTTCTTGTTCCAACTCTTTTCAGAAGAACACGCAAGCCATTGACCAGTGTTCCAAGAAAAATGGATCTTCAGGCTTCACAGAGGAGACCAGGTTAAAAAAAAAATCAATGATTTAAAGCAGAATATGATCAATGCGTGACCTAGATAAAGATGAACCTAATGTCATGGAGTTCAGGTCATGTTATTTTGAGCGAATTCTTTAAAAATGGGAAGATTTAGTAGACTGACTTCAGAGAGGTGAAATTCCAGGAGGGAGGCTTCACATGGACAAGAGCAAGGAGATGTGAAAGTGTGGGATGGACTTACAGCCTGAAGCCCCATCTAAGATGATTTATGAGACTTAAGACAGGAAACGCAGGGTGGAGCCCCTTCACAGGGGTGGGAATCTTATTTGGAATACACAGGAGAGTCATTGAAGGGAGAATGTGCATATAACGATCCTAACTTGCTAGTAATCACAGAAATCGTAAGATGAGGTATGGAAAGTGGCCACAGAAATTAGGTGAAGTAACAAGAAAATTTTCAGGCCCAGGTAGGAAATTTCTTTCCTCTTCCACACATTCAGAAACCCAAATCTTTGCACACTTATGGTATGCTGGGATTATGCTAAGTGAAGAGATACGGAGTACTATAAAATGGAGTCTGCTCTGGAGGAGCTTTAAAATCTATCTGGAGGGGGCACCTGGGTGGCTCAGTCGGTTAAGCATCCAACTTCAGCTCGGGTCATGATCTCGCATTTCGTGAGTTCGAGCTCCACATCGGGTTCTCTGCTGTCAGCGTGGAGCCCGCTTTCTGATCCTCTGTCTCCCTGTCTCTGTGCCCCTACCCTACTCTCACATGCATGCTCTCTCTCTCAAAAATAAAAAATAAACGTTAAAAAATCTACCTGGAGGACACCCCCATAAATAGTGATTTTCACACAATGAGGAACCAAGAAGACAAATGTTGGGCTCTGGCTGGGAGGGTAGTGTGGCCCAAGGCTGCTAGCACTGAGATGGGGGAAGAATTAGGGTGGAAATGGAACTACTATAATGAAGATCCCTCAAAGTGCTTTGACTCAAACAGACAGAGGCTCATTTTCCCTCCCGCAAGAGTCCAGGGTGATTGGTGGCCCTCTGTGGGTAGAGGGTAACAGGGCACACTGCTGTCCCCCAAAGCACTGTCCCTATCTGCTGCACGGTGAGACTTCTTGGGTCCCAGGCCACCAGGGGGAAGAGTATAGGTCCCATTGGCAGGGTGGTGACTGGAACTGGCTCCTGATACACTGGGAAACCATGTCACACAAGGTCTCTTGCAGTGCAGCTTCTCAGTCCCCCAGGGGCAGAGGCTGAACCCTAGTCCCTAACAGAGGATCCAGCACTTTGCCGACTGAGAAATGACTCCAAGAGTCAATGCACAACAGCATTTCAAAAGTACTATGCATCTGTCACCTGGGTGCTGCTCCAGGTGGGTTCCCGAGGAAGTGGGGGACTCGCTACAGTTGAGAAGGTGCAGAAAGGGCCCGGGGAGTGGGGATCTCAGCCACAATCTAAAGAAGTGTATTCCATTGCACGTGGACAGAAATGGTGGTGGGCCACACAGGAAGGGCTGAAGCAGAGCAGCCCCAGTGCTGGCTGGGGGTCACTCTTCCAAGAGGGTGTGAGCAGAGGTTTCCCAGACGGGGGGGACAGGGCTGGATGATCCCTCAGGGGGTAGGCCCCAAGAAGCCCACCGAGTGATGGGAAAAAAAGAGGGTGCTTCTCCACCCTCTGCAACAGAGAGAGGCTTGACAGGGACATGCAGGCCAGGTGGAAGCCTCCTGTTGGGGGCCAGCTGGACTCTTCCAGAGGAATCCTGAGCACGTCCCATCTTCCCAGCTATCTCTGCCAGGCTGCCAGTTTGTTGAAGACTTTGGGCTCTGCCTCCCTTTGGAAAGGAGACAACGTGTGATGGGTGGGGTCTAGGGTCGGGATGATGGCCTTTTTTTTGGGTGAGATGGAGGGAGGAGTTGATAAAAGGAAGTATTGAGTCATTGTCCTGTTCTGGGTGAGGATTGTTAGGGACTTGTGCTCTGTCTCACACAAAGCAAAGAGAGAGGTCTCAATATGTCATTAGGGAACAGGGAAATGCTTTGTAGTGCCCTGGATGAATTTCAGTGCAGTAGAATACATAAACATAGTTCTAAAATACTCCTCAGGGCATGTGGGTGGCTCAGTCGGTTAAGCATCCAACTTTGGTTAGGTCATGATCTCCTGTTTCATGAGTTCAGGCCCCACATCAGGCTGTCTGCTGTCAGCACAGAACCTGCTTCAGATCCTCTGTCTTCCTCTCTCTGTCCCTCCCTTGATCTCTCTCTCGCTCACTCACTCTCTCTCACTCTCTCTCGCTTTCTCTCAAAAACAAATAAACACTTGGGGTGCCTGGGTGGCTCAGTCGGTTGAGCATCCGACTTTGGCTCAGGTCATGATCTCACGGTTTGTGAGTTCGAGCCCCGCGTCGGACTCTCTGCTGACAGCTCAGAGCCTGGAGCCTGCTTTGGATTCTGTGTCTCCCTCTGTCTCTGCCTCTCTCCTGCTCATACTCTGTTTCTCTGCCTCTCAAAAATAAGTAAACATTAAAACGTTTTCAAAATAGACATTAATTATATTATACATTTGGCAGTTTCTGTCCTTTTTTATCATGACTTTGCTGTGTTGCAGTAGAAGACCACATGCTCCATCACTTCTCTTCTAGGGGAAATTTTTCTAGGGCAGACTCAGAAGTTGCCCCATGGAAGAAGGTGATGTGACTACACCAAATTCCCTCCCAGGTTAGGCTTGCCTCTAACCTTTTCATTACAGCTTCTATCTCCTCTGTTGTGGGGTCTGTACATTTTTAAAGGATTCCCCCAGTAGAGTTACATTGGGCGACAGTTTCACCCAAATATTTCTGCAGCCTTATTAATGGCCTTGGTGGGCCCAGCAAATGTTATAATACCTGTGAGGAAGTAGTTGTGGGTTTGGGTGGAAAGTAGTTGTGGATTTGGGTAGAGACACTCCCATGCAGAGAGTGGTTAGGTTTCTCCACGGGATGGGGCACCTGGGTGGCTTAGTGGTTAAGCATCTGACTTTGGTTCAGGTCATGATGTCACAGTCCGTGAGTTCAAGTCCTGCATCAGGTGAGCACAAGCCTCACTTCAGGTGAGCTCAAGCGCCACATGGGCGAACAAGAGCCCCTGTCTGGGTGAATATGAGGCCCTCTTTGAGTGAGCCCTGCTTCTCTCTCTGCCCCTCATGAGATTATGTCTCTTTCTTTCTCTCCCTGCCCCCGCCCCTTGCTCACTTGCTCTCTCTCTCTCTCTCTCTCTCTCTCTCTCTCAAAAAAAAAAAAAAAAAGATTTCTCCATGGGATCATATATGAGTTTTGTGAGAATTTTCCTTGCTGTAACACCTAAGAGCTCTGCTAGTTCACTGTGGCAGCCAATGTTACAATTGTTGCAGAGCCTCCCTCCACTCTGAGTGTAAGGTCAACTTGCCCTTGGTGTTGTGAGAGAACGGTTAAAGAGGAATTCCCAAGCTGATTGAGAGAGAGAGAGAGAGAGAGAGAGAGAAAGTGGGAGAGGGGCAGAGAGAGAGAGGGAGGCATAGAATCTGAAGCAGGCTCCAGGCTCTATGCTGACAGCTCAGAGGCTTGAACCCACGTGAGGCTTGAACCCACGAACTGCAAGATCATGAACTGAGCCTAAGTCAGACGCTTAACCAATTGAGCCACCCAGACGCCCCCAAAGCTATGCTATTTTTTAATTGAGGTATAATTGACATATAACATTATATTAGTTTCAGGTGTATAACATAATGATTCAATATTGTTATATACCATGAAATGATCACCACAAAAGTCTAGCTAACATCCGTCACCATATATTGTCAAAAAATTTTTTTCCTTGTTCTAAGGACTTAAAAAATTTTTTTTAATGTTTATTTAGTTTTGAGAGAGAGAGAGAGAGAGCGCACAAGCAGGGGACAGGCAGAGAGAGGGAGACATAGAATCCGAAGCAGGCTCCAGGCTCTGAGCTGTCAGCCCTGAGCCTGACATGGGGCTCGAACCCATAAACCGCGAGACCATAACCTGAGCCAAAATCAGATGCCGACTGGGCCACCCAGTCACCCTACCTTGTGCTAAGGACTTTTAAGATTTGCTCTCTTAGAAACTTTCAAATATGCATTACAGTATTATTAGCTATAATTACCATGCTGGACATTACATCCCCAGGACTTATTTATTTTATAATAAAAAGGTAAGTTTGTACCTTTTGACTCCTTTTACCCATTCGCCCACCTCACAACCCCTGACACTGACAGCCATCAATCTGTTCTCTATATCTATGTGCTTGGTTTTAGTTTTTGGCTTTTTTAAGATTCCACATATAAGTGAGATCATATGGTATTTGTGTTTCCCTGTTTGGCTTATTTCACTTAGAATAATGCTTTGGGGGCACCCGGCCAGATCAGTCAGTAGAGCATGTGACTTTTGATCTCAGGGTCATGAGTTCAAGCCCCACATTGAGCATAGAGCTTATTAAAATAAGATAAAATAATAGGATAATGCTCTGAAGGTCCATCCATGTTGTTGCAAATGGCAATGTTTCATTCTTTTTAATGGCTGAATAATATTTCATTATATATGCCATATTTTTTAATCCATTCATTTATCAGTAGACACTTAGATTGTTTCCATATGCTGTCTGTTATAAATAGTGTTGTAATGCACATGGGGATGCATATATCTTTTTACATTTTTTAATGATTAAATTGCTTTTATTATATTGTTATTTTTGTTTTAATCTTTTTTCTTTTTTGATTTCAGTGTAGTTGACCCACAATGTTACAATTACTTTCAGGTGTACAACATAGTGATCCAACAAGTATATACATTATGCTAAGCTCATCTCAAGTGTAGCTACAATCTGTCACCACACAATGCTATTACAATACCACTGGCTATATTCCCTATGCTGTGCCCTTTATTCTTGGGATTTATTCATTCCATAACTGGAAGCCTGTATATTCCCCTCCCCTTTACCCATTTTTCCCAGCCCCCCACCCTACCCAGTTGGTAACCATCACTTTTTCCTCTGTATTTATAGATCTGATTCTGCCTTTTGTTTGTTTATTCATTTGCATATATCTTTTTGAATTCATATTTTTGGTTTCTTTGGATAAATATCCAGAAGTGAAATTCCTGGATTATATGTAGTTCTACTTTTACTTTTTTTTGAGGAACCTCCACACTGTTTTCCACAGTAGCTGCACAAATTTACATTCCCACCGAGAGTGCACAAGTGTTATCTTTCCTCCACATCCTCACCAACACTTGTTATTTCTTATAACTGCCATTCTAACAGATGTGAGGTGATATCTCATTGTGATTTTGATTTGAATTTCCCTGATGATTAATGATGTTGAGCATCTTTTCTGTGTCTGTTGGCCATCTGTATGTCTCCTTTGGGAAAATGTCTATTCATGTTCTCTGTCCATTTTTTAACAGGATTGTTTTTTTGATGTTGAGTTATATATGTTCTTTATATATTTTGGATACTAACCCTTTATCAGATATATCATTTGCAAACATCTTCTCCCATTCACTAGGTTGCCTTTTTTGTTTTGTCAATGGTTTGGGGTTTTGTTTTGTTTTGTTTTGCTGTGCAAAAGCTTTTTATTTTAGTGTAGTTCTAATTGTTTAATTTTGCTTTTGTTCCCTTTGCCTTAAGGGATATAGCTAGAAAAATGTTGCTACAGCCAATGTCAGAGAAATTACTGTCTATGTTACCTTCTAGGATTTTTTTATGGTTTCAAGTCTCATGTTTAGATCTTTAATCCATATTGAATTTATTTTTGCATATGGTGTAAGAAAGTGGTCCAGTTTCATTCTTTTGCATGTTGCTGTCTAGTTTTCCCAGTGCAGCTAACATCCTACTCAGTGGTGAAAAATGGAGATATTTTCCTCTAAGATCAGAAACAGGACAAAGATGTCCACTCTCACCACTTTTATTCAACGTAGTACTGGAAGTCTTAGTCACAGCAGTCAGACAAGAAAATGATATGAGTCATTCATATTGATAAGGCAGAAATTAAACTGTCATTATTTTCAGATGACACAATACATATGCATAGAAAAACCTGAAGATTCCATCAAAACCCTACTAGAAGTAATAAATTCAGTAAAGTTTAAGGATACAAAATTAACACCCAGAAAATAATATTGTTTCTGTACTCTAGCAACAAAGTAGCAGAAAGAGAAATTAAGAAAACAGTTGCATTTATTATTGTACCAAAAAGAATAAAATACCTAGGAATAAACTTAACCAAAGAGGCAAAAATCCTGTACTTAGAAAACTATAAAACATTGATGAAAGAAATTGAAACTGACAAAAATGGAAAGATATACTTTGCTCATGTATTGGAAGAATTAATATTGTTAAAATGTCCATGCTACCCAAAGCAATCTATAGATTTGATGCAATTCGTATCAAAATACCAACAGAGGGATGCCTGGGTGGCTCAGTCAGTTAAGCATCCGACTTCGGCTCAGGTCATGATCTTGCAGTTCGTGAGTTCCAGCCCCGCGTCGGGCTCTGTGCTGACAGCTCGGAACCTGGAGCCTGCTTCGGATCCTGTGTCTCCCTCTCTCTCTGCCCCTCCCCACTTGTGCTCTGTCTCTATCAAAAATAAATAAAATATAAAAAAACAATAAAAAAAACTTAAAAAAAACCAAAAAACAAAATACCAACAGAATTTTTCACAGAGGTAGAAAAATGATACTAAAACTTCTATGGAACTACAAAATACCCAAAAGCCAAAGCAATCTTAAAAAAAAAAAAAATGAACAAGGCTGGAGGTATCACAATCCCAGATTTCAAGATATACTACAAACCTATAGTAATCAAAACAGTATGGTGGCGGCACAAATATAGACACATAGATCAGTATAACAGAATAGAGACCCCAGAAATAAACTCACACTTACTTAACAAAGGAGGCAGGAATATACAGTATGGAAAAGAGTCTCTTCATTAGATAGCGTTTTCATTTTGTTGATGATTTCCTTTTTTTTTTTTTTTGCATTAGCTTTTAACATTATGTAGTCCCACTTATTTATTTTTGCTTTTGTTGCCTTTGCTTTTGGAGTCAGATCAGATCCAAAAAATCATCACCAAGACAGATGTCACATAGCTTCCTGTCTATGTTTTCTTCTAGGAGTTTTATGGTTTCAGGTCTTAAATTCAGCTGTTTATTCCATTTTGAGTTGTTTTTTATGCATGGTGTAATATAGTCTAATGCTTTTGCACGTTGCTGTACAGTTTCAAGAGCCTTTATTGAAGAGACTGTCCTACTAGCATGTGATGCAGTCCCTAATGGCTTTGTTCTCTGCCATGACAGTTCCTCTATTAATGATCCATTTTCGGGGTGCCTGGATGACTCAGTCAGTTAAGTGACTGACTCTTGATTTCAGCTCAGGTCATGATCTCATGCTTCATGAGATTTAACCCCACATTGGGCTCTGTGCTAAGTGTAGAGTCTGCTTGAGATTCTCTCTCCCTCTCCCTCTGCCCTTCCCCCACTCATTCTTTCCATTCTCTCTCTCCCTTTCTTTCTCTCTCACTCAAAATAAATAAATAAAACATCTAAAAAGTTTTCTTCAGAGGAGAGGAAGATGGTGGCGGCATAGGAGGACCTTAGGCTTGTCTCATCCCACGAACACAAGATAACCATCAAATCATCCTAAATATGCCAGATATCAGCCTGAACACTGACAGAACACACTCCACAACTAAAGGGAGAGAAGAAGCCACACTGAAGAGGGTAGGAAGTACAGAGATGTGGTTTAGGGGAGAAACAGATCGTGGCTGCTGCAGAAAGGAGGGAACCATGGTCCTAGAGAAGGGTGAGAGAGAGAGGAACACACAATGAGAATGTTTCCCCAAAACTGTTGGCTTGGAAAAGAAGAGGGGCTGATTTTTGTGAGTTCTTACAACCAGTGGGGCCTGGAGTTTTAAGTTCAGCAGCCTTGGCTGAGATAGAGCCTGAAAGGCACTGCGCTGCTCCTGGAGAGAAGGCAGGGAAACCATTCAGAGGCAGACAGTGTTGGAACAGTGATCTGAAGAGCTCCTGGGGCACACAGTGAGGGAGATTATTCACTCTTCTTGCAGTGGATCCCTGAGAGGCATATAATTTTTCCTAATGTTCTCTTATAATTATTTTTTATTTCTGTGGTGTTGGTTTTTATTTCTCCTCTTTAATTTGTGATTTTTTTTATTTATTTCGGTACTTTCTCTTTTCTTTTTGCTGAGTCTGGCTAGAGACTTTCTAGAGTATGGCTACTGCAGCTTTATTTTGACATTCATTATGTGATAAATGTTTCTCCATCCCCTCACTTTCAATCTGCAGGTGTCTTTAGGTCTAAAAGGAGTCTCTTGAAGGCAACATATAGATGGGTCTTTTTTTCAACCATTCTGACACCCTATGTCTTTTGATTGGAGCATTTAGTCCATTTACATTCAGAGTAATTATTGATAGATATGTATATTGTGCCATATTTTTACTTGTTTATGGACATTTCTCTGATCCTTTCTTGTCTTTATCACTTTTGTTCTCTCCTTTGTGCTCAAATTGTTCTCTTTTATATTTCTTACAGGCCTGGCTTAGTGGTCATGAACTCCTTTAGTTTTTGTTTATCTGGGAAACTCTTTATCTCTCCTTCTATTCTGAATGCAGCCTTGCCAAAAACAGTATCCTTGGCTGCAGATTTTTCCCACTCAGCACTTAGAATATATCATGCCACTCCCTTCTGGCTTGCCAAGGTTTTTTTTTGTTTTGTTTTTTGATAAATCTGCAGCTAGCCTTATGGGTCTTCCCTTGTAAGTTAAGAACTTATTTATTATTATTATTATTATTATTATTATTATTATTTTACCATGAATGCTTTTATTTAATCATTTTTGTTTACAACTGAAACTCTGGGAACTCAAAGTTAACATCCTTGCCCATGAGCTTCTTACAGATGCCAGAGAAAGTTTCAACCTTGTATTCCACATTGTTCTGCTGTGCTTTATCCCAATGTACCTTTATGAGCTGGCTGCCATCCAGTTTCACATGGATTCTCTTGCCTACAAACTCGCTTGGGAAAAGTAAGTCCTCCAGGATCACATCGTGCACGGCTATCAATGTGCAGCTCCTGGGACGCTTTTGCTTATTTTTTGTACAGCTTTTTCGAGTTGACTTAGAATTCTCCTCTGAGCAATAAAGACAACATGCTTCCCACTGAACTTACATGACAATCAGCACAGAGTCTCTATCTGCCCATCAATAAATTCATCATCTGTGTAAAATTTTATTTTTAAGTAATCTATACACCCAACCTGGGGCTTGAACCCACAACCCCAAGATCAAGACTTGCATATTCTACTACTGAGCCAGTCAGGCACCCCTAGCTAGGACTTGTTTTGTCCTGCTGCTTTTTAATTTAATTATAATATGTCTTGGTGTTGGCCTACTTTTGTTGATTTAGATGAGAGATCTCTGTGCCTCTTGGATCTGGATATCTTTTTCCTTCCCCAGAATAGGATGTTTTCAGCTATTATTTCCTCAAATAAATTTTCTGCTCCCTTTTCCCTCTCTTCTTCTGGGACTACTATAATACAAATGTTATTACGTTTGATGGAGTCACAGAGTTCCCTAAGTCTATTCTTGTGTTGTGTAATTCTTGTTTCTCTTTTTTTGTCAGCTTCGTTGTTTTCCATTAATTTGTCTTCTAATTCCTCTGCTTCTTCCAGCTTACTGTTCACTGTATGAAGCCTATTTCCAATCTCATTTATTGAATTCTTCCTCTCTAACTGATTCTTTTAAAACTCTTCTATCTCTGTGGTAAGGGTCTCATGAGTATCTTCTATTCTACGAGTATCCTTATGATTGTTGCTTTAAATTCTCCATCAGACTGGGTGGCTCAGTCAGTTAGGCTTCTGACTTCAGCTCAGGTCATGATCTCTCAGTCCATGAGTTCAAGCCCCACATCCAGCTCTGTGCTGACAGCTCAGAGCCTAGAGCCTGCTTTGGATTCTGTGTCTCCCCCTCTCTCTGCCCCTCCCCATCTCACACTTGGTGTCTGTCTCTCTCTCTCTCAAAAATAAATAAACATTAAAAAAAATAATAAATTCTCCATCAGGCATGTTACTTCTATCTGTTTTGCTTAGATCTCTGGCCATGGCCTTTTCTTGTCCTTCATTTGGGATAAATTCCTCCATCTTGGCATTTTATCTAAGTCTCTTCCTTCTTCTCTGTGTTAGAATAGCCAGTTATGTTTCCTATTTCTGAGAATAATGGCTTTATAAAGAAGAGGTCATGTAGCACTCAGGGAATGTTTCTGGTATGTGCTTCATGCACTGTGCTCTTGTATTCTAGCTGCTCTGTCCTTCAAGCCAAGAATCTGCAGAAGCTCTCCTTGTTTCCTGTGGACACTGTTTGGTCCCTGGTCTAAATGTAGTCAGTATTGAGTAGATGTGCTCTGGTCTGCTTGTGAAATGAGACCTGACATCACCGCCACCAGAACTGAGGCCTCCATCTCCTCAGCAGCTTTCTGATGCCTCCAAATATTGTCTTTTATCCACTTTTTTATTTGACCTCAGCAGGAAAGTTGGTCTGCTAAAAGCTTCTCTGTCATCACCAAAAGCAGAAGTTTCTCTAATTAGATTTTTGTTTCTCGTCCAACATGTAACGTAAACCAGGTTGAATGCAGGCATTCTTTTTGTGAACAGAGAAGATGTTCCCACAAAACGTTTCCTCATCATCCAGGGATGGCTACTTAGATGGAGTCATGTGTCATTACAAAATCAGTGATGTTTGAGGATGAGGAAGAAACTTAGCTTTCAAAACCTAAAAATAAAAGATACCGTGTAGGACACAATAATCATAAGTACCAAATTGTCTGGGGGAGCCTTCCTTGCCCCCAGAGACCAGGTGGCTGTAATTCTCCAATATCACATCTCCACACAGAGTTTTATCAGCAGGGCCCAGGTGCTGCCATTCTTGCCAGGTGAAGTCCTCAACCTTATCTTCAAATGTCACTTATCTTGTGATTGCTCCATCTGAAATGATCATCTGTTAGAGAAGGTCATCAAGAGGATGTGACCACCAGGTGGCCTGTGAGCTAGAACCAGGCTGTTGGAGGCTCCTCACCTCCTCTCCTGTAATGTCCTTGGAATGTATACTCTGCCCACCATTCCCAAGTGAGAGCTGTTTGTAAGGATGCAGCCTTAAGAGAGTGATGTGTTGTGGAGACTACTTGGATTGTATACATGACTAAACCCCCTTAAGGCCTCTCTATAAACTGTTAAAATTCTGGCAGGCAGACACGGAGATCTGATCATCTTATGACCACCTAAGACAAGCCTCATAAGTTCCCTTGCTTATTAAAGCTGTCACTTACCAATATGGAGTGGGTTGTCTCTTTCTTTGGTCTCTCATTGCACTCCATGAATGGGGGCCAGTTTGTGAAAAAATAATTGGTGAGCCAAACGAAAGTACAAACAAATGCATTGGTTTGCAACCCTCTTGGGAGCTCCCAGAGTACAATCTGAAACTGGCCACTGGTACTCAGAGGACAGGAAGAGAACAAAGGAAGAGGCAGGCCACTCCAGGTTAGTATGTAGCAGGTTTAATAAGCAAAGGAAACTTACATACAAGATTTGTCTTAAGCAGAAGCAAGATGAGTATATCCCTGCACCTACCCAGCAAATCTTAAAAATTTATATATAGAGAAGCTTTAACTGTGTTTAGTCAAGTATACTACGCAGATGTTCTCAACACCACATCATTATCTCTGGACAGATTTGGATCTCTTTGGGGCCTATCTTTGGAGAAGCCTCTGGGAGTAGGAAAGGCAAATGGAACCTGAACTTCAAAGAAAGGGTGGGAAGTAAGGGGCCTTCAATTGCCCTGTGTCCAGCTTACAGGTTAACTGTCAAATACTTCCTCTTGATGACTTTCTCCAACAAAATGGGCCTTGGGAAAAAGACATCCATAGGGGAAATCCCGAGGTGGCCATCAACCTCTCTGTGGGTAAGGGTGGCCCAGATATTAGATGCTTGTGGACTACTATGTGAGTAGGGGGATGCCCCATAACACTCGCTGGTTTGATGTGCTTGTTTGAGGAACAATGCAGAGTGTACTGCAGCAGAGAATGGAAAAAAAATGGCTGCCACAGTGGGCTGACCACCTCTGTAAACAGTTCATCTGCCCAACTAGAGGCTGAAACTCAAGTTAGAAAGTTGGGAGAAGAGCTGAAATTAGAAAAGGACATGCAGTTGTTGACTACTTTGCTACCTTTGGGGCTGACAGACAAGGTGGGGGAACAGGATAATAAGTTGGAGACCTTAGCATGCCATTTTGCAAAGCTAGGAGGGTACAAGCTGCTACAGATTAAGGTCTGAACACTTGTGGAAAAATCTGATTAGGATGCTGAGAGGTGGAATCCCTGGGAAAGTGAGGAGAGTGGAGAGGAGGGTATTGTGGTGATTGACAGTGGAAGAGACAAAGTGCCCCATGCTATATGACCTCTGATACAAAGGAAAATTTTAAATAGTAATTATCCTGACTTCTTTTTTTAATGTTTTATTTATTTTTGAGAGAGAGAGACAGAGAGAGAGAGAGAAAGAGAGACAGAGTGCGAGTGGAGGAGGGGCAGAGAGAGGGAGACACAGAATCTGAAGCAGGCTCCAGGCTCCGAGCTGTCAGCACAGAGCCTGATGCAGGGCTCGAACCCATGAACTGTGAGATCATGACCTGAGCTGAAGTTGGATGCTTAACCAACTAAACCACCCAGGTACCCCGCCCCCCCTCCCCCCACCCCCCCGACTTCTGATAATAGAGAAATATATCCCAACCCCCCTAGGAAAAAAATTTGCATTCTTTCTCTGTCCCTTAAGATTGTAAATCTCATCCTGTCTTTGAAAAGTAAACACCCCAGGAGATAACTAAAAGACTGCCCACGATTGCCTGAGACTGAAGAGAAAAAAGGGGAAATAGGCTTTGAAAAATACTACTACAGAAGCTACCTTGCCCCAAATCCATCCCACAGTTTCCAGAAGGTTACTTGTTAAGGGCAAATACAAATCATAAGTCCCCACAAATGTTAATGAAAAGTTTTAGCCAGGTAAGTGGGTAACCTTAACTTGTTCCATCTGATAAGTTTTAATATCAATAGTGTGCTCATGTAAAACTAAAACTTAATTTTCTTTCATCTGCTAAAAGAACAAAGTTTTCTTGTACTATTGATCTGTTCTTAATGAAGTCGTGAAAGGTTTTTCTTACCTTTTAAGTAATCTGCCTCGAAAACAAAGATTCTATGTTTTATCAAAATAATTTCCTGTGTTCAATGTTGTCTTTATGTCTTTGATTACTTAAGAAAACAGTATTCTCTATTGAAACAGCTAAGGTTTTGTAACGATGTAACTTTCTGTATTTGCTTTTGAAGTCTTTGTTACTGATTAAATGGACAACTAAGTATTGTTTCACAGTGATCTATGATTCTGTTTAATCAAGTGTTTTAAATTATTTTGATATTTTTAGGGGCGCCTGGGTGGCTCAGTTGGTTAAGTGTCTGACTTAGGCTCAGGTCATGATCTCATGGTTTGTGAGTTCAAGCCCACATTGGGCTCTGTGCTGACAGCTCAGAGCCTGGACCCTGCTTCAGATTCTGTGTCTCCCTCTCTCTCTGCCCCTCCCCCACTCGTGCTCTCTCTCTCTCTCTCTCTCTCTCTCAGAAATAAATAAACATTGAAAAAAATTAAAAATTCTTTCAATATTTTTGACAAATGTCACAAAAATCAAATTCTGAAGTTTTGTTTTTTTTTTTTATTTTTTCAACGTTTATTTATTTTTGGGACAGAGAGAGACAGAGCATGAACGGGAGAGGGGCAGAGAGAGAGGGAGACACAGAATTGGAAACAGGCTCCAGGCTCCGAGCCATCAGCCCAGAGCCTGACGTGGGGCTCGAACTCCCAGACCGCGAGATCGTGACCTGGCTGAAGTCGGACGCTTAACCGACTGCGCCACCCAGGCGCCCCTGAAGTTTTTTTTACTTCAAACTAACTTTGGGATTTTCTAGACGATCCCTGGAACATCTCAAAAGATGTGTTCTCTCCTTATAAAAGGAAGATATTAAACTAATTAGGCTTATTTGATATGTTAAATTACAAGGGAAGCATTGTCAAATAAGAAGTGATGCTGAACTTTCATTAGGTTATATTTATGTATGTTATATAAGTGCTCCAGAAATTGTATGAAATTTCTAAAACTCTGATATGTCCTGGTATAATGTTATCAATCATAATTTTAGTTATTTTTTTGTTTTATTTTTTATTTTTTAAAATTTACATCCAAATTAGCATATAGTGAAACAACGATTTCAGGAGTAGATTCCTTAATGCCCCTTACCCATTTAGTCCATCCCCCCTTCCCACAACCCCTCCAGCAACCCTCAGTTTGTTGTCCATATTTATGATTCTCTTCTGTTTTGTCCCCCTCCCTGTTTTTATACTATTTTTGTTTCCCTTCCCTATGTTCATTCTAGTTATTTTTTAAAGGATGTCACAGAAATAGCAAACTTTCCCCCAGATCTTTCTTACCACTTTTCTCAGACTCCTTCTCTCCCAGCAGAGCCTCAGAAAGCCTGTCACTCCCTGCCTTTTCTCCTGGGCCATAGCAACACTTTTCTTGGTGTGTCTTTTGCTACATATGCCCTTTTTGTATAAATAAAATATAATTTAGAATTGTTCTCTCAAAAAAAAAGAAAGAAAGAAAAAAAGGAAAAACTTTCCTTGTCAATTGGATTTTAATGAACTCTCATCAGATCTTTAATCATGACCATTTTGAAGTCTTTCGTCATCTACAGACAGTTATTCTTTTTCTGTACTGCTTTTTCAAAAGTGTTACTGCAAAAGTGTTCCTACAAAAGTGTTTCACCTTCAAGGAAATTCGCGGAAAAGACTCTAACAGGTACTGGTTTCTGGTAACTAAGAACTTGCCTTCACGTAGGAGGAACAACAATGGACCTTTCAAGTGCTTCCCTAAGGCTACTTGCACAGCCCCACAGTGTGTCATGGGAGGGTAGCCGGAGACCTGTCCCTGTTCTCTTTCCCCACATTGGGTAAAATGAGCCCATTACATTGATGATATAATGTTAACATGTGAAGATTTTCTTCTGCTGTAGGACACTCTACTGACTTTTCTGGAACATCTGTAAGAGGATGAGTCATTGAACCCACAGATAATTCAAGTCCCAGGCACAACGGTAGTTTTTGGAAGTTGTTTGGGTAAGATGCTCATTGTCTCAGACAATGAACTTGTGACAATGTCTTATGATTGATAAAATATAAGCCTATCCAACCCCTAAGAACATGAAAGAAATGCAAGCCTTTGTAGGAATTTTGGGTTTGGGGAGGACTTTTGTTCTCCACTTGGCACAGTGCCTTCCTTCATCCCTTATACTGCCTGGTAAAGAAAGGGCAGGTGTGGGACTGAGGATCAAAACAGCAAGACCCCTTTGAGAAGACAAAAATACTAATGAAGCAGATTAAAGCTATGGGAATCTCCCAAGCCTGTAGGGCTACCCATTGAGTTAGATATGACTCCAGGAGATATAGATTGGGTACTGTGGCAGAAGCAACAGGAGAGAGAACCCATAGGATTTTGGTCCCAGCTCTGGAAGGGGGCAGAAGCCCAACATACCCCCATAGAGTGACAGCTTCTAAAGGTATACACAGCACTCCTTCAGGTAGAGCCTCTCATGAAGAAAAACATATCATGGTAAGAACTTGCCTCCCTATCGAAGGGTAGGTTGAGAGTATGCTCCATCTACCCACCTCCGCCATGGTTCAAACCCCCACTTTGACTAAGTCACATGCCTATTTGTGACAGAAGAGTATCCCGTCTCTCAGCCCACTAGTTCTAGAAATGCAGGTGCTACTAGGCCCTTTAGAGTATGTAGATCCTCCAAATGCCCATGCCCCTACTCCTGTGGCAACTCTGCAGCCTGTAGAGTGGGAGTGTGGGTAATTCCTGTCGATGCCTGGTATACAGATGCCTAAAAACAGGACCAAGCCGGGGCGCCTGGGTGGCGCAGTCGGTTAAGCGTCCGACTTCAGCCAGGTCACGATCTCGCGGTCCGTGAGTTCGAGCCCCGCGTCGGGCTCTGTGCTGACTGCTCAGAGCCTGGAGCCTGTTTCCGATTCTGTGTCTCCCTCTCTCTCTGCCCCTCCCCCGTTCATGCTCTGTCTCTCTCTGTCCCAAAAAATAAATAAACGTTGAAAAAAAAAAATTAAATAAAAAAAAAACAAAAAAAAACAGGACCAAGCCACAGAAGCCATAAGGCTGAACTCAGCGTAGTTTGGTGATTGCTCATGAGCCCCAGCTGTTAACCCTTGGCACTGACAGTTGGGCTATTCTAAAGGGGTTAACCCTATGACTTGGACAATGGGAAGCCAAGTAGTGGATGATCATGAATAACCCTCTTGGGGTCAGGATAGGTGGAAAGGCATTTAGATTCACCTTTGAGAACCTGAGGCAGTCTTTTCAGTCTTCTACATCCTCGGTCATAAGGCACTGACACCCCCTGGCATTCAGGCAGCTGATGCCCCAGCTTGAGTACAAGCTCTAACAACAGACTCTTCAATAGATATAACAGATTAGGTGCATAGCAAGAGTGGCCACCATAGCACCCATGTGGGGTGGCATATTGCCCTTGAAATGCAGTGACTTGGTCAATGCAATAGCAGCATGTCCCTGTATGTTCTAAACAGTGCCCAAGGCAGCTGCTGATAAAAGTCTGAGAACATCCATGGGAGTTTTCAACTGGTGAGAGATTAGCAAATTGATTATATTGGTCTCCCTTCCTCTGAGTGAAGGTTCTAAATATGCCTTTGTTTGTATGGACACTGCATCTGGCCTAAGATTTCCCCCATCACTGTGCAAACCAGGCTGCCACCATTAGGGGATTAGAAAAGCTGCATAAGTACAGATACCCTCATTGACTAGACAGTTATGGGGGTCACAGTCCAAAGGTCATAATGTGCAAGATTGGGCAAAAGAATGTGGCATTCAACAGAGGTTCCATCTCCCCTGATGGAAGCAGCAGGACTGATAGAAAGGAAGAATGGAATATTAAAGCAGCAGATTAAATTACTAACAAGTAGGGGTGTGCCTGGCTGTCTCAGTTGGTGGAACATGCAACTCTTGATCTTGGGGTCATGAGTTCAAGCCCCACATTGGGCATGAAACCTACTTGAAATTAAAAAATTTTAAGTGAAATAAATTACTAACAGGTAAAACCACATTGGCCAGGTGAACTAAAGTACTGTTGTAGCCTTTAAAACATTAATGATCAACCAGTAGGGCCTGTTGCCCCCTATGCCAGTCAGGGGACAATTTCTAGGTACCCAACACTAATAAGGTATGGAAGTCATAGGAGACAGCCATTGCCCTAACTTTCACCATAGATCAGCATGCTGTGCTGCTCAGAACACACCTAGGAAAGGCATTACCTACTGGAATTTGTGATGGGACATTTCACCAGGATGGTCAAGTTCCTAAAATTTCCAATCTACCTTTCCTCAAGGCCAGGTGGGCACATTCTGTTTTCCACTAGTATGATCATCTGGCCACCATCCTTGTCCCCTCCATTGGTCTGGAGGGTGTTATAGCATGTATAGAAACCTTACTAAATTCACCCAACAAAATGATAGCAAAGTCTTCATTTTATTTAATACTGCAATGTCTCTAATGAAAAAACTGTCCTCCAGAAAAAGATTGCCTTGGACATTACTGCTTTGCAAAGAGGCACCTGTGCCATTATCCAGTGTTGTGTGTTCATACCTGATGAGTCTGCTAATGTATCACCCTTATTAAATCACATGAGTGTACAAGTGAATGTCTTGAGTGACCCATCCCCAAGCCTATAGGAATTAATAACTCAGTGGCTTGGGTCATGGGGTTCTTGGTGGAAAAAACTTGAGGAATTATCTTAATCTGGGTTTCCTTTTGCATGTGCCCATACTGTTGCTGTGGGTGTCTGCCTACAATGCAGCCAGATAGCCTCCAAAGGAGCCTCTTCCATGCTAGTGATACCTCTTGCTGACTGATCAGGGCCCATTTCAGAAGAGGGGCATGTGTAAGATTATAAGAGCCAGTCACAAGGGCTGGAATGTTGGAGGAGGTCATCAAGAGGACATGACTTCCAGTTGATTCGTGAGCTGGACCCAGGCAATGAGAGGCTCCTCACCTCTCCTGTCCTTGGAATGTACACTCTGTCCACCATTCTCACAGTGGGAGCCATTTTCAAGGATGCAGAATTCAGAGTAGTGTGTCAATATATGGCTGGTATATGTGACTGAACCTAGTTAAGGCCTCTGTAAACTTAAGATCCTGGCTGGCAGGTGTGGAGATCTCATCTTGCAGTCACCCAAGACAAGCCTCATAGATAATTTCCCTTGCTTATTAAACTTACCACCTACCAATCAGAAATAGTCTGCCTCTTTCTTTGGTCTCTCCTTGCCCTCTGTGTACAGGGGCCAGCTAGCAAACCAAAATCATCCCTAAGTGATGAAAAGATATATGGGACCTTCTTGCCTGTAAAGTGCTGAAAATGTTCAGGGGTGAAAAGGTCCTGATCCCTTTTGGACGCTGGAGGTGCTTGTTCTCTCACCTCCCAAGAGAAATGGCTAGACTTCACCAGGATATATATAATTGGGCAGCTTTGTTATGTAGTCCATGAAGCTACCCCTTTCTCAGTATTCAGAGGCCCCCAAGTCCAAGCAGGTGCCGTAAATTCTGAATCATGTCCTCTTACAATTGATCAAGTTACCAAACCAGACCTGATCTTCACATTTGAGAAAGAAGAGCCTTGGATGGCAGAAAAACCTAAAGTTGCATAGGTAAGTGAGAACTAGGAAGACTAGGGATGGTGCATGGAAGGTTCCAGCTGGTGAGGGAGGTTTCTTCGACATGCCATCAACATACCTTTGGTCTTCCTTAAAGGAGAGGAGGTAGGCCTCCAATGATTGTAGGACGTGGGTGTGAACCCCTCACAGATTAAATGACCTTTCCACATCCATCCCTCCCCCCTCCCCCATATTCCTTACTTAGCTTTGAGAAAGAACCATGCCTGCCTTCTTTGTCCTCAGAATCTTGTAGCTGCCTCTTTCAGCTGGAACAAGCCCTTCTAGGTCATACTCCCTTTCCGTGGCCTTTTCATTTTCTAACCCTCCAGTTATCACCTGTCCCTTTTCTTATGCATTCCAGCACCTATATCTGTCCTTCACTTTGTGACCTGTTTCTTCTTCCTTCTCTCACCCTTGTGAGAAGCCCCAAGCTGTTTTCTCCCTGTTTTACAATCAGATTCCACCCCACCTACATGTAAACTCCTTTCAAGGATCTCCATTACATGGCCCCATCTGTTAGTCTTCTGTTCCCCAAAATTGAAGCCATGGTGTTTTCTAGTTGATGGCAGTACAAAGAAAAAGTTTCTGTGTTTGAGCTTATATTTAGCAGCCTTGCAAAATTCACTTAAGTCTATTTCTAGATGCTTTTGGGTTTTTGTGTGTGTGTGTGTGTGTCATCTGTAAAAATTGAGAGCTTTATTCCTTTCATGACTCCTCTCCTGTCTTGCTATATTTCATGAAGGCCTCCAGTAGAGTATAGTGTTGAATAGAAGTGGGCACAAGAAGCCCCCTAGTCTCATTCCTAATCTCAGGGGGAAAATTTTTACTGTCACCATTAAGTTTTTGTTTTCTTAATACACCCTTTATCAGACTAAGCAAATCCGTCCTATGCTAGTTTGCTAAGAATTTATATATGGATGGGTATTGAATTGTATGAGATCCCCTTTTCTGCATCTATAGAGATTACATGATTTTCTCCATGAATTACATTGACTAAATGATCTTCATTGGCATAAAGTTTTTTCATAATTTCCTAATTTTTTTAATGTTTATAAAATCTGTAGTGAAGTCCACTATATCATTCCTAATCTGAAAATTTGTGTTTTCCCATTTTTTTTCTTGATCAGTCTAGGGTTTCTCACTTCTATTAATCTTTTCAAAGAATTCCCCTTTGATTTTCACTTATTGCTTGTCCTCTAGAGGACATGAAAACAAGTATGATGGAGGAAACTCCTTAGTGTTAAGCATAGATAGGAAGCTAGAAGCTTGAGATATACCAAAACTCATAAGGTGTGAAGTATAAAGAATGAGTAAGCAAGCTGCTTTTGAAGCACAGGCAGAATTCATAAGATGTGTTAAATACAGTTGGCAAGTAAGTTAGTAGGTGATAGGATACACTAAAGATAAATAGAATGGAATATATGATGGAACAAACAAGTGTTAAAGATAGTAAGGAATGCAAAGACTAGGTCATAAGGTATCCTAACACCTGAGCCAACAGCTAAGTTTTACTTAAATTCACCACTAGTTGGTGACGCTCAGTATTGTTCCATGGATCACAGATAAAACCCGGGACTGTGCAGGAAGCTTTTGGTGAGTTACAGTGGAGGCAAACAGGGTATGTCAATGCCCCTGAGCATTTTCAGTCTGACCAGGCCCCTTGTTTCAACTTCAAACTCTGGTCCTCATAATCCAGGAGGCTGATGCAAGAGATAGGGAAACACAAAGGGAGAGCAAAGATAAGGTGTATGAACATTACATAACAAAGGATTCAGGAAATGTGGTCCTTCACCCTGTTTGTATCCTATTCTAAACTTACCCATCTCTTCCCCTTTGCTTCTTGGTGGGTTTTTAAATACATATATCTTAGTGTTTTTAAACTGACAATAAGCCACATGCCTTGAGCATTTTATTTTGGTCTGTGAGCCCTTCTATTCTAAGACCCCTGGGATAGCTTGCCTGGTAGTATATATTGGAGTCCATCACTGTATCAAGGGAATGTCTCATATTAACAATTTCCAAAGGATGAGGTGAGAAAAGATCATAATTCACAGCTGTGGACAGTTTGTCTTATTTACTAAAGAAATAAGACAATATGAAGTAACTGGTTAAAATATTGGGGGCCCAATACTGATCTGGGTGGTTATAGGGCCAATCAAGGGTCACAGGACCGATCTTAGGGATTCCAGGGTAGTCTTGAGGGTCCTAGGAAACAAGTTGAAGAAACATCATTATGTATATCATTTTAGAGATTTTAGCTAAAGCAAGAAGACAAATAACTGGCATAAATAATGGGAGACAGGATTCAGGGCTGGCCTATGGGCACAGCAGAGCTGATTTGGGGGTACATTTGTGATAGGGCCTCTCCCTCTCCCACTGTATACAAATAAGAACAAGAACATAGAACATGGAAGGGACATTTGTTGAGCACTGTGTCCCAAGCATGGGCTGTTCCCATCCTGTATACCTGTAATCACCGTGGGGTCCTCAGGGCAGCGCCTCTTTGTGCAGAAACCTGTGACCACCTCCTGCCTCCTCCACTCAGTCCTCACCAAACCCCTATCACCAATACCATCAGATCCCGCGTCACTGAGACCCCAAAACCCTACGGCCCAACACAAGTCCCTGTTACGACAGATCCAGTGGTCTGTCCCTCGCTGATACCCATATTCTTCCTCTTCACACTTGCTAATGGTCTGCCATATTTTGCTGCTTGTCTGACTGCTCTTTACTCTGCCCCGCTCACCATCATTCCCACTAGGTTTTCTATCCCAACTTACTCCACTCTATCCGCATTTTCAACCCACTTTCTGCCCATTCACTCAAACTACTCACTCCCACTCTTCCCAGCATTACTCATATTGACTTATATTCTACTCTTCTCCAGTAACTCACCCCACTGGCTATTTATACAATTTTCTCCTACTCTTCCCTGTTTGCCCCCACTCTGCCCCCTCATTACTCCATTCCTTCACACCTGGCCCTTCCTTACCCTCTTCTATTTTCCCCTAATTCCAACCCACTTATCCACATCCTGCTGTTCACCCCCACCCTTTCCCCCTAGGTCCATGCCCCATTCACTTCCACTCACACACATGGCCCATTCGTTTGCCATCTGTGCCCCAGGAAGCAGTTCATAATCAACCTGGAATGGTAAGATCTGACCCCTATCCACGCCCCACTTCAGGATGACCTGAAACCCCAGGAATATTCTTTATTTAGCGGGAAGATGAAATGCTTCATTTTTAGTGCCTTTGGGCATCATTCTCTCAGCAGACTACCAGAAGTAAGTAAGTCAGTCCCACATTTCTTCCAAGCTCTTTCTCCCTGGAAAGGCACTAAATGTGACATATCTGACTCACATAGCTCATAAAAAGTGAGTCCATGCTTCATTTTCTTGCAGGATAATTTAGGGGAAAAAACAAGGCTTGGAAGGGCACAGGCATGGTCCCAGAGGTCTGATTCATTCACCTGTTTTGTTAAATCCAAACACTGACCATGCCCAGTTTTACATAGCTTGGGTTACCCAGTTCCACCAGAGATAGCCCCAGTGAAAAGCCACAGAATCATGAGGGCCACAAATATGGTCACACAGCTGGACCTCTTCTTCTGGAGCAGACATACTGTTACCTGGTCTTTGGCTGTGTCCATTCAGACCATGGTTCTCAATATGTCACCAGCAGCAGTCTGACCTAGGGGGCAAGCTACCCAATTTCCTTGTGTACTCATGATTTTATCACTTATAATACAAATACGCAAACACAAATGAAATCTACATCATTGTGGTAAGATATGGAAAGACAATGGTGGGCTTTGTTAGAGAATATTTTCAGATGTCTCTGTGCACACTAAATAAGAACGTATTCCAGTCTTGGGGTGCCAGAGTGGCTCAGTCAGTTGCATGTCCGACAACTGACTTCGGCTCAGGTCATGATCTCATGGTTTATGAGTTCAAGCCCCACACTGGGCTCTGTGCTGACAGCACAGAGCCTGCTTTGGATTTCAGTCTCAATTATTTCAGGTTTACATGATGTGGTCCCAGCTGACCTAAGAATCACCTTATTTGACCCCCTCAGGAAAGTAATGCCTGTGTACCTTTGGAACTGGCTAGATATCTGTTTTTCTGGCAGATTATTCACTCAAAAAATTTAACTCCACATTGAACATATATGTATTAAATGCTATGAAATTCTGGGGTGCTTGGGTGGCTCAGCTAGTTGAATGTCCAACTTCGGCTCAGGTCATGATCTCATGGTTTGTGAGCTCGAGCCCCACATAGGGCTTGCTGCTGTCAGCACAGAACCCGCTTCAGATCTTCTGCCCACCCCCGGCCCCTTCCTCGTTGGTTCTCTCTCAAAATAAATAAGCTTCTTTAAAAAATGTTATGAAATCCTATATTTAGAATATAACTTCATTATCACAGCTGTGGAACAAAATATGCATTTTAAAAAGTTTTATTTATTGAAAAGGTAGTACATCCACATAGCACGATTTTCAAAAATTATGAAAGGACATACACAGTTGTCTCCCTCCCAACTCCATTCCCCCAGCCACCCATTTCCCCTTCCCTTTCCCAGAGGTAATAGGGTTGCCAGCTTCTCATGTATCTTCCCAGAGATAGTTTATGCATATATGCTCAATTATGTACTTGCCATTTGTTCTTTTTATGTACGAATGGTAGCATATTATATTCACTGTCCTGCACCCTGCTTTTTGCACCTAATGATGTATGTTGGAGATCTTCCACATCACTGCCCAAATGATGCCCAGGTTCTCTTTCTACATTTATTCATTTTGTCTACCTGGGAGTTTGTTATATAAGCATGCTGAGATTCCAGGATCCAGACCCGTCATCTGGACAGCTTCCAACCTCTTGTTTTCACAAACAGTGCACCAGCAAGTATCTGTTGTGTTCATCGTTTTGTACATGCATGAGTATATACATTCCTAGAAGTGGAACTGCTGGCTCAAAGCCATTGCATTTGTGGTTTTCGTTACTTTGGAATCATTTTTGTTTGAATAGGAGTTTTTCCTGGACGTGCTGTTTGATAAGAAGCCAGGGCCACGTTCTAGGCAGGTAAGAGTTTTTCTTACAATTGGGATGGTTTTTTTTTTCTCCATTTGCTATTTCTTTTAGAGTTGATTTCTCCAGTCAGTAAACAGGTGCAGCTAAAGTGTTCTTCACAAGGAACACTCCCTTCTCTTGCCCCAGCCCCTGCCAAGTGCTCCTCTCAGGAGTACAGACTACTTTCTACAAATATGGCTTGTCTGAGCGATTCCTTGTCGAGGCCTCTGTCTCTCCTCAGACCCCAAGTGGGTCTAGGAAACATCCTATCTCCCACCTGCCCATGCCCTCTGCTACTCTTGTGGATGTATGTGGTCTTACACTCAGAGTATATCCTAAACCTCAACTAAGAGTCCTTCCCAGTGCTGTCTCACATCTGCAGCCTTGAGTGTTCTCTCTAAAATCTGCTGCACCACTGCTTGCTTCCCTCTGCCTCTGGCAGCACTCCCATCAAGGTTTTAGCTATCTCCTCATTTTGTTAGATACAGAGATTATACTTCTGCTTTTTATCCTGGTAGTTTCTGGGTGAAGAATGAGATGAAAAAAAGAGAGGCTGGCTTTATTCCCCATATTTAAACCAGAAGTCCGAACATACTTTTAAAATGTTAACTAAATTGACAAAAACTTCCTTCAGTGAACATTAACATTTAACAGGCACCACTGATATACTCTCTAATGTGCAATGAGCTTTGACTTCCGGCCGTGGCCTTTTCCGTGGGCTTTCTTTCCCGTATGTGTTCTCTGATGTACGATAAGGTTTGATTTTTGGGTAAAGGCTTTCCCACATTCTGTACACTTGTAGGGTTTCTCTCCAGTATGAGTTCGCTGGTGTACAGTGAATGTGGATTTTTCTCTGAAGGCTTTGCCACACTCAGAACATGCATAGGGTTTCTCTCCTGTGTGTGTTCGCTGATGTATTATGAGCTGTGACTTTTGACTAAAAGCTTTCCAACATACGGGACATTCATAAGGTTTCTCTCCTGTATGAATTCTCTGATGTATAATGAGCTTGGACTTTTCTCGGAAGGCTTTGCCACATTCATTACATTTATATGGTTTTTCTTCTGTATGAGTTCTTTGATGTATAATGAGGTATGATTTCTGGGAAAATGCTTTTTCACATTCACTGCATTCATAGGGCTTCTCTCCTGTGTGACCCCTCTGGTGTAGCATAAGATAGGATTTCTGAGAGAATGCTTTCTCACATTCATTACATTCAAAAGGTTTCTCTCCTGAATGGGTTCTCTGATGTACACCAAGGTTTGATTTTTGGGTGAAGGTTTTCCCACACACATCACATTCATAGGGTTTCTCTCCTGTATGAGTTCTCTGATGCACGATGAGGGTTGACTTCTCATTGAAAGACTTCCCACATTCGGTACATTTATGAGGTTTCTCTCCTGTATGAGTTCTTTGATGTATAATGAGAGTTGACTTATCACTGAAAGTTTTCTTACACTCATTACATTCATGTGGTTTCTTTCCTGTATGAGTACTATGATGTATAATTAGATCAAGCTTCTGTATGAAAGATTCCCCACATTTAGTGCATTCATAAGTTTTCTCTCCTGTATGGGTTTTCTGATGGACAATGAGGTTTGACTTCTGTGTGAAGGCTTTTCCACATTCGTTACATTCATAAGGCTTCTCTCCTGTATGAGTCCTGTAATGTATGATAACAGTTGACTTTTCTCTGAAGGCTTTTCCACATTCTGGACACTCAAAGGGTCGCTCTCCTGTATGACTTCTCAAATGTATAATGAGCTGAGATTTTTGGCTAAAGGCTTTTCCACATTCAGTACATCCAAAGGGTTTCTCTCCTGTGTGAGTTCTCCAATGTACAATGAGGTGTGACTTCTTGCTGAATGTTTTCCTACATGCAGTGCATTCAAAGGGTTTCTCTCCATTTTTAATTCTCTCTTGTAGACTAAGACCTTTCTTTCGCCTCAGGGCCTTCCCACATTCTTTATATCCATGGGGTTTTACTCCAGGAGTTGTTTTCTCATACTCAGTGTGGAAGAATAATTTTGCACATCCATTATCATGTTTCTTTCCTACAGAACTTCTGGTAAATAGGTCTAAATTATCTACCATATTATTTCCAAATGACTCATGTTTATGGGATCTTTGTATTGAAGCCACAAAGTTTGTACTAAGATGAAGTACATTTCCAAATTCATTATAGTCAGGGCCAGTCCTGGTGAAAATTGTTGTCTTGTCAGGGAATCCAATTTGCATCAACAAATACCTATCTTGGTCATCCTGGTGCTGTCTCTCAATCTGTTCATCAACTTGATAGGCTTCTAGAAGGAAGTACAATAAACCATTTTTGTAACTTAACATTATGTAATGGAACTTCTTTAAAAATCCCCTACCATATAAAAGCCAATACTATTTTTGTTTGGGTGCAAAAATGTGATTTTATTAAAGCATGGGGAGAGCTGATATAATTATCTCATTTTATGAGTTCCTAGAGAGAATTTTGATGGTCAAATCCTGTTCTTTCACTAAACTCCCACCTCCTAGTCTTTTTGTTACCAAAAACAATCTTACCTTGATATCTCAGTCTTTCTTACTTTTACTTCATCTTCTACTTTTACATCATCTCTGATTTCCATCAATTCTGGGGACTTTATCACCCTTCATTTATCATATGAACTCTTAACTGTACCAACTTACACTATTTCTAACTAGGTAGAAATACAACAGTGTGATTAGTGGACTCAAATTTTACAATCCTGCATCCACATTCTTAGTGAATAGGATAAAGATCTAGAAAGATTAGCCTTACAAAAACAAAGATCACCTTAAAGATCTCTGCCCAATCTGGAGTCATCCAAGCTTGCAGTTTGTCAACACCACCTTCTGCTCCTATCTACATTATTTTCACTAAAAACCCTTCCTCATGTTCTATCACTCACATAGCCCAGTCTTCCATATTTTGCTATGATCAGAATATCGATAACTTTCAAGGAGCAATTCAGTCTTTTCACAAAAGCTTACTCTGATCTTCCTATATAATTTTTGTTAATTTCTAGGGTAGTCATCTGTACCACTCATTTAGACAGTTAAAGTTGCAAAGCCTTGCCTTAAATATACCATATTTCACCAATTGCAAGATGCATATTATTTCACATTTTAACATCTCTGAATCCAGATGTACCTTATAATCAATGACATGTCATAAATTAATTGGTGGCAATTTTTCTTAGTGGTATGTATTAAATTTAATTGGATCTTGGGGCACCTGGGTGGCTCAGTCAGTTGAGTGGCTGGCCAACTCTTGATGTGGGCTCAGGTCATGATCCCAGGGTTGTGGGATCAAGACTCGTGTTGGGCTCTGCACTGAGCATGGAGCCCACTCAAGATTCTCTCCCTCCCTCTGCCCCTCTCCCTCACTCACACACTCTCTAAAATTAAATTTAAAAAAATCAACTGGATCTTGAAGTCAATAAAATATGGTAAATACTTTTTGCATATATACTGAATTTTAATCATTTTTGTAGTTTAAGTTTTTCCTACCTTCTCCTAAAATTCTGTATGAAAATTATCAAATGTACAAAAAAGATGAAAGAGTAAAAAAAAGACTCATATTACCATTTAGATTTAACAATGATAACACTTACAATAGTAATACTGAAGTTTAAAATGGATCATGTTCCTATGACATCCTTAATTATATTAGCAAAGCACTAGTTCTTAACCAGGCATGAACATCAGAATCACAGGAAAAGCTTTTATAAAATACATCTGATGGGACCCAAGCTCCACCAAGCATCTACTGAATCTGGACCTCATTAGGTGGTAAGAAGCAGCATAGTTAGGGTCATAAGCTCTCTAGCCCAGGATCAAATCCTGGCTCAACCATTCACTTGCTCTGTGACCTGAGCAACTTACCTAATCTATTTGTATTTTATTTCCCATCTGGAAACAGGAGTTGTAATAGTGCTTATTCAAATGTTGATAGGATTAACCTGCTTATAACAGGGCATGCATGGCACATAGGAAGTACTTTCAACTGTTTGCTAGAACAACTGATGCTACTACTACAATAACAACTACTATTATGATTAAGAGCCACTATACTCCTATAAGAAGAAATAAGGAATATGTCAATATATTCAACATGTTCTTCACCATTAAGTGAAAAAAAGGTGAATAAAACTGTACATAATAGGCTACCATTTTTCTAAAGAAAGAAATATATAAATATATATTTATATGGGCTCATCATATAAACAATGGAAGACTATACCTTTAAATTTTAATAAATGATTACTTATAGGAAAAAGGAAGGAAGAGAATGAGATGGAGGGAAAGCAGCTGAACTTCTTTAAATATACCTTGTTTTCTAGATTTGACTTTGGAACCAAGGCAATATTTTATATAATCATAAAGCAAAACTGAATTTAAAAGGCTTCCATAATAATAATTATACCCTCATCTGTATTTCCAAACAACCATGCTGAAAAGTCTTGATTCTTAATGGCACCAACGTGATTACCTCAATTAATTGAAACCACTATAGACATTTAGCAGTTTCAGAATAATACTAACAATATTACCATCAGATGTTAAGATTAACAAAGTAAAAACCTTTAAGCAGAGAATTTGATTTGGAAATACCAATTTGAACAGATGATATACTTTAAAATCTTTTTTTTTAAAACATAGTTCCTAGCTTTGTCAATAAAAAGGCCTAGAAACAATTCCATAATGTCTAAATTGTGGTCTGAAAACACTTTTTACCCCTAAAAAACCAGGGATCCTTAGAGAAATGGCTGATTCCAGGCCGGAGATGGAAAATATATAAAATGAGCCTGGAACATCTTGTAATAGAAAGCAAGGAAGCAAAGACTCAGGAGCCAACTTGAAAGGGTTTCCACTGGCCAGAGACAGGGCAGTTTGATTCACAGTAAGAATAAGGCAGTGGATTAAAAAATAAAATATGGATCCTCAAAAAGGACATATTAGTCACCTTTTGAATGATGCTACAAAACCAACTCCTTATTTTTTAAAACTGGTAAATATATGGAAAAACATATGCAACTCATATGGAACTCATGGAACTAACATGTAACCAAATAATAGATGAAGGGCAATCCTCTTTATAGAAATATTCCAGCTAATCAACAAAGAAGGAATGATAGAATATCACCACCTTGCAAACATTAATGAATAGATCTGAGCAATAATCACCGATAACTCATCATTACAATAGACAACCATGCCTCCTGATGGAAGGATGTTATACCAGCTAGGAAGTAAACTTGCTAAAAGAAAACATAAAACCCTGAATCTGATCAAATTTCAAAATCTAACCACCAATTTACAAGAAAAACAAGGGACAGAGGAGTATGTTAAATACCACCATAGGGGACTTAGCAAAGTCCAGAATGTGGGAAACTAAAAGACAACCAGTTACTTTATAAAAATAAAAGAGGAGGGGCGCCTGAGGTGGCTCAATTGGTTAAGCATCCAACTCTTGGTTTTGGCTCAAGTCATGATCTCATGGTTCATGGGATCAAGCCTCATATCATGCTGTGCGCTGATAGCACAGAGCCTGCTGGGGATTCATTCATATTCTTTCTTTCTCAGTTCACACTGTACTTTCCCTGTTTCAGACCTAGAATCAGTAGCTTCTCCAAGGATGTTCGATTCCTTTTTAGTGGGGAATGGTATTGAGAAATCAGCATCTAGGTGCTGGGTGTGCTTATAGCTACTTGGATTCTTATTTCTTATAACCTACAAATGATTCCTGTCCATCTTTTTTTCCCTTTTATTTCTTTAAAGTTTACTTATTTACTTTTGAGGTATAGAAGAGATAGTGCGCCACATTTTGTATGGTTCCATTTATATGAAATTTCCAAAATAGGAAAAACCATAAAGGCAGAAAGTAGATCAAGTGCCAGGGGCTGGGGGAAGGAAGAAATGGACACTGACTGATAAGGGGTAAGGGTTTCTTTTTGGGGTGACGATAATGTTCTAGAATTAGATAGTGGTGATAGTCTCATAACTGGGTGAATATCCTAAAAATCACTGAATCTGCAGACTTCAAAAGAGTGAATTTTATGGTCTGTGCATTATATCTCAATAAAGCTATTTTTTAAAAAAGATAATCAAGATTTTTTAGGAGAGCAAATGTGATAGGAATATCTAAAATGAATGGAATCAGGTAATCCAATATGGAATTAGAGCCTTTGTTCCTAGGCCTGTGACTAATGTGGGTCCGGCTTTAGATAAGGCAGCAAGGGAAATGAGAATGGGAGAAGTGGCAGGGCTTAGGGGCAGGGACATGCAGCTAAGACACTTCCATGCCGGGAAAAGGAGCTGTGCAGAAATTTGTGGGTGAGCACTAACTTAAGGGGAGTGGTCTGATGAGTATGGGATAAGGGTGAGGATGTCAGTCTTATGTCTGAGATATTCATGTCCCTAACTAACAACATCAAATGGTCACAACCTTTCTCAAGACATTCCTGAAAGCCCTTTCAGAGGTCCTTACTCCTGGGTGACAAGGTGGCACTTAGTGTCACCGTGTCTGAGTCAATCCCGCTTACCTGGAAAGTCCCAAATTGAGATTTTTGTCTCTGCCAGGCATGGCTCTTCTACCTCCAATTTGAGGATGAGGTCTGGTTTGGTAACCTGCTGCCCTGCTAATGAGAAATGACAGTGACACCTCCTTGGTCTTCAGAGCCTCTGAGAAAGAAGAAGGTGGAGTGTGGGGCAGCACAAGAGACCTATCAATTGACATAATGGTCAAGTCAAACCACTTCACCTGGGTTTTGAGTTCACAAACACCCTGTCAGGAAAGCAAAGGGGGGAAAAGGAACTTTGATCCCCAGAATTCAATGTCAAACTTTTCAAGCAGTTCAGAGGTCTTACAAGATTTCAAAATTGAGAAAGGATACACCCTCTGTCAGAGACAATCACAAACAGCAAAGTTACCTGAGGAAGCCATTCTTACCCACAGAGACCAGGTTGCTATAGGTCTCTAGCATCACTTCTCTGTACAGAGACTTCTGTGAAGGGTTCAGGTACTGCCACTCCTCGTGGGTGAAATCCACAGCCACATCCTCAAATGTCACGAGTCCCTGTAATTGTACATTCCTTTTATTCTAAAATACTGACCACCGGGTGAGGAGGATGAAAGGAACTTCTTTTTTTTTTTTTTTTTTTTTAAATTTTTTTTTTGCAACGTTTATTTATTTTTGGGACAGAGAGAGACAGAGCATGAACGGGGGAGGGGCAGAGAGAGAGGGAGACACAGAACCGGAAACAGGCTCCAGGCTCTGAGCCATCAGCCCAGAGCCCGACGCGGGGCTCGAACTCACGGACCGCGAGATCGTGACCTGGCTGAAGTCGGACGCTTAACCGACTGCGCCACCCAGGCGCCCCGGATGAAAGGAACTTCTGATTGGGTTCCCAGTTCATGGTGATGACTTAATACAAGAGGCCTACATTGCTGGAAAATCACAAATCATGGTAGAAAAACTACTCCATCAAATATATGGAATATTCTCTAAGTATATCGAATATACAAAAGAGATTGTGGTATTCGCACAAGGATAGACAAATAGTCCAGTAGAACTAAAAATAGAATCCAGGGGCACCTGGGTGGCTCAGTCGGTTACGCGTCCAACTTTGGCTCAGGTCATGATCTCATGGTTCTTGAGTTCGAGCCCGATTCAGGTTCTATGCTGACAGCTCAGAGCCTGGAACCTGCTTCAGGTTCTTTGTCTCCCTCTCTCTCTGTCCCCCCCCCAAAATAAATAAACATTAAAGAATTTTTAAAAAATCCAAATGTGTATGGATACCTGAGTTATGAAAAAGTTGGCCCTACAAAGCAGTGGGGAGAGGATGAGCTTTTCAAATAAATGTGGCTGGATTACTGGATATCTACATGGGGGGAAAAAAAATCACACTTAGCCACTAACTCACTATACACAAAAATCAACTACAGATAAATTGTAAATCTAATGTGAAAGATAATACAATAAGGTGGCTAGAAAACAATAAAGGAAAATGTTTTCATAGTCCTGGGGTAGGGAAAGAATTCTAAAACAAGATGTGAAAAGAGCTACTCATAAAGAAAAGGCTTTAAAATGTTACAAGATTAATAGCACCGCAGTCAGGGAAATACAAATCAAAACCACAATGAGATATCACCTCAGCCTGTCAGAATGGCTAAAATTAACAACACAAGAAACAACAGGTGTTGGCAAGGATATGGGGCAAGGGTGGTAGGAATGTAAACTGGTGCAGCCACTCTGGAAAACAGTAGAGAGGGTCCTCAAAAAGCTAAAAATAGAACTACTCTATGATCCAGCAATTGCACTACTAGCTATTTACCCAAACAATACAAAAATACTAACTTGAAAGGGATACATGCACCTCAATGTTTATACCAGGATTATTTACAATAGCCAAATTACGGAAAGAGCCCAAATGTCCACTGACTCATGAATGGATAAGGAAGAAGTGGTATGTATATATATATATATGACAGAATATCACTCAGCCATAAAAAAGGATGAAATCTTGCCATTTACAACATGGATGGAACTAGAGTTATGCTTAGTGAAATAAGTCAGAGAAAGATAAATACCATATGATTTTACTCATACATGGAATTTAGAAAACAAAATGAATGATGAAAGGAGAAAACAAAAGAGGGAAAGAGGCAAGCCAAGAAAGACTTTTGACTATAGAGACCAAACTGACGGTTATCAGAGGGGAGGTGGGTGCAGGGATGGATGAAATGGGTGATGGGGATTTAAGGAGTGCACTTGTGATGAGCACTGGATGTTGTATCTAAGTGTTGAATCACTAAATTGTACACCTGAAACTAATATTACACTGTATGTTACCTAACTGGAATTTACATTTTAAAAAGGTACAGGGCACCTGGGTGGCTCAGTTGGTTAAGCATCCGACTTTGATTCAAGTCATGATCTCATGGTTTGTGGGTTCGAGCCCTGCATCGGGCTCTGTGCTGACATCTCAGAACCTGGAGCCTATTTCAGATTCTGTCTCCCTCTCTCTCTGCCCCTCCCCTGCTTGCACTCTCTCTCTCTCTCTCTCTCTCTCTCTCTCTCTCTCTCTCAAAAATAAAGAAACATTAAAAAAAATGTTTTTTAAGTACAAAAGTAAAAAGGCAAGCTTTAAATGGGAAGACTAGGGGCGCCTGAGTGGCTCAGTCGGTTGAGCGTCCGACTTCAGCTCAGGTCACGATCTCACGGTTCGTGAGTTCGAGCCCCGCGTCAGGCTCTGGGCTGATGGCTCAGAGCCTGGAGCCTGCTTCCGATTCTGTGTCTCCCTCTCTCTCTGCCCCTCCCCCATTCATGCTCTGTCTCTCTCTGTCTCAAAAATAAATAAACATTAAAAAAAAATTTTAAATGGGAAGACTATCTGCTACACTCAAAAGTGATAAAGGGGGCGCCTGGGTGGCTCAGTCGGTTAAGCATCCGACTTCAGCTTAGGTCATGATCTCACGGTTCATGAGTTTGAGCCCCACGTCGGGCTCTGTGCTGACAGCTCAGAGCCTGGAGCCCACTTGGATTCTATGTCTCCCCCCCTCTCTCTGTCCCTCCCACACTCACTCTCTGTCTCTCACTCAAAAATAAATAAACATTAAAAAGTGATAAAGGGATCTTATCTGGAACATAACAAAAGTCCTACAAATCAATAAGAAACACACAACACAGAAAACCAGAGAAGAGATGTGAATATGTACTTCACTAAAAAGAAAACCTCAATGACCTATGAACATAAGAAAACGTACTCAACCCCATTAGCACTCAGGCAACCACTTAAATGTACTCAATGCAATTAGCACCCACATAAATGAAGTTTTAAGCATGCTGAGACACTACTATGCCCCCACTAGAAAGGTTATATAATTAGGGGCGCCTGGGTGGCTCAGTCGGTTAAGCGTCCGACTTCGGCTCAGGTCATGATCTCGTGGTTTGTGAGTTCAAGCCCCGCATCGGGCTCTGTGCAGACAGCTCAGAGCCTGGAGCCTGTTTCAGATTCTGTGTCTCCCTCTCTCTCTCTGACCCTCCCCCGTCCATGCTCTGTCTCTCTCTGTCTCAAAAATAAATAAACGTTAAAAAAAAAAAATTTTTTTTTAAAAAAGAAAGGTTATAATTAAGCAGACTAAAATATTGTAAGATTGTGTTGAAATGAGAACTCTCACATACTTAGTAGGAATATAAACTGGCAGAGTTGCTTAGGGAAACAGTTTGACACTGTTTACTAAAGTTAACGATTTCCATGTTATGACCCAGCGATAGTAGAATTTACTTCTAGGTACACGGCTTAAAGAAAATCATGCACATATGCTCTAGAAAACAAGTACAGGGATGTTCACACAAGCACTACTTCTAAAACGAAAACTGTGGAAAAAATTCAAATGTCCCTCAATACACAACGGGTAAATTGTGGCACAGTCACTTAATGGGATCCTGGGTGGTAATGAAAATAAATGAACTACAACTACACATCCAACAAAGATGAATCTTGCAGATGTACTGATGAACAAAAGAATCCAGACACAAGAGTACATGCTGCATGATTCTATTTAAAAATAGTAAGAGAACAGGCAGGGCCAATCCATGATGCTAAAAATCAGGAGTGACTGATTATCTTTGTGGGTGGTACTGATTGGGAGAAGGCATGAGTGTGGATTGAGGTCCTCGTTATGTTCTAATCTTGACCTGGAGGGTGACTACACGGTGTGTTCACTTTGTGCTAATGCATCAAGTTGTTCACATATAAACTGCATTTCACATATAATTAAATGTACTTTATCTCTTTATACTTAAACATTATTTTTGACAAAAGTGCAAAGGTAGGGGTGTCTGAGTGGCTCAGTCAGTTGAGTGTCCAACTCTTGATTTCGGCTCAGGTCATGATTGCACAGTTTGAGGGTTTGAGCCCTTCCCTGGATTCCATGCTGACAGTACAGAGCCTATTTAGGATCCTCTCTCTCCCTCTCTCCCTGCCCCTCCCCAGTTCCCGTTCTCTCTCTCTCAAAAATAAATAAATAAACTTTAGAAAAAGTGCAATGGCAATTCAATGGAAAATGGGAGTTCCCATTTCAACAAATGGTGCTGGAACAATTGGATATAAATACGCAGAAAAAACCTCCAGTAAATACCTCCAATATATATAAAACTTAGACTCAAAATAGATCACAGACCTAATGCAAAATCTAAACCTATAAAATTTCGAGAAGAAAATATAGGAGAAAACCTTTTTAACATTAGGGTATCCAAATATTTCTTAGGTGGGACAGTAAAATTCAAAGACACTGTTAAGAGAAGAAAAAGCTGGGGAGCCTGGGTGGCGCAGTCGGTTAAGCGTCCGACTTCAGCCAGGTCACGATCTCACAGTCCGTGAGTTCGAGCCCCGCGTCGGGCTCTGGGCTGATGGCTCAGAGCCTGGAGCCTGCTTCCGATTCTGTGTCTCCCTCTCTCTCTGCCCCTCCCCCGTTCATGCTCTCTCTCTGTCCGAAAAATAAATAAACGTTGAAAAAAAAATAAAAAAAAATAAAAAGAGAAGAAAAAGCCACAGAATGAAACAAAATATTTACAAATCACATTCTGGCCAAAAAAAAAAAAAGTTATATTGAGAATACATAAAGAACTCTCAAAACTAAAAAAATGCAAAAGATATTAAGCCAAAACAGATATACAAATTACAAATAGGTACATATAAAGATACTTAACATCAGGAAACTGCAAAATAAAACCACAATGAGAGAGGAGTTCAAGATGGCCCTGTGGGAAGACCATGAAATCACCTCCTCCCATGGACACAACAAACTTCCAGCTATATGTGGAATAATTTTCCTCTAAAAAGGACCTGAGAACTAGATGAACAGCACATCCATAACAAAAGACAAGGAGACACACTGAGAAGGGCAGGAGAGGCAATGACAGACCAGAGCCTTGCCTGGGAACCCACCCATCCCAGACGCGGTGACCCCACAATCAGAAGGGATCCCAAAAATATGGAACTCTACTCAAAGAGTAAAGGGATTGTGCCCCACTTCAGCAACCCCCAACCCTGGGGGCCAGCATCAGAAAAATAAGACCCCAACATGTCTAGTTTTGAAAACCAATGGGGATTAAGATCAGGAGAATCATAGTACTACAGGGAACATATAGATCCCACTCAAAGCAGCTGTCACAGAGGCAGGAACTTACAAGGACTTTATCTGGGGATGGAAGCACTGGACAATGGCATTTTAGCAATCTCATCCTAATTTGATGGTGATGAAACCAACAGGCACCATTTTTGGTGCTTACTAGCACCAGAGGCCATGCTCTGCCCACCCCATGCCATAACTGGGCTGGATTAGCACCCCACGCACCCTGCATAGTGCCCAACCCACAACAAGGCTGGGCTAGCACCCCAAGCACCATGCAACCTTCGCAGAGACCAAGCCACAGGAATGACAGGTGAAGCATCCCAAGCCCCATTCTCCCTGCTCAGTGGCCAAGATGCAAACAGGCCAGGTCAGTGACCCATCCCCACCTTCCCACATAGTGGCTAAGCTGTGAATGGATAGGGTGAGTGCCATGAGCCCTGCCCTCCCCATGCAGAGACCAAGCCACAATGGATGGGCTAACAGCTTGAATCCCACTCTCCCATGAAGCAGTCCAGTCACAACAAAGCCAGGCAAGTGCTCTGAGTCCTGACCTCCCCACACAGCAGCTATGGCCGGCCCTATCAGAGCCAGCATGCACATGCAGCCCACACAAGAGACACCCACAGAGTGCCAGACTCTGGTGGCCAAGGGAGAATTCTGGGCCACATGGAACATTTCCTACACAAGACTGCTCCTTCAAGACTGAGGGAGGTAGCTGTTTTACCTAATATATACAGACAAACGCAGAGAGACATGCAAAACGAGGAGACAGAGGAATATGTTCCAAACCAACGAAGAAGGCAAATCCTCAGAAAAAGACCTTAATGAAATAGAGATTAGCAACCTACCCAATAAAGAATTCTAAGTGATGGTCGTAAAGATACTCACTGATCTCAGGAGAAGAATGGATGAACACAGTAAGAACTTCAACAAAAAGAAAAATATATATAAGTACCAAACAGAAGTTATAACTAAACTGAAAAATACACTAGAGGGGTTCAAAAGTTGAATGAATGAAATGGAAGCACAAATCAGAGGACCATAAGACAAAGCAATGGAAAACAGTCAGAAAGAGCAGCAAGGTAAAAAAAAGAACTAAAAGTAAGGATATCTTAAAGGACCACAGGCACAACATTAAGCAGAATAATATTTGCATTGTAAGAGTTCCAGAAGGAGAAGAGAAAAAGGATCATAAAATTTCTTGAAGAAATAGTGGCTGAAAACTTCCCTAACCTGGGGAAGGATACATACATTCAAGTTCAAGAAGCCCAGAGAGTTCAAATTAAGATGAACCCAAAGAAAAACACACCAGGACACATTATAATTATAATGGTAGAAGTTAAGGATAGTGAGAAAATATTTTTTTTAGGTTTATTTATTTATTTATTTAGAGAGAGAGAGACAGAGAGTGCATGCGTGTGCACGAGCCAGGAAGGGGCAGAGAGAGAAGGAGAAAGAGAATCCCAAGCAGGCTCTACACTGTCAGCACAGAGCCCGATGTGGGGATCAAACCCACAAACCATGAGATCATGACCCAAGCCGAAACAAGAGTCAAAGGCTCAACCGACTGAGCCACCCAGGCACCCCAAGGATAACAAGAAAATCTTAAAAGCAGTAAGAGAAAAGCAACAATACTATGTACAAAGGAGACCCCATAAGGTTTTCAGACTTTTCAGCAGAAACTTTGTAAACCAAAAAGGAGTGGGGTGACATATTTAAAGTACTAAAAGGGGAAAAAGTGCCAACCAGGAATTCTCTACCCATCAAGGTTATCATTCAAAATTGAAGGAGAGATTAAGAGTTTTCCAGATAAGCAAAATATAACAGAGTTCATCACCACTAAACTGGCCTTACAAGAAATGTTAAAGGGACTTCTCTAAGCTAAGAAGAAAAGGCACTAATTAATTTTAAAATACATACAAAAGTGAAAATAGAAAAGGTAGGTAAAAATTAAAGGTAGTAGATCAACCATTTATAAAGCAAGTATGAAGGATAAAAGACAGAAGTAGTAAAATTAATTGAAAATAAAACAGTTAAGGGATACATAAAATAAAAAGTAAACTGTATCATCAAAAATCTAAAATGTAGGAGGGAGGAGTAAAAATTTAAAGCTTTGGAATGTGTTCAAAATTAATTTACTGTCAATTCAAAAATGAGTTACATACATGTTATATGTGAACCGAACAGTAACCACAAAGAAAAAAATTACAGTAAATACATAGAAAGGAATCTAAACATAACACTATAGAAGACAAACCATAAGGGAAGAAAGAGAAGAAGAAACAGAGGGGAACTACAACAGCCAGAAAACAATTAACAAAATGGCAATAAGTACATATCTATCAATAATTAAATGTAGGGCGCCTGGGTGGCGCAGTCGGTTAAGCGTCCGACTTCAGCCAGGTCACGATCTCGCGGTCCGTGAGTTCGAGCCCCGCGTCGGGCTCTGGGCTGATGGCTCAGAGCCTGGAGCCTGTTTCCGATTCTGTTTCTCCCTCTCTCTCTGCCCCTCCCCCGTTCATGCTCTGTCTCTCTCTGTCCCAAAAAATAAATAAACGTTGAAAAAAAAAAATAATAATTAAATGTAAATGGACTAAATGCTCCAATCAAAAAACAAAGGGTGGATGGATGGGAAAAAAGCCCTTTTATAGGCTATGCACAAGAGACTCACTTCAAACCTAAGGACACACACAGACTAAAAGTAGAGGGGCACCTGGGTGGCTCAGATGGTTAACAGCTTCCGACTTCAGCCCAAGTCATGATCTCGCAGTTCATGAGTTCAAGCCCCGTGTGAGGCTCCGTACTGACAACTCAGAGCCTGGAGCCTACTTCAGAGTCTATGTATCCCCCTCTCTCTCTGCCCCTACCCTGTTCGTGCTCGCTTGCTCTCTCTCTCTCTCTCTCAAAAATAAACACTAAAATTAAAAAAAAAGAAAGTAAAGGGATAGAAAAGGATATATCATGTAAGTGGAAATGAAAAGAGAGCTGGGATAGGAATACTTGTATCAGAAAAATTAGACTTTAAAACAAAGACCATAACAAAAGACAAAGAAGGGTACTACATAATGATAAAGGGGTTGATCTAACAAGATGATATGACATTTGTAAATATGTATGAACTGAATATAGGAGCACCTAAATATATAAAGCAAATATTAACAGCAATAAAGAGATAAATAGACAGCAATACAATAATAGTAGGGGATTTTAACACCTCACTTAAATCAATGGAGAGATCATCCAGACAAAAAAATCAAAAAGAAAACATTGGCCTTAAACAACACACTAGACCAGAGGGACTTAATAGATATATACAGAACACCCCATCCAAAAACAGGAGATGGGGCGCCTGGGTGGCTCAGTCGGTTATGCATCCTACTTCAGCTCAGGTCATGATCTCACAGTTCGTGGTTTCAAGCCCCACGTCAGGCTCTGTGCTGACAGTTCAGAGACTCAAGCCTGCTTCGGATCCATCCTGTGTTCATTCTCTTTCTCTCTCTCTCTCTCTCTCTCTTTCTGTCTCTCTCTCAAAAATAAATAAACATTAAAAAAACAGGAGAATACACATTTTTCTTGAGTGCACAGGGAACATTCTCCAGGATGGACTACGTGTTAGATCACAAAACAAGTCAATAAGTTTAACAAGACTGAAATCATATCAAGCATCTTTTCCACAACTGTATGAAACTAAAAATCAATTACAAGAAATAACTGGAAAAACACAAACATGGAGACTAAACAACATGCTATTAACAAATGAATGAATCAAAAAGAAATCAAAAGATAACATGAGACAAATGAAAATGGAAACACAATGTTCCAAAATCTTTGGGACACAGCAAAAGCAGTTCTGAGAGAAGTTCATAGCAATACAGGTCTACCTCAGGAAACAAGAAAAACATCAAATAATCTGTCTTAACGCTTAAGGAAATAAAGAAAGAACAAAGCCCAAAGTTAGTATTAGAAAGGAAAGAATAAAGACCAGAATGGAAATAAATGAAATAGACACTAAAAAAAAAAAAAGAATAGAAAGGATGAATGAAAGTAAGAGATGGTTCTTTGAAAAGGTAAACAAAATGAACAAACTTTTAGCCAGACTCAAGAAGAGAGAGGCCAAATAATAAAATCATAAACAAATGAGAAATTACAACTGATACCACAGAAATACAAAGGAAAAGAGAACACAATAAACAGTTATATACTACCAATTAGACAACCTAGAAAAAATGGACAAATTCCTAGAAACATATAATCTTCTAAGACTAAATCATGAAGAAATAGAAAATCTGAATAGACCAATTATTAACAATGAAATTGAATCAGTAATCAAAAACTCCCAATAAACAAAAGTCCAGGTCAAGTTGGCTTCCTCAAATTATTCCAACTCTTGAAGAGGAAGGAACACTTTCAAACTCACTTTACAAGGCCAGCATTACCCTGATACCAAAACCAAAGACACTACAAAAAAATTACAGGCCAATATGCCTGCTGAACATAGATGCAAAAGTCCTCAACTAAATATTAGCAAACCGAATTCAATGTCAATAATAACATGTAAAGGATCATACCCCATGACCAAGTGGGATTCATTCCAGGCATACAAGAATGGTTCAACATCCAAAAATCAATGAGATACACCAAAAAAAGCATTTGACAAATTTCAACATCCATTTATGATAAAAACCCCCAACAAAGTGGATATGCAGAGAAGGTATCTCAACACAATAAAGGCCATATATGACAAGCCCACACCTAATTTCATACTCAACAGTGAAAAGCTGAAAGCCTTTACTCTAAGATCAGAAACAACCCAAGGATGTCTACTCACCACTTTTATTCAAAAGAATACTGGAAGGCCTAGCCACAGTAATTACACAGAAAAAAAAAAGAAATAAAAGGCATCTAAATAGGAAGAAGTAAAACTGTCACTATTTGCAAATGACATGCTATTACATTAAAAACCCTAAAGACACCACCAAATAACTACTCAAATAAATTCAGTAAAGTTGTAGGACACAAAATTAATAATCAGAAATCTGTTGTGTTTCTATACACTAAAAACAAACTATCAGAAAGCCATATTAAGAAAACAACCAGATTTACAAGTGCATCAAAAGGAACAAAATACCTAGGAATAAACAAGGTAAGGCCATGGCCAGAGATTTAAGCAAAACAGATATAAGTAACATGCCTGATGGATAATTTAAAGAACAATCAGATGGGGGCGCCGGGGTGACTTGGTTGGTTAGGCGTCTGACCTCGGCTCAGGTCATGATCTCACGGTCTGTGAGTTCGAGCCCCGCGTTGGGCTCTGTGCTGACAGCTCAGAGCCTGGAGCCTGTTTCAGATTCTGTGTCTCCCTCTCTCTCTGCCCCTCTCCTGTTCATGCTCTGTCTCTCTCTGTCTCAAAAATAAATAAACGTTAAAAAAATAAAATAAAAAAATAAAGAACAATCATATGGATACTCACTGGGCTTGAGAAAAAAATAGAAGACATCAGTGAGATGCTTACCAAAGAGATAAAAGAGTGAAAAACAAATCAATCAGAGATGAAGAATGCAATAAATGAGATCAGAAACACGCCTGGTGCAATGAACAGCAGGTTAGAAGAAACAGAAAAACAAATTAGTGACCTAGAGGACAAACTAATGGAAAATAATAGAGCTGAAGAAAAGAAAGAGAAGAATTATGCAACATGAGAAATAGACTTAGGGATCTCGGTGACTCCATCAAACATAACATTCGTATTATAGGAGTCCCAGAAGAGGAAGAAAGAGAAAAGGGGGCAGAAAACTTCTTTAGAGAAATAAGAGCCGAAAACTTCCCTAACCTGGGGAAGGAAACAGACATCCAGATCCACAAGGAACAGAGATCTCCGATCAAAATCAACAAAGGTGGGCCAACAGCAAGACATATTGTAATTAAATGTGCAAAATATAGTGATGAAGAAAAAATCTTAAAAGCGGCAAGACAAAGTCTTAAGGGGTGCCTGGCTGGCTCAGTCAGTACAGCATGTGACTCTTGATCTTGGGGTTGTGGGTTTGAGCCCCAGGTTGGGTGTAGAGATTAGTCAAGAAATAAAATCATAAAAAAAACAGTCCTTAACTTATAAGGGAAGACCCATAAGGCTACCTGCAGATTTACCAACAGAAACTTGGCAAACCAGGAGGGAGTGGCATAATATATTCAAATTGCTGAATGGAAAAATCTGTTGCCAAGAATACTCTATCCAGCAAGGCTATCTTTCAGAATAGAGAGAAAAAGAATTTCCTGAACAAACAAAAACTAAAGGAGCATGTGACCACTAAACCAGCCCTGCAAGAAATATTAAGGGGGAGTCTTTGAGTGGAAAGGAGAGACAAAAGTGACAGTACAGGGGTGCCTCGGTGGCTCAGTTAATCATTTGACTTTTTAATGTTTTTATTTATTTTTTAGAAAGACAAAGCGTGAGTGGGGGAGGGGCAGAGACAGAGGGAGACACAGAATCCAAAGGAGGCTCCAGGCTCTGAGCTGTCAGCACAGAACCTGACATGGGGCTCAAACTCACGAACCATGAGATCATGACCTGAGCCGAAGTTGGCCGCTTAACTGACTGAGCCACCCAGGCGCCCCAATCATCCGACTCTTGATTTCAGCTCAGGTCATGCATGATCTTGCAGTTCCTGAGATTGAGCCCCACGTCAGGCTCTGCGCTGACAGCACAGAGCCTGCTTTAGATTCTCTCTCTCCCTCTCTGTCTCCCCCTCCCCGGTGCATGCACTCACTTTCTCTCAAAATAAATTAAAAAAAAAAACTTAAAAGGGGTGCCTGGGTGGCTCAGTCAGTTAAGTGTCCAACTTCGGCTCAGGTCATGATCTCACTGTTCGTGAGTTTGAGCACCACGTCTGGCTCTGTGCTGACAGCTCAGAGCCCAGAGCCTGCTTCAGATTCTGTGTCTTCCTCTCTCTTTGCCCCTTGCCCACTCACGCTTGGACTCTCTCTCAAAAATAAACAAACATTAACAAAATTAAATAAACAAAAAAATTCAAAAGTGACAGTATAAAGGCAGGAAATACAAAAGCAGTAAAAAATATTTCTGCATATTTCTGCAAAATCAGATCATTTCTGTAAAATTCAGTGAAGGAACTCAGACAAAAAAAGGATATAAAATATAATAACATACCTAAAATGTGGGGAGGAGAAAAGAATGGGTTCAAACTGGAATGACCATCAATATATATTGCTATTTGCAGAAGATGTTATACACAAACCTAATGGTGACCATCTATCAAAAACCACTAATAACCATGAAAAGAATAAAAAGAAATCCAAATATATCACTAAAAGACAATGAGCAAAATGGGGGGCCTGGGTGCCTCAGTTGGTTAAGCATCCAACTTCAGCTCAGGTCATGATCTCACGGCTCGTGAGTTCGAGCCCTGCTTTGGGCTCTGTGCTGACAGCTCAGAGCCTGGAGCCCACTTCAGATTCTCTATCTCTCTCTCTGCCCCTCCCCTCCTCACACTCTGTCTCTATCTCCTTCAAAATAAATAAACATTAAAAAAAATTTTAAATTAGCAAAACATGAGAGAAAGACAAGAAAGGACCAGAGAAAATCTCCAGAAACAACCACAAAACAAGTAATACAAATAAAATACATATCTACCAATAATTACTCTGAATGTAAATGGACCAGAAGGGAGTGGCATGATATATTCACAGTGCTGAATGGGAAAAATCTGCAGCCAAGAATATACTCTATCCAGCAAAGCTATCATTCAGAACAGAAGGAGAGATAAAGAGTTTTCCAGACAAACAAATATTAAAGAGTTTGTGACCAGTAAACATGCCCTGCAAGAAATACTAAAGGAGACACTTTGAGTGGAATGGAAAGGCCAAAAGTGACAAAGACCAGAAAGGAACAGAGAAAATCTCCAGAAATGATGACAAAACAAGAAATAAAATGGCAACAAATACATATCTATTAATAATTGCTCTGAATGTAAATGGACTAAAAACTCCAATCACAAAACATAGGGTGTCAGAATGGATAAAAAAATAAGACCATCTATATGTTGCCTACAAGAGACTCATTTTATTTTTCACTTTTTGAAGATTTTATTTTCTCAGTAATCTCTACATCCAATGTGGGGCTTTAACTCACAACCCCAAGATCAAGAGTCACATGCTGTACCCACTGAGCCATCCAGGCACCCAATACAAGAGACTCATTTTATTTATTTTTTTAAATTTTATTTTTGAGAGACAGAAAGACAGAGTGCAAGCAGGGGAGGAACAGAGGGAAAGGGAGACACAGAATCCGAAGCAGGCTCCAGGCTCTGAGCTGTCAGCACAAAGCCCAACATGGGGCTCAAACTCATGAACCGCGAGATCATGACCTGAGCCAAAGCTGGATGCTTAACCAACTGCTTACAGGAATTAATTGATAATGATACAAAATAGTAGGGAACTTTACCATCCCACTTACATCAAGGGACAGATCATCTAAACGGAAAATAAATAAGGAAACAATGGTTTTGAATGACACACTGGACCAGATGGACTTAATGGATATACTTAGAACATACTATTCTAAAACAGCAGAATACACATTACTTTCAAGGGCACATGGGACATTCTCCAGAATAGATCACATATTAGGTCACAACACAGACCTTAACAAATACAAAAAGACTGAAATCATACCATTCATACTATGTGGTTCTCTGAACCACAACACCATGAAACTTGAAGTTAACCACAAGAAAAAATCTGGAAAGACCATAAATATATGGAGGTTAAACAATATGCTACCAAACAATGAATGGGTCAACAAGAAAATCAAAAAATTAAAAAATACATAAAACAAATGAAAATTAAAACACACTTCTCCAAAGCCTTTGGGATGCAGCAAAAGCTGTCCTAAGAAGAAAGTATGCAGAAATACAGGCCTACCTCAAGAAGCAAGAAAACTCTCAAATAAACAACCTACCCTTACACATAAAGGAGCTAGAAAAAGAACAAATGAAGCCTATCACCAGCAGAGGGAAGGAAATAATAGAGATTAGAACAGAAATAAATGATACAGAAACTTAAAAAATAATAGAACAGGGGAACCTGGGCAACTCAGTCAGTTAAGCATCCAACATTGGCTCAGGTCGTGATCTCAGTTTGTGAGTTCAAGCCCTGAGTTGGTCTCTGTGCTAACAGCTCAAAGCCTAGAGCCCACTTCAGATTCTGTGTCTCCCTCTCTCTGCCCCTCCCCTGCTCACACTCTGTCTCTCTCTCCTTCAAAAATAAATAAACATTAAAAAAAAATTATCCAAGGGATACAGGTATGCTGTTTTGAAGGGGCACATGCACCCCAATGTTTATAGAAGCACTATCAACAATAGCCAAAGTATGGAAAGAGCCCAAATGTCCACTGATGGATGAATGGATAAAGAAGATGTGGTGTATATATATACAATGGAGTATTACTCGGCAATCAAAAAGAATGAAATCTTGCCGTTTGCAACTACGTGGATGGAACTGAAGGGTATTATGCTGAGTGAAATTAGTCAGAGAAAGACAAAAATCATATGACTTCACTCATATGAGGACTTTAAGAGACAAAACAGATGAACACAAGGGAAGGGAAACAAAAATAATATAAAAACAGGGAAGGGGACAAAACAGAAGAGACTCATAAATATGAACAAACTGAGGGTTACTGGAGGGGTTGTGTGAGGGGGGATGGGCTAAATGGGTAAAGGGGAACTAAGGAATCTACAGCTTAAATCAGTGTTGTAGTATATGCTAACTAATTTGGATATAAATTTTAAAAAATAAATAATTAAATTTAAAAAAAAAGCAGAACAAATCACTGAAACCAGGAACTATTTCTTTGAAAAAATTAATAAAATTGATAAACCTCTAGCCAGACTTATCAAAAAGAAAACAGAAAGGACACAAATAAATAAAATCACAAATGAGAGACAACACAGAACAACCAACATCACAGAAATACAAGTAATTATAAGAGAGTACTATGAAAAACTATATGCCAACTAACTGGACATCCTGGAAGAAACAGATAAATTCCTACAAACATATAAGCTACCAAAACCAAAACAGGAAGAAACAGAAAACTTGAACAGACTGATAACCAGCAAACAAACTGAATCAGTAATCAAAAAACTCCCAACAAACAAAAGTCCAGGGCCAGACAGCTTCATAGGCTAATTCTACCAAATATTTAGAGGCTTTTTAAAAAATTAATTGCCTAATTAAAGTTTATTTATTTATTTATTTGGAGAAATGGAGAGAGAGCGAGCGAGAGAAAGCACAAGTGGCGGAGGGACAGAGAGCAAGGGGGAGAGAAAGAATCCCAAGCAGGCTCCACACTATCAGTGTGCAGCCAGACACAGGGCTTGAACTCATGAACCATGAGATCATGACCTGAGCCAAAATCAAGAGTAAGATGCTTAAATGACTGAGCCACCCAGGCTCCCCTATTTCCACCAAACATTTAAAGAAGGGTTTATGCCTATTCTTCTCAAACTATTCCAAAAAACAGAAAAGGAAGGAAACTTCCAAATTCATTCTATGAAGCCAGCATTACCCTGACACCAAAACCAGATAAGACACCACTAAAAAAGAACTACAGGCCAGGGGCACCTGGGTGGTTCAGTCGGTTAAGCATCTGACTGCGGCTCAGGTCATGATCTCACAGTTTGTGAGTTCAAGCCTTGCATCGGGTTCTGTGCTGACAGCTCAGAGCCTGGAGCCTGCTTCAGATTCTGTCTCCCTCTCTCTCCCCCTCCCCTGCTCATTCTCCCTCTCTCTCTCAAAAATAAATAAACATAAAGAAAAAAATGTAAAAATAAAATGAAATAAAAAATAAAAAAAATAAAAAAGAGTACAGGCCAACATTCCTGATGAACATGGAGGCAAAAATTATCAATAAAATACTACCAAACCAAATCTAAAAATACATGAAAAATATCATTCACCACAATCAAGTGGAATTATTCCTGAGTTGCAATATTTGCAAATCAATCTACATGTTACAGCACATTAAGAAAAGAAAGGTTAAGGGGCATCTGGGTGGCTCAGTTGGTTAAGTGTCTGACTTCATCTCAGGTCATGATCTTGCAGTTCGTGGGTTTGGGCCCCACGTCTGGCTCTGTGATGACGGCTTGGAGTCTGGAGCCTGCTTTGGATTCTTTGTCTCCCTCTCTCTCTGCCCCTCCCCCAACTCATGCTCTGTTTCTCAAAAATAAATAAATGTTAAACATTTTTGAAAGAAAAGAAAAGAAAGGTTAAGAACCATATGATCATTTCAATAGATGCAGAAAGAGCATTTGACAAAATACAACATCCATTCATGATGAAAACTCTCAGGAAAGTAGGTTTAGAGGGAACATACCTCAACATTATAAAGGCCATATATGAAAACCCCAAAGCTAACATCATACTCAATGGGGAAAAACTGAGACCTTTTCCTCTACAGTCAGGAAGAAGACAGGGATGTCCACTCTCACCACTTTTATTCAACACAGTACTGGAAGTCCTAGCCACAGTAATCAGACAACAAAAAGAAATAAAAGGCATCCAAATCAGCAAGGAAGAAGTAAAATGTTCACTGTTTGCAGATGACAATATACCATACATAGAAAACCCAAAAGACTCCACCAAAAAATTGCTGGAACTGATAAGCAAGTTTAGTAAAGTTGCAGGATATAAAATCAACATACAGAAATCTGTTGCATTTATATATTCCAATAATGAAGCAGAACAGAAATTGAGCAATCAGTCTCATGTACAACTGCACCAAAAACAATAAGATATTTAGGAATAAACCTAACCAAAGAGGTGAAATATCTGTACTCTGAAAACTATAAAACACTGATAAACTAAAGATGACACAAAGAAATGGAAAGACAATCTGTACCCACAGATTGGAAGAACAAATATTGTTAAAATGTCTCTATTATCCAAAGGACAATCTACACGTTTAATGCAATCTGTATCAAAATACTAACGGCATTTTTCACAGAGCTAGGACAAACAATCCTAACATTTGTATGAAACCACAAAAGCCCCTAAACAGCCAAAGCAACCTTGAAAAAGAAAAGCAAAGCTGGAGGCATCACAATTCCAGACTTCAAGTTATATTACAAAGTGATCAAAACTGTGTGGTACTGGCACAAAAACAGACACACAGATCAATAGAACAGACTAGAACCCACAACTATATGGTCAATTAATCCTGGAGAAAGCAGGAAAGAATATCCAATAGGAAAAATAGTATCTCTCCAACAAATGGTGTTGGGAAAACTGGACAGCAAAATGCAGAGGAATGACACCGGACCATTTTCTTATACCATACACAAAAATAAATTCAAAATGGATAAAAGACCAACTATAAGACCTGAAACCATATAAATCCTAGAAGTGAATACTGGCAGTAACTTCTCTGACATCTGCCACAGCAACTTCTTGCTAGATATGTCTCTGTGCCCAGGGAACAAAAGCAAAAATAAGCCCCTGGGACTATACCAATATAAAAAGCTTCTGCACAGCAAAGAAAACAATCAACAAAACTAAGAGGCAACCTAGAGAATGGAAGAAGATATTTGCAAATGACATATCCAATAAAGGGTTATTGTCCAAAACATATAAAGAACTTATAAAACTCAACATCCAAAAACCAAATAATCCAATTAAAAATGGGCAGAAGAAATGAATAGACATTTTTCCAAAGAAGACATCCAGATGGCAAACAGACACATGAAAAGAGGCTCAACATCACTCCTCAAATCAAAACTACAATGAGGTTTCACCTCACACCTGCCATTATGGCTAAAATCAACAACACACGAAACAACAGGTGTTAGCCAGGAAGTGGAGAGAGGGGAACCCTCTTGCACTATTGGTGGGAATGCAAACAGGTGCAGCCACTTTGGAAAACAGCTATGGAGGCTCCTCAAAAGTTAAAAATAAAACTACCCTATGATCCAGCAATCGCACTATTAGGTGTTTACCCAAAGAATACAAAAATACTAATTCAAAGGGAAACATGCACCCTGATGTTTATAGCAGCATTACCTGCAAAAGCCAAATGATGGAAGCAGCTCAAGTGTCCATCAACTGATTAATAGAAAATGTGGTGTATACAATGGAGTACTACGTGGCAATGAGAAAGAATGAAATATGGCCCTTTGTAGCAACATGGATGGAACTGGAGAGTGTGATGCTAAGTGAAATAAGCCATACAGAGAAAGACAGATACCATATGGTTTCACTCTTATGTGGATCTTGAGAAACTTAACAGAAACCCATGGGGGAGGGGAAGGAAGAAAAAAAAGAGGTTAGAGTGGAAGAGAGCCAAAGCATAAGAGACTCTTAAAAACTGAGAACAAACTGAGGGTTGATGGGGGGTGGGAGGCAGGGGAGGGTGGGTGATGGGTATTGAGGAGGGCACCTTTTGGGATGAGCACTGGGTGTTGTATGGAAACCAATTTGTCAATAAATTTCATATATATAAAAAAAAAATTAAATAAATAAATAAATAAAAACTTAAAAAAAAAGCAAGAAAAGAAAATGTGGTGTATATATATACAATGGAATTTTACCCAGCCATTTAAAAGAATGAAATCCTGCCATTTGCAACGACATGGATGGAGCTAGAGAGTATTATGCTAAGTGAAGTAAGTCAGAGAAAGACAAATACCATATGGTTTCACTTATGTGGAATTTAAAACACAAAACAAACAAGCAAAGGGGAAAAAGAGAGAGTCAAGTCAAGAAACAGACTCTGAACTATTGAGAACAAACTGATGGTTACCAGATGGGAGGTGGGTGGGGGGGACGGGTTAAACAGGTGATGGAGATTAAGGAGGGTACTGGTTGGGATGAGCACACACAGGGTGTTGTATAGAAGTGTTGAAATACTATATTGTATACATGAAACTAACATTACACTGTATGTTAACTAACTGGAATTTGAATAAAAACTTTAAAAAAGTGTGGTACTGGCAGAGGGTTAGATCTATAAATCAACAGAACAGAGTCCAGAAACAGATCCACAAACACAGCCAATTTATTTATGACAAAACTGCACACGCAATTCAAAAGAGAAAAATTATACTTTCAACAAATGGGGTTAGAACGAATGGAATTCCATATGCAAAATAATGACCCTCAACTTAATCCTTACACCTTACATAAAATTTAACACAGAAGAGATCACAGATCTAAATGGAAAACCAATAACTATGAAACTTATAGAAGAAACAGGAAAAAATCTTCATGACTTAGGATCCAACAAAGAATTATTTTTTAATGTTTATTTATTTATTTTGAGACAGACAGAGAGAGAAAGCAGGGGAGGGGCAGAGAGAGAATCCCAAGCAGGCTCTGCACTGTCGGCGCAGAGCCTAATGCAGGGCTTGAACCCACAAACCCTGAGATCATGACCTGAGCCAAAATCAAGAGTCAGATGCTCAACCCAATGAGACACCCAGGCACCCCAGACCCAGCAAAGAATTCTTAAACGTGATGTTGAAATAACTGTGAGTGAAGGAAATAATTCATATATTGGCCATTTTCAAAATTAAAAATTCTTGCTCTGTGAATAACACTAAGCGAATGAAAAGACGTGGCTTGAAGAAATATAGACAAAATATTTACAAACGTATCTGACAAAGGACTTGTAAACAATATACATAAATAACTCTCCCCAATTTCAAGAGCGAGAAAACAATCCAATTTTAAAATGGGCAGATGACAAACTGAGGGTTGATGGGGGGTGGGAGGGAGGGGAGGGTGGGTGATGGGTACTGAGGAGGGCACCTTTTGGGATGAGCACTGGGTGTTGTATGGAAACCAATTTGACAATAAATTTCATATATTGAAAAAAAAATAAAATAAAAAAAAATAAATAAAACGGGCAGATGACTTGATTGAACACTTCGCCAAAGAGGATATACAAAAAGTAAAGAAACATATAGAGGTCTTAAACATCATCAGCTATTAGTGAAACACAAATTAAAGGCATGATGAGACAATAACTATACTACTAGGATGACTAAAATTAAAAATACTAACAATACCAGGGCGCCTAGATGGCTCAGTTGGCTACGTGTCCAACCCTTGATTTCAGCTCAGGTCACGATCAACCTGCTTGGGATTCTCTCTCTCCCTCTCTATGCCCCTCCCTCGCTCATGCTCGTGCTCTCTCAAAATAAATAAATAAACATTAAAAAAATACTGACAGTATGGAAACCAATTTGTCAATAAATTTCATATATATAAAATAAAAAAAAATACTGACAATACCAAATGCTGGCAAAATTGTGAAGCAACTGGAATTCTTATACATTGCTGGTGAAAATGAAAAATGATTCAACTATTCTGGAAAACAATTTGGCAGATTCTTAAAACGTTAAGCGTACAGTTACCAAAAGACCCAGAAATCCAGTATTTATTCTAGAGAAATGAAAACATATGTGCACACAAAAACCTGTGTATGAATATTAAAGTGGCTTTACTCGTAATTGCCAAAACTGGAAATAATCCAAATGATTTTCAACAGGAGAATGGATAAATAAGCTACGGTACATCTATACCATGGAATACCACCCAGCAATAAAAAAGGAAAAGAACTGACAACTTGTCTGAATCTCCAGGGAATTATGATGAGTAAAAATTTCCTCCGACTTAGGCTCAGGTCATGATCTCACAGTTTGTGGGTTCAAGCCCCGCATCAGACTCTGTGCGGACAGCTCAGAGCCTGGAGCCTGCTTCATATTCTGTGTCTTCTCTCTCTGCCCCTCCACTACTCACTCTTACTCTCTCTCTCTCTCTCAAAAATAAACATTTAAAATTTTTTTAAAATTTTTTAAGTGAAAGAAAAACATTGGTTGGCTGTGAGCACCTGTAGGACTTTGTCTCTTGGCTAAATGAGAATCCAAAGTCTGACCGATAAAATTACTTCAGAAAAATGATCTCAAGAAAAGCAAGTTCCCTGACATATTTCATTCCCAAAGGATACTCTGACACCATGTCTCCAGCTCAGTGAGAAATGCTGTAAGAAATATCTGCAGGAGGGGCGCCTGGGTGGCTCAGTCGGTCAAGCATCCAACTTCAGCTCAGGTCATGATCTCACTGCTTCAGGTCATGATCTCACTGCTTATGGGTGTGAGTCCTGTGTCAGGCTCTGTGCTGACAGCTCGGAGCCTGGAGCCTGCTTCAGATTCTGTCTCTGTCTCTCTGCCCCTCCCCTGCTCACTCTCTCTCTCTCTCTAATATAAATAAAAAATAAACATTAAAAAATAAAAAAAAAAGAAATATCTGTAGGAAACCAGCGACTGCATTTATCACTAGGCTGTGGTTGAAGACAATTCCACCAACCACATGAAGACTCAGAAAAGAAATGCCTTGGAAGGCAAACACAGGAAACCTTTACTTCCCTGAGAACTCAGTGCACTCTCTCCTGAGGAGTAAGGTGAACCAGGTTCCTGGTTACGTTTCCCTCTGGCTGCCAGAAGCTCAAAGAGAAATCTGTAAGTCGATGTTAGTATCTGTCACACCCTAATGTCTACATTCTAACTTGGCCTTGCTGTCTCTCATTTTCCCTGATCCTAATGCTTATTTACAAATAATTTCCTATTTTAGGTCAGAGATACCTAAGTATCTTGTCACGTCCATGGAAAAAAAAAAAAAAAAAAAGGAAGAAACCGCATACTTACCTGGGGTTTGGCCATTTCCTGCTTTTCTTGGGAAAAGGCAGAGATGTGTGAAAGCTGAGCTGGAAGAATAGAAAAGTGTACAGCATATGAGAGAACCCATAAGGTTTATATGCCCAGAATTATCTGCCTAGAAATTCCCCTCACACTAGCGGGCCATGAGGCCATTCTGTGGAAGTTTGGGCAACCATGTAGTTTTCAACAACCACCTGTGTATTCTTGACTCTCTTCCTCACATGAGCATCTAACACAAAAGGGCTTTTTTTCTATATATACTTGTGTACTGACCCAGAAATTGTAATTCTAGGCATTCTACCTAATGAAATAATGTATTCTAATGCATCACAACTTCTCTGTAAGTACCTTCACCTCAGCACTGACTTTCTGAATGCCGAAGTTAATCCTGTGACTCATAATAAGCGATTAGTAAGGAAATACAAGGAGTGAAATGTTACAGACCTATTAAAAATGTTTTATGGAACTGTATGCTTTAGTATTTGTATATTTCTCTGTACGTATATCTAAATTAAGTTTTTTAAATGTTAGAGAATAAATTTTTAAGCTGAATCACAGTAAACTTCTAAATGAAAATAAGGTAGGTTATAACATTGCAGGAACCCATTTCAAACTGTTAAAAGTTTAAAAACGCACACCCCGAATACCCACTAAAAACTTGCTAAGAATGGACCGGACATTTAAATGCAGGGGGATAAAAATCAATTCCTTTTGATTTTCTTTTCTTCTATTTTTAATTAATCTGTAATTCAAATGTGTTAGTATTTATCATACACCAAGTAAAATGAACTTTTAAAAACTATCATCCCCATAACGTTTTAAGCCCCATGATCCCCCCAAACCCCGCGGCACCAGGCCTCGCCCACCCCAACCCCCAAGCCCCGAAGTGAGTCCACTCAGGTACCTCTTCCTTCTCCTCCTCACCTCACTGGGGCCGGCTTGCCCAGGAGCCAGAAGGAAGCCTTCGGGTGCAGATTCACTTCGGCTGGAGCATTCACACCAGGCCCCTACGCTGGGGTGTGGGAGAGGGGAGAGGGGAGAGGAAAAGGTGGGGCGCGCCTAAGGAGGCGCCTGATGAGGAGTGCGTAAGAACCCTTAGCGCAAATCACTGTGCCGGAAAACGTGTAAAAGTCAACGTTTAATAAGCCCCATTCAACCCTGACTAGTCCCGTAACTTTGTCCACCATCATGCCCCAGAGACCTTCATTCAATCTCCCATCACCCCACAACTCCCCGCATCAATGATCCTCCCAAATCCCCCTTCCTTCGTTCCTCCAGAACTCCCCATCACTTGGCCCATCACCCCTAGCACTCGCCCTCTCAACCCATCCCCCCTCCTCTTTCTCACCCTCTCGACAATAGATTTTCTGCTCACTGCAGAGGAGACCATTACAAGAACTGGCCCTGAGCAACACTTCCGCTTCGGGACCGACTCGGGCTCCGCAGCCTACAGGGCTGCAGCAGGCTGGTGTGCGCACGCTCAGCGGGGTCTTTGAGCCCGCGTCAGCCAATAGTCACCACCAGGCCCCCTCCCGCCGGCGGGACGCGAAAGAGATGGGGCTGGGGCGCGTGCGCCTGCGTCTGCGTCTGCGCCTGCGCCTCGCCTGCGCCTGCGCCTGCGCCTGCGCGGAGAGAAGATGGCTGCGCCCGCGCGGCTGCTTTGAGGTGGCCGTACCCACCGTGTCTCTTCACCTCGCTGGCTGCCATCACCTATGGAGCAGGTGTTTATTTTGTTCTGCAGAGGCTGTCATTCCTGAGATTTCAAAAACCATTTTCCTTATGGCGGGGAGGGGAATTGCCCAATTAAGAAAAATTCTGGCAGGCAGGAATTTGGTGTCTTGAACCCGAAGGGCAGCATCAGGTTTACAGGTGTAATTGAACAGTTAGACGGGATGCGTGGCAGCATTGCCCAGCGTGCACAAAGGCTGGGAGGTAAGGAAAGGTCACACTGGCTCCATCCAGTGGCTAGAGCTGGGGGTTTGAAGGACAGTATACAAACAAACTAAAGATAAATAAACGGCTACCTAGAACACACCCACCCCGGGGTATAAGGAATGTGTTAAGTAGTGACTGACGAAAGGATGCTTTCTTTGGATGGGCAGGATCGAACTCCTTTCGTTGGAGGTGACAGATACGCTGACCAAAAGGAGCCGGCCACACGAATAGCTGAAGCAAAGAGCTTTCTGGTGGAGGGCACGGCAGTTCCAAAAGCCCGGAAGTGAAACCTAAATTGGTGTGTTAGAGGAACGGAAACCGTGGCAGCTTGTTGGGAGTGTAGGAGGTGTGAGGGTGGGAGAGGTGGGTGGGGCCAGATGCTGTAGGGCCTCCTCTGGCAGGAACAGAGCTCATGCTTCATTCTAGACACAATGGGAAGCCATAAGAAGGGAAAGATTTTTAAAAGACCCCTCAGAAGTAATCAAGAATTCTTGTTGATCGTGAGTCTTGCACCACTAGAACATGAGCTTCACAGGGATTTGCTTAAGCACCTCCTGAATGACACATAGTATTCTAGACGTTGGCAAGGGACGAAGACAGAACTAACCAAACAAACATTTATGGAGACAGTCTGGTTTCAAACACCCACCTACCAGCTTTGTAACCTAGGGCAGAACTCCTCTGTGCTGTTTCCTTATCTATAAAATGGGGACAATGACAAATGAATTGATACTTATCAAGGGTTTAGAACAAGACTTGGCACATAGTAAGTACTGCATGTTTTATTATTATTTAAATAAAAATAGAAATGTATATGCATAAAGGTTTTTTTAGTAAGAAGGAAAAAATGGGGCACCTGGGTGGCTCAGTCGGTTAAGCCTCCGACTTCAGCTCAGGTCATGATCTCACAGTCCATGGGTTCGAGCCCCACGTCGGGCTCTGTGCTGACGGCTCGGAGCCTGGAGCTTGCTTCGGATTCTGTGTCTCCCTCTCGGCCCCTCCCCTGCTCATGCCCTGTCTCTGTCTCAAAAATAAATAAAAACATAAAAAAAATAAGAAGGAAAAAATTAAAAGATAATCTACAGGCTACTTTGGAGAACAGGCCACAGAGGGCAAGGGCAAAAGCAGGAAAAATACTGTGGCTCCTGCCAACAAGCCCAGCAAGTGATAATGGGACTCAGACCTAGCTCAGTATCTCCTGAGTGCCACACACCGTGTGAAGCATATGACATGACCTGCCTCAGACAGTCCCCACCATCTGTGAACAGTCCCATGGCCCCCACTTATCAGATGAGGAAACTGAGTCCCAGAGAGACTCAGTAACTTGCCCAAGGTCACAGAGTTTCCCAGGGTTGGATTCTTAACTTCTACCCAATAATATTTTTTCTTTTGTTTATTCAATATCCCCCAGAACTTTTGGAAAGTATCTGAGGGTCCTCATCCCAGAACCATTAAAACTAACCAAGGAACATTTTTACCAGAAATATAGGTGGAGCAGAGTGCTTGGGTGGTTCAGTAAGTTAAGTATCTGACTCTTGATTTTGGCTCAAGTCATGATCTCACGGGTTTGTGAGTTTGAACCCTGCATCAGGCTCTGTGCTGATGGTTCGGAGCCTGCTTGGGATTCTCTCTCTCTCTCTCTCTCTCTCAAAATAAAATAAACTTAAAAAAATGTAGGGGGGGAGGGTGCCTGGGTGGCTCAGTCAGTTGAGCATCTGACTCTTGATTTCAGCTCAGGTCATGATCTCTCAGTTCGTGAGATGGAGCCCCCAGTCGGGCTCTGCACTGACAGCACAGAGCCTGCTTGAGATTCTCTCCCTCTCTGCTCCTCCCTCCATCTCAAAATAAATAAATAAGCACTAAAAAAAAAGGAAATATAGATGGAGCTCCCTAGCAGACAAAGAGAAAAAACAGAGGAGTAACTCCTATCTCTTGCTCCCTGAAGGATCAGCACTTATCAGGTACAAACATGTCAGCTCTCTAAATGCATTAGAAGGTGGGAAGTTGGAAGGGTTGGACCTGTAGGTCCCATCCCATCCCAACCTAGCCTCTTCCATCTTAGAAGCCCCATTCCCCACCACCTTGTACACACACACCCCTGTGTTTAGGGAGAATCCTTTGGGTTGGTGGGTATTGGGGTACAGTGATTGCCAGCTCCAGAAATGTCCCTAAGGCAGTGATACAGCCCCTCAAAACTGTTTCAGAGTTCATAGTGCACATCCATAAGCTATGTGAGACCAGCTTTTCTGCGCTGAAGAACTCAGACTCCCACTCTTTCCTGAGCATCCTCTGCCATCAGTCCCTGCAGATGAAACCTCCTCATACAGTGGTCTAAGCAGCAGGTAGCTAGGTAAAAGGGTGTGGAAAGCTAACAGGAACTGGTCCCACCACAGAGTCTGTACAATGTGATGCTCCCACCCACAGGCCCCCCACCTCACCAGTTAGACATCATTACAATTGCTCTCAATACACATTTTATCAAGGGGTGCCTGGTTGGCTCAGTTGGTAGCATGTGACTCTTGGTCCCAGGGTCATGAGTTCAAGCCCCACATTGGGTGTAGGGCTTACCTTTAAAAAAAAAACATTTCATCGGGGCGCCTGGGTGGCTCAGTCGGTTGAACATCCGACTTCAGCTCAGGTCATGATCTCACTGTTTGTGAGTTTGAGCCCCGCATCGGGATCTGTGCTGACAGCGCAGAGCCTGGAGCCTGCTTCAGATTCTGTGTCTCCCTCTCTCTGCCCCTTCCCCGCTCATGCTCTGTCTCTCTTTGTCTCTCAAAAATGAATAAATGTTTAAAAAATAAAAAAAATTTCATCAAAACTATGGAAGTGTGGCTAATTGTGAGCAATCATTTTGGACCATAAGGTGGCAAATGAGTTTGTCAGAGAAACAGCACAGGAGCCAGTTTTCTGGTGATCTTGAAGCTGCCATGCTAGCTCTGAACTACCTGAGGGGAAGAGGAATCCCCTTCCATCCTTTTGAAGCCACTGGTATTTGTAGTATATACCATCACTGGTAATATGAATCCTGAACAATAGATCAGTCTTTTCTGTCTTGGCCAATCCGAGTGTCATTAAATAGGAGACCTATGGGACTGGTTGGGGGTGGGGGTGGATAATGGTGAATGAAGGACAAATTGGGAGTGAATGGTAGCAAGGAGAGACAAAGGGTGATGGGAGGGAAGTGAACGAGTAGAGTGGAGTGAAAAGTGGGCAGCGTGGAGCAGCATGAGGAAATGACTGCATTAGATTTTGAATTAATTTGAGATTATGGATGAGACTGAGTAAATGATGGGAAAATGAGGCATGGTCTAAAGTGACAGAAAGTGAAAGTGGAAGCAGACTGAGTGACTGCAGCAATTCAAGGCAGTGAATGTGAATGGAGTTGATAAAGCAGTAGAGTGCAAGTTGTTTTGAGTACTAAGGATCAAAGTGTGAATAAATGATGGTTCATGGAGCACGTAAGAGTGAGAGGTGGATTCAGGAGGAGAGTGGGAGTGAATGGAGGTAACGTGAGGCATAGAAGGAAGAATGGAGAGCACGAGGGACAGAATAAGAGGGACTGAAGATGTATATGTGGTAGAATGTGAATATATGAATCAGGTAGATTTGAGTGGTGACACTATGAGGGAGAAGGAGAATGGCTAGAGGTGAATGAGGGGCAGACTTGGACTAGATAGGGGTGATTTGGGGCTCCAGGAATGTCCAGGGTTCCCAGTTTCAATCAGCCCAGGTGAATGAGCTGATGCATGTGCATGAATGGAGCTAATGTTGGGCAGAATGAGAGGGAATAGAAGCAAAAAGCAGAAGGTGAGTAACTGTGGTTATTATAAGCCAAAGAGAAAGATGAGGGTCACATGGCCCCAAGTGAATGAAGTCGGGGGGCGATGGATGAATGGGGCCCAGTATTAGCAAAAAGTGGTGAATTCAAAGGCAGAGTGTGACTGAATGAAGGTACTATGGGGCAGAATGGAAACAACTAGCCATGAAATCATGAGCCAAACAGGAGTGATAAGTGGGAATGGGGTTACATTGGAAATGAGTTTAAATGAATGAGAGGCAGAGTAAGAGTCAATGGAGTCAATGAAGAGAAAATGAGGAATGGGGGTGACCAAGCACAGAATGAGTATATATGGGTAATTTGAGCTAGTGTTTGGGAGTATTACAGGGCAGAGTTCCAGGAAACGGGGGTAACAAGGGAATAGTATTTGAGAGAATAGAGGTGAAGAAGGGGCAGAGAGTGAATGAGAGAAAGAATGAGGCCCAGAGTCAACTAACAAAGCTGAAGGATGGGCCATGTGAGAATGAATGGGTGTCATTTCATGCACTGTCAAGAAGTGGAGGAGAAAGTAGAAAATGAGAGCCTGAGAGTGAATTGAGGTGAAGGAATATGATGTGAGAGAACTGAGGTAATATAAGGAGAAGGTTAAGAAATTGTGATAATATGAGGCATAGTGTGAATGAATGTAAGTGGATGAGAGACAGTATAAGTGAATGGGGCAATAAAAGAACAAGAATGGAGGTGGAAAATTAGTAGAGTGTGCATATATATGTAATGTGTCATGTGTAATACATAATGCAGGGCAGAGTGTGATTGAATGGGGGTAATGTGGGACAGATTCCAGTAAATTAGGATGGAACAATGCATAAAAGTAAAGGAGGAGCCAAGAATGGGTAAATGGAGGTAATGAGGGTCAGAAGATGAGGGCATGGTGGCCATATTGCGCAGAGCATGAGAAATCGAGGTGGTAGTAGACACGATGTAGTGAACAGAGCTGACTGCTGAGCAGAGTAGGAGGAATGGAGGCGATGAGGGGCAGAGTGAGTGGATATGGAGGTAATCAAGTGGTACAGCATGATTAATGACAGCAGAGTGTAACAGTGTTAAGGAATGTGGGGGGATGTAGGCTGATAGTGAGGCCCAGTGCCTGAGTCCTATCTGTCCTTTGTGTCACCAGTTCCTCTCTTCCTGCGTCTCTTTGTGACATCTCAGGGTTTCTCCCTGTTTTTGTCTCCTCCCATCTTTATGCATATGTCAGTATCTTTCTCTTTTCTTGTGTGTATGTCTCTAACAGAAATGGCACTGGGAAAGGCGGTGAGGTGTCTAACCCTCTGGCTTCTCTGTTCCAGAATCTATTGCATAGCCATTTGCTCATACAGCCCAGAGTTCCAGAATGCCCTTATTTCTGGACATAGCAGGGTGAGTCTGGAGCAAAGAGTTGGCCAGGAGGGCCTGTGGGTGTTATAATGAAGGGCTTTGTTACTGTGAAGGTCACCTTAGCCATGCTTATGGCTGCTATTGTGGATGCCAAGATCTATGAACGCTGTGAACTGGCACTGAAGCTGGAGAGGGCAGGCCTCAACAGCTTCAAGGGCTACACCGTTGGAGACTGTGAGACCCCAGCTGCCCCAAGTCCCACCTACACCCCGAGCTGCCCACCACATTTAGACCCAGTCCCCCCTTTGTCATTTATCACCTCCCCAGCCCAGGGCATGATCCTCTCGGTCACCCCATGACTGACTGTGATGGCTGGTTTAACTTACTCTAATGTCATTACTATCATTACCTTCACAACAATCATCCTCATCTCCACCATCAATACCATCACTACCATCAAAGTCATCACACATACTATCACCACTGCCATCACTGATATCTCACCAGAATCACCAACATCAAAACCACCACACCAAACCAAGATCCTCACTCCCACAACTGAGATGACAATGATCCCTGTCCCCTCTCCCTCATTCTACCATCCCCTATTTCCAGGACCCATGCCTACCTGATACCTATTCCTTATTTGACCCAGGGCTGTGCATGGCACACTATGAGAGTGGTTTTGACACTTCCTTCGTGGACCACAATCCTGACGGCAGCAGTGAATACGGCATTTTCCAGCTGAACTCTGCCTGGTGGTGTGACAATGGGATTACACCCACCCAGAACCTCTGTCACATGGATTGTCGTGGTAAGGCAGCACTGGGGACACCCTGAACCCCTGCCTGCCCCACTGCCCAACACACCAGAATGCAAGGCTGTTAAACCATGATCTCTAGTAACAAACAGAAAAATGACAGGGAAAGGAGCAGAGTTGCCTGGGCTGTTAAGAGACACCATCCTGTATCCTTACCAACTACATTTAGATGTTGTCCAGGTCAGGAGGGCTCAGAACTCCTATACCTCACCCAGAATGGAGGCTGCAGTTTTCTGTGACTCAGGAGATAGGAAACGTAGCTCCATGCAGAATGGAGGGGGAGATGTTCCTGATTTGTGGATGAGGTTGTTCAGGCCCTGGGGGAAGAAGCAAATATCTGGCTGTAGGAACATAAATAAGTTACCTTCATGCAGAAAGGAGAGAACTTTCCAGACAAGAGTGTGGTGTTATTGAGGACAAAATTTAATAGCAATAGTTGTTCAGGGTTGGCCAAAATGGTGCTTGAGGTCATCCAAGACAGTCCAAAATGGAGACTGAGGTTACTGAGGGCCAGACCAAATGGAGGTTGAGGCAGCCCAAGTCCTGCTACAGTAACAGGTGAGGTAACCCCAACAGGATTGGCCAGCTTGAAGGTTGAGGTTGTCTAACACCGGCCACCATAGAGGTTGACGTTATCTAGGACAGGGTAACATGAATAGTAAGGCTTTTCAAGACTAGCTAAAATAAAGGTTAAGGTTCACTTTGAGTCAACATGGAAGTTGAAGTAGTCCAGGATCAGCTATAATGGAAGTTGAGGTCCTAGACTGGTTAACATGGACGTTGGAATTATTTATAACCAGTCAAAATAGCAATTGAGGCTGTTCAGGACTGGTTAACACTGTGGTTGAGATCATTAACCTGTCAGAATGGCAGTAAAGGTCACCCTGGTTGAGCAGTTGAGATCATCTGGACCATGATGGCTGAGGTTGAATGGAACTAGTCAACATGGAGATTGAGGTCATTTGTAACTAGTCAAATGGGAGTTGAGGTTATCCAGGATCTGACAACATAGTGTTTGAAATCACCAAGACTGACCAACCTTGCAGTTGAGTAGCTTTCCAACCAGCCAAGATGGTGGTTAAGGTGATGTCAGACCAGCTGCCATTGCAGTTGAGATTATCCATAACCACGCAAAATTACAGCTGAAGTCATCCAGACCTGGCCAACAAGGAGTTTGAGGTCATTAGGACCAGCCAATATGGTGGCTGAGGATATTCATAACCAGTCAATATGACAGTCAAGTTCATCCAGGATCAGTCAACATGAGTTAAGGTTCTACAGAAACAGCCAACATAGTAGTTGAGGTCATTCATAACCAGCTGACAAGTGAATCAAGGACAGTGAGAATCAGTCAATGTAGTGATTGAAGTTATTCAAGCTCCCTGGGCCCACCATACACTGTCACCCTGTCCCCAGTGCACCAGATCACTATATCCCTCTCTTCTTCCCCTCCTCCCTACCAGACCTGCTCAACCACCATCTTCTAGATGATATCTTGTGTGCCAGGCAGGTGGTGTCCTCACAGAATGGTATGACTGCTTGGTAAGTTCATGGAGGTGTCTTGGACCCTGGGGAGCTGGGATAATGGCACTGCCACCCCACAAGCCTGTCCACTTCATCCTCCCTCCCTCTCTTCATTTCCCAGGGATTCTTGGATCCGGCACTGCTACGGGCATGATTTATCTGAATGGCTCAAGGGATGTAATATGCATGCAAAACATGACTCAAAGAAAATTAAGTCATGACTCATTCCAAGAGATAGAAATTTTATTTTCTCCTTTCTTTTCTTTCTTCTGTGGATTTAATAGTGCTATCTAGATTTAATAGTGCTATCTATAAACAACATAAGAGGCCTCGGATGCCCAGCTCTTCATTTTCCCAATGGAGGTACCCCCATTTAATCACTTCCTCCGGATCACTTGGGGTGAAGGTAATAGCATAGCTTCTCCTGGGTTCAAATACCATCTTTACTACTTACTAGCTGTGTTGCCTTGGGCAAGGCATTTAATTTCTCTGTGCCTCAGTTTCCTCATTTGCAAAATGAGGATGATAATGGTAGTAACTATTTCATGGGATTATTGGGAGCATTAAGTGAATTAATGTTTGTAAAGCTCATAAAGTGCTTCATACACAAGGCAGTTACAGGTCTGGAGATAGAAGGGTGGCATGAGGGGCTATGAAAAGTGGCTTCCCTTAAAAAAGCATCACCCAGGGCACCTGGATGGCTCAGTCAGTTAAGTGTCCAACTCTTGATTTCAGCTCAGGTCATGATCTCACAGTAGTGGGATTGAACCCCCACATCAGGCTCCGTGCTGGGTGTGGAGCCTGCTTAAGATTCTCTCTCTCTCTCTCTCTCTCTCTCTCCCTCTACTCCTCCCCCACTTGCTCTCTCTCTCTCTCTCTCTCTCTCTCCCTCTACTCCTCCCCCACTTGCTCTCTCTCTCTCTCTCTCTCCCTCTACTCCTCCCCCACTTGCTCTCGCTCTCTCTCTCTCTCTCTCTCTCTCAAAAAAAAAAGCATCACTCTCACTCGAAGTCACTACAGGGTCTTCAATTAAGGTAGATACAACTTCTCCAGGGAAAATAAGATTGGTTCCACTTTACATGAGAAGATCAGTGGGAATTAGTTGAAAGTATTCATACTGTCCTGCATCTTCCCATTCTACACTCAGCCCCCTACTCCCTCTTTGACCGTAAGTACCCTAAATTTCAAATGATAGACTGGGAATTTAGGCCAGGAATTCAATGGATGCCCAAAGTAATAATTTCTTTAGACAGAATACCTGGATTTTGGTCTGTGTCTTGGGCAGAGAATTTTAGGAATTTAAACTTGCCATTCTTTCTCTTTGTACCAGCCCCATAAGAAGCAGCCACTCCTGGTCAGGGAGCGGGGGGTGGGGGGAAGCAGTCCCTTATGTCTTTTGTACTCTTTGGTTGGGGGTGGATACTCAGCTACCCAAAGCCTTGTTTTCAGTGTTTACTTTATCCAAGGTAAGCAGATGATCATTAAAGCAGATATCCACCAATGTAAGAATGACCAAGCCCCCTTCCTTAATGCCAACTTGATTTCCCCTGCCTTTGGCCCCAATCAGATGACCAAATTTCGCATTTCCCTGGGGATCCATCCATAAAAGGTGCCGTCACGCTGGGTACCAATTTTTGTATTCATTAAAAGCAGCAGAAATAAACTCTGGTAGACAAGTAAAAAGCAGATCTCCTAAAAGCGTATCAGGTAGTTCCATAGTATTTCTGGAAAGACTGAATTCATGACCAAGCCCAGAATGGGGCAGGCGGGAGGAGGTCCACACATAGAAATAAAGCCAAAATCTTGACTGTAGAACAGGCTGGAACAGAAATACTGGCATTATCAACTGTTACTACTTCTGGAACCTGGATTTGATGCCCTAGTGTTGTTTTCTTTACATTATTCTGATTATGCATCCTTTCTAATAACTTATAACATTTATAGTATATTTATAATCACTGTTTCTTTAGTGGTTATCTTTACATCTGTAACTTTGGTTACAGATATCACCTGGTAAACCCTTTTTTTCTTGTGGATGGCACTTATTCCCTATCATAGGAGACATCAAAATAGCTATTCTTAATAGATTTTATAGGGGTGCCTGGGTGGCTCAGTCAGTTAAGAGTCTGACTTCATCTCAGGTCATGATCTCATGGTTCATGGGTTCAAGCCACGCATCGGGCTCTGTGCTGAGAGCTCAGAGCCTGGATCCTGCTTCAGATTATGTATCTCCTCTCTCTGTCCCTTCCCCATTTTCACGCTCTCTCTCAAAAATAAACATTCAAAAAAAGTTTTAAATAGATTTTATTATTTTTTTCTATGAGAGTTTGGTATTAAATTTGGAATATTTCCCTCATATCAGTCTCAGGGGACTATGTTTATTGAAATTAACTAAATTGGGTTCCTCTTGATATCTGTGCCCAAATTTACAGTGAGGTTTGGCTTCCAGCTGAAGCCTCTCATATATTCAAGGCCCTGTAAACTTAAAAGACCTCTCTGATGTAAAGTAGTCATTCAACATACACCCATGATAGCAAGTACAGAGGGCAAGTTTTTTGCATCAAGATCTTGGCTCATGCTATTCCTTCCTCCTAGAATATTCTTACCCCTAGTCTGGCTGGCACCTCATTTTCAGATCTAAACTCAAATGTCACCTCCTCGGAAAGACCTTCCCTGACCATCTTAGCTAAATCAGGATCCCCTCCCAACCTGCCTTTTTCTTTTCATTTGACTTTATGAAGGATTTCCCATGTTCAGTTCTGTCCCAAAGTTTCTCTTCTTTCTGAGGTCTTTAATCCATGATGACCTTTAACCTCTAGAAGAAAGTTTTTCTCCTATTCAAGAGGAGTCAGAGGGTTTCTCTCCTCTGTGGGTTCTCTGGTGTACAGTGAGTTTTGGCTTCTCTCTGAGGGCTCTCTGAAACTTATCACACGTATAGGGTTTCTCTCCTGTAAGAATTCTTTGATGTATAATAAAATATGATTTCTGGGAGAAAGCTTTCTCACGTACATTACACTCATAGGGCTTCTCTGCTATGTGAATAATGAGATGTGATTTCTGGAAGAATACTTTATCACATTCATTGCATTCATAGGATTTCTCAAATTTCTCTCCTATATGAGCTCTCTGATGCAATGTGAGATAGGACTTCCAGGAGAGGACTTTTCCACATATAGCACATCCATCAGTTTTTTTTCTCCTGCATGGATTCTTTGATGTCTATGCAGTGTTGATTTCTCTCTGAAGGACTTGCCACATTACCTTCAAAAGGTTTGTCTCCTGAATGCGTTCTCTGATGTACATGGAGAAGTGCCTTCCTTTTTTAATTTTTTTAATGTTTATTTATTTTTGAGAGATAGTGTGTGTGTGAGTGTGTGTGTGCGCGCGCACACACGGGGAAGGAGAGAGAGAGGAGACAGAGAATCCCGAGCAGGCTTCACGCTGTCAGCACAAAGCCAAACACAGGACTCAAACCCACGAACTGTGAGATCATGACCTGAGCTGAAGTCGGACCCTCAACAGACTGAGCCACCTAGGTGCCCCACAGAGATGTGCATTCTTGGTGAAGGTTTTTATGCCTTCTTTACATTCATAGGGTATCTCTCCTGCATGAGTGATCTGATGAAGCAATAAAGAGTGAATTCTTGCTGAGAGTTTTTCTACATTCAGGAAATTCATAGGTTTTCTCTCCAACTTGTGTTACATTATGCTGAACAAAGGCTGGGTTATGATTAGACCTTTCCCACCCACATTATAGTCAGGGGGTTTCATTCCATTATTTTTTCTCATGCCTGCCATGAATTAATAATTTCCCACATCCATTACATTCATAATACCTCTGTGTTGCAAAGCCTCTATTGTGACTGATTAAGCCTAAATTATCTTTAAAACTTTTCCCATAGGATATACATGTGCATATATATATATATATATATATTTCATGACCTCGCTCCTTAGTCACCTTTTTCTCTTTAAGGGCTATAGCTTGCCTCAGGTGTCTGCTCCAGTTTTTCTGGTGCCTCTTCAGCTGGTCAACTTGCCCGACTTCTAGAAAGAAGAATAATAAACCATACCCTGTAAATATACCTTTTGTTAGAAGGATAACTCTGATAAGGTTGACTTGTTTTCTTTTAGGTACAGATACCAGGCAGAAAGAAATTCCAAATACATGTCTCCTATACTCTGAGCTTGAGGGAAAGAAAGCACACATTGCTCTAACAGAAATTGGAACAAGAAAGGAACAATAAATATAAGTGACTCTGTTTAAGAAAAATGCCTTCAAATTGAGGAAAGACTGTGAAAATAGGTTTAGAGAGCCATAAATAAGAAAAAGGATTTTGAAAAGGAGCAGATCCAGGAGTTTGAGGGAGGGGACTCAAATAGAATGGGAAGAATCTTTCAGGAAGGCTGAAAGCAATGAATGTGACCAAGAGAATGAGCAGAAGTACAAGGCAGATTGTAGTCTGGTTCCTCACCACTTCATTCCAAGATTACCATGAAACAGCAACCCACAAGACTAACAATTTGGAGTTAACAGAAAAAGTTCATATGCTTAAGGAAGATATTTCCCAGCTTTTAAAGATATCTGTTCCTCACTGACCCACTGGGGTCTTACTCATCATCTCCATCTGTCCCTTTCTTATTTATCTGTATAAGTCAAGCTTGGAATTTCTCTCTTTATGATCCAGAGTCCTCCCTTCTCCAAACAGGTAATCACATCTGGTTTGATAACAGGATACCCTGCTATGGAAATGATATATGATTTGGGCACACCCATGTGGGCTTCAGGGCCTCAGAGTAATTAGGAAGTACCTGTTGATAAGCATAAATTTCACATGAGAGATGAAAATACACTCTGTTCAGTATAAGAGGGATTAGGAACCTTTAATCCCTGGAACTTGAGGTCAAAGTATTGAAACACTTCAGAGATGTAATGTTATCCTATTTGGTACACTGTAAATTACTCAGGGAAGCCATCCTCACACACAGTGACCACATGACTATAGTTCTATGGCATCACATCTCTGTAAAGTGTACACCGAGAGGAGTCCAGATGATTCCACTCCTCCTGCGTGAAGTCCATAGCCACATCCTCAAATGACACCAATCCCTGGAGTTGCATACTTCTGTTCAATAAGTTTGATAGAAATTTAAATGATAATATATTTTAAGATAAAAGGAATATTCTTCAGAGAGAGGCTACTGTTTAATAATTTCAAAAAAGCCTTCTCTGAGATGTTTGCAATACCTATCGCTAGTGAAAGGGCTTTTATATTCTAGAAACCATAAAGAACTCCTACAAATCAAGATGATAAATACAAGCAATCCAATAGAAAAACCAGAAAAATATGTGAACAAATACTTCACAAAAGATGATGTCCAATTGGCCAATAAATATATGAAAAGGTGCTCAACAGCTTTAGTCATCAGGGAAATGCAAATTTAAACCACAATGAAAAAAGTTAGAGAGGGAGAGAGCCAAACCATAAGAGACTCTTAAAAACTGAGAATAAACTGAGGGTTGATGGGGGGTGGGAGGGAGGGAAGGGAGGGTGATGGGCATTGAGGAGGGCACCTGTTGGGATGAGCACTGGGTGTTGTATGGAAACCAATTTGACAATAAATTTCATATTTAAAAAAACGCACAATGAGATACAACTATATACCAAGAGAATGGCTAAAACTAAGACCAAAAACCCAAATGTTGGCAAGGGTGTGGAGCAGCCAGACTCTCATATATTGCTGGTGACAGTAAAATGTAAAGTAGTATAGCCACCTTGGAAAACATTTTAGCTGAATCTACTAATGCTGAGCATACATCTAACCTGGGACCCAGCAGTCCCACTCCTAGGTATATATCCAATGGAAATGCACACATATCAAGACATGTACCAGAATATCCATACAAGTATTATTTGAAATAGCCAAAATGGATAATCAGCTGTAGAATGGGTAAACTGTGATATATGTATACCATAGAACAGTACACAGTAATGGAAAGAACAAACTAATGATACATAAGATAACAAGGATGAATCTCAAAAACATTATGATAAGTGAAAAAAGCCAGACACAAAAGAATAAATGTATGGTTCCATCTATATGACATTCAAGAACAGGCAAAAATAATCTATGATTATAGCAATTAGAAAGAGGTTACCCATGAGTCAGGGGTTAGTGATTGGAAGTGGCATGAAGGAGGCTTCTGAGCGGCTTCTCACTTTCTGTTTTCTTGATTCAAGTACTGGTTACACAAGTATTTCCAATTTGCAGTTCATGAAACTATACACATTATACACTTTTCTCTGTATGCTATGCTTCAATAAAATGTCTACCAATGTCTACTTCCAAAATTTTTATCTAATATTTCCACAAAAGTTTTAAAAATAGTAAGACAAAGATTTAAGAAACATGCAACTCTTGATCTCGGGGTTGTGGGTTCAAGCCTCATCTTGGGGCTTAAAATTTTTTTAATTAAAAAAAGAAACCACAGGAAAAAGACCAATGTATGTAAAAGAACAATTCACAAAAAAAGGAAAGAATATGAAAAGCTGCTCCACCTCACTGCTAACTAAATAAGCACAAACAAAAGAAATGAGATATCTTCAACTAGCAAATGACAAGGATTAAAAACATGACAAAAGGATTAGAAAGGGTATTTTCATTCAGAGATAGAGCTAGAGTATTATGGTAAATGAAATAAGTCAGTGAGTCAAAGACAAATACCACATGATCTCACTCATATGGAGAATTTAAGAAACAAAACAAAGGAAAAAAAAGGGAAAAAAGAGAGCCAAACCAAAAAACAGACTCTTAACTATAGATAACAAACTGAGGTCACCACAGGGAGGTGGATAGGGCAATGGGAGAAATAGGGGATGGGAATTAAAGAGTACACTTCTCGTGGTGAAAAAAAGAAAACAGAATAAAATAAAATAAAATGGAAAAAATAAAATAAAATGAAAAAAATTAAAAATAAATAAAAGTATTGAAAGCAAAATATAATGAAGAAAACAAAAAATAAATAAAAAATAAAATGTCTCTTTCCTCCAAAAATAAATAACATGGAATAAAATAAAAACATGACAATAGGATTAGAAAGGGTATTTTTATTCATTACTAGTGGGAGTATAAACTTTCACTAACTTTTCCAAAGGCAATTTGGCAATGTCTTTGAAAGTTCAAATGCATGCCCACCTTTTGAACCAAAAATTCTAGAAATGCTCATCACAGTATAAAAAGACAGGACAAGAAAGGTTACTGCCATGCCATGCATCGTGGCACATACATACAAGGGAAAAACATGCAGCTGTCAAAAACGTCTTGATAGTGAAATATCTTCCAACAACAAGTATTCATGGAGCAAGGACTATCCCAGCTAAGCAGGTAACCAACTCTGCAACCCCATGCCACTTGCTTATCCACTCTGGGACTCAGTTTCCTCATCAGATGTGGATAATAAAGGTACCCACTTCTTAGGGTGGCTGTGAGGATTAAGGTGGTCATGTGTATAAAGTACTTGGTAGAGTGCCAGTGCAATGCAAGTTCTTTACGTGTTAGCTCCTGTTACTAATATTATCATCCTCCTCCTCATCTGTATTATCATGACCATTACTCCTACTACCTTCACCAATATTATTATGTAAAGGAAAGACAGGGAGTTGCAAACAGTTTGTATATCATGAGCAAATCTTAGCAAAGCAAGGTTTATATCAACTATATATTTTCATGTGTATGTAAATATAAAGAACAAGGGACAGAGAGAGGTGTATAGATGGAAATTAAATTCACCATAGAATTAGTTATCTGGAATGAGTGATGATAGGAAATCTTGAGATATTTTGCTTGTACATTCCTAAAAGAGTTTGAATTTTTGGTGCCACTTCTTTGGTAGCGAGAGGAAAAAAAGACAAAACAATATAGACATTTGTTTAAAAGGGCAAAAGGTAAAGAACTGAATATAGTCAGGGATATCATGAATTCTCAGCCTGAAAAGGAAAAGGGCAGACCTTTGGATTGCTCAGGCTGTGCTGAAATCCCAGATGAGGAAAAAATATATATTGGGGGGAGGTGGGCTGGGGGGGGCGGCGGATGGGTGAAATAGAGAAAGGGGATTAAGAGATACAAACACCCAGTTATAAAATAAAGAAGTCAAGGAGATGAAAAGTACACCATAGCTAATATAGTCAATAATATTGTAATAACGTTGTTTGGGGACAGATGGTGACCACACTCACTTTGGTGAGTGTTGCGTAATGTATAGAATTGTCAAATCACTAGGTTGTACATCTGAAACTAATATAACATTGTATGTTAAATTATACTTCAATTTTAAAAAATTGGAAAACAATTTGAAGGGCATGGGGTTTATTGGTTCTTTCCTGACCATCAAGGTTTTATCCCTGTATTGAGCCAGAACATAAGACAGCTGCTTGTGCTGACATGGCTTGGGTTTCCTGAAGAGTCGTATCCCCTTAGTTCTGCCCCATCAGGACACCTTTGGCTGATATGAAGACATATTTTAAGTCACACGCATATTTTAAGTCGTATCCCTGCAGTTATCACAAGATTACTGATGAGGACATGGCTGACCCATTAGATAAATATCTTGAAACTTCAACATCAGAAATCTCTGCTGCTGAGGAAGTGGCTTACTTTTGTTCTATGGGTAACATAAATAAAACAAGTGAGTGTTTCTCCCCTTTATGTCATGGCTTCCAGGAAGCTCAGAAAAATAACTGTAGCTCCATATAATTATGTAGGATCCTATGACCTACATATACACATTTCAACCTTGCTTTGGTATTGCTCTACTTCTCTAATCCTAACTTTCTATGTGTTTATACATGTACATTTTATGGTATAAATAATAGTGTCAAACCAATATATAAAGCTTATTCTGTGTGTACCAGGCATTGTTCTAAACACTTAATATTAACTCAATTGATCTTCACAACAACCATAAAGGCGTAGGTATCATCATCACCATCATCACCATCACCATCATCATCATCATCATCATTTTTACAGATGGGGAAACTGGGGCCCGGAGAAGTTAGAGAATGCCTAAGCTCACAAAGCTATTATGAGCATTTTGGCCCCAGAGCTGTTAACCGCTACACATTACTGCTTCTTTGCTTCTGTTTTAACATAGATCTGGAAGAGAGGAGCAAATAACAATCTGCCTGGAAATTAGCCATGTCTGACTTGTGGAGACAGGGCAGTGACCTAAAAAAGCAAAGCTGTTGAGAGAGGGGCGAAGAAAAGAGAAGAGTTTGTAATGACATGGAAAACTCAAATGGACAGTTCACCAAATCATCAGGCTAGCAATCCATAAATGCCAACTGGTTAAATGACCATGTTGTAGCCAAGAAAAATGGGAAAGAACATTTGTTTACCCCCAACAGAGCCCCATCATTCAACAACAATGCTTTATCACTGACTTCACGGACTTCCCAACACTCACCCTCACCCATCCCTCACTCTAGACACCACCCTATCACCCCAAATACGACCATTATTCTCCCCACGGACCGCATCACTCACCCCTCAGATCCCACCATCACTGACTCCAGAGACCTCCCATCACACCCTACAGACCTTATCTCTCACTCCACAGACCCAGTCCTTGACTTCCACAGACCCCATCCCTCAGCTTAGAGTCCCCCCATCCCATACCCCCAGATACTGTCATTAACCATCTCAGAGCCCCCCTCCAAGTACTCACCCAGCAAATTTGCTTCTTTACAAAATCCACACTCGAACATGTCGCTCTGCCCACAGACCACCAGCTCTGTCTCACTTCTGCTCCAAGTGAACCCTCTGCCTTCCTTCATCCCCTACTCTCATGTTTCCACCAGGATGCTTATTCTGGCGAGGTCCGCCTGGAGTTCCCAAATCAGTCACAACTTCCTCCGACAACCACTTTCTTGATCCTTTACCCTTACCGTCGGTACAGTTCGTCACCATTCCTCCTCACGCGCAGTTGCCCTCCCTGAAGCCATCCCAGTAACCAGTAGCATCGCTGTGCGTGTGGTTCTGTAACTGCCACGACCGTATTGGGGGGCCAGAGAAATGGCCGCGCCAATAAACCGGTTTGTACGGGAGGAGACATCTTTCAAAGGTTCCCATTCCGTACAGCGGAGAAATGTGCCTCTTAAAGTTTAGAAGAGATGGGACTTCGGGAGGACTTTGAAAACCTGCGATGAGTAGGGCCCTTTGCCAAAGGCTAGTAATGGGCGAGTTATGCGCGTGATTGGGGGTTTGATGCGAACTGATATAAACAAACGTAGAGCTGAGGACAAGACCACCCCCTCTGTGGGAAGATACCACTGAGGAGTTGTGGATGGGGAGACCGGGAATGGCACAAATATCCCTGAGAACTATTAGTGGGAAGAAAGGAGGCAAACTAGGAATTATACCTTCCTCTACAGATCAGTAATACTGGTTAGATGGAGATAAAGTGTAGGGATCTTAGTCCTCCAAGAAGGTAACACTGGGGAGACGGGTGGGGCGATCCTGGGGAGTACAGTCCTTGTGATAGATACTATTGGGCTATCTGTCCTCTGTGGGAGACACCACTAGCGCAGATAGGGGAAGTCAGGTGGTACAATTCGGCCCTCAGAGAAACAGATGTGTGAAGAGAATGGCAAAGGTAAACATAAGTACAAGGAGAGCCAGAGACAAAAGCTTGGGGAGACTGGGGCGACATGGAGGTCCTAAACAGAAACTAGATAAGAAACCGAAACTGATGGTGATCCGCCAGGCCCACATTCCATCCACCTTCTTAGGAATCTGCCCCAGAAAGTTGTGGGACAGTTGGTCCTTCGAGTTGCCAGGGTCAGAGTCCTACACCACAAGGTTCCAGGCCAATAGGCCTCAGTAATCTGGAGGAACAAATGGGATACAGTGGTCAGGTTCTGGACCTCAAGAACTCTACCCTATTAATCACACCCTACCACCTAGTCCTGTCAAAGGCAAAATGCACTAGATAATTAAGGAGACGATTTTTTTTTCAGGCTATTGCAATAGGGAAAACTCATTAATGAGGAACATCTCAAAGGCAAGGAAAGGGACCTGGGGTTTTATAGAGTGTTAAATAACAAAATTTAACCAAGTGAATTTGAAAATCTGATTGGTTTTATTAAACGGTTCATGAATTTACATTCCCAATATGTAAGGAATTGCACCTGAGATTGCACACCTAGCTTGGTTCTTCCCCAATGTCTCCTCTTGAAGCTGTACCTGATTTTATTACCAGCTTTCATTCAAACCCAGTGATGAATAAGAGAATAAGATAATAAGCAGAAGCTTATGTTTCTTGGGCAGGAATTGCTTGATCCTGAAAGTCTTGTGGGAAGAAATGGTGAGGAACAAACCCAATCACACACACCACAATGCCAGAGAAAGGGAGAGATAATTAGCAACTTTTTTATTGTGGTAAAATACATATAACATGAAATTTATTATTTTAACCATTTTAAAGTGTACAATTCAGTGGTAAAATACATATAACATGAAATTTATTGATTTAACCATTTTAAAGTGTACAATTCAGTGTCATCTAGTACATTCACAATGATGTGCAACCATTAACACTGTCTAGTTGCAGACTATCTTCATCACCCCAAAACAAAACTCTACCCATAAAGCAGTCATTCTCCATTCCCCCCTGCCCTCAGCCCCTGCTTAACACTAATCTGTTTTTTGTTTCTATGGATTTGCCTATTCGGGATATTCCATATAAATAGAATCAAACACTATGTGGCTTTTTGTGTCTGGCTTCCTTCACTGAGCATAATATCTTCAAGATACGTCCATGTGGTGGGGTGCCCAGGTTGCTCAGCTGGATAAGCATTCCACTCTTGATCTCCACTCAGGTCATGATCTCATAGTTCGTGAGATCGAGTCCTGCATTAGGCTCAATGCTGAGAGCACAGAGCCTGCTTGGGTTTCTCTCTCTCCCTGCCTCTCTGTCCCTCTCCAGATGGCTCTCTCTCACACACACACAATAAGTAAATAAATAAAAAGATACATCCATGTGGTATCACGCATTGGTATTCATTCCTTTTTATGGCTAAGTACTTTATTGTAGGGATATACCACATTTGGTTTATCCATTCATCTGTTGGTAGACATTTAGGCTGCTTCCACCTTCTGACTATTGTGAATACTGCTGCTATGAACATTTGTGTACAAATTTTTACTTGAATACCTGTTTTCAACTTCATTGGGTATATACCTAGGAGTGGGATTGCTGGATCAGATGGTATATCTATGTTTAATTATTTAAGGAACTACCAAACTGTGCATCCTTTGAAATTTGTTGAGACTTTCTTTATATATCAGCATTAGATCTATTTGGGCACATGCTCTTTGTGCACCTGAAAAAAATGTGAATTCTTGCTAGATGGTTTCTGGGTGTGGTGTTGTCTATGTACCAATTACATGAAATTTGTTAATTGTGTTGTTCAAATCTTTTATATCATTTCTGATTTCTTTTCTGCTTGTTCTATCACCAAGAGAGGTATGTTACCGTCCCTATGTTTTGGATTTCTCCTTTTAATTCTATCAACTTTCACTTTTTATATTTTTAACTTATGTTATTAGGTGATATACTAGGCAGAATAATGGACACCCAAAGATATCCTGTCCTAATTCCCAGAAACTGAATATGATAAGTTGCCATATACATGAATATGTTTTGTCACATGACAAAAGGGATTTTGCAGATTTAGTTAAAATTATTAATCAGTTTATCTTAATTTATCTTAATCCAGAGATTATCCTGGATTTCCCATATAAACCTAGTGTAATTACATGAGCCCTTTAAAGATAATGTTGGGGAGTGGAGGCAGGAAGATGGCCACAGAATAGAAGGACCATAGGCTTGCCTCATCCCACAAACAGGACTAGATAACAATCAAGTCATCCTAACTACCCCAGAAGACTGACACAACAAACTCCACAACTAAAGCAAGAGAAGAGGCCACATGGAAGAAGGTGGGAATTGCAGAGACCTGGCTGAGCAGAGAAGCAGATCAAGGGTGCAGCAGAGGGGAGGAAGCCATGGTTGCAGAGAGACTAACATACAGGGGAACACTAAAGGTTTCCCCAAAGCCATTGGCTCGGAAAATGAGAGGGGCTGAACGTCATGAGTTCTTGCAACCAGTGGGGCTTAAAGTCTGGAATATTAAAGATCAGTGGGCTTTGTTGGGATAGAGCCCAGGGGGCACTGTACTGCTCCTGGAGAGAAGGCAAGCAAACATCCCGAGGCAGACGGTGTGGAAACAGTGATCAGAAGAGCTTCTGGGGGACACGGTGGGGAGATTATTCACTTTGCTCAGAGGGCATCCTTGAGAGGCAGCATTCACAAACACTTATCTGGGAACAAAGAAGTTGGCTAGTGCCACTTCCCTTCCTCACCCCTCAACATAAACACAGAGCCACCTGTGGAAAGCAGCACAGTGCTGACACTGGCTGCCTAACTTGCTTTCACCAAGTCTCACCACCCTGTGGAACTGCCTTTCTGAGTCACACTTGCCTCAGTCCCAATGAGTGGGTCCCTCCAAGAGAATACCAGAATAAACCCCTGCTCACATCATGTCTCCAAAACAGAGTTTTGCAAGGCCTCAGTTCTGCTGGAGATGATGACAGGTCTCATTTCACAAGCAGACCAGAGCACACCTAGTTCAAACTCACTACATTCAGGCCAGGGACCAAACACTGCCTACAGCAGGCAAGGAGAACCTCTGCAAGTGACTGGCTGAAGGATACAGCAGCCAGAATACAATAGCAGAGCAAATGCAGCACACACAGGAGACACTCCCTGAAGCACCAGGCCCTGGGTACTACATGACCTCTTCTTCATATGGCCATTACTTTCAGGAGCAGGAGATGTAACTGGCTTCTCTAACACACAGAAAAAGGCAGAGACTTAGACAAAATGGGAAGACAGAGGAATTTATCACAAATGAAAAAATAAGATAAGGCAATGGCCGGAGATCTAAATGAAATAGATATAAGTAGCATGCCTGGTGGACAATTTAAAGCAACAATCATAAAGATACTCACTGGACTTGAGAAAAGAGTGAAAAACATCAGTGAGACCCTTACCACAGAGATAAAAGAGTTAAAAAAAAGAATCAATGAGAGATGAAGAGTGCAATTAAACAAGATTAGAAACACGCTTGATGCAATGAATGACAGAGGAATGAATTAATGACCTAGATGACATAATAATGGAAAGCAATGAAGCTGAACTAAAGAGAGAAAGAAGAAGTATGCAATATGAGAATAGACTTAAGGAAGTCAGTGACCCCACCAAATGTAATAACATTTGTATTATGGAGTCCCAGAAGAAGAGAGAGAAATGGGTGCAGAAAATTTGAAGAAATAATACCTGAAAACTTCCTTAATCTGGAGAAAGAAACAGACCTCCAGATCCAGGAAGCACAGAGAACTCCCATCAAAATCCAAAAAAAATAAAGGCCCAAAACAAGACATTTTATAATCAAATTGATCAAATTGGCAAAATATAGTTGCAAAGAAAAAAATCTTAAAAGCAGCAAGACAAAAGAGGTCCTTAACTTACAAGGGAAAACCCATAACACTAGCTGGAGTTTATCAACAGAAACTTGGCAAGTCAGAAGGGAGTGGCAGGATATATTCAAAATGCTTAATGGGAAAAATCTGTTGTCAAGAATACTCTATCCAGCAAGGCTATCATTCAGGATGGAAGGAGAGATAGTTTCCCAGACAAACAAAAACTAAAGTACTTTGTGACCACTAAACCACTAAATGCAAGAAAAATTAAACCACTAGTGTGACCACTAAATGCAAGAAATATTAAAGGGGACTTTTTGAGTGGAAAGGAGAAACAAACAGTGACAGTAAAAAGGCAGGAAACACAAAAGCAGTAAAAATAAATATTTCTGTAAAAATCAATTAAGGAACTCACATTTACAAAGGACATAAAACATAATGAGGTGCCTGCCTGGCTCAGTAGACCATGTGACTCTTGATCTCAAGGTTGTGAGTTCAAGCCCCAAGTTGGGCGTAGATCTTACTTAAAAATTTTAAAAAGGGGCACTTAAAAAAATAAATAAAAAAAGGGGGGCACTTGGGTAGCTCAGTAAGTCAAGCGTATGGCTCTTGATTTCAGCTCAGGCCGTGATCTTGCAGTTCATGGGAACAAGTCCCAAGTCTGGCTCTATGCTGGGAACACAGAGCCTGCTTGGGATTCTCTCTCCCTCTCTCTCTGTCCTTCCCCCACTTGCACTTGCTCTCTCTCAAAGTAAATTAATAAACTTTAAAGTTTTAAAATTTTTTAAGTTATAAAAAACTTTTAAAAATGATATAAAACATAATGAAATATACCTAAATCTAAACTATGGGGAAGAGAGGAGAAAAAAATGAGTTCAAACTTCAATGACCATCAATGTAATATAGACGGCCATTTGCAGAAGAGGTTATATACAAACCTAATGGTAACCACATATCAAAAACCACTAATAAACATGCAAAGAATAAAGAGACAGAAATACAAATTTATCACTAAAGAAAATCAGCAAAACATGAAAGAGAGAAAGACAATAAAGGATCAGAGAAATTGTCCAGAAACAATCAAAAAACAAGTAATAAAATGGAAATAAATACATATCTATCAATAATTACTTTAAATGTAATTGGACTATTTGCTCCAATCAAAAGACATAGAGTGTCAAAATGTATGAAAAACAAGACCATCTATATGCTGCCTACAAGACACTCATTTTAGACCTGAAGATTGAAAGACACCTGAAGATTGAAAATGAGGAGATGGAGAAACATCTATCATGCAAGTGGATGTCAAAAGAAAGCTGGAGTAGCAATACTTAAATTGGAAAAAATAGATTTTATTTTTTTTAATGTTTTAATGTTTAGTTTATTTTTGAGACAGAGAGAGACAGACCATGAGCAGGGGAGGGGCAGAGAGAGAGGGAGACAGAATCTGAAGCAGGATCCAGGCTCTGAGCTGTTAGCACAGGATGCAGGGCTCGAACTCATCAACCACGAGATCATGACCTGAAGCAAAGTCAGAAGCTCAACCGACTGAGCCACCCAGGCACCCCAGAAAAAAATAGACTTTAAACCAAAGACTGTAACAAGGGATAAAGAAGGGTACTACATAATCATAAAGGGGACAATACATCAAGAATATCTAACAGTTGTAAATATTTATGTACCCAACATGAGAACATTCAAATATATAAAGCAGTTAATAACAAACATAAAGGCACTAATTGGTAACAATACAATAATAGTAGGGGGCTTTAACATCCCACTTACATCAATGGACAGATCATCTAAACAGAAAACAAACAAGGAAACAATGGTTCTGAATGACACACTGGACCAGGTGGACTTATAGATATATTAAGAACATTCCATCCCAAAAGAGAAAAATACACATTCTTTTCAAATGCACATGGAATATTCTCCAGAATAGATCATATAGTAGGTCACAAAACAGGCTTCAACAAATACAAGAAGATTGAAGTCATACCATGCACCTTTTCTGACCACAATGCTATGACACTTGAAGTCAACCACAAGAAAAAATCTGGAAAGACCACAAATATATGGAGGCCAAACAACATGCTCCTTAGCAATGAATAGGTCAACCAGGAAATCAAAGAAGATATTTTAAAAATAAGTGGAAACAAATGAAAATGGTAAAAGCAATCCTGGGAGGAAAGAATGTAGTAATACAGGCCTACCTCAAGAATCAAGAAAAATCTCAGAACAGAATAGAGAACCCAGAAATGGACACACAAATCTTTGACAACTAATCTTTGACAAAGCAGGAATGAATATTCAGTGGAATAAAGCCAGTTTCTTCAGCAAGTGGTGCTGGGAAAACTGGATAGAGACATGCAGAAAAATGAACCTGGACCACTTTGTTACACCATACACAAAAATAAACTCAAAATGGATGAAAGACCTCAATGTAAGACAGGAAGCCATCAAAATCCTCCAGGAGAAAGCAGGCAAAAACCTCCTTGATCTTAGCTGCAGCAACTTCTTACTCAACACGTCTCCAGAGGCAAGGGAAACAAAAGCAAAAATGAACTATTGGAACCTCATCAAAATAAAAAGCTTCTGCACAGTGAAGAAAACAATCAGCAAAACTAAAAGGCAACCGACAGAATGGGAGAAGATATTTGCAAATGACATATCAGATAAAGGGTTAGTATCCAAAACCTATAAAGAACTTATCGAACTCAACACCCAAAAAACAAATAATCCAGTGAAGAAATGGGCAAAAGACATGAATAGACACTTCTTCAAAGAAGACATCCAGATGGCCAACCGACACATGAAAAAATGCTCAACATCACTCGCCATCAGGGAAATACAAATCAAAACCACAATGTGATACCACCTTACACCTGTCAGAATGGCTAACATTAACAACTCAGGCAACAACAGATGTTGGTGAGGATACAGAGAAAGAGGATCTCTTTTGCACTGTTGGTGGGAATGCAAGCTGGTGCAGCCACTCTGGAAAACAGTATGGAGGTTCCTCAAAAAATTAAAAATAGGGGCGCCTGGGTGGCGCAGTCGGTTAAGCGTCCGACTTCAGCCAGGTCACGATCTCGCGGTCCGTGAGTTCGAGCCCCGCGTCGGGCTCTGGGCTGATGGCTCAGAGCCTGGAGCCTGTTTCCGATTCTGTGTCTCCCTCTCTCTCTGCCCCTCCCCCGTTCATGCTCTGTCTCTCTCTGTCCCAAAAATAAATAAACGTTGAAAAAAAAAATTTAAAAAAAAAAAAAATTAAAAATAGAACTACCCTATGACCCAATTGCACTACTAGGTATTTATCCAAGGGATACAGGTATGCTGTTTTGAAGGGGTACATGCACCCCAATGTTTACAGCAGCACTATCAACAATAGCCAAAGTATGGAAAGAGCCCAAATGTCCATTGATGGATGGATGAATGGATAAGGAAGATATGGTATATATATATATATATATATACACACACACACACACACACACACACACACACACACATACAATGGAGTATTACTCGGCAATCAAAAAGAATGAAATCTTGCCATTTGCAACTACGTGGATGGAACTAGAGGGCATTAGGCTAAGCGAAATTAGTCAAAAAAAGACAAATATCATATGACTTCACTCATATGAGGACTTTAAGACACAGAACAGATTAACACAAGGGAAGAGAAGCAAAAATAAGATAAAAACAGGGAGGGGAACAAAACATATGAGCCTCTTAAATACGGAGAACAGAGAGTTACTGGAGGGGTTGTGGGAGGAGGGATGGGCTAAATGGGTAAGGGGCATTAAGGAATCTACCCCTGAAATCATTGTTGCCGTACATGCTAACTAACTTGGATGTAAATTAAAAAAAAAGAGAGAGAGAGAGACTGGAGAAAGATGGCGGTGTAGGAGGACGCTGGCCTCACTGCCTCCTGCTGATCACTTAGATTCCACCCACATCTGCCTAAATAACCCAGAAAACCACCAGAAGACTAGCAGAACAGACTCTCTGGAGCCAAGCGTAGACAAGAGGCCCAGGAAAGAGGGTAGGAAGGGCAGAGAGGCAGTGAGCTCTACACGGACTGGCAGGAGGGAGCCGGGTCGGTGGAGGGGCAGCCCGCCCTGCAAAGCGGAATCCCCAAGTCTCTCTGGCTTACGGAAGTAGAGGGGCCGGACGGAGTGAGTTCTGACAGCCAGTGGGACTTAACATCTGGAATGTTATAAGTCAACAGCTCTGCTCGGAGAGCAGGAGAGCTAGAGGACAACGGGAGGGAGAGCTGTTGAGCCCTGGAAGACAGAGCTCAGCTCTGTGGAGAACAAAGGTGCTGGCCAGCACCATCTCCCTTGCCCATCCCCCAGCCAAAATCCCAAAAGGAACCAGTTCCCCTCACGGAACTTGTTTGCACCGCACAAACACCCAACACTGTGCTTCTGTGGATCCATCCGACCGACGGGTAGGCCTCCCTCCTGGTGCCACAGGGCCCCTCCTGCAGCGGACCACCAAAGGCAAAGTGAGCTGAGCCTGCCCCTCCCGCCACTGTGCACTGTCCACCCTGGCTAATATGACAGATCCCATTGAAGCAGCACCACAAGCCTGGCAGTGTGCAAGTAGCCCAGACAGGGGCCACACCACTCCACAGTGAGTCCTGCCCCTGGGAGAGGGGAAGATAAGGTACACACCAGTCTGACTGTGGCCCCAGCAGTGGGCTGGGGACAGACATTGGGTCTGACTGTGGCCCCGCACACCAACACAAGTTACTCCAGACAGCACAGGGGAAGAGCCCTGCAGTTCCACACCACTCCAGGGACTATCCAAAATGACGAAATGGAAGAATTCTCCTCAAAAGAAACTTCAAGAAGTAGCGACAGCTAACGAATTGATCAAAAACGATTTAAGCAATATAATGGAACATGAATTTAAAATAATGGTCATAAAATTAATCGCTGGGTTTGAAAAAAGTATAGAGGACAGCAGAGAATCTATTGCTACAGAGATCAAGGGACTAAGAAACAGTCAGGAGGAGCTAAAAATGCTATAAATGAGGTGCAAAATAAAATGGAGGCAATCACAGCTCAGATTGAAGAGGCAGAGGAGAGAATAGGTGAATTAGAAGATAAAATTATGGAAAAAGAGGAAGCTGAGAAAAAGAGAGATAAAAAAAAACCCAGGAATATAAGGGGAGAATTAGAGAACTAAGTGATGTGATGAAACATAATAATATCCGTATAATAGGGATTCCAGAGGAGGAAGAGAGAGAGAAAGGGGCTGAAGGAATACTTGAACAAATCTTGGCTGAGAACTTCCCTGATCTGGGGAAGGAAAAAGGTATTGAAATCCAAAAGGCACAGAGAACTCCCTTCAGATATAACTTGAATCAATCTTCTGCACGACATATCATAGTGAAACTGGCAAAATACAAGGATAAAGAGAAAATTCTGAAAGCAGCTAGGGATAAACACGCTCTAACATATAAAGGGAGACCGATAAGACTAGTGACGGATCTGTCTACTGAGACTTGGCAGGCCAGAAAGGAATGGCAGGAAATCTTCAATGTGATGAACAGAAAAAATATGCAGCCAAGAATCCTTTATACAGCAAGTCTGTCATTTACAATAGAAGGAGAGATAAAGGTCTTCCCAAACAAACAAAAACTGAGGGAATTCATCACCACTAAACCAGCCTTACAAGAGATCCTAAGGGGGATCCTGTGAGACAAAGTACCAGAGACATCACTACAAGCATGAAACCTACAAACACCACAATGACTCTAAACCTATATCTTTCTATAACACTGAATGTAAATGGACTAAATGCTCGAACCAAAAGACATAGGGTATCAGAATGAATAAAAAACAAGACGCATCTATTTGCTGTCTACCAGAGACTCATTTTAGACCTGAGGACACCTTCAGATTGAAAGTGAGGAGATGGAGAACTATCTATCACGCTACTGGAAGTCAAAGAAAGCTGGAGTAGCCACACTTATATCAGACAAACTAGACTCTAAATTAAAGGCTGTAACAAGAGATGAAGAATGGCATTATATAATAATTACAGGGTCTATCCATCAAGAAGAGCTAACAATTATAAATGTCTATGCGCCAAATATGGGAGCCCCCAAATATATAAAACAGTTAATCACAAACATAAGCAACCTTATTGATAAGAATGTGGTAATTGCAGGGGACTTTAATACTCCACTTACAGAAATGGATAGATCATCTAGACACAGGATCAATAAAGAAACAAGGGCCCTGAATGATACACTCGATCAGATGGACTTGAAAGATATATCTAGAACTCTGCATCCCAAAGCAACAGAATATACTTTCTTCTCAAGTGCACATGGAACATTCTCCAAGATAGAGCACATATTGGGTCACAAAACAGACCTTCATAAGTATAAAATAATTGAGATCATACCATGCATACTTTCAGACCACAATGCTATGAAGCTTGAAATCAACCACAGAAAAAAGTCTGGAAAACCTCCAAAAGCATGGAGGTTAAAGAACACTCTACTGAAGAATGAATGGGTCAACTAGGCAATTCGAGAAGAAATTTTAAAATATATGGAAACAAATGAAAATGAAAATACAATAATCCAAATGCTTTGGGATACAGTGAAGACAGTTCTGAGAGGAAAATACATCGCAATCCAGGCCTATCTGAAGAAACAAGAAATATCCCAAATACAAAATCTAACAGCACACCTAAAGGAACTATAAGAAGAACAGCAAAGACACACCAAACCCAGCAGAACAAGAGAAATAATAAAGACCAGAGCAGAAATAAACAATATAGAATCTAAAAAAACTGTAGAGCAGATCAACGAAACCAAGAGTTGGTTTTTTGAAAAAATAAACAAAATTGATAAACCTCTAGCCAGGCTTCTCAAAAAGAAAAGGGAGATGACCCAAATAGATAAAATCATGAATGAAAATGGAATTATTACAACCAATCCCTCAGAAATACAATCAATTATCAGGGAATACTATGAAAAATTATATGCCAACAAACTGGAAAACCTGGAAAAAATGGACAAATTCCTAAGCACCTACACACTTCCAAAACTCAAACAAGAAGAAATAGAAAACTTGAACAGACCCATAAACAGCAAAGAAATTGAATCAGTTATGAAAAATCTCCTAACAAATAAGAGTCCCGGACCAGATGGCTTCCCAGGAGAATTCTATCAGACATTTAAAGCAGAGATAATACCTATCCTTCTCAAGCTATTCCAAAAAATAGAAAGGGAAGTAAAACTTCCAGACTCATTCTATGAAGCCAGCATTACTTTGATTCCTATACCAGACAGAGACCCAGTAAAAAAAGAGCACTACAGGCCGATATCCCTGATGAATATGGATGCAAAACTTCTCAATAAGATACTAGCAAATCGAATTCAACAGCATATAAAAAGAATTATACACCATGATCAAGTGGGATTCATTCCTGGGCTTCAGGGGTGGTTCAACATTTTCAAATCAATCAATGTGATACATCACATTAATAAAAGAAAATATAAGAACCATATGATCCTGCCAATCGATGCAGAAAAAGCATTTGACAGAATTCAGCATCCTTTCTTAATAAAAAACCTCGAGAAAGTTGGGATAGAAGGAACATACTTAAAGATCATAAAAGCCAATTATGAAAAGCCCACAGCTAACATCATCCTCAATGGGGAAAAACTGAGAGCTTTCTCCCTGAGATCAGGAACACGACAGGGATGTCCACTCTCACCGCTGTTGTTTAACATAGTGTTGGAAGTTCTAGCATCAGCAATCAGACAACAAAAGGAAATCAAAGGCATCAAAATTGGCAAAGATGAAGTCAAGCTTTCACTCTTTGCAAATGACATGATATTATACATGGAAAATCCAATAGACTCTACCAAAAGTCTGCTAGAACTGATACATGAATTCAGCAAAGTCACAGGATACAAAATCAATGTACAGAAATCAGTTGCATTCTTATACACTAATAATGAAGCAACAGAAAAACAAATAAAGAAACTGATCCCATTCATAATTGCACCAAGAAGCATAAAATACCTAGGAATAAACCTAACCAAAGATGTGAAAGATCTGTATGCTGATAACTATAGAAAGCTTATGAAGGAAATTGAAGAAGATATAAAGAAATGGAAAAACATTCCGTGCTCATGGATTGGAAGAATAAATATTGTTAAAATGTCAATACTACCCAAAGCTATCTACACATTCAGTGTAATCCCAATCAAAATTGCAGCATTCTTCTCGAAGCTAGAATAAGCAATGCTAAAATTTGTGGAACCACAAAAGGCCCTGAATAGCCAAAGTAATTTTGAAGAAGACCAAAGCAGGAGGCATCACAATCCCAGACTTTAGCCTCTACTACAGAGCTGTAATCATCCAGACAGCATGGTATTGGCACAAAAACAGACACATAGACCAATGGAATAGAATAGAAACCCCAGAACTAGACCCACAAACGTATGGCCAACTCATCTTTGACAAAGCAGGAAAGAATATCCAATGGAAAAAAGACAGTCTCTTTAACAAATGGTGCTGGGAGAACTGGACAGCAACATGCAGAAGGATGAAACTAGACAACATTCTTACACCATTCACAAAAACAAACTCAAAATGGATAAAGGACCTGAATGTGAGACAGGAAACCATCAAAACCCTAGAGGAGAAAGCAGGAAAAAACCTCTCTGACCCCAGCTGCAGCAATTTCTTACCTGACACATCCCCAAAGGCAAGGGAATTAAAAGCAAAAATGAACTATTGGAACCTCATGAAGATAAAAAGCTTCTGCACAGCAAAGGAAACAATCCACAAAACTATAAGGCAACCGATGGAATGGGAAAAGATATTTGCAAATGACATATCAGACAAAGCGCTAGTATCCAAAATCTATAAAGAGCTCACCAAACTCCACACCCAAAAAACAAATAATCCAGTGAAGAAATAGGCAGAAAACATGAATAGACACTTCTCTAAAGAAGACATCCAGATGGCCAACAGTCACATGAAAAGATGCTCAACGTCGCTCCTCATCAGGGAAATACAAATCAAAACCACACTCAGATATCACCTCATGCCAGTCAGAGTGGCTAAAGTGAACAAATCAGGAGACTATAGATGCTGGAGAGGATGTGGAGAAACAGGAACCCTCTTGGACTGTTGGTGGGAATGCAAACTGGTGCACTGCTAGGAATTTACCCAAGGGATACAGGAGTGCTGGTGCATAGGAGCACTTGTACCCCAATGTTTATAGCAGCACTTTCAGCAAAAGCCAAATTATGGAAAGAGCCTAAATGTCCATCAACTGATGAATGGATTAAGAAATTGTGGTTTATATACACAATGGAATACTACGTGGCAATGAGAAAGAATGAAATATGGCCTTTTGTAGCAATGTGGATGGAACTGGAGAGTGTGATGCTAAGTGAAATAAGTCATACAGAGAAATACAGATACCATATGTTTTCACTCTTATGTGGATCCTGAGAAACTTAACAGAAGCCCATGGGGGAGGGGAAGGAAAAAAAAAGAGGTTAGAGAGGGAGGGAGCCAAAGCACAAGAGACTCTTAAAAACTGGGAATAAACTGACGGTTGATGGGGGGGTGGGGTGAGGGGAGAGTGGGTGATGGGTATTGAGGAGGGCACCTTTTGGGATGAGCACTGTGTGTTGTATGGAAACCAATTTGACAATAAATTTCATATTTTAAAAAAATAAAAGAAAAAAGAAAAGAAAAATCTCAAATAAACAACCTCATCTTACACCTATAGAAGCTAGATAAAGAACAACAAATGAAGCTTAAAGCCAGCAGAAGGAAGTAAATAATAAAGATTAGAGCAGAAATATATGATACAGAAATTTAAAAAACAATAGAACAAATCAATGAAACCAAGACTTAGTTCTTTGAAAAAATTTTTAAAAATTGATAAACCTCTAGCCAGACTTATCAAAAAGAAAAGAAAAAGGTCCCAACTAAATAAAATCACCAGTAATATAGGAGAAAGAACAACCAACACCCCAGAAATACAACAATTAGAATGTTATGAAAAACTATATGCCAACTAATTGGACATCCTGGAAGAAATGTATAAGTTCTTACCAACATATAACTTACCAAAACTGAAATAGGAAGAAATAGAAAACTTGAACAGACTGATAACCAGCAAAGAAACTGAATCAATAATCAAAAAACTCCCAACAAACAAAAGTCCAGGGCCAGACAGCTTCACAGGCTAATTCTACCAAACATTTAAAGAAGTGTTAATACCTATTCTTCTCAAACTATTCCAAAAAACAGAAAAGGAAGGAAAACTTCCAAATTCATTCTATGAAGCCAGAATTACCTTGATATCAAAACCAGATAAAGACACCACTGAAAAAGAGAACTACAGGCCAACATTCCTGATGAATATGGAGGCAAAAATTATCAGTAAAATATTACCAAACCAAATCCAAAAATACATGAAAAATATCATTCACCACGATCAAGTGCGATTTATTCCTGGGTTGCAATATTTGCAAACTAATCAACATGATACATCACATTAAGAAAAGAAAGGTTAAGAACCATATGATCATTTCAATAGACGCAGAAAAAGTATTTGACAAAGTACAACATCCATTCATGATAAAAACTCTCAGGAAAGTAGATTTAGAGGAAACATACCTCACCATTACAAAGGCCATATATGAAAACCCCACAGCTAATATCATACTCAATGGGGAAAACCTGAGAGCTTCTCCTCTACTGTCAGGAGCAAGACAGGGATGTCCACTCTCACCACTTTTATTTAACATAGTACTGGAAGTCCTAGCCATAGCAGTCATACATACATAGGAAGGAAGGAAGGAAAGAAGGAAGTAAATGGTTTCCAAATTAACAAGGAAGAAGTAAAACTGTCACTATTTGCAGATGACATGATACTATACATAGAAAACCCAAAAGACTCCACCAAAAACTGCTAGAACTGATAAACGATTTTGATAATGTTGCAGGACACAAAACTGACATGCAGAAATCTGTTGCATTTCTATATTCCAATAATGAAGCAGAAGAGAAATTGAGGAATCAATCCCATTTACAATTGCACCAAGAAACAATAAGATACCTAGGAATAAGCCTAACCAAAAATGTGAAAGACCTGTACTCTTAAAACGCTTAAAACGATAAAACACTGACAAAAGAAATTGAAGATAACACAAAGAAATGGAAAGATATTCTGTGCTCAGGGATTGGAAGAACAAATATTGTTAAAATGTCTATACTACCCAAAGCACAGTCTACACATTTAATGCAACCCCTATCAAAATACCAACAGCATTTTTCACAGAGCTAGAACAAACAATACTAACATTTGTATGGAACCACAAAAGACCCCAAATAGCCAAAGCAGCCTTGAAAAAGAAAAGCAAAGTGGGAGGCACCACAATTCCAGATTTCAAGTATATTACAAAGCTGTAGTGATCAAAACCGTGTGGTACTGACACAAAAATAGACACATAGATCAACTGAACAGAATAGAAACCCCAGAAATGAACCCACAACTATATGGTCAATTAATCCTGGGCAAAGCAGGAAAGAATATCCAATGGGAAAAATAATGTCTCTTCAACAAATGGTGTTGGGAAAACTGGATAGCAATATGCAAAAGAATGAAACTGGACCACTTTCTTACACCATACACAAAAATAAATTCAAAATGGATAAAAGACCTAAATATGAGAGATGAAACCATAAAAATCCTAGAAAATAACAGAGGCAATAACTTATTTGACATCTGCCATAGCAACTCCCTTCCTGATATGTCTCCTGAGGCCAGGGAAGCAAAAGAAAAAATAAACTCTTGGGACTATATAAATATAAAAAGCTTCTGCACAGGAAAGGAAACAATAAACAAAACTAAAAGGCAACCTACAGAATTGGAGAAGATATTTGCAAATGGCATATCTGATAAAGAGTTAGTATCCAAAATATATAAAGAACTTATAAAACTCAACGTGAATGAATAACGCAATTTAAAGATGGGCAGAAGAGGGGCGCCTGGGTGGCGCAGTCGGTTAAGCGTCCGACTTCAGCCAGGTCACGATCTCGCGGTCCGTGAGTTCGAGCCCCGCGTCGGGCTCTGGGCTGATGGCTCAGAGCCTGGAGCCTGTTTCTGATTCTGTGACTCCCTCTCTCTCTGCCCCTCCCCTGTTCATGCTCTGTCTCTCTCTGTCCCAAAAATAAATAAACGTTGAAAAAAAAATTAAAAAAAAAATGGGCAGAAGACATAAATAGACATGTTTCCAAAGAAGACATCCAGATGGCCAACAGACACATGCAAAGATGCTCAACATAACCGATCATCAGGGAAATGCAGGTCAAAACTACAATTAGTTATGACTTCATACCTGTCAGAATGGCTAAAATCAATGATACAAGAAACAACAGGTGTTGGTGAGGATGTGGAGAAAGAGGAACCCTTTTCCACTATTGGTGGAAATTCAAACTGGTGCATCCACTCTGAAAATCAGTATGGAGGTGCCTCAAAAAGTTAAAAATAGAACTACCCTATGACCCAGAAATTGCACTACTAGGTATATACCCAAAGAATAGAAGAACACTAAATCAAAGGGATGTATGCATCCCAATGTTTATAACTGCTTAATCTACAACAGCCAAATTGTGGAAGCAGCCCAAGCATCCATTGATTGATGAATACATAAAGAAAAAGTGGTATTTATATACAATGGAATATTATTCATAAAAAAGGAATGAAATCTTGCCATTTGCAATGACTTGGATGGATCTGGAAAGTATTATGCTAAGTGAAATAAGTCAGTCAGAGAAAGACAAATATGGGATTTAACTCATATGTGGAATTTAAGGAAAAAAAAAAACAGGGGCTCCTGGATAGCTCAGTCGGTTAAGCATCTGACTCTTGATTTCAGCTTAGGTCATGATCTCACAGATTGTGAGATTGAGCCCCACTCGGCTCTGCCATGACAGCACAGAGCCTGCTTGGGAATATCTTTCTCTCCTCTTTCTCTCTCTCTCTTTTCTTTCTCTCTCTGTCTCTCTGTCTCTCTGTCTCTCTGTCTCTGTCTCTCTCAAAATAAATAAAATAAACTTTTTTTAAGAAAAGAAACAAAACAAACGAGCAAAGGGGAAAAAGAGAGAGGGAAGCAAACAAAGAAACAGACTCTTAACTATAGAGAACAAACTGATGGTTGCCAGAGGAGGAGTGGGTGGGAGGATGGGTGAAGTAGGCGATGGGGATTAAGGAGTGCACTTGTGATGAGCACCAGGTGATGTATGGAAGTGTTGAATCACTATATTTTATACCTGAAACTAATATTACCCTGTATCTTAACTAACTCGAGTTTAAAAGAAAACTTTATTTAAAAAAGTAGATGCTTGGGCACCTGGGTGGCTCAGTCAGTTGAGCATCTGACTTCAGCTCGGGTCATGATCTCACAGTTCGTCAGTTCAAGCCCTGCAACGGGCTCTGTGCTGACAGCTCAGAGCCTGAACCTGCTTCAGATTCTGTCTCCCTCTCTCTCTGTCCCGCCCCCACCCCTGCTCATGCTCTCTCTCTCTCTCTCAAAAATAAATAAACATTAAAAAAAAAGCAGATGCTGGGGAATGGAAAAGGAAGGCAGAGGGAAAGTCAGAGATTTAAAGCACATAAAGAAGTTGCCGTGCTATTGTCAGCTTAAAGATAGAGGGGGGCATGTTAAAAAGAACTGAATTATCCCAACAAACTGAATGACTTTGGTAGTGGAGTCTTCCCCAGAGCCTCCAGAAATGAACACAGCCTTGCCAGCACCATAATTTCAACCTTATGAGACCCTAAGAAGAGAACCCGGTTGAGCGGCATGTTGCTTGGGCTTCTGCCCTATGGAAACTGTGAAGTAATAAATGAGTGTTGTTTTAAACTGCTAAAGTCGTGGTGATTTGTTAACAATAGCAACAAAAAATGAATAATACAGTTAGGTTAAAAATTTAGAATTGTTATATATTCCCTTAAATTTATCCTTTCATTATTACAAAATTTCCCTCATCTCTAGCAACACTTTTACTTTACAGCATACTTTTGTATAGCTACAACAGCTTTCTATTAGTGCTTTCATGGCATATCTTTTTCCATCCTTTTATGTTCAATCTTTCTATACCTCTTCATTCCTTTCTATAATTCTTGCTTCCATTTGGGGTCAGATTAAATAACTCCCTTTAGTATTTCTAGCAGTACAAGTCTACTGGTGATAAATTCTCTTAGCTTTGTATGTAGAAGGCTTTGTTTCACCTGATTTTTTTTTTGACTACTGGTATAGAATTGGGTGTAAATTGGGTATAGAATTTTCAGTTGGCATATTTATTCCTTTCAGCAGGACAACAAGCTGTTAATATGAAGAGAAAACATTTTTACACCTTCCAATATAAAAATACCTGCCACCCTGGTCTCTGAATACTCTGTTCTTCCCCTTAGGTCCTTTCTTAAAATTTTTTTTTCAACATTTTTTATTTATTTTTGGGACAGAGAGAGACAGAGCATGAACGGGGGAGGGGCAGAGAGAGAGGGAGACACAGAATCGGAAACAGGCTCCAGGCTCTGCGCCATCAGCCCAGAGCCCGACGCGGGGCTCGAACTCACGGACCGCGAGATCGTGACCTGGCTGAAGTCGGACGCTTAACCGACTGCGCCACCCAGGCGCCCCCCCTTAGGTCCTTTCTAAACAGGAGTAGAAACTGATACAGTCCCTACTGAGATGTTTGGGTATTCATGTGCAGTAATGAATTTATAAGGCCTGGGCTTCCAAACCTGACCCATTCCAAATGTCTTCAGGACTGGCACTTAAGCAGCTCCTGAGAGATAACCTCTGAGTCCTTGGAATATCTTGCCTGATTAGAGTGTCTTTGTATACCTAAGACCTTGGGCCACACCGCATAGTTCATGCTAACAATCTGATTTACGGAGAATGTACATTTTTTTATGTCTGGGTCTTCAGGTCACACTCTATCGGTTTGGCCTCTGGAAGGCAGGAAATAACTGAATCATGCAGGTGCTCCATGCCTGATAATGACCCCCAATAAAAACCCCGGCCTCAAGGCTCCAGTGAGTTTCCCTGGTTGGCAATATTTTATACATGTCATCACACATCATTGCTGGGAATATTAAGTGCTGTCCATGTAACTCCATTGGGAGAAGATAACTGGAAGCTAGCACCTGGTTTCTCCTGGCCTCTGCCCTATGTACCTTTTTCCTTTGCTGATTTTAATCTGTGTTCTTTTGCTGTAGTAAACCACAATCGTGCATACAATTATTTTTCTGAGTTCTCTGAGTCCTTCCATTGAATCATCAAATCTAAGAATGATCCTGGAGACCACATATTTGGCGTCAGAAGTGACATTCACCAGAATGACCCTGGTTCACTGAAACAGGGCAAAGGTATTGTTTGAGAATAGGAAGGATGAGGCAGTGGGAGCTAATGAATCTTTGGATAGCTAGCTACCAAGTTACCCACGGTATACTGTGATCAGTTACTAGCGGTAAAAGTTACTAATGGAATCCAGTTGGCTCACTGGATGTATTAGTCAGGGTCCTCCAGAGAAACAGAACCAATTATATATATTTTTATTTTTATTTGTTTATAATTGCTTCTGTTCTATATTCTTTTATATATTTCTAAAATATATATTTCTATATATAATATTTATTTCTGTATATATAAATATTTATTTATTTATATGTATAAATATACACATATAAATTTATAAAAAAATATATTTTATATATATTTCTATATATAAAATATATATTTCTCTATATATAATATTTTTTATATATATATAATGAGATTTATTATGGAGATTGGTTCATGCAATTATAGAGGCTAAGAAGTCCCACAATATATTGTCTATAAGCTAGAGATCCAGGAAAGGTGGCGGTATAAATTCTAGTCCAAGTGTGAAGGCCTGAAAACTAGAAGCATCAATGGTGTAGGTCCCAGTCCAAGGCCAGGAAAGAACCAATGTCTCAGCTCAAAAAGTCAGGCAAATTCCTTCCTCTGCCTTTTTGTTCTATTGAGTCTCTCAATGGATTGGGTGATGACTGCCCATATTAGGGAGCACAATCTGCTTTACTCAATCTGCTATTTCAATACTAATCTCATCTGGAAAGACCCTCATAGATACAACTAGAAAAAATGTTTAGCCAAGTATCTGGGCACCCAATGATCCTGTCAAGCTGACACATCAATTAACCATCACTCTGGATATATAAGGAAATGAAAATAATAAGAAACAAGCTGAATATACAATCTCTTGATTATTGTTATCTGTAATAACTAAAATGAAAATAAAGGAGAGTTTTGAGGTGGATCCTGACACTGTGCCAACCTTAGATTTTGGCTGGTCTGAGCTACAGTTGCTAGCCTCAGAGCCACTACCAAATGAGAAAAAAAATATGCTGGAGTACCAGATAGTACCTCTGGCCAGCAAGAAGGCAGCCCAGGTGGCAAGAGAACAAAAACAAGAAACTACTGAAACCAGGAGTGTAGGTGCAAAGGAGTGTCAAGAGCTTAGCTAAGCTACTCCATGGTATTGCTGCCTTGACATCTATTTTATGTGGCCAAGCAGCCTGCAAGGGCCTCAGACTGACACTGGCCACCTCATGCAAGAGCATGCACTGGATAAAAGTCCACAGAATCACAAGTAAATGTAAGTTCCTGATATGTCTTCCTCAATGGCCTTTGTGACAAACAAAGGATCTTCCCCTTGCATGCCCCTTATATAAGACCCTATGGAGCTTACCAAAACATCTTTCTGGTTTGAATTGACCAATCTGGCTTTAGCCCAGAAACCCCAAAGCAGTGTACCCAGGCCCTGCCTCTTTCTCTGCCTACACCATGCCTTGACTTCCCTGTGCGGTCCATCAAGGTGTGCCTCCTTCAGATCTGTGAATAATAAAACTAAACTCCCTATTTCCAATTTCCTTGTTGGACCTGGTTTACCATCTGGCTCCCCAGGGTTCTATTTAACAAATGTTAACTTAACAAAACCATAACAAGGAATTATCGCATTTTTTTGGATCAATATCATCAACTTCTTCTTATGGCTCTTATAGCTTCTCTATGACACTAACTCTTTTTGAGTTCCAAGACCTAATTTCAAAGTGGGGGAAGGGAGCTCCCCCCCTCCCACAGCAAGCAATTCTTGGATGCCAGCAGGGTGTCTGAGAATTCAACCCAATTCTGATACTACCTATTCAGAGATAGCATCAGATTCCACAGGTTAAGGGCTCAGTCTACAAAATTATCCCCACTCCCACCCCCCAAATGCAGACACCAGTCACAAGCCCCAGGCTGTTACCTGTGCTTCTGACCGACCAGCTACAGATTGGGAGGTTCCAACAACCTCCTCCTTGGACTTCAAATGTCAGTCACAAGTCCAGATTATTACTTGTACTTCTGACCAACTGGCTATAAATTAGAGGTTCCCAGAACCTTCTCCTTAGGTTCTTTTAATTTGTTAGAGCATCTCACATAATTCAGGGAAACACATTTACCAGTTTATTAAAGAATACAAATGAACAACCAGATGAAGAGATACATAGGGAAGGTATGGAGAAAGAGGTCCACTCCCGTCCTGCCTCCATGGGTTCACCAACCTGGAATCGCTGAATCCAGTCCTTCTGGGTTTTTATGGAGGCTTCATTGCATAGTCATGATTGACTAAGTCATTGGCCATTGGATGATTCAACCTCCAGCCCCTTTCCTCTCCCCAGAAGTCAAGCAGTGGGGCTGAAAGTTACAAGCTTCTAATCACATGGTTAGTCCTCCTGACAACAAGCTCACCAAGGGTGGGATCCAGAAGTCACCTTCATCAGCAACAAGATACTCATGTCACCTTTGTGTTTCTGAAGCCTTCTTATGAACTGTGGCTAAAAACCAAATGTATCTGAGAAATATATTGTGGTCATCTGAATGACTGAATATATATTTCTTTTAAAAAAAGATTTTTTAAAGTTTATTTATTTATTTTTTGAGAGAGAGAGAGAGAGAGAGTGTGTGTGTGTGTGTGAGAGAGAGAGAGAGTGGGGGAGGGGGAGAGAGACAGAGAGAGAATCTCAAGCAGGCTTTGCATTGTCAGCACAGAGCCTGATTTGGGGCTCAAACCCACAAACTGTGAGATCATGACCTGAGCCAAAACCAAGAATCAGATGCTCAACCAACTGTGCTACCCAGGCGCCCCCCGAATATATATTTATTATCAATTATTATATCATAGATGGCTAAGAAAATTAGAGTAACAAAAAGGAGAGTCAAGGGACTTGTCCAAACAGGGTGGAAATCTTTAAACAGCTATTGATTAATAAAGCAGATATTGGTGGAGTCAAAACCAAGGCATTGATGCAGCTCTATTAGAGGTTAGGTGGACTGATGGGACCCTCTGCTGGTCCATCAACATTGACATGCCCTAAACAAATCCACTCAATTCTCCCTAGTTTGGAGGAATTTTATTTTTTATTTTATTTTATTTTATTTTATTTTATTTTATTTTATTTTATTTCTGAGAGAGAGAGAGAGAGAGAGAGAGAGAGAGAGCAAGCAGGGGAGAGACGGGGGTGGTGGTGGATGGAGACACAGAATCCCAAGCAGGATCCAGGCTGTCAGCACAGAGCCTGACGCAGGACTCAAACCCACAAATTGAGAGATCATGACCTGAGCCAAAGTTGTATGCCTAACCGACTGAGCCACCCAGGCACCCCCTGAAGAATTTTAAGCCAGAAGGCAAAGATAACAATGGGAAAACTGACCTTGAGTTACTAGGGGTAATGGTTTGACAAATTAATAAGAATAAGGATGGATGAAGGAGCCACAAGTCCCTTGGGCAGATCCCTGGCCTGGGGACCCAAGTTTATATGAACTGTGTGGGTAAAATTGCCAGGGTAGGGAAAACCTTTCTAGGATCCCAACATGGATCCTAGACATGGATCTCAACACAGTTTTCCAAAACCTGTTGGTGAAGTCCTAACAGTGACTACAGTTAGATTGGGAGAAATATTGGGATGCAATAGTTGATGAGATTAAGATTAAAGTTTGGATGAAAATTGAAATGTGTGAATGGACTTTATGTGATGTGGTTGCATCTCCCTTACCTGAATGTATTATTGGGATGATGTCTGACTGCAGAATACTTCTCCTACCTAGTATTGTAGAACAGAAGGCATATAAGTTTACCTTTCAGCCAGTATTAATTGAACATGCTAAATGGGAACTTACAGAATTTCCAGAGCCCACACAGGCTCCTGACTTGAAATAGTACAGAATACCTGGTGGACAAAAAGAAATAGACTGAAACTTATGGCAAAAGTCCATGAGTGCCACCCAGTGGTGATCACTAGGACTTTGGACCAGAAAATTTCCAGACACAGCAAGTATAATAGACACTGGTTGAGAAACAGTTACTAGCTTGCTATTAGGCATTAATTGAAACTATCCCCATGACTGAAGGTCATAAAATAATCTTGAAATATGAAATACCCATAATGTCTTGGATAATGTCAGAGAAACACTCCAGGAAGGACAGCAGCATGCAGAAGAGTTCCACAACAAAATGAAAATGGTTTACATAGGAACATGCTACCACAGGAATGCAAGAAATCATATTCACAAACAGATAGACTCTTTTTCTGAGGGCTGACTTTGGAATCACCTGAGGAGCTACCAAATCCTATTGCTATATGGGTGGTGTCCTATGAACATCTCTCTATTGAACAATGAAAAGCTGCTTAGTCTATAGATGGTAGTTCAAAGGTGGACAGATGACATCCTGTTTGGAAGGCCACCCCACTACAACTGACTGATGTGAAAACTTGTCAAAGAATGTGAAGACAATTCAATTCAGTGGGCTGAATTGCATGCTGTTTTCCTTTCAGTGACAGAAGAATTGAGCAAGGATAAGAACCACTATGTTTGAGTTTTTACTGAATAATGGGTAGTAGCCACTGGCCTAGCCATATGGTGAGGCAGATGGGCAATAGAAAATTGGACTATTGAAGGGGTCCCCATATGGGTCACAGCCTTATGAAAATCACTAGGGGAATATAAAAGGTAAGGTAAAGTAGAGCAGGTCAATGCCCATCAGAAAAAAAAAAACCTTTCTAGGATCCAAAGGAACTGGCAAGTGGATATCATGGTGTGCTTGCTTGAGGCAGCCATCTGGGTCTATGATATGAGTGGACATGGGAGAGATGCAGCAATGCAGACATGAGTTAATCATTGACATATTCCTCTAACACCCACTGAGACACAAAACATCAACAAGAACTGTCCTGTCTATCCACAAAAAAACCGCTTAGAACTGATGCATGAATTCAGCAAAGTCACAGGATATAAACTCAATGTACAGAAATCTGTGGCATTTCTATACACCAATAACGAAGCAGCAGAAAGAGAAATCAAGGAATTGATCCCATTTACAATTTCACCAAAAACCATAAAATACCTAGGAATAAACTTAACCTAAAAGGTAAAAGATCTATATGCTGAAAACTATAGAAAGCTTACAAAAGAAATTGACGAAGACATAAAGAAATGGAAAAACATTCCATGCTCATGGATTGGAAGAACAAATATTAAAATGTCAATACTACTCCAGGCAACCTACATATTTAATGCAATCCCTCAGGAAACAACAGATGTTGGCGAGGATGCAGAGAAAGCAGAACACTTGCACTGCTGGTGGGAATGCAAACTGGTGCAGCCACTCTGGAAAACAGTATGCAGGTTCCTCAAAAAATTAAAAATAGAACTATCCTATGACCCAGCAACGGCCCTACTAGGTATTTATCCAAGGGATACAGGTGTGCTGTTTCGAAGGGACACATGCCCCCCCACGTTTATAGCAGTGGTATCAACAATAGCCAAAGTATGGAAACAGCCCAAATGTCCATTGCCTGATGAATAGATAAAGAAGATGTGATACACACACACACACACACACACACACACACACACACACACACACTGGAATAGTACTCGGCGATCAAAAAGAATGAAATCTTACCATTTGCAACAATGTGGATGGAACTAGAGTGTATCAGTCTAAACGAAATAAGTGAGAGAAAGATGAATATCATATGATTTCACTCATATGTGGAATTTACAAAACAAAAACACATGAACATAGGGGAAGAGGAGGAAAAATAAGATAAAAACAGAGAGGGAGACAAACCATAAGAGAGTCTTAAATAAAGAGAACAAATTGAGTGTTGCTGGAGAGGTGTTGAGTGGGGGGGATGGACAAATGGGTGATGGACATTAAGAAGGGCACTTATTGGGATGAGCACTGGGAGTTATATGTAGGTAATGAATCACTAATCCTATCCCTAAAATCATTATTACACTATATGTTAACTAACTTGGATTTAAATAAAATTTAAAAAGTAAAAAAATTAAAAATTAAATATCATGACAAAAAAAAAAACTGTCCTGTCTAACGACAAGAGAGACAGAGACCTTAGATGGCTATGGAGCAGATTCCTTTGGGGAAGGTCCTACACATAAACTGGGAAGTAAATTATGTCAGACTGCTGCCAGTAGTTCCAGGAGGCTGTAAAGGGGTCTTTGTTTTTTAATTGAGATACAATTGACATGTAACATTATGTAACTTTAAGGCTGTACGGTGGTGTTGATTTGGTACGTTTATATATTGCAATATGATTACCACTATAGCATTAGCTAACACCTCTATCATATCACATAATTATTATTATTTTTTTATAAATGGGCCTTGACAGGAATAGACACTGTACTGGGCTTTGCATACAAAGCTGCAAATAGAATGCTATTTTTAAAACTGGAATAGAAGATACTATAGCAATTGGGACTGCTGAATTACATTTTTTTAGACCAAAGAACACACTTTACAGCTCATAGTCCAACAATGAACAAAGAGATAACACATCAAATGTATATATCATGTTGCATATCATGCTCAGAGTGCTGGTTTGATAGAGAATTGGAACAGGCAATTATCTAAAATGAGGGAGATAATGCCATGAAGAGCCAGTTTACACCCCTTCATGAATGTATGCTTGCATTTAACATGACAGGGACCAAAGGAGAATCTCCATTAGATTCTTCCAGTTTTCTGAGAGGTCTGAGGCTGAGAGGGTGGCGAAGACACTGGTAGTATTATACCATTCTTTCCCTACCTGACCTCAGCTTTTTTCTTTCCTACCTGATGCAATCATCCTGGGACCAGAGCTACAACTGCAGATGCCAGCAGCGGAAATGATCCCTAAATGAGAAATTGTAACTATACTTTAAATTTTTTATGCTAGAATTCCTAAGGACCTAATAGGATGTATTACGCCTTTGTATGTTATATAAATGGGTCAAAGATGACCTCTGTGTATTGGTCCCTAGGTTGTTTGTTTCTTCACTGCATGCTGAGACCAAATAGCTCAAAAGCCTGCTGGTACCAAACTTAATTTTTACAAATCCAATTATTTTAGGGGCGCCAGGGTGGCTCAGTCGGTTGAGCGTCAGACTTCGACTCAGGTCATGATCCAGCGGGTTGTGAGTTCAAGCTCTGTGTAGGGCTCTGTGCCAACAGCTCGGAGGCTGGAGCCTGGAGCCTGCTTCCGATTTTGTTTCTCCCTCTCTCTCTGCTCTTCCCCCGTTCGTGCTCTCTCTCTCTGTCTCTCTCTCTCAAAAATAAACATTAAAAATAAAAAAAAATCCAATTATTTTATAAATAGCCCAAACAAGCAGATTTTTCACCACTTAGAACCTACCTGCTTTGCATACCCCATGAAATATCACCCTACATCTGCTGGCAATAGGTAAGGTAAGTCCTGGGCTATAAAAGACCCAAGTTGCTACTTCCCTTCAGAGCTCCCTGATCCAGAGACTTCCCACTTTGTTCCTGAATGATATAACCTAGATTCATAAGCCCCCCCTCTGCTCCCCCTTCCCCCAGCAGTTCCCTTACCCTCCTCCCCTTCTTAGTGACCCTTGACGTTAGCCTCTGTACAGACTCTTACCTTGTTGATGTGTCACCCAATAAAGCTTCTGTGTGCTACTGTCACCCATGGTCATATACTTTTCCTTGATCAGCTCCCACACACCTCAAACTCCTGCAAGTGGCAATGAGGAAGGGAGGATTTCTGGAGATAATTAGGAAATAGATATGGGGACCATCAAGTCAATAGGAAAACCAATTGGCAAAAATTCTGAACAGCTTCCAATAGCTGGGATTCAAAACTGGGAATACCATTATGTCAGTTTGGCATGGCATTGCTCTGTGCTATATTACACATTTTTCATGGTCTCCCCAGTGCTTCATTACCTTAGCCAGGCAGTTATACCAATATTTGAGTTAATCCAAGCCATTGGAACTGACTTTTGAGGTCAGAGGCACTGAGCTGCCTGAGGAAGGAAGTCAGCTTGCCTGCCTATATGCCCCATTAAACAGGTGGTGAAGAATGTAAGACCTGAAGGCCTGAACAGAAAGGGGAGAGGGGTGCATGCCCCTAAACTGAGGGTGAACTACCCCTATCCCATAACAAGCTATGGTGGGAGGAACTCCCTGTCACTGACCAGTTCTCTCGAGAGGAGAGTTCATCCTTATCTCCAGGGACCACTAATGGCAGCTAAACAAGCCCATAAGGCAGAGACCTCAGGCCAAGGCTGGTCTCCTAAGTGCAGCTGGGAGAGGCACCTTTGCACACAGCTGGCTTGACTCTGATGTGTTGCACTCCAATCTGCTGTTGTAGATGGCATCATTCTAGTTCCTCCCTGGAGGGGTGTCCAGACCCCCCTTGGGTTGAGGTGGCTAAGGCATTAAAGTGACTAAAGATGAAGAAGTTTATATTCCTGGTCCTTCTGGGACTCCTGTGCAGGGAGTTGTCCTGCTGAACAGAGGCTCCAAACCAGGAGAGGCATGCTAGATCTTCCCCTTGGTGGCTTCTCACCAGGACAGGGAGACAAGATGGAGGGAAGGAGCTGGGAGAAGAGGACTGGTGCCCTTTAGAGGAACAGGCAGCATGATACCACCATGGTAGTGGAAAAGAAAATCTACCCTCTCCCCATGACCACCTACCTGCAAGGTAATATAGATACAAGAGACAAGAGGGGAGGGTTAAGAAAGAGAAGCTGGTTTTCATTTAAAGGAGGGGACTCCTCTTTCTCCTCCTCCCCCACCCCCCACTCACTTGCTTGGAGTTGCACCTAAGGGGAGCTGAAATAGAAACAATAGACTACAGGACGCCTGGGTGGCTCAATCAGTTGGGCGTCTGACTTGGGCTCAGGTCATGATCTCATGGCCTCATGGCTGGTGGGTTTGAGCCCTGCATTGGGCTCTGTGCTGACAGCTCAGAGCCTGGAGCCTACCTTGGATTCTGTGTCTCTGTGTCTCTCTCCCTCTGTCTCTCAAAAATAAATAAACATTAAAAAAATAAAGCAGCCTTGCAAATAAAGACAAATATACTAAAAAATTAATAAAACACACACGCTCATATATGCAGCATACCAGCAATGAAGGTAACACCTGCACTCATGTGGAAGTGTATCACCACAGATACAGATGTGTGCATTCATACACCCAGATGTACACTGGGAAATACACATGCATGGCCAAACCCCCTCTCTTGACCTCCTAGACACACACTTCCTTTTTCTCATATATGCTTATTTTCATATGCTGGGACACATATAAGTATAAAGCCAGTTTTATGTACAAACACATTCTCACATACACACAGGATCTGCTCACTGTCTTACACATACACATGGATACAGATAATGTAGCAAATATGCACATAGAAACTACTTCATTGCACTTATGCATTTATTTAAAAAAAAAAAAGAGTTGGTGCCATAGTACAGGATGGAAGGAAAAATGGAGTCCCTACTAAAGGCTCCCACACAACTGATGGGGAAAGTGGGAAGGACCCCCAGAGGAGGCTTTGGACCCCTGTTTACATCTACCTTGTTTTTTTAATGTTTATTTTTGAGAGAGAGAGAGCAAGCAGGGGAGGGGCAGAGAGAGAGGGAGACAGGGGATCCAAAGCAGGCTCTGCCCTGTCAGTGCAGAGCCCCACAGGGGGTTCAATCTCAAGAACTGCATGACCTGAGCTGAAGTCGGATGCTTAACTGACTGAGCCACCCAGGTGCCCCACATATACCTTGCTGATGTGGATTTTTATGGCTTAGAGGACTGCCCACCCTACATGAGGCTTTAGAGCCACCTGGGCAGACTGTCAATAGAAAATGCTAGCTGAGGCCAAAGATCTCTTCCATCAGCTGGGGATGCTGGAGTGGGCTTATCAGGTAACAGATGGTGTGCAGCATGACTTAGCAAGTCAGAGGAGGCTGAATTGAATCCTGAGTCCACACCGTTGTTTCTCAGGGGGGGCTCCTGACAAATATAAGTCCTCTTTACTGGTAATGATGGCTAATGCAGAAACAGTACAAGAAGCCATAGCTGCCCTGAATTTAATAGAAACTCATAAAAAAAAAACTCAGTGTTTAAGCCACCTGACTAAATCAAAATTACTATCAACAGTGAAGCTTCCCCCCTCCTGAGCCAAACAAACCACCTACAGCCAGGCCTCTACTTAAGCGTGAACCCTAAGAAAACAAGACAGGTTATATATTAGTCAGGATTGTCCAGAGAAACAGAACTAATAGGATTTATACATATAGAAAGAGATTCGTTATGAGGAATTGGCTCCCATGGTTACAGATACTGGCAAGTCCTAAGATCTACAGTCCTCAAGCTGGAGCCCCAGGAGAGCCAATAGCATAGTTCCAGTCCAAAGACTTGCTGGCTCAAGGCCTAGGAAAAGCCAGTGGTTCAGTTTGAGTCCAAAAGCAGAAAAAAACAAAGTCCCTGCTCAAGGGAGTCAGGCAGGAAGAAATTCCCTCCTACTCATGGGAGGGTCAGCCTTTTTATTCTATTCAAGCCTTTAACTGATTGCATGAGGGTCACCCACACAAGGAAGGACAACCTGCTGTACTCAGTCTACTGATTCAAATGTAATCTCATCCAGAAACACCCTCACAGACACCCCTAGAATAATGATTGACCAAATATCTTGGCACTCCATGGTCCAGTCAAGTTCGCACATAAACTTAACCACCACAGATTTTATTGAACCCTAGGGGACAAGAGGGTCTCAAATTGGATGTCCTCTAATAAATAAGTGGAGCAATTACCATACTAGGCTTAGATTACAAGCTATAGTAGGCTTCCCCTTCAGAGGCAGCCTCATCTTCAATACCTGCCTCTGATCTCCATCAGTGCCCAGGACAGCCCCCACACAGAGATCCAACTGCCACAGAAGTGAAGACCGTTCTAAAAGAAAATCTCCCTTGTATCATATTAACTGTAGTTTGGGCTCCAAAAAATAAATACACTGACTGGTCCTGTTGGACATGGGTGCTCAAACCTCCCTAATCACAGGGAGTACTCATGCTTCAAAGGGACCCTCCAAAGGAGGTGACAAGCTTGGGAGGAGAATTAATTAAAGGGAAAATTATAACAACTATCAAAATTGGCCCAGCGGGGTGTGAAACAAAATAAAAATAAAATTGGCCCAGGTTTGCTAAAAGATGTTTCTTCCCCAGCTGTTCCTTTGGAGACTATACTTGTTTCCATTATTGGAATGGACCATCTCAGTCTTCAGGTAACTGACCATAACTCAGTCTTATGGGTGCCAGCCAGGGGAATCAGTTAACATTCCCTATCAGTGTGGGTAGTAAATACACCACAGTAACAGCTTTGGCAAGGCACTGAAGGATGACATCTGTCATGGCCGATGTAGTTAAACAAGAGGTACCTACTGTCTCACCATTCAGTTCTCCATTATGGCCTGTGCTTACAGACTCTACTAGTGATGGGAGGCTGATTATTGATTACAGAGGCTTAAACAAGGCTTTCCCCTTCATTAGAACTCCTCTATCATATATCACCCCATTAATGGAAAACATTCAAAATAACATGGGTAAATGGTCTGGAGTTACAGACCTGGCTAACATGTTCCATTCAGTGAAAATATCATAGGAGATTGGACCACAATGTGCCTTCACATTTGAATGAAGGGTCAACCATAGACCTTTTTGTGGTTGCCCATGAGGGATTTCAATGGCCTTGCCATTGCACGTGGGTTTTGAGGACAAGACCTAGATGCCTGCCCCTCATCCCACCAAAAACTTGGCTTTGGCATCATATTGATGCCATCCTCTTCACTGGACTTAGCCAATACTCTGTCTCATGGGCCGTCACAACCCCTGAATGAACACCTCACCGAGAGGGGATGAGCAATTGTCCTCCCATAAGATACAAGGGTCCTCCTGGTCTGTTAAATGTGAGGCTATATTTGGAATTGAGAAGGGCAACTATTTCTAGTCTGGTAAAAGAAAAGTTCTAGTGTTCCAAACTCCCATATCAGTAAGGAGGCTCAACATTTGCTAGAAAAGTTCTGATTTTGGTGCCAACACATTCCTCACCTTAACTATTTGCTAGGCCCTATTATTGGGTAGTCCATAAGTCTTCCATACTCAGTGGGGAACTGAGTAACAACAGGCACTAGATAAACTAAAAGGGAATATCACTTCAGCTTTCCTACTAGTGCCCCAAGGGCAGGACATACATTAAAAGTTTCTGCCACCATAAAACTTACTTCCTGGGGCCTCTGGACCAAATGGACAGGCAAACTCCTACCCATGGGCTTTTGCAGTGAGCAGCTCTCAGTCTCAGCCCAAATGTATTTGCTACTAGAGAGGCAACTCCTGACAGTGCACAAGGCACTCCTGTGCCGCATTAAGGAAAAAGTTTCCCATAAAAATCAGATCAGCAACAGAGGCCTCCTTATTAAAATGGAAATGGTATCTAAGGGTGCAGCTAAACCCAGCCCTACTGGAGTGTTATAAACTCTATGAGGAAATAGCTACATACCCTGCCAATGAAGCTAACTTTCTCAAATCCTAGAAACACCTCTGCCCTTGCTCAATGAGACAACAGAGAGGATGGTCAACACTCTCAAAACAAGAAAAGCAGTGGTGTTCCTTTACCAATGGAGTAGGCATGAGATATAAAGGACCAGAAAATGGTTAGCTACAGCCTGTAACTCCTATTTCAGACATTTCAAAGTCCATATGGGGGAAATACCAAACTTCCCAGTGGGCTGAACCATGCATAGTACCCCTAGCAAAAGAGTATGACTTTGACAAATGTGTTCCAAAAGTTTACATTTTTACTGACTCCTGGTCAGTGGCTAATGACCTACCTACTCAGTCAGGACTTTGGCAAAATTAGGGCTAAAAATACAAGCCAATGACATTTGGGATACAGAGGTATAAAGAAATCACATCAGCTCCCACTATCCCATCTGGGTACACCATACTGTTTATGCCAAACAGGTAACAGAGGAGGCATGCTACAATGCCAAACCTTATGAATTAACAAAATCACCAAAGAAGGTACGGCTCCAGAAAGAGGGGCGTCTCCAGACCTTTGGGAGGAACCACCCTACCCATTTCATCAGTGGGCACATGAGAGGTCAGGGCATTTGGACATCATGTGGTTGTAAAAATGGATTGTTCTTTTTTTAATGAATTGTTAGTAGAGGAACCTATGCAGCAAAAAGATATTTAAACAAAGCCATTAGGGACTACACCAGATGCCAGAAATCTAGACCCTGGACCTACTTCACAGGAGAAAGATTTACAAAGGAGGAGGGCTATATCTTAAATAGCAAATCAATTTCATCAGGCCTTTCCCTGCAGTGACAGGAAATACTATATATGATTTAACAATGGTGGATATTGACATGGACCTTCTATTGGCTTACCCATACAGGGCACTAACCTCTGCTAATGTTATCAAAGCGTTTACACAACAGCCTTACAGACTTTCAGAGTGCCATGAGTTATATAATCAGATAAAGGCTCATGTTTCACTGCAGAGAAAATGCAACAAGCATTATAAAATAACAGTGCTTGGGTTTTTCACCTACCCTATTGCCCTACAGCAGCAGGTATCATAGGAAGACATAATGGTATTTTAAAATGAGGGCTCCTGGGGCGCCTGGGTGGCGCAGTCGGTTGAGCGTCCGACTTCAGCCAGGTCACGATCTCGCGGTCCGTGAGTTCGAGCCCCGCGTCGGGCTCTGGGCTGATGGCTCGGAGCCTGGAGCCTGTTTCCGATTCTGTGTCTCCCTCTCTCTCTGCCCCTCCCCCGTTCATGCTCTGTCTCTCTCTGTCCCAAAAATAAATAAACGTTGAAAAAAATAAAATAAAATAAAATGAGGGCTCCTAAGAGAACATGGAGGACAATGGCCCCTCAGGTTCAAAAGTACTGCCCACAGTCCTGATTACATCAAATTCACACCCTGGTGGCATAACTGCATCATATTAAAGTTTACAACAAATGAAGAAACCACCAATAGAGACGCTATGACCTCTGCTAATGTACACATCCACAAGTGGACACAACCTCATTAGCAGTTTTACCAGACATGAGGGCCCTGACATTGCCACCCACAGCAAAGCAATGTCCACTTGGTACTTTTCCTTTATCCCTCAGAGAAAATACAGAGCCTAGCCACTTTCCCCTCCATCCTGACAGGGACCTGCTATGGACCACTGATTCTGGGACCATCCTCTCAGCCTGCTTCTACTCCTCAGCACTGTCTAGAGAGAGAGAAGTGTCCTCATCTGCTGCCCCACATACTCCACTAAAAACATCATGGAACAAACCTAGACCTGTTAAAAACAACCAAGAGGTGTAACTAATCACTCCTAGACTGGTAACACACCATTTGGCTGATTCCAAAGGGGGACAATCAAATCTCTCTCTCTCATCCCTCCCACCACAGCTGCCCCCAGATGACCCTCGATTTTCACCTCTGCTATGAGGTGCTATGCCTCCTCCTTACCTGAGAATTTCCTACCATCACCAGTGTGAACTACACACCCACTTATAGATCACCCTGCCCTGGCAATTTACACCCTCCAGCTGACACAGTCTGTCTGAAAATAACATGCCACAAGCACACCACAGGGTGACATGAAACACAGGTCAGGGTGGAGACCATAAGAACCACACCATTGGCTATTCAGGTCAGCCAGTGCTACTAACATGACCACAGACACCAACACTGAGGCTAGCACTCCTCCTCCTCCTATCTCTACTACTACCAACAACACCCATTCTGGCTCAGCTGGACTCTCACATATAGCTTTTGACTCACAGGTGTCTTCTAACCCTATGGGCCAACTTTTACTTCAGATATGTGGCTAGTCATGGTCTGAGCCCATAACCAATTGATTTGACCCAGGTGCTGAATATGAGGTAGATAACACACAAACATCTGTTAATACCACCTGGGATTGCATTAAGCCACACAACTTGCCTTCACAGGAACACAGAATACAAGCAACAGAGGGAGCCTGGTGGACCTGTAAGGGAATGCCTTGCAAACGGCTACCCTTTTACAAGCTTCCCCTTGTCCAACACTGGAAACTGGATTTGAGTCAAAATTCCAGTGGATTTTTCCTCAGCAGCAAACTCCCTTATAACTTGCCCTCAGCAACCACACTAGCCACAACTCTCCAACAGTACATACAAACAAGTTTTCCAAATATTACCCTGATCACTAATTGGAATAGGGGAAAGCAATAAGAATAGCATATGTACAAGACACCACACATCAATGAGAAGAAACTCAGATAGCTGTGTCCTAGGAGTTATCCACACAAATTAAATAAATTGCCCAAGGACTGAAACTCTTGGCTGAATCTCACCATACTTTAGCAGCCATGGTGTTAAACAACAGTATAGCCCTAGATTTACCTATTGGCTGCTGAAAGAGAAGTCTGGTCCCTTATTAATACATCTTGTTTCATGTTGGTTGTCAAAGAAAAACAAATCAGGATTTAGTAGGGGGAAACATTTTTTCCAAAAGGATTATTGCAAGGAAGGAAAGAGACTATTTCAGTGGTGGAGGTGGTTGGTTGGAAGAGAGCTGTGACCATAAGTTTACAAGGGTCTCAAAATAAGGGAGAAAAAATTTATTTTATAGGGTAAGGAGGAGGCAAGCAAAGATAAGCTGAATCTTTGGAGGAGAAGTTGGAAAAGAAAGAGACAATGACAAGTGGTACCTGGCTTTTGTCAGTCAATTCCCAGGAGAAGTTGAGACGAGGGTACATTCCACTTTTTTGCATGTTTGCTCAGGCTTGGAGACAAGCAGAGTTCAGGAACCTGTAGGAAAAAAGAAGCCTAACTAAAGTTGGGTCAAGACAAAGCAGAGGGCAAGCAATAGGTAATTTTGAACACTTAATCCCCCTGTTGTTTAATACAGACAAAGTCTGTCCTTTAGCACTACTAGGGGATGGAATAAGAGTCATTGGGAAGTTTAGTGCAAATAGTTTCAAGAGGTGCTGGCCTTCATGTTCTTGTTGTTCCTAAAGGACCGACAACTGTATCATCTGTTGATTGTGCTGTCAGGTGGCCACCTGTTGGAGAGTCTTAGCGATAAAGCAGTTAACAAGAGATATACCTAGGAATAAAATAAAATAATAGTTATTAAAGGTTAAATAAAGAAATAAAATCAAGATTTGAGGTTTAGAGAGATGCAGTCAAGAAGACTCCTAAACATTGGGCCTGAAGCATATTCAGATAGTGGAGTGAGGATGACAGTGGCAATCTGAAGAATTTCCTGAAATGTCTGAATGGTTTTGGGGATGGCATAAACATCAGGGAGGCTTCAGGGAGTACATGCACACTAGTACCTTCCAACCATTGAACAAGTGCCCTCTTGAAAAGCCAGGATCATGTCCAATGCTAGACAATTGTTAGAGTTCCTGTAGTTCTTTGGCAATCATACTGGTATTTTTGGTAAGATTGTCCACAGTCATGGTTATTTCCTGTAGCAGAGCATGGAAGATGCAGGAATTCTGGCAAACTTTGGAGTGGCCTACACAGCAGCAGCAGCTCTAAGTATGCAGGTTGCCCATACATGATTTGCTGCAGCAATTGTTTTTAGATTTACTCCCAGTCTCTTAGCCTCTTGTTCTAAGATTTCTTGAGAACATGATGAGAAGAGAAGGCCACAGCCTCCTTCTGGGGCTTGAAGTCTGCCTAAGCTTATAGATGTAACATGATTTTATAGACCTTTTGGCTCAGCTAGAGTCTGGAAAACTTAAATCAGAACTAATAGAGGGGTACCTGAGTGGCTCAGTTGGTTGAGCATCCAACTTCAGCTCAGGTCATGATCTCACAGTTCATGAGTTAAAGCCCCACATTGGCCTTGCTGCCGTCAACACAGAGACTGCTTTGGATTCTGTTCCCTTCTCTGCCCCTCCACTGCTTATGCTCTCTCTCTCTCTCTCTCTCTCTCTCTCTCTCAAAAATAAAGATTAAAAAAGAGAGGGGCACCTGGGTGGCTCAGTCAGTTGGGCGTCTGACTTCAGCTCAGGTCATGATCTCATGGTTCATGGGTTTGAGTCCCACATCGGGCTCTGTGCTGACAGCTCAGAGCCTGGAGCCTGCATCAGATTCTGTGTCTGCCTCTCTTTCTGCCCCTTAACCTCTTGCTCTCTCTCTGTCTTTCTCTATCTCTCAAAAATAAACATTAAAAATTTTTTTTAATAAAAAAAGAAGTAATAGAGTACTTAAGATGAAAAAAGAAAGCAATCTGGTTAAGCATAGATTGCCTTTTTTGAAAATTATTGAGGTATACTCAATAGATACTCCCTAGATATAAAGAGATTCCTTATCTAGGGAGAAAAGCTAAAGCACCCCTGAGTGATAGCACAAACGATGCCCTTAAATATGAACCAGCATAGGAATTTAGGGAAAACTGGAGGCTCCTGAAGAAAAGGGAAGGGAACACATAACCAGAAATGAAAAGTAAGATTGTGAGACTGTTCTATGAGTTGAGTAAAGGAACGTCATAGATTCTGAGGGTCTTTGCAGGGATGGTGGAATTGTTAAAGGAAAGAATAGCTTGGGTGAAGGGGAAAAGAATATAATACAAATGAAGACTCATTATGGAAAACTGAGGTTGCAAAGGAGGGAGACATGTGAATAGCAAAGATTACCCTGAATGGGGAGAGAAAAAAGAGGATATTATGAAGAACAGTAAAAAATGGTGAGAATAGGAAGTATGCAAAAAAAATCCTACAATAGGGGCACCTGGGTTGCTCAGTCAGTTGAGCGTCTGGCTCTTGATTTTGGCTCAGGTCATGATCCCAGTGTTGTGGGATGAAGCCCCACATCTGGCTCCGCATTGAGAATAGAGCCTACCAAAGATTCTCTCTCCCTCTCTCTGCCTTCCTCTCCTCCCTCTGCCCTTCTCCCCCTCTCATACACACTCTCTCTCTTTCCCTCTCAAATAAAAAGAAAAAAAAAAGAAAATCCTAGAGTCTTGTTCTGACATCTTGGGTGAAAGCTGACCACCTTGTGAGGTCATCTACTTGGTCTGAAGTTCTTGGGAAAGCAATCTACCTTGTGGCAAAGTCTGCTTCTGGGGGCTTTTTAGAGACCCTCGGTATAAAGCCTCTAGTTGGGATGGACTTCCATCTAAAGTAGTTTTTAATATCTTTTCAGTTGAGAAACATCATTCCAGGGTTTGACCCCCTAGGGTTTGGCAGCAATGTTAGTGATGTAAAGAGGACAATGCAGGGGCCTTTAACAGGGTTCAAGAGTAGTTTTCTTTTCTTTTTCTTTTTTTTTTTTTTTTGGCGATGTTGCCTTTAAAGAACTGTCTCTGGTTTCTATGTGGTTTGCATGGGAGAGCTGGGGAAAAACAGACGCAATCTATTGAAGATAAGTTTGGGTATAATTAATAAATTCCTTGCAGTATTTTAAAATGTCTAAATGAGCAAATTAGAATCTTCAAGAGTCAAGACAGAATAAGGAATTTTAAGGGCCAGTTATTTTGTATGGTGACAGTTCACGTGACCCAGCAAAAGAGAACTGGAGGGCAATGAGGGATAAGGGTAAAACCTTAAGCCATGGGAATTTGAGTTCTTCAATCAGTTTAGCAAGCTTTAATTTTAATAATCCATTAGCTCTATCATTCCAAATGAGTGGAGATGATAAAGACAATGTAATTTTTGTGATAAAGGAAGAACTCACTGGATTTCTTGGATGGCTTTACTGGTGAAATTGGTCTCTCAGTCACTTGAAAGAATTCCAGTGGAATTCTCTGTATGCAGAACATTTGTCCTGATAAAAGTTTAGCAACCGTAATAACAGCAGCCTTTTTCCAAGGGGAAGTTTTAAGCCAGAGAGAGAATATACACATGACAATAAGAACATTTTTGTAACTATGAGATTTAGGAGCCAAAGAAAAGGTGCTAAACATCTGTATATTAATAAAACTGTGGGTAAGTGATGTAAATACCCAACCAGAAATCACTGCCTTTGAATATACTTAGGTTTTATCAAGAAAAATTGTGACCAAGTTAAGATTTTCTTAATAATTGAAATTATGACTGATAAAATTGTATTATTGCTGCCTAATATAAGGCAAAACGACATGTACTCTAATAAATGGAAACATCTCATGGTCAGTGAGGGCAATGACAAGTCTCTATGAACTTTATATAATTTTTTGAAATATTTATATTAATAACATTTTACCCAAATAATTTTAATCTAGGGAGGGATAAGTATTTTTTTGACAACACTTCTCATACAATTTATATACTAATTTATACAATATTAACGGGGTGCCTGGGTGGCTCAGTCTGTTAAGCGTCTGACTTCGGCTCAGGTCATGATCTCACAGCTCATGAGTTCAAGCCCCACATCAGGCTCTGTGCTGACAGCTCAGAGCCTGGGGCCTCCTTCAGATTCTGTGTCTTCCTCTCTCTTTCTGCTCCTCCCCTGCTCACACTCTGTCTCTTTCTCCTTCAAAAAAAAAAAAAAACATTAAAAAATTAATATTAAGTACACCTAATAATTTTTAGCACTTTATTTACAAAGTGAAAGAACAAATCCTTTGTGATTTTCCAGTGACCCTCTAGGAAATCCCAAAGTCAGTTTTAGGTGTAAAACATATAAATTAGAATTATATTTTGTGAAGGCAAAGTATCAAGTGTTGTCAGGATATCTGAACAATTTGGTAAAACCATCTGAAGGCAGAAAAAAATCACACATATATAACATACAGGCAGATTCAAATAAAGATCTTATAGCCACAAAATTTCTAAAATTTTAGCCACAAGTCAGGCATAAACATAGAAATACAAAACTTCTTGATGTATATAACAGAGTTGGTCCTTGTCTTTGTTCCACTTTATATTTTTATCAGGATTGTGTTTCTGGCAGATGTACAAGTTGAGGTTACCTATTCAATAAGAAAGTTAAAGTTTCCCAACATCTTCTTTGACCTGATATGTAATCTTATGGAGGCTGTGGAATAAATTTGGGGTGAAGGACCAAAGAGACACCAAGAAGCCATCTGGGTGTCTCCAAAGACCAAGTATATAAAATATCCAGTCTGTTTCCAGTTAGCTTTTTCAGCTTCAGGTGGTTGCTTTTGGGGTTCTTGAGGCCCTTGAGAGTCCCCCAGTGGAGGCAAGAAGCCAAAAGCTCTAGTGACTATTGGAGGTCGAGAAGCTGGAGTGGGAACAGAGCAGTCTGGCAGGATGTTGAAGGGGGACAGATCAAAGGAGTTAAGGCAGCTAAAGGGAAAATCAAAGGCAATAAAAGGAAGAAGAATGAATGAAAGTAATAGGAAGTTACAGGTCCTAAATGAGCCAGTTTGGGAAGACCTCACGTTTTCCAGAGGTCATTGAAGTTCCAAATTGCCTTTGGTAAATTTTTCCTATTTATGAAGATATTAAACTGAGTAAGTGCAGTAACAAGAAAGCATGTAGTAAACAAGGAAAAAGAAGAAGGAAGATACTTAAAAGAATGAATTACCCATGGGATTAACAGATAGTTAAACAAAACTTGGATATGTCATTTGCAAATATCTTTTCCCATTCCGTTGGTTGCCTTTTAGTTTTGTTGGTTGTTTCCTTTGCTGTGCAGAAGCTTTTTATCTTCATAAGGTCCCAGTAATTCACTTTTGCTTTTAATTCCCTTGCCTTTGGGGATGTGTCGAGTAAGAGATTGCTACGGCTGAGGTCAGAGAGGTCTTTTCCTGCTTTATCCTCTAAGGTTTTGATGGTTTCCTGTCTCACATTTAGGTCCTTTATCCATTTTGAGTTTATTTTTGTAAATGGTGTGAGAAAGTGGTCTAGTTTCAACCTTCTGCATGTTGCTGTCCAGTTCTCCCAGCACCATTTGTTAAAGAGGCTGTCTTTTTTCCATTGGATGTTCTTTCCTGCTTTGATGCATAGGGGCACTTGTACCCCAATGTTCATAGCAGCACTGTCAACAATAGCCAAATTATGGAAAGAGCCTAAATGTCCATCAACTGATGAATGGATAAAGAAATTGTGGTTTATATACACAATGGAATACTACGTGGCAATGAGAAAAAATGAAATATGGCCTTTTGTAGCAACGTGGATGGAACTGGAGAGTGTTATGCTAAGTGAAATAAGCCATACAGAGAAAGACAGATACCATATGGTTTCACTCTTATGTGGATCCTGAGAAACTTAACAGGAACCCATGGGGGAGGGGAAGGAAAAAAAAAAAGAGGTTAGAGTGGGAGAGAGCCAAAGCATAAGAGACTGTTAAAAACTGAGAACAAACTGAGGGTTGATGGGGGGTGGGAGGGAGGGGAGGGTGGGTGATGGGTATTGAGGAGGGCACCTTTTGGGATGAGCACTGGGTGTTGTATGGAAACCAATTTGTCAATAAATTTCATATATATAAAAAAAAACAAAAACAAATGTCAGTTGCTTAACTAACTGAGTCACCCAGGTGCCCAAAATAAATAAATAAACTTAAAAACAGGGAAAAAAAAAAACAAACTTGGAGAGCTAAGGGAACTCTTCATGCAATCTCCAGGACATACAGCCAAGGGAACCCCCATGTGCAATTTCTGGGGAGAAGAGCCAAGTGAACCTCCACATTTAATCTCTAGGAATTAGGGAGCTAAGAGAATTCCCACACCAAATCCATGGGTTTGGCAATTCCCATGCATAATCCCGAGTTCAGGGAAGCCAAAGAAAATCAGAAGAGGCCTTACAGATGGGCAAAGAAACATGTATTTTCCAGAAAAAACTAACTCCTTACTACCATGCTACGACAGACAAATGTCCATATCACTGAACTAAATAAGGTGTGACTTATCACCATGGATCCCTATTTTTCCAGCCAGAAAAGGACACAAAGTATCTAAGAAACCAGTATGAATACCTGGGTGTCAATACCAGCATGAATACCTAGAGGTCAAAATAGCCCACTAGTTCTGTACCCATGAAACCCTATCCTATGTGAATGCAAATGGACTGAGAAGTGAGGCATTGCTAGACTGGCACTGCTATTGGCAATCTGGGCCAGCACACTGGATGACCTTAATATTTTTTCCAAAGGTGGAAAAGTTTGGGTTAAAATCAATGACAAATGGAGAGGAGGAATGGTAGTAAGGGAAAAGGAATGAATAAATGGTTATGCAATGAATGGTTTATGCAATGAGGGAAATCAATATTACATTGATGCCTTGAGCAATGGCTTGGAGCAAAAGAATGATATTGTCTCTCTTTTAAAATATTTATTTTTGAGAGAGATAAAGAGAGAGACAGAGATAGAGCACGAGCCAGGGAGGGGCAGAGAGAACCAAAGTAGGCTCAATGCAGGGCCCAAACCCATGAACCGCAAGATCATGAACTGAACAGAAGTTGGACCCCCAACCGACCAGGCACCCCTATTGTCTCTTAACACAATTATACCAGATGCCTAAAAAGGTGAAGCTATATGTTTCTTAAGTCCACTCTTGCTTTGGGAACCTGAAGGGGTCAAATAGAAGTTTGCAACCAGAGTAATATCACTCTGGGATATGTTTTGGTCATACCATATCATGATGAAATGGACCAATTAATTGTTCACAACTGAATGGAACTCTAATGTGGCAGTCTCTTTTGACTCTAGTTCTCAGGGTACATATACAACAAAGTGTATCATTTGGGAAGGTATTTATGAGAACTACTGCCTACCAGGCCATCAGAATGTGTTGTGTACAGCTCCTGGCAGACATATTTTTGTGTCGCTATGAACCTTTATGATAGAATGCTTGTAAAGGTCCCTGATTATAATGGACAGAATACAGAAGCAGCATGCCTGCTACACCACAGTGTGTTATACACAAGTGTACACTGCTCTTGTTCTTATGGACAAAAAGCTACTAAACAGAATGGGGGGGGGGGTGGAGAGTGGGTTTCAGATAGGGAATAAAGCAGTAGGTATCACGTTGTGGGTCCAAATTCCCTGCAGGACAGTCCCTCTCTGAGATGAAGAAGCTTATTGGAGGCCTGATGGCATATTAAGACTAAATTACATCTAGATGTTCTTACCACTTATCTAATGCTAGTGGAGGTCCCAAAATTTTGGAGTAAAAAACATGTATCCTAACTAAAGTCAGGCCATTAGTACACAGTGGCAACAACGTGTATGGTGGATTTAAAGTAACATTGGCCCACAACGTGAAAAAAAGGCTTCAGGGAAAATAAGTGCTAGTGTAGGTATCATGGGACAAGCTGAATTCACTTTAAATTTTTTTAAATGTTTATTCATTTTTGAGAGAGTGAAAGAGAGATTGAGCAGGGGAGGGGCAGAGATAGAGGGAGACATAAAATCCGAAGTAGGGTCCAGGATCTGAGCTGTCAGCACAGAGCCCAAAGCAGGGCTTGAACCCATGAATTGTCGTGGCCTTACTTATTATGTCAGTCCAGACTTCCTGAGGTCCTGGAACCAAGTGCCGTTTATGTAGCCGTTCAGGGCACTGGAAATGCAAATGTCCTTAAAGGGGACAACCGAGGTCTAAATTGTGCAAGCCATGCTCCTTGTGTGGAGACAGGCACTGGAAAATATGAATGCCCTTGGGGACCTCAATCTGTGGGGTCTCAGATAACCAGTGTCCCTGAAAGGAACTGATGGGACCTGGGGCTCTTTGGGGTGGATACCCTGAACCAACTATCTATTGGAAACCCAAAGCCTCAGGTAACTCTGGAAATAGAAGGAAAACTGGTTGATTTCCATCTTGACACAGGAGCCACCTTTTCTGTCCTCCTTTCCACTTCTGGCCAACTGTCCAAACACGGTGTAACAATTAGGGGCATCTTCAGAAAACTTATGATTAAATTTTTCTCTCAGCCACCAGGGTGAATATGGGGAGACTTTTTTTTCACATTCTTTTTTCATAATGCCAGAGAGCCCCTCTCCCTTGTTAGAAAGAGACGAGTCATAATTGACTAAATTAAGGACTATAGTGCTACTAGCTCCAGGACAGATAAACAATTGCCTAAACTTATAGTAATCTGGATATCGAAGATCAATCTTTCCTTGAGGTAAAATTAAATATGTGTCATGGAGTTGTTCCTATGGAAACTGGAGGGCCAAAGGAATCTTTGCAGATTAAGAACCAAAAACTAGTTCAGGTGCTTAATTATTCTAACCAGCAATATCACAAGATCCCAATAAATATGGAAGGGAAGGAAAAACTACAGTTACATTAAAAAAAAAATATGACCAGACACGTCAGGGACTTTTTGGATGGCTATAATGCATCTTTCCTTCCTCTCGTGTGACCTCCTCCCTAGGAGGCATTGCATTTAGAATAATAATGCTTGTTGGTCTAATATTCTTTTTATATGTCATTTGTAGAAGCCATCGCATGTGCCAGAAAAAGAAGACATCCGAGAAAATTTTTCTAGCCCAGACGTTCCAAATACCCTCCCATTACTTCGGACCTCTGGATCGGCCTCCGAACCTGCCCCAACTGCTGTACCCCTGTTCATCACCCCCTTTCAGCAGGAAGCAGTTAAGATCAGTCATCATCCCAATTCCTAAGGGCAGTTAGGAGTCACGTGTTCAAAGCGGGGAATGTGATAGGATAAGATGGGATTCAGTAGGCAGGGAGGGAAAGGTTAGAACCTGAGGTCCCTGGGTGGAAAAAAAAAAAAACATGTCTTGTAACAATGCTGGGAGCTTCTGACCACAGCAAACCCCCTCGGGCATAAGGTTTCTCTTTAGAAACAGATATCTGTGCCTTATGCCCAAAATAAGGGCATATTAGAAGATAAACCTGACTGTGAAGAGGAGAGTCAACACTTGCTGAACATGTTTGAGCGAGACCTCAAAAATAAAGGAAATATAAATGAAAATGGAATCAACTTAGAAAAGAAGAGGAGGAATTGTGAGAAGTAAGGGAGATGATTCATTTTCAGAAGTACCAATTAAAAGCTGTACTGTCTAGTTAACAATAGATTTACAACCTATTGGAAAATGTATGAACCCCACCCCCACCCCCAGCCCTGTCATAGAGTCCCAAACCCTTAGACCCTTAACTTCCTGGTTCTTCCCCTCTCTGTTTTACAGGCTTATTTTTTCAGGCTTTGCAATGAGCATGGCCAAAGAACTGAAGTCTCTGCGTCACCTCAGGAAATGAACATTTATTTCAATCAGACTACTTTTTGCCTTACATAGGCAACTTTCGATAAGGCTGCAACCTCTGTAGTACTCAGCCAATGAGGAACCGGAGGGGGGACTTGCACGCTAGGAATTAAATTGTCTGCTGTAGGGGCGCCTGGGTGGCGCAGTCGGTTAAGCGTCCAACTTCAGCCAGGTCACGATCTCGCGGTCCGTGAGTTCGAGCCCCGCGTCAGGCTCTGGGCTGATGGCTCAGAGCCTGGAGCCTGTTTCCGATTCTGTGTCTCCCTCTCTCTCTGCCCCTCCCCCGTTCATGCTCTGTCTCTCTCTGTCGCAAAAATAAATAAACGTTGAAAAAAAAAATTGTCTGCTGTAACTGCCCTGACTGTGCCCGTCCATCAGACACCCGCTCTTACAAGAATGTTGATTAAAGCCTCGCCTCCCTGTGCTCTGAGTCTCCTCGTCCCTCCTTTGATTGGGCCAGTGGGCTTATTTCTCACACTATCTATGTGACTGTATACTTGGAGAGAATAGCTAGAAGCTTGCTCCTGGTTTCTCCTAGACTCTTACCTATGGACCTTTTCCTTTGGCTGATTTTAATCTGTATCTTGTGCTGTAATAAACCACAACCATAAGTATAACAGCTTTTCTGAATCTTGTGAGTCCCTCTAGCAAATCATCGTAACTGAGTGCTCTTTGGGACCCCCAACATAGTATTCCCCACTTGTTTTTCCATACAACAAAATGGAGAAGGGCAAATAATTGAAAAATAGGATTAGAGAAATTTAGAGAGAATAAAGACATGAATAGCTCGTATGTTCCTACTTCTATATAAACCATGCATTTGTCTGTTAGCTTCCTGGCAACCACAGTGAAAAAAAAGGCAAACATGATCAGGTATATGATATGCATTCTCCTCACAGAGAAAACAAATCAGCTCCTAAGGAAGTAAAGATTTCCAAGTACTTAAGCCTACGAAAGTTTACTGTTATTTGTTCTTTCTAAAGGTTAGTGATTTTCAGCTCAGAATTCTCCCAATGAGGCTGTATTTAATAAAAATTTTCTAACAGATGCCTTCAGGGTAGGGGGTAGGCTTTCCTTTTTTTCCATGGCTTCTTTGCTGTCATCTCTGTGAGTTTATGCCCCAACTCAAGGCAAATCCTTCTCCTATGCTCTTCCACTTGGAAAACATTTTTTTCTCCACAAACATAAACTATATATGAAGCAAAAATGTAAACAATATAAGTAAACATTAAGAAAGGAAACATTTCTACAAAAGGAAAAGGAAAATCCTCCATAATATATTCCCTGACCTCCAACCCAACCTAACCATGATTATCTGGTCTAAAGAAACTCTGGCCAGATTTTGTTTAATATACATAGAAGCCCATCTATCTGTGTGTAGCTTTGTGTAAAGTGAGTGTGTTGCTCATTATATTCTGTATTTTCCTTGACAAAAAATATCTACTATATGTTCTGTCCTACTATTTGCTTTGTTTATGGTAGATTTTCACATAACTTGGAAAAAAACATGTTTATAGAGAAACACTTAACCAATATTTTCTTTTATACTATCTAGGTTTTATATAATGCTTTCTAAGGACTACCCCACTAAGAAATTATAAACAAAAATTCTCTTGATTCCCTTGTATCTCTCTTATTGTTTCTTTCTGTGTTTTATGGTTTCAATATTTTAGGTTTAAATTTTTGTCACATGTGTAATTAATTTTTTGTAAGGTGTGTGGTAAGATTCTAACTAGATTTTTCTTTCTCATGGCTACTTGGTTTTAAATAATCTAAAATCATTTCTCCATGGATGCAGAATGCCACTTATATCATATTATTAAATTACCATTTGTGGTTGGGTCCCTTTTTGGACTCCATTTTGTTCCAGTAACTTTTCTGCTGATGGCAGGATTTCACATCATTTCTCTTATAAAGTACAAGCAAAATCTAGGTGCACAGTAAACATTCTACACATTTTAATGTGGTAAAAATGATGAGAATTCTCTCTTCAAGATGAACAGGTATGTGTTGAACAGGGATCAGTAACATTTAAGGACATGACTATGGACTTCCAGGAGGAGTGGCAGAACGTGGGCTTTGTTCAGAAGGCCCTGAATAGGAAAGTGAAGCTATAGACTTTAATTAACCTAATCCTTTTCTCTGTCCTTCAGAACTGTCAAGGCCAAGATCTTTATGTTTTTCCCCTAACAGGGTGTTTCTTCTTTTATTCATTTTATTAATTTTATGATTTCTGGGGTTTTTAAGTGTTTGTCTGTTTGTTACATATGGAATTTATTTTTGTGTATGGTGTGAGCTAGAGATCCAGTTTTGATGGGAGGCTAATGGGCAGCTTCATTATGATGTCCCTGAAACTGGTTCTTTTCTTCATGAAGTTTTGAACTGTCAAGGCAAAAACCTTTATGATCTTCCCTCTTTTTAAGTAGGCTTCATGCCCAGTGTGGAGCCCAACATGGGGCTTGAAATCATGACCCTGAGATCAAGACCTGAGCTGAGATCAAGAGCTGGACACTTAACTGACTGAGCCACCCAAGCGCCCCTTTGATTTTCCCTTAACAGCATTTCTTGTTTATTAATAGAAACATTTTGGGCTAATGAATTTAATTTGAGTACTACTTTAACTGTGATCCAATCCAATGGTATTCTGTTTTTTAATAACTAAATGTAGTCCTGTTTATTTATAGATCTAACAGATTCATTTAGTCTTATATGTGTTAGATATACCTTATTATATTAATTCTTCTCTAACTTTTTTGTTTGTCCAATTGTCCTATTATAGAGCAATAGATAAAATCTCCCATTTTTAAGATTTTTGAATTTTTTTTAATTTATTGTAGTTTTTGTTTTTATTATAAATGTTGGCGCTGTGCTATTTGGGACATATATATCTAGTTCTACTCAGATCTTAATTTTGACTTCATACTTTATAATTGAAAACAGTCAGAGTGCCTGGCTGGCTCAGTTGGTAAAGCATGAGTCTCTTTTTTTTTTAAGCATTTCATTTTTTTTAAGTTTATTTATTTTGAGAGAGAGAGAGCGAGAGAGCAGGGAGGGGCAGAGATAGACAGGAAGGGAGAGAAGACCATGCAGGCTCCATGCTGCCATCTGTGGAGCCCAACATGGAACTCAAACTCACAAACCATGAGATCATGACCTGAGCTGAAACCAGGAGTCTGTCGCTTAACCAACTGAGCCACCCAGGCACCCTGTGTCTCTTGATCTCAGGGTTGTGAGTTTAAGCCCCACATTGGGTATAGAAGTTACTTAAAAGCAAAATCTTAAAAAATCTGTCTATATTTTCTCATTTGTTTCTTATTGCAAACTCAACATTTTCAAGTGTTAAAAATTTCTTCCCACTTCTTTTTGTTTGCAATTGTCAGGTATGATTTATTTGTCTGTCTATTTCTAATCTTTCTAAATTGTCTCTTATGTTTTCAGTTTTACTTTGTATTTCAAAGTGAATATATTTGGTCTTTTAGTAGACAATGTTACCCTGACTTTGTCTGTACACATGACAGATATATTTGGTCTAAGGTTTCCCAGTATATTTCCTGTTGTTCACACTGTTTTCATTGCTTTTGTCTTTTAATATTTTGTCATGTGGTCCTGGTTTCCTTTATATTATTTTGCGCTTGTCCCTTCTATAATAAAAGGGGGACACTTCTAAAGAGTTCGTAGGGAGCCAATAATTGTAACACACAAATCTGAAAAATATGGACAAAAAAAGCAAGCTATAGATCAGCTTTATTTGTGAATATCAATGCAAAACTACTAATTAAAATACCAGAAAAATTTTGGCTGCTGCATACTGGTTCACAGCATGAACAAATGAAATTTATTCCACTAATGCAAGAAGGGTTTAATATAAAGACACTTATTAATATAATTTAATATACAATGGATCAAAATGAATAGTCTATGATCATCTCCATAGACACTGAAAAGGTAATTTGATAAAATTCAACATCTATTCTTGATTCAAAAAATAACTCCAATAAAATAGGGGCAATGGATACTTCCTTATCATTATATATTATCTCTCTCTCAACTCAAAGCCTACATGTTTTGTGGGAAAACAATATATATGCTGACTCTCAACAATCTGAGAAGGCCAGGAAGAGCAAGTGCTCTTGTTTAATGTTGTTCTGAAAATACCTCACAATGCGTTTGGACTTTAAGTATGTCTCTTAAAATGGTGTATATCTGGCTAGATGTTATACAATCCGACAGTGTTGTCTTTTAACTGGTAAGTACAATTCATTCATATTTATTATGATTGGTGGTATATTTGTACTTATTTCTACTATCTTATTTTGTGCTCTTTATTTTTTTACAGGCCAATATCCCTCATGAACATGAATGCAAAAATTCTCAACAAGATACTAGCAAATCGAATCTAACAGTACATTAAATGAATTATTCACCATGATCAAGTGGGATTTATTCCTGGGCTACAGGGCTGGTTCAACATTTGCAAATCAATCAACATGATATACCACATTAATAAAAGAAAGGGTAAGAACCATATGATCCTCTCAATAGATGCAGAAGAAGCATTTGACAAAGTACAGATTTGATTCTTGATAAAAACCCTCAACAAAGATGTTGATGGAACATACCTCAACATAATAAAAACCATATATAATAGACCCACAGCTAATATCATCCTCAATGGGGAAAAACTGAGAGCTTTTCCTCTATGGTCAGGAACATTACAGGGATATCCACTCTCACCATTACTATTTAACATAGTACTGGAGGTCTTAGCCTCAGCAATCAGATAGCAAAAAGAAATAAAAGGTATCCAAATCAGCCAAGAAGAAGTCAAGCTTTCACTATTTGCAGATGACATAATACTCTCTGTAGAAAACCCAAAAGACTCCACCAAAAATTGATAGAACTAATATATGAGTTCAAAAAAGTCACAGGATATAAAAATCAATGTACACAAATCTGTTGCGTTTTTATAAACAAATAATGAAACAGCAGAAAAAGAAATCAAGGTATCAATCCCATTTACAATTGCACCAAAAACAATAAGATACTTAGGAATAAGTCTAACCAAAGTGGTATAAGATCTGTACTCTGAAAACTACAGAACACTTACGAAAGAATTTGAAGAAGACACAAAGAATGGGAAAAAACATACACATAGATCAATGGAACAGAATGGAAAACTCAGAAATGGACCACAACTATATGGTCAACTAATATTTGACAAAGCAGGAAAGAACATCTGATGGAAGGGGAGCCTGGGTGTCTCAGTCTCTCCATTCGACTCTTGACTTTGGCTCAGTAATGATTTCACAGTTAGTTCAAGTCCCACATTGCACTGGAGCCTGCTTGAGATTCTCTCTCTGCCTCTATCTCTCTCTCAAAATAAAAGAACTTTTAAAAAAAGAATATTTTTTTTTTTTTTTTTTTTATTTTATTTTTTTTTTTATATGAAGTTTATTGACAAATTGGTTTCCATACAACACCCAGTGCTCATCCCAAAAGGTGCCCTCCTCAATACCCATCACCCACCCGCCCCTCCCTCCCACCCCCCATCAACCCTCAGTTTGTTCTCAGTTTTTAACAGTCTCTTATGCTTTGGCTCTCTCCCACTCTAACGTCCTTTTTTTTTTTTTTTTTTTTTTCCTTCCCCTCCCCCATGGGTTCCTGTTAAGTTTCTCAGGATCCACATAAGAGTGAAACCATATGGTATCTGTCTTTCTCTGTATGTAAAAAAAGAATATTTGATGGAAAAAAGACAGTCTCTTTAACAAATGGTGTTGGGGAAACTAGCAGCAACATGCAGAACAATGAACCTGGACCACTTTCTTACACCATACACAAAATAAATTCAGAATGGATGAAAGACCTAAATGTGAGACAGGAAACCATTGAAATCCTAGAGGAGAACATAGCAACCTCTTTAACCTTGGCTGTAGCAACTTCTTACTAGACACATCACTGGAGGCAAGGGAAACAAAAGCAAAAATGAATTATTGGGACTTCATCAAGATAAAAAGCTTCTGCACAATGAAAGAAACAATCAAAAAAACTAAAAGGCAGCCTATGGAATGGGAGAAGATATTTGCAAAAGACATATCTGATAAAGGGTTAGTATCCAAAATCCATATAGAATGTTTCAAATTCAACATCCAAACAATAGGTATTCCAGTTAAGAAATGGACAGAAGACATGAATAGACATTTTTCCAAGAAAGACAACCAGATGGCTAAGAGACACATGAAAAGATGCTCAATATCATTCATCATCAGAGAAATACAAATCAAAACCACACTGAGATACCACTTCACACCTGTCAGAATGGCTAAAATTAACAACAGAGGAAACAGCAGATGTTAGCAAGGATGCAGAAAAAGGGGAACCTCTTGCACTGCTGGTGGGAATGTAAACTGGTGCAGCCACTGTGAAAAACAGTATAAAACTTCCTCAAAAAGTTAAAAATAGAACTACCTTATGATCTGACAGTTGCATTTCTAGGTCTTTACACAAAGAATACAAAAATACAGATATGAAGGGGTACATCACCCCAATGTTTATAGAAGCATTATCAACTATAGCCAAATTATGGCAAGAGCCCAATTATCCATTGACTGATAAATGGATAAAGAAGATGTGGTATATTCATACAATGAAATACAGCCATCAAAAAGAATGAAATCTTGCCTTTGCAACAATGTGGATGGAGCTAGAGTGTATTATGCTAAGCGAAATAAGTCAATGAGAGAAAGACAAATATCGTATGATTTCACTCATATGTGGGATTTAGGAAACAAAACAGTTGAACCCATGGGAAGAGGGGAAAAGGAGAGAGGGAAGCAAACCATAAAAGACTCTCAATAATAGAGAACAAACTGAAGGTTGATGGAGGGAGGTGGGATAAATGGGTTATGGGTATTAAGTAGGACACTTGTTATGATGAACACTGGGTGTTATATGGAAGTGATGACTCACTAAATTCTACTCCTGAAACCAATATTACATTACATATTAACTAGAACTTAAATAAAAATTTGGAAGAAGAAAATAAAAAGTAAAAGTTGAGGGGTGACTAGGTGGCTCAGTCGGTTAAGCATCCGACTTCAGCTCAGGTCATGATCTCATAGTTTGTGAGTTTGAGCCCGCATCGGGCTCTGTGCTGACAGTTCGGAGCCTAGAGCCTGCTTGGATTCTGTGTCTCCCTCTCTCTCTGCCCCTCTCCCACTTGCACTCTGTGTCTTTCTCTCAAAAAAATAATAAACATTAAGAAATTAAAAAAAATAAAATAAAAGTTGAGAGGAGAAAGAGAGAAAAAAATTAGTATTAGTTTACCTAATTAGGGAAAAAGAAATCACAAATACACACTATGAGAAATGATAGTGGAGAAATAACAATATATGTCGAGGAAATTAAATGAATCATAGGAGATCACTTTGCTCAAAACTTCATAAATATATTTTTCTTTTTTCAAAATTTCACAAATCTATATTTCCTTGAGAAAATGGATGATTTTTATGAAAATTACAAGGATTCATATATCTATATCTATGTATTGATAGACATATCAACATAAATACATATATAATCTAAAGAGAGAAAATATGATGAAAGAAATAGAGAAAGATGACAATGAGATTGCTTTCAAATTATGCACCATACCCAAATAAATTCACCGGAAAATGCTACAAAACCTTCAAGCACCAAATAACACCAAAACTATGCCAATTATTCCAGATGTATTTATTCTGTGAGGGGGAGGAATACTTTGAAGGTGAGCAAGTGCATTACATATTTACAGTGTTGAAAATATTCTGAGAGCTGACCAGATCATCCTGTGGAGGAGTAATCAGAAATATGTAGGAATGTATGAATCTATTCCACAGTAAAGGAAGTGCCACATTTTTTTCATGTCCAATGTACCCAGAGGATTTCTGTTCAGTGTGAGTTTTTTCATCCATAGTGAGATCTGACTTCTGGGAAGACCTTCCCACAATCAGTACTTATATGAGGTTTCTCTCCTATGTTGGTTCTGATGTCCAGTGAAGTGTATGTGCTGGCAGAACACCTTCCCACAGTCACTGCAGTTGGAGGGTTTCTCTGCTGTGTGTGTTCTCTGATATGCGATCATCTGTGAATTTTGGGAAAAGGCCATACCATATTCAGCAGATTCAGTGGGTTTCTCCCTAGTATGAGTTCTTTGATGTACAGCTAGTGGAGACGTCTCACATAAGGCCTTTCCAGATTCATTACATTCATATGGTTTCTCTCCAGCATGAGCTCTCTGATGTATAATGAGATGTGACTTCAGGGAAAATGCCCTTCCACACTCAGTACACTCATAGGGTTTCTCCCCTGTATGAATTCTCTGATGAATAATGAGGGGTGATTTCTGGGAGAAGGTTTTGCCACAGTCACTACACTCATAGGGTTTCTCCCCTGTATGAATTCTCTGGTGTATAATAAGAGGTGATTTCTGAGAGAAGGCTCTTCCACACACTGTACATATATAAGGTTTCTCTCCAGTGTGAAGCCTTTGATGTCCAGTAAGGTGGGACTTTTGGGAAAAGGCTTTTCCACAGTCATTACACACATAAGGTTTCTCTCCTGTATGAATTCTTTGATGCCCTATGAGGTGGGACTGCTGGCAAAAGGTTTTTCCACATTCAGTACACTTATAGGGTTTCTCTCCAGTATGTGTTCTATAATGGATGATGAGTTGTGTTTTCCGAGGGAAGGTCTTCCCACATTCAGTACATTCATAGGGTCTCTCCCCAGTATGAGTTATCTGGTGTATAAAAAGGTGAGACTTCTCACAGAAGGCTTTCCCACATTCACTACATTCAAAGGGCTTCTCTCTAGTGTGAACTCGCTGATGTATAATGAGATGTGACTTCTGAGAGAAGGCTTTTTGACACTCAGAACATTCATAGGGTTTCTCTCCAGTGTGGACTCTTTGATGAACAATGAAGGGTGACTTCTGGGAGAAGGCCCTCCCACACTTAGTACACTCATAGGGCTTCTCCCCAGTATGAATCCTCTGATGCACAATGAGGTGTGATTTCTCACTGAAGGCTTTTCCACAATCTCCACATACATACGGTTTTTCTCCAGTATGAATTCTTTGATGTATAATAAGTTGTGACTTCTTAATAAAGCCTTTCCCACACTCACCACAAACATTGGGTTTCTTACCAGCTTGACCTTTTTTATACTGAATATGGACTTGTTTATGACTGAGAAATTTTTCACATTGACCATGTCCACAAGGTTTCATGCCAGTGTAAATTTTCTCAGGTACAGAACAGGAATCACTAAAGCTAGGTGGGCTCCTGCATCCAAATCTCTCAATGGGGTTCTTTCTTGTATGGCTCCTATTACATATCAGTGAGTCTAAATTAGATTCCAAGTTCTTTTCACATAAATCAAAATTATGGAGTTTTTTACTTGAAGGATCAAGGTTTATGCACCCACCAAAACTGTTTCCAAGTGTGTTATATTTGGGGCCTTTCTCCTTGGTCAATGTTTCATGGTTAATGACTGTGACTTGCTTCAAAACTCTGTCTTGGTTTCCCTGATATTTATGTGTCTGACCATCAATACGCCAAACTTTTAAAAGGTAGTACAATGAATTATCCTTTGGGGCTTTTTCCAATATCTCTTTTTGAAATGAAAGTTCTTCAGAAATGATCTGCTGGGAAGAGTCAAGGCTTTTCTCCCTGTCTGAAAGAAGAAAAAGATAAAATCAAATAGAAACCAAAAATAAAACAGCAATGAACAGAAGTGCTAAGAAGGTGCTCATGTGGGATGGATGTTATAAAGAAGGCCTGGTGAATTTTAAAGAATAAAAGATGTCATTGATGTCAGAGAAGAAGAAAATACCCTCCCAGCCATCTATCCAATTCTCACTTACCTGAGTGGATCCACCTTGACAACTCACTCTTCATGGTCCATGGGTCCTCTTCATGTTCCAACTTGAAGATTATACCTGGACTTATACCTGAACACCCTGTTAAGGGAAAATTATTCAGAAATTCATAAAGAGAAGAAGCTATCTCAGGGGCCTCCCAGGAAAGATGGATCCTTAACTCACAAAAATAAATTCCAGATATAACAAAAATATAAACATAAAAAAACTATAAAGACCCTATTAATGGAAAATCATAAAGGTCATGGTCTTGACAGTTTGAAGAGTGGGGAGGACTTGATTCATTGTTATACAGAGAATTTGCCCTTACCCACAGAGACCAGATGGCTGTAGATCTCCAGCATCACATCTCTGTGTAGGATCTTCTGAGCAGGGTCCAGACGCTGCCACTCCTCCTGGGTGAAGTCCACAGCCACATCTTCATAGGTCACTAGTTCCTATAACAGCACATTATGTACAATCTGCTCATTCTGATCATTTTTACCACAGCAACACCTGTAGGATAACTACTTATCATTTTGTGTAGCATACTTAATGAGAAAAACTTTGTAAGTTCTGCCATTAGCAAGAATAGTTGGTGGAACAGAATAAAGAGTCTAAAACTAGATGTGCAATGGAATATTACTCAGCCACCAAAAAGAATGAAATCTTGGAGCACCCTGGGTGGCTCAGTCAGTGAAGCATCCGACTCTTGATTTCGGCTCAGGTCATGATCTCACAGTTCATGAGATTGAGCCTCGCTTTGGGCTCTGCATTGACAGCATGGAGCCTGCTTGGGGTTCTCTCTCTCCTTCTCTCTCTACCCCTCGCCTGCTCTCTCTCTATCTCTCGCTTTCTCTCTGTCAAAATAAATAAATAAACATTAAAAGAGAATGAAATCTTGCCATTTCAACAACATGGATGGAGCTACAACGTGTTATGCTAAGCAAAATAAGTCAGTCAGAGAAAGACAAATACCATATGATTTGACTCATACGTGGAATTTAGGAAACAAGACAGATGAACATATAGGAAAGGAAAAAATGAGAACAGAGGGAAACAAACCACAAGAGACTCTTAACAATAGAGAAAAAACTGAGGGCTGATGGAGGGAAGTGGTTGGGAGAAGGGTTAGATAGGTGATGGGTATTAAGGAGGGCACTTGTTGTAATGAGCACTGGGTGTTGTGTGTAAGTGACGAATCACTGAATTCTACTCCTGAAACCAATATTGCACTCTATGTTAACTATAACTTAAATTTAAAAAAAAGAAAAAAGAAAAAAAAATAAACAAATGAATTTTGAAAGTAAATAAATGCAGAAAAGACAGATTGTTCAAAACTGGGTAGTTATCAGAAAAATGTAAAGTTAGACTCCTTATTTCATACTATACTCAAAAATAAATTTGAGATATAACAAAAATTTAAACAAAGAAAATCAGAAGACATAAAAATAAAGACAGGAGAGATTCTAAAAATAATTTTAAAGTGGAGAAAACTCTTCTAAGTAGGCATGCTACAAGACCCAGATGTCACAAAGGAAAATACTGATAAATTTGATTACTTTATGTATTTCATAGCAAAATATACCATAAACAAATTCAAAGGACAAGCAACTACCTGAGGAGTATATATATGCACAACACATAAGATGGACAAAGAACAAATTTGCTCAATTTATAGAGCTCCTACAAAGCAAAAAGAAAATGACTAACAACTTAACCTTTTAAAAAATAATCAAAGGACATTACTGTCAATTCAGAGAAAATAAAATGCAAATGGCTTCTAAACATGTAAAATGGTGTTCAACTTCATTCACATGAAGAGAAATGCAAATTAAATCAAAATATCATGTTTTTCTTACATAATATCAAAGTTTAGAGTTTGATAAGTCACTAAGATGGTGAAGATGTAAAAAAAAAAGTAGCACTCAAATTGCGAGTATACACTGGTACAATATATTTTGAGGGCAATTAACTTACAATAATTTAACAATATCCATCAAAATCTTATTTTTAATATAATTGATTGTCAAATTGGTTTCCATACAACATCCAGTGCTCATCCCAACAGGTGCCCTCCTCAATGCCCATCACCCACTTTCCCCTCTCCCCAACCCCCTATCAACCCTCAGTTTGTTCTCAGTATTTAAGAGTCTCTTATGGTTTGCCTCCTTCCGTCTATGTAACTTTTCCCCCCTTCCCCTCCCCCCTGGTCTTCTGTTAAGTTTCTCAGGATCCACATATGAGTGAAAACATGATATCTGTCTTTCTCTGCCTGACTTATTTCACTTAGCATAACACTCTCCAGTTCCATCCACGTTGCTACAAAAGGCCAGATTTCATTCTTTCTCATTGCCAAGTAGTATTCCATTGTATATATAAATCACATCTTCTTTATCCATTCATCAGTTGATGGACATTTAGGCTTTTTCCACAATTTGGCTATTGTTGAGAGTGCTGCTATAAACATTGGGGTACAAGTGCCCCTGTGCATCAGTACTCCTGTATCCCTTGGGTAAATTCCTAGCAGTGCTATTGCTGGGTCATAGGGTAGATCTACTTTTAATTTTTTGAGGAACCTCCACACTGTTTTCCAGAGTGGCTGCACCAGTTTGCATTCCCACCAACAGTACAAGAGGGTTCCTGTTTCTCCACATCCTCTCTAGCATCTATAGTCATCTGACCAGCAATTCCATTTCTAGAAATTATTCAACACATATATGTAAGCAAAAGAACATGTGTGATGTTACTTCACTACAGTACTATTTATAATAGCAAAATAATGCAGACAACTTTATGGGGGATTGGATGAATTGTGCTTCAATCTGCATAAGAGAATTCCATATACAACCATAAAAAGCAACAAGGATCGCTATGCAAAAGTCTCTAAGATATATTGTTAAGTGAAAAAAACATCCATCTATTCAGCAAGCAGTTGAGATCCCACTGAATACCAGGCATTTTTCTAGGAACTGGGGATACAGCAAAAAAGAAACCTGACAAAAATATCTTTCTTCAAGTATCTCATATTCTAGTGAGAGAAGACAGCCAACAAGGCTGAGTGAGAAAATGACATATAGCCAAAAAAAAGTTTTTAATGTGTACTTCAAAATTTGTATCACTCATATACAAAAAGCTCTTAGAAATCAATGAGCAAAAGACAAAGACAGAAAAGGGAGTTTTACAGAGAAATTTTTAAATGGCAAATAAAATGTGAAAAAATGCCATATTTCATTTAATGATTAATGAAAAGCAAATGAAAATAAGATACAATGCTCAACCATAAAAATAGTAAGAATGAAAACCACTGAAGCTATCTGGTAGTAAGAGAAGTATTTGGAAATGGGCCTTTTTATAAGTGATTTGAAGCCACATGTAGAAGCTTATTACATAATATCAAAATGCAATTTGAAAAATACCCTTTAAATTTTAAACATGCTTGCTCTGTAACCTAGCACTCTCATGTCCAAGAATTTGGTCTATATAAATATTTGAGAAATATACAAAAATATGTTGATAAGGTTGTTCCCTTATTTGTGACTTCACTACTTTAGAGTATTGGTGAGACTATGTACTACCCATGCCTCAGCTTTTTTTCTCTGAAGAATGGGGATAAATAATAGTATCTAACACAAAGTAATTCCATTATGTTTTATTATAATGGTGTCAGGCACACAGTAGGCATTCAATAAACGGTAGCTGTGATTATTCTTATTCTTTTAAAAAAATTTTTTTAATGTTTATTTTTGTGTGAGAGAGAGACCCATTTTGAGTGCAAGCGGGAGAGGGGCAGAGGAGAGGGAGCCGCAGAATCTGAAGCAGGCTCTAGGCTCTGAGCTGTCAGGATAGAGCCCAACATGGGGCTCAAAGTCACGCCCGCAAGATCATAACCTGAGCCAAAGTAGGATGCTTCATGGACTGAACCACCCAGGCGTCCCTATTCTTATTCTTATTTCCATTAGACATCAAAGAAAAAAAAAACAGAAACAATAAAAGAATCCACAACAAGGGGCTGGTATCCTGCAAACATTAAAAGAACAATAAAAAGATACTATGAACAAAGTGCCTGGGTGGCTCAGTCAGTTGAGTGCCAGACTCTTGATTTCAGCTCAGGCCATGATCTCTGGGCTCATGACATCAAGCCTTGCATCGGGCTGTGTGCTGACAGCACAGAGCCTACCTGTGATTATCTCTTTCTCCCTCTCTCTTTCTGCCCCTCCCCTGCTCACGCTTGCACACGTGCTTTCTCCCTCTCTCAAAATAAATAAATAAACATTTAAAAAGATACTATGAACAATTTTATTTATAAATAAAGTTTATTTACAATGCAGATTGCAGGACAGCAGGGTATGGTACGCATGCCAAATCTGGCCCACAAGCATAGGATGGTTTTTACACTTTTAACTGTTGAAGAAAAAAGTGAAAGGAGAATATTTTGTGGCATGTGAACATTGTATGAAATTCATTTTTCAGTGTCCATAAATAAAATTTTATTGGATTACAGCCATGTTCATTGGTTTACATATTGTCTACAGCTGTTTTCAACCTACAAAAGCAGAACTGAGTAGTTGCAACAGAGACCATATGGCCTACAAAAGCTTAAGTATTTCTATCTGGCCCTCTACAGAAAAAGTTTGCTGACCTCTAACTTAGACAAACTGGACAAATTACTTGGAAATCACAAGTTAACAAACCCAACATACATAGAAATAGAAAAGCTGGATGGTATTGTATCTTTTAAATAGATCAAATTCATAATTAAAAACTTAACCACAAATAAAACTTCACACCCTGATGACTTCACTGGAGAATTCTTCCTAATTTTTAAGAAGGAAATAATACTAGGGTGCCTGGGCGGCTGAGTCGGTTAGGCATCTGACTCTTGGTTTTGGCTCAGGTCATAATCTAATGGTTAGTGCGTTCGAGCCCCATATTGGGCTGTTGGCGTGGAGCCTGCTTGGGATTCTTTCTCTGCCCCTCCCCCAGTTGCTCTCTCTCTCAAAATAAATAAATAAACTTAAAAAAATAAAAAGAAGGAAATAATACTAATTTTACCCAAACTCTTTCAAAGAATACTTCCCAACTTGTTAAATAAAGCCAACATAACTGTGATGCCAAAACATGATAAGCACAATACAAAAAAAACACAACCATGTCTCATGAACATAGGAGTAAAAATTCTCAACAAAATATTAATAAAAGACTGACTCGATGATGATGATGATGATGATGATGACAGGAATGGTTGGAGATTAACCACAGATAAAACAAGATTGGCCACTGGTTGATAATATTTGCAGCTGGGTGATAAGTACAAAGGGGTTCACAAAAATCAGCTTTTGTGTATGTTCAAAACTGAAACTTTCCATAATAAAATATGTAAAGTTTGGATTTATTGGAAATGTTTTATCAATACACTTTTTTAAAGTTACAGAAGATACAGTTTGTGTAGTAAAAAACACATGAAAATAATAAAATCACTCACACACATTTACATATATACATCTACACACATAGGGATTATATGTATAAAGAGTGTAAAGATCATCCCCAAACTACATAATACTAGTTATGCCAGGGAAGAAGGCAAAAATTAGATTTCAGACATATTTCCCTTTCTTCCTAAATTTTACTTTGCAATATTATGTACATTCTTTGCACCATGTATATACTACCCTTGCAAAGAAAGGATAAAAAGGCATAAAATGGAAGAGTAGAGAAGGAACTGGCCTTGAGTTGGGGCATGATCCCACAAACTATGAGATGACAGTGAAGGAGCCATGGAAAACCAGGCTCCAAGCCTCTGCCAGAAAATTTTAACTAAAAATAGCCTCTTTGAAACAACTATTGATGATACCACACTGTGCTGAAAACGGCTGGTCTTTAGGAAAACTCAACAATAACATTTCTTAAGCTAAAGTCTCAGAAATCTTGACTTGAGGAGATGGATTGATGAACTGCTTTATCTTGATGGGGAATGCAAATCATCTAAAGCATCCTGTTTGCCATTTTCACTGTGGCTGCCAGGAAGCTTGAAGATAAAATGTTTATCTCATTTTATATCAAATATGGCCAGATATCTTCACGTAACTTCACCTGCCTCTTAATCTTCTATTCTGTCTATATTTCTCTAATTCATGTGTTCAATGTATTGTCCTTTTTCATTTTATTGTGGGAAAACCAAGTGGGAAACAAACAACCTACCTGGGACTCCATCATTTTCTGTTTCTCTTTGGAAACCAATTGGGGGTGGGGTGGGGGTACAGAAGAGTCTTCAGAGACCAGGCTGTATTAATCACTCTTCAGTGGCTGAATATAAAATGAATTAGTTGTTAATTCATTGGTAATTGTCTTTGTCATTTGACCAGCAATGCCACTTCTAGAACTTTTTCCTAAGGTAATAATCATGGATGTGTGCAGAGACTTAACTGAAGGAAATTTCATCACAGATTTGTCTTTAACACCATAATTTTGAAAATAATCAAAATGCCTAATCACTGAGGACTGAGAAAATAAGTTATGGAACCTCCAAGAGATGAAAAGGCAGGTGACCATTTAAAGTAACACTAGAGACAATTAAGAGGTTCACGAGATACAGAAACCAAATGTAAAGTATGGACCTTGTCTGGACCTTAATTTAAAAAGACAAAAAAATCTTTGAGATACTCATTAAATTTTGAGTCCTGACTAGATATTTGATGATATTAAGAAATTTAACCAATGATGATCGGAAGTTATTACTGTTATTTTATATTGAATATATAAAATTCAAGTATTGACCTTGAAGTCTTTATCTTTTGTATGAAATGATATATCTGGGCTTTGTTTCAAAATAATAACAACTATATATATAAAGATTAATTGAGCTATACATTTAATATTTGTGCATTTTATGTTATCAATAACAAAAACAATCTGGAAGAGAGAAATAAATGGGTGGTCTAGATTAGGGGTTGGCAAACTTTCTCTGTAAAGAGACAGACAGTAAATATTTCAGATTTGTGAAGCCTATGGTCTTTGTTGCAATTATTCAGTGATTGAAAGCAGCTATAGACAATGCATAAGCCAATTCTGTTTACTGGCTGTGTTCCAATAAAACATCACTTATGGACACTATAATTTGAATTTTATATCATTTTCATATGTCACAAAATATTCTTCTGATTTTTTTCCAAACATTAAAAAATGTGAAAACCATTCATGGCTTACAGCTGTATAAAAACAGCAGCAGGCCATATTTGGCCCACTGCCTAGAGTTTTCCATCCCCTGGTCTAGGTGAAACAACAGTGGTCATGAGTTGATGATTGATGATACTGGGTGATGTGCATAATGGGGTTTATTATATAATTCCCTCTATTTTGCTGAATGTTTGAAAATCTCCATAGAAATATACTTAATAGTATATGGAAATAAAGTTAATAGCATGGAAATACACCTGCAAAATGAAGAAGAGGCAGACCACAAGATCACACTCCCAATTGTTTAATAACAACAAACATCTGTTCCCAAAGATATCACAGTGGTTTGTGGCCATCCAAAGTTCAACCCCACCTGACAAAATCTTATTTGTTGGTATCTAATTTCTTTCATTGGATTTTCTTGGGTATCACATGAGTAGAACTGACCTTGAATTCATGGAAGATCCATGAAATATATACAAGATCAGTGCTACAAAACAATAATGAATAGATAATAATCGGGTATTAACTCACTTAAATATCATCCCAAGCCTCAAAGGATAGACCCTGCTATTATCCTCATTTCACAGTGAAGAAACTGAGGCCTAAAGAGGTTTAGTGACTTATTCATGATCACACAGCCAGTGACTAGAGGGTGAAGTGGTGGGAAAACAAAAAGCAGAGAACTCCTCCTTAGCTGTCATGGCACCAAAGTTTTCAGAGATGCGACTCTGCTTCTGAATGCCCTAGAAATTAATTCTCCTCCTAAATTACAGAAGGCATTGTCTGGTTGTTAACTTGAGAATAACAAAACTCTAAATTTACATTGTGCTTTACAGCTCAAAGTTAACTTAAAACCTTAATATTCAAAGCCACAACACGGAAGAGAGAAGCCAAAAATCAATGAAATATTTGCAAAACACATATCACTGATAAAGGAGTAGTATCAGAATATATAAAAACAAGTTCCACAAATCAATAAGGAAAAGGCAGACATTCAATAGAAAAAGGAGCAAAAGATCTGAACAGGTGCCTTACAAAAGAGGATCTAAGATATCAAAAATATATGAAAAAGCAGTCATCAGGGAAATACAAATTAAAGGCCCAATGTATGACTCCTCCATTGGAATGTTGATACCACAAGGGCAGGAATTTTTGTTTATTCTTGGATGTACTATCCATCTCAAAGAGCCACCCATCATGGACCTCACAGAATCTCAACATTGACCCTACACATTCTAATTCCTGTCTCCATGGACCCTCATCATTCACCCTAAAGACCACCCCATTGCTCACCCCAGATCCCCCATCATTCACCCAACAGACTCTCCATCACTCGTCCCACAAACCCCTTTCACTCACTCCCTTGAAACCCTACCACTCACCCTACAGACACTTTTGCTCATTGCACAGACTCCCCTATCGCCTCCATAAACCCCTCATCGAATATCCCACACAGTCTTACAGACTCCCCTCCCTATCACTGTTTTCCACATCATTCAGTCCAAAGAACCCCCTCATTAGTCCTTCCACATGTCCCCATCACTGACCACACAGACCCGCATCACTTAACGGGGCCCCTCACCCTGGCTCTGCTCTCAGGACCCCAAAGCTCCTTCTCAAGACGAACTTGGCTCCCTGCTTGCACAAATGGGCTCAACATCCCCCGAAATTCCCTTTCCCCTCCAGCCCTCCTTGGTGGGTCTGGTTGACGCTTTAGCTTATCTTTCGCATGCCCAGAAACAGCCTCCAAGCCGAGCTCTACCAGTAACAAAAATGGCGTCATTCGGTCTGTGCCAGGAACAACGTCGCCGGCCAGGAAAACGGCCAGGGCCTCACACTGCCTCTTGAGGCTCCCATTCCAGCCAGAAGAGATACGCGTTTTGGAGTCCAGGAAGTCCTCGTGATATTTCCGAGGCAGGGTATTCGGAATTGGTGCTTCGAAAGTAGTGTGAGGCTCCAATGTGTAGCGACTGTTCCGGGCGGGTAAATGGGCGTTCCCGGCCATCGGCAGAGGCACTGCCAGAGCAAAGGCGTGGCGACGTGCGGGTAGGGGTGTTCGGAGGGAACCCGGTCCTGGGAGCGGGGCGGGAGGGAGTGGTAAGGCCGGAGGGTAGAAGCACCGCCTGGGAGATTGCTCTGCAGAAGCTTCATTTCTAAAACATCTGGAGAAAGTGAAGAGTCTTTTTACATAACGTATTCTCTCGTTAACACACCCGGCCCGCCTCTAGCAGCCTAGCGTTGTTGCCCTCCGGCCTTCCTATTGTTCCTTCGAAGGGGCAGCGCCCCCTCCCCTTGTGTCACTCAAGGCTCTGCCTCGCCGCGCTCCTAGTCTTCTATTGGCTCCTTTGAACACAGAAGGTCCTCCCTCTCTTGTCGCTCACGGGCCAGACTTTCTGCCAGGGTCCCTTAAAGTGGGCAGATGTGGCCTTTTGTAGCCCAATATGAAAGCTAAAAGAGAGGGGGCACCTGGATAGCTCAGACCATTGAGCATCGGACTTCTGCTCAGGTCATGATCTCACAGGTTCGTGGGTTCCACAGCCCCGCTTTGGGCTCACTGCTGTCAGCACAGAACCCGCTTCAGAGGATCTCTCTCTCTCTCTCTCTCTCTCTCTCTCTCCTCCTCTTCCCCCGCTTGCACTGCCTCTCTCAAAATAAATAAATAAACGTTTTTTTAAAAACTGAAAGAATTAAGAGAGGCAGAAGTTTAAGGTAAAACCTAAGGAGGGGCGCCTGGGTGGCGCAGTCGGTTAAGCGTCCGACTTCAGCCAGGTCACGATCTCGCGGTCCGTGAGAGCGTCAGGCTCTGGGCTGATGGCTCGGAGCCTGGAGCCTGTTTCTGATTCTGTGTCTCCCTCTCTCTCTGCCCCTCCCCCGTTCATGCTCTCTCTCTGTCCCAAAAATAAATAAACGTTGAAAAAAAAAATTTAAAACCTAAGGAACATTGATTTTAGAAAACTTAACAAAAGGCTATATTGGAGGCAAACCCTGAATGGGATTGAATAGTTAACAAAATCTCAGATTCTAGATCTACAACATAGAGGAGTTCTGATGGTGAAATAGTTAAAGCCCTAGGATTCAAGACTTCTACCAGAGCACATGGATGGGGGGGGGGGGGAGGGAAGGTAACAAAAATTTTACTTCTAAGTCAAACCAGAAAGGCACTGAAGGTAAAATTGTGGCCTAGTTACCAATTCTTTCCAGAGAGGCTTTGAAAATGTAAACATTAACTTCTCTGGTAGACTGGTGAAGCATCAATGGTGGCCTAATTAGCAAAGGCGCACAATTCACAAACTATACCAAAGGGGCAATGATCGCAGAAGAGTTAACCAAGACCTGACTTCAAGGTCAGACCAAATAGGCATTTATGATAAAAACATGAACAAAGGGCTGGAGTTGATGCACATAGAAGAAGGGGCAATAATGGCACAAGAGTTAGCATCGGTTTGATTTTTCAGCACACACTAAAAGAAGACAGTTGGGGAGGATTTAACTAAGGCTGCCATCAATGTACATAGCTGAAGGGTAACAGTGGGGGAAAGTTAACAATGTGAAAAAAGATTGACACATAAATTGCCCTGATAGTGGAGAAATGAACAGACATCCAAGCATAATACACAAACACAAAGGGACTGTTAACTTTCTACCCTTAAAGCTCTAGATTCTATATCTAGATCAAAACCCGTTAATGGTAGAATAGATAACTGATGCCTGAGTTCAAGATAAAATCAGAGTTGATTTAGGTTGGAAAAGTTAATAGAGGTCCAGGTTGGAGGACATAGATAAGGGATTTTGATGGTGGAATGGCTAACAATGGCTGGGATTTGAGGTCACACAGAGGGGCGTGGGTGGTGGAAGAGTTAGTTAATAAGGACATGGTTTGAGTGTTGAGCAGGTGGGCATCAATGGTGGAATTTTTCAAAGATGCCTGTATTAGTTTTCTATTGCTGCTCTAAAAAATTACCATAAACTTACAAGTTTAAAACAACACAAGTTTATTATGTTATAGTTCTGGAGGTCAGAAGTCCAAAGTGAGTTTCCCTGGGCTGAAATCAAGGTAGTAGCAGAATCATACTCCCTCTGGAGGCTCTAGGGAAGAATCCATTTCCTTGCTTTTTCTAGCTTCTAGAGGTCAACTGTATTCCTTGGCTTAAAACCCCTTCTTCCATCTTCAAAGCCAGCATTGTAGCATCTTCAAATCTCTTTATGACTGTGTCCTTCTGCTTCCATCATCACACCTCAATTTTTGACTCTGACCTTCCTCTTTCCTTCTTATAAGGACCCTTGTGATTACACTGGACTTATCTGGATAATCCATAATAATCTTCCCATCTCAAGACTTTTTAATTTACTCATATGTGCATAGTTCCTTTTTCCATGTAAAAACATTCAGAGGGTCAATGGTGGTGGAAGATTTGGTCGGGGCACAAGGTATTAATAGAGAAAGACTAATGATAGTATATGAAGGTTGAATTCAAACCAGATGGGTATCAGTGAGGAGCCCAATCTGTTATGTCAGAATTTTTTCAAAGACCTGAGTTCAAGGTCAAAAAAGGAAATTGATGGAAATCTGAATATAGACCCTGGGCCCTAGGTCATGATCGTAGGAGCACTGATGGTGGAAAAGTTAACTGAAGTCCAGATTTAAGATCTAGAGCAAAGCCACATTAATGGTGGCATACTTAATAGAGCCATGAGTTTAAAGTTAAAGGTCATTGATGAGGAGAGCCTGAGTGGCTCAGTCAATTAAGCATCTGACTATTGATCTCAGCTCAGGTCATGATCTCATGGTACATGAGATCCAGCCCCACAGTGAGGTCTGGGCTGACAGCTTGGAGCCTGCTTGGGATTCTCTCTCTCTTCCCCTCCCCCACTCACATGTGCACCAGCTCGCACTCTCTCTCTCTCTCTCTCTCTCAAAAATAAATAAATAAATATTTAATAAATAAATAAACAAACATTTAAAAAGGAAAAAACCATCATTATTGATGAGGGACCATAAGGCAAGCTGAGGACCAAACACAAGCTTGCACACCTCCCACCCCTGGCAGGTGGGATATGTGTGATATTCCTCAGGCACTCCTGGCTTCCCAAGAATAGAGGAAAGGACAGAAAACAAATACTTAAACTGATAGAGTCTCCATCAATTTACAAATATCTTAGTACAATTACAAGAAAAGGGCAATCTTATCAATAGCTTAGTCTCCAGCAACTCCCTACAGTCCTAACCATAATGTTTTGCTAGAGGGAAAAACAACTTTAGCTTGACAATAACTAGGCCTTTAGTAATCTGTGAATCTTCTTTAGCATATGGAAATACCTGTAAGAAACTTCCTCTTGGAGTACCTGGGTGGCTCAGTCAGTTAAGCGTCCAACTTCGGCTCAGGTCATGATCTCGCAGTTCCTGAGTTCAAGCCTTGCATCGGGATCTGTGCTGACAGCTCAGAGCCTGGAGCCTACTTCAGATTCTGTGTCTCCTCTCTCTCCCACCTCCTGCTCTCTCTCTCTCTCTCTCAAAAATAAGTAAACATTAAAAAAAAATTTTTTTAAAGAAACTTCCTCTTGACTTTATTTGCCCCAACTCCACAGTATATAAGCAATCACTCTTCATGACCCCAATGCAGCTCTTTCTGCCCACAGGTCTTGTCCCCGTGCTTTAATAAAATCACCTTTTTGCACCAAAGATGTCTCAAGAATTTTTTCTTGGCCATCAGCTCGAAACTCCCATCACTCCAAAACCCCATGAATTATGAAAACCTACAGCGTGGGGAGAGGGAGACCTGAGCAGATGAGCCTTTTCCAGTGCAGGAGTCTTGGATCAAAATGGGAAGAAGATGATGAGAGTTCATCTTCCCCTTGCTGCCTCCCTAGTGGTTGATACCACATCTTTATAGGTGGTTTGCAGCAAATTGTTTCATTCAGGGCTGGAAAGGGACAGTGCACTGGTGACCTGTGAGAGGTAAGGGAGATGATTCATTTTCAGAAATACCAAATAAAACTGTGCTGTCCAGTTAACAGTACATTTACAACCTATTGGATATATATATGAACCCACACACACAGACACACATAATGGAGTCCCAAACCCTTAGACACTTCATTTCCTGATTCTTCTTCCCCTCTTTGTTTCACGGGCTTCTTTTCATGGGCTTTACAATCAGCATGCACCAAAGAACAAAGGAGGGACTGAAAGTCTCTGCGTCACCTCAGGAAATGTACATTTGTTCCAATCAGACTACTTTTTGCTTCACATGGGCATAGGCAATGTCCGGGTAAGGCTGTAACCTCTTTAGTACTCAGCCAATGAGGAATCAGGAGGAACATGCATGATAGGAGATAAATTGCCTACTGTGACTGCCCTGAGTGTGCCTGTCCATCAGACACCTGCTCTTGCAGGAACATAGATTAAAGCCTCGCTTCACTGTGCTCTGATTTTGATTGGTTCAGCTGCCTTATTTCCCACATTTAGGGGCTAGTCCCGGATTCACCTTGACCCACAAGGTCCAGGTCCTCCTGCAAGAGGGGAGTCGCATCCCACCCCAGTTTGGGTGGCCTTCCCACAGGAAGACCCCTGGCCCCTCAGGGATCCATGGAACTCAAGACTTTTTGCTTTTGGAGACAAAAGAAGTGACACTATGAAAAGGGTAAAAGACAAGCACTGTGGTGTCCTGATAACTCCATGCATGGACAAAGATAGGAAAATTGGACTACAAGTATGGCCTTGGGGGTTGGGAAATCCTCAGAGGCTGAGTGTGTGTGACTGAGACGTATCCTAGATACAAAGTAAATGCAGAGTCTCAATCCACGGACCCGTTTTCTCATGAGGGAAACAGCCAGAGACAGAAGAAGTGGGCTCTGGAGAGTGCAAGAAACCTCCATTAAGGGTGGATGAGGGCCCCAGTGAAACTCGGGAACAAGAACTAGCTTGGTAGAGTATGGGGAACAAAAATTCTAGGCCTAGGGGTAAGGAAGAATTACCCAGAAAGAGGCAGGGTCTCCTCAGATTCCCCTGGATAGTATGTTGGGGCGAATGTTACTGTACTGGGGATGCTAAGGCTATTTGGGTCTGATGGTAAACATGCTTTGTGCTTAATAGATTCATAAATTTGCCATCTAAAGAATTCTGATATAACAGTTCACAATTGGTAACTACTTAGTTTTCACTGGAGACTAAGTTTTCTAAGAGTTAAAATTCTGCTAAATGCAGTTAAGAATGATAGAAATAAGGAAAGCATCTCTGTATGTAAAAGTAGGTATGTAAAAATATTTTCAAAATGGATATACATTTTTGTTGAAGATAAAAGAAAATAATTTTGTCCTAAATGAGACTGGTTGTTTGGAGAGGAATGGCTTGGGACAAAATCTAAATGTAAGGGAAAGTTGTAGACAGTTCATGAAGGGAAGTCTTTGGAAAAGAATTTTATGTGTGGCCAGGATGGACCAAGGTTAAAATGAATAGGTTTTCAAGGGATATAGGGGTGTTGATACATAGTGGCACATGTACCCCTATGTTTATAGCAGCGCTTTCAACAATAGCCAAATTATGGAAAGAGCCTAAATGTCCATCAACTGATGAATTGATAAAGAAGATGTGGTTTATATATACAGTGGACTACTACTTGGCAATGAGAAAGAATTAAATCTTGCCATTTGCAATAACGTGGATGGAACTAGAGGGTATTATTCTAAGTGAAATAAATCAGTCAGAGAAAGACAGATACATTTGTTTTCATTCATATTTGGATCTTGAGAAACTTAACAACAGACCACGGGGGAAGGGAAGGGGAAAAAATAGTTACAAACAGAGAGGGAGGGAGACAAACCATAAGAGACTCATAAATACAGAGAACAAACTGAGGGTTGATGGGAGGTGGGGGAGAGGGGAAAGTGGTTGAGGAGGGCCCTTGTTGGGATGAGCACTGGGTGTTGTATGTAAGCCAATTTGACAATAAGTTATATTTAAAAAATAAATAAAATAAGATTAAGACTTAAAAAATGAATGTGTTTTAAAAGTACTCTGGTATAAGATTAAAATCCTGCTTTACTCTCTGTTAAAAAGACAAAGTTTTCTTGGCTTGTGGGTCTGCTTTTGAAAAACAACAAAAAAGGAAAGATTTCTTTCCTCTTTGCCCAAAAAGATGGAAAGAACTATGATTTTAACCAAAAGGGCAGGACAGCATGTCCTTTTGAGTTTTTTTTTTAATTTTTCTTAACGTTTATTCATTTTTGAGAGACAGAAAGAGACACAATATGAGTGGGGGAGGGGAAGAGAGAGAGGGAGACACAGAATCCAAAGCAGGCTCCAGCCTCTGAGCTGTAAACACAGAGCCCAATGTGGGGCTTGAACTCATGGACCGCAAGATCATGACCTGAGCCAAACTCCAATGCTCAACCAACTGAGCCACCCAGGCGCCCCATCCTTTTGAGCTGTTTTAATCAAAGCTTGGTTTCCCCTTCTTTGATCCAAAGGCAGAGGAGATGATGGCAATGTCCTCGCTGCTACTCTCCAAATGCTCCACATTTGTATTATTTCTGCAATGCAGAGAAATGGGTTCCTATGCTATATGAGGGCTGGATGACTATTCTATATAAAGGGCTTTTACCGGATTACATGGGAGCCATTTTGCTACACTGAGCCCAGTATAAGCTGATTTGTACCAATACAGTGACCTTAAAATGGACATCTACATGGCTGGAACATACTTATGTAGACATTGCCAAAAAAAAAAAAAAAAGGCAGGGGAATAGATCTTGACTTTGGCCCTTTTAGCTCCCCTCAATGGCCAATTTTACCCTTATAAAAAAATAGTTTTCACCAGTCTTTTAAAATGTACTTGTAAAGACGAACAGTTTTGTTATGATTGATGTATAAATTACTGTTGGGCCAAAATAAAATCAATGCATCCCTCTACAACCAATGGAATCATGCTTGGTCACAGTCAATACCCAGGTCAAGCCTGGGTAAGAGCAACTATTCCAAGCACCTCCTTAGATTGACAAGGCTTTTGGCTGCCAGTCACATAGCCAGCCAAAACACAGGACCAAGAGATGACGTTTCTCTTGGTCAGCTATAAGGGATGACTTTTCTTCTTTTTCCTATAGATGGGCAATTCCCCAACCAAGGCCAATATTCTTTGGGATGCATTCTGAAAAATTGGGATGATTGTGATCCACAAACCCTAACCCTTAGTTATCAATTGCTTTTGCACTGAAGCTTGTCCCCAGTATAAATTGGAAGAGGAAATTTGGCCACCAGAGAGAAATATCAATTATAATACTATCCTTCAATTGGACTTGTTTTGCAAACATGAGGAGAAACAGGGAGAAGTATCCTGTGTTCAGTGTTTTGGGGCCTGAAGAGATGAACAAGGTATGTATAAGGTCGATCCTGGCCTACTGGCAACCCTTTCCAAGGGTTCACAATGATGAAGCAAGGGAGCCAAGAGTCCCTTGCCTGTACCCAAAGAAGACCTAGAGAAGTAGGAAGGGAAGTCCTCCACCTCAACTTCCTCCTCCTTGGGTCCTCAATCTATATATCCAGACCTAGAAATGTGCACTTCTGCTCCCTGATGCCCACCTTATCCAGGCCCTCCCCATAATGTAACAGGCATGTTTCCCCTACAAGAAGCTAGAGTGCCAGAAGGAGAAACGCAGGGAGGCACCACTAGGATAAGATTGCAAGTACCTTTTTCATTGCAGGACTTAAGACAGATAAAAGAATATCTAGGTAAATTTTCTGATGATCCGGATAAATAAATAGAGGTTTTTCAGAATATTACGTATGTTTTTGAGTTGATCTGGAAAGATACAATGCTTTTGTTGAATCAGACTGTTAATGAGACAGAGAAGCATGGTGTCCTGACAGCAGCTGAGAGATATGGGGACAAGGAACTTCCTAATTATCATGGGACTAGAGGTCCTATAGGGAACTCCCAGTTCCCTACTGGGGTTCAGGCAGTTCTGCCCCAAGATCCTAATTGGGACTATGATAATCCTGTTGGGGAATGCTATCGTTGCCACTTCCAAGCTTGTGTTTTGGAAAAATTAAGGATATTTAGGTTAAAGCCTTAAATTAGTCTAAATTGGCCACTACTTTACAAACACAGGATGAGAGCCTGGTGGCCTCCCTGGAAAGATTAAGTTTAAATATACGGCTATCTCCCCTGATACCCTTGAAGCTGAGACAATTCTAAAGGACAAATTTGTCACCCAATCAGCCCCAGAATTTCCAAGGAAGCTGCAAAATTTGGCAGTTGGCCTGGAAGGGACCCTGGAGGAGCTCTTACAAGCTGCCAATTGAGTATATTACAACTGAGATCAAGAGGAGAATAATGAACATGAAAAGAAGCTTTAAAAAAAAAACCTAAAGCCTTAGTCGTGGCCTTACTTATTATGTCAGTCCAGACTTCCCGAGGTCTTGGAACCAAGTGCCATTCAGGGCACTGGAAACGAGAATGTCCTCGGAGGGGACAACAGAAGTTGAAAACCCATAAGCCATGCCCTTATGTGGTGACGATCACTGGAAGATCTGAATGCCCTTGAGGACCTCAACCTGTGGGGTCTCAGATAACCAGTGTCCCTGAAAGGAACTGATGGGACCTGGGGCTCTTTGGGGTGGCTCCCCTAAACCAACCATCTGTTGGAAACCCAGAGCCTCAGATAACTCTGAAAATAGAAGGAAAACTGGTTGATTTCCGTCTTGACACAGGAGCCACCTTTTCTGTCCTCCTTTCCACTTCTGGCCAACTGTCCAAACACGGTGTAACAATTAGGGGCATCTTCAGAAAACTTATGATTAAATTTTTCTCTCAGCCACCAGGGTGCATATGGGGAGACTTTTTTTTCACATTCTTTTTTCATAATGCCAGAGAGCCCCTCTCCCTTGTTAGAAAGAGACGAGTCATAATTGACTAAATTAAGGACTATAGTGCTACTAGCTCCAGGACAGATAAACAATTGCCTAAACTTATAGTAATCTGGATATCGAAGATCAATCTTTCCTTGAGGTAAAATTAAATATGTGTCATGGAGTTGTTCCTATGGAAACTGGAGGGCCAAAGGAATCTTTGCAGATTGAGAACCAAAAACTAGTTCAGGTGCTTAATTATTCTAACCAGCAATATCACAAGATCCCAATAAATATGGAAGGGAAGGAAAAACTACAGTTACAATAAAAAAAATATGACCAGACACGTCAGGGACTTTTTGGATGGCTACAATGCATCTTTCCTTCCTCTCGTGTGACCTCCTCCCTAGGAGGCATTGCATTTAGAATAATAATGCTTGTTGGTCTAATATTCTTTTTATATGTCATTTATAGAAGCCCTCACAGATGCCAGAAAAAAAGACATTCAAGAAAATTTTTCTAGCCCAGACCTTCCAAATACCCTCCCATTATTTCGGACCTCTGGATCGACCTCTGAACCTGCCCCAACTGTTGTACCTATGTCATCACCCCCTTTCAGCAGGAAGCAGTTAAGATCAGTCATGGTCCCAATTCCTAAGGGCAGTTAGGAGTTACATGTTGAATGCCGGGGAATATGATAGGAAAAGATGGGATTCAGTAGGCAGAGAGGGAAAGGTTAGGACATGAGGTCCCTGGGTGGGAAAAAAAAAAACAAACATGTCTTGTAACAATGCTGGGAGCTTCTGACCACAGCAAACCCCCTCAGGCATAAGGTTTCTCTTTAGAAACAGATATCTGTGCCTTATGCCCAAAATAAGGGCATATTAGAAGATAAACCTGACTGTGAAGAGGAGAGTCAACACTTGCTGAACATGTTTGAATGAGAGCTCAAAAATAAAGGAAATATAAATGAAAATGGAATCAACCTAGAAGAGAAGGGATTGTGAGAAGTAAGGGAGATGATTCATTTTCAGAAGTACCAATTAAAAGCTGTGCTGTCTAGTTAACAGTAGGTTTACAATCTATTGGAAATATATATGAACATCCCCCCTATAATGGAGTCCCAAACCCTCAGACACTTAACTTCTTGGTTCTTCCCCTCTCCGTTTTGAGGGCTTTGCAATGAGCATGCACTAAAGAACTGAAGTCTCTGCGTCACCTCAGGAAATATACATTTGTTCCAATCAGACTACTTTTTACCTTACGTGGGCATAGGTGATGTCTGGGTAAGGCTGTAACCTCTGTAGTACTCAGCCAATGAGGAATCAGAGGAGGGTCTTGTGTGCTGGGAGATAAATTGCCTGCTGTGACTGCCCCGAATGTGCCTGTCCATCAGACACCTGCTCTTGCAAGAATGTTGATTAAAGCCTCATTTCACGGGCCTCTGAGTCTCTGCAGTCCTCCTTTGATTGAGTCAGTGGGCTTATTTCTCACATGACCTCAACAGGATGTCAGCACTGTCAGAGTCCCCCAGGATGTGACAGCAGCAGGTGCTTAAAGACAATGTCACTGGTCCTGTGTGTGGTTGTATTAGGGTTTGGACATCAGCTAGAGATGCTGCAGCCAACACCGTTAGAGGAGAGAAGAACAAAAGAGGAAGAATGTGGGAGAGAGAGAGAGAAAAGCCTCTGAGAGGCTTTAAGAGAAAGAGAATGGAGAGAAGAAGATGAAGAGAGTCAGGAAGAGATAAGCAAATAAAACCAGAGACAAAGTGGGCAACTAACTTGGCGAGTCAGGTATGGAGGGTATCCTGCCCAAGGAACACCAACCCAACTCACAGGTAGAACTGAAGTGTACCAATGAGAATCTATGTCAAGGATCTGGCTACACCAGCCTTTCTCTGGTAGAACCCTTGCCCTGTTATCTGTCCAACTGGGTCCCCACTCCAGGATAAATTCACATGTCTAGTGAAACCTGTGGAGAAAATTCCCAAGGGAAAGGTCAGGAGCTAAGGACTGATGCCTTCCTCCCACTGAAGAGGCCTTGGAAGGGGCTTGTGAGGGACTAAAGGAAGCAGAGAAACTGCTCTATCCCTAGAAGCAGCCAGGGTATCCCTAGGGCAGGAGTGAGGAATCTATATCTGACACCCTTGGGATGGGGCTGCAGAAAGTGTCCTCTCTCTGTGCTGCCTGTGCCCCAATAGGTCATTTTGTCCAACCCTCTGCCTCCAGGTAGCCAGGTATCAGGACATACCAGTCGCACCAGTGGATTCAAAGGCCTCAGGGGAGGAGCCTGTGTCCCAGGTTTCTCAGCAGATGGCCCAAACTGCTTTGCTTTGCAGCTTTGCAGGTTGAAAGGAATTAAGGGCCAGGGGCCAGTGGAGCCATGGCAAATTCTGGGCCAGAGAAGGAAAAACAATTAATTACTCAGGATTTGATGAGCAGTGGCATCTGGATTTCAACAGCTAGAGGTAGTGTGAATCTCAACATCCATCTGGAATGAGGTGCTAAGCTTGAACGTCAGTGCCACCCTTCAAGGGTACTGTGTTTGGTGATCCAGCTTGCTTTGGCTACTGTTGTAGGAACCCAGGTTACACAGTGCCAGCCCCATTAACATATCAGTTCTGCTGGGTGATTCAGACCACAGGGCTGGGCCATCGTCTGGACATTAAGCCTTCAGGAGCTGATGAAGCTGTTGCAGCAGGGAAAGGAGGGTCAAGCTCACTGCAAGTAGAGAGTATTTCAGCCCTGGATGCTTGTGAATTAGGGCCTATACTGAGCTTACCCTTCCCATCCTTCAGAGGCTTATCTCAGAAGCTCATCACCTCTACTTCCATTCCTCCAGAGTTTCTAGACCAGTCCAGTTTCCCAGAAACATATCTCAAAATAGAGAATCTGATTCCACAGCATGAATTTGTTCTTTTTTAAAAATATATTATTTATTTGGGGCACCTGGGTGGCTCAGTCAGTTGAGCATCCGACTTCAGCTCAGGTCATGATCTTGCAGTGTGAGTTCGAGCCCCGCATTGGGCTCTGTGCTGACAGCTCGGAGCCTGGAGTCTGCTTCGGATTCTGCGTCTCCCTCTCTCTCTGCCCCTCCCCCACTCATGCTCTGTCTCTGTCAAAAATAAAAATAAACATTAAAAATTTTTTTAAAGAAATAAAATATTATTTATTTATTTTGAGAGAGAGACAGTGCGAGCAGGGGAGGGGAGAGATAGAGAATCCCAAGCAGACTCCACACTGTCAGCATAGAGCCCGGTTTGGGGGCTTGAACTCATGAACCGTGAGATCATGACCTGAGCTGAAACCAAGAGTTGGGCGCTTAACCGACTGAGCCACCGAGATGTCCCATGAATTTGGTCTAGCTTAATCAACTGCAGTGGCATTTGGATTTTAACAGTTAGAGGCAGTGCTCTTAAGCACCAGCAACAAACCTGCAGTCCAACAATGTCAAGTTTATTGACCCTTTTCAATGAGGGAAACTACACATCAGAAGAACCATGGGACATCTCACCACATAAAAGAAAAGGTACAGTTTTTATAGGATTTGAGGAAAGGATAAACAAAATTTTAATGTTTATTTTTAAGAGGGAGAGACAGACAGACAAACAGACAGAGACAGAGCATGAGTGGGGGAGGGGGAGGGTCAGAGAGAGAGGGAGACACAGGATCCAAAGTAGGGTCCAGGCTCTGAGCTGTCAGCACAGAGCCCGATGGGGGACTCGAACCCATGGACTAAGAGATCATGACCTGAGCCGAAGTCAGACACTCAACCGACTGAGCCACCCAGGCACCCTGGAAAGGACAAAATATTTTTTTTAATTTTTTTAACGTTTATTTATTTTTGAGACAGAGAGAGACAGAGTATGAACGGGGGAGGGTCAGAGAGAGGGAGACACAGAATCTGAAACAGGCTCCAGGCTCTGAGCTGTCAGCACAGAGCCCGATGCGGGACTCGAACTCACGGACCGCGAGATCATGACCTGAGGCAAAGTCGGCCGCTTAACCGACTGAGCCACCCAGGCGCCCCTGGAAAGGACAAAATTTATATGAAATTTAAATGAGCCCTGCTAGGGGAACCTGGGTGGCTCAGTCGGTTGAGCGTCCGACTTCAGCTCAGGTCATGATCTAGCGGTTTGTGAGTTCAAGTCCCACGTCGGGCTCTGTGCTGACAGCTCAGAGCCTGGAGCCTGCTTCAAATCCTATGTCTCCCTCTCTCTCTGCCCCTCCTCCACTCATATTCCTCTCTCTCTCTCTCTCTTTCTCCAAAATAAATAAAAACATTTAAAAAATAAATTAAAAAAATAAATGAGCTACATCTGTCTACATTGTGTTGTCTGCATAAGTACATTTATTGTGAGGCTCACATCTGCATATTTACTTATTTCTAATGCAGAATTTCTCAACCTCAATAATATTGACATCTTGGGCTAGATAATTATTTGTTGTGGGAGGTTATCTTGTGCATTGTAGGATGTTTAGTATCATCTCTGGCCTCTATCCACTAGATGCCAGTGGCCCCCTCAACCCAATCATGACAAAATTTTGCAGACATTGCCAAATGTCCTTTGGGGAGCAAAATTACCCCTGGTTGAGAACCACTGTTCTAATTGTTTATTGATAGTGAATATGGTAGTGAATAGTCAGTAAAGGATTTTGTGGAATGACTTCTGTTCACTTTTCTATACATAATTTAGGGTGATACATTAAATGAAAGACACATTAAAATGACAAATCTGTTAAAAGCAAGCCCATTGGCTAAAAAGACAATGTCAGTGGGGTACCTGGGTGGCTCAGTTGGTTAAGGGACGGACTCCTGATTTTGGCTCAGGTCAAGATCTTATGGTTTGTGGGATCAAACCCTGCATGGGGCTCTACACTGACAGCATGGAGCCTGCTTGGGATTCTCTCTTTCTCCCTCTCTCTCTATTCCTCTCCCACTCACATGCACACACTCTTTCTCTCTCTCTCTCTCAAAATAAATAAACATTAAAAAAAAAGTAGCCTAATAGGGGCGCCTGGGTGGCTCAGTCAGTTGAGCATCTGACTTCAGCTCAGGTCATGATCCTGCCTTTCATGAGTTCGAGCCCCACATCCAGCTCTGTGCTGACAGCTCGAAGCCTGGCGCCTGCTTCGGATTCTCTCTCTCTCTGCCCCTCCCCCACTTGCACTTTCTCTGTCTCAAAATAAACAAACATTAAAAAATTTTAAGTAGCCCAATAAAAAATAGGCAATAGATTTGAGAAGATATACAGATGAGAAATAAATACATGAAAATATGCTCAGCATCATTGTCAATAAAGAAATGTAAATTTAAAACATAAAAACCTGGGGCACCTGGGTGGCTCAGTCCAGTGAACGTCTGACTCTTGATTTCAGCTCAGGTCGTTATTCCAGGGTTGTGGGATCAAGCCCCATGCTTAATGTGGAACCTGCTTGGGATTCTCTCTCTCCCCCTGCCCCTCTTCCCCACTCATGCTCTCTCTCTCTCTCTCTCTCTTTCTCTCTCTCTAAATTAAAAAAAAAATTAGGAGCACCTGGGTGGCTTAGTCTGTTAAGAGTCTGACCTCAGCTTAGGTTATGATCTCTCAGTTTGTGGGTTCAAACCTTGCATCGGGCTTCACGCTGATAGCTCAGAGCCTGGAGCCTGGTTCAGATTTCTTTGTCTCCCTCTCTCTCTGCCCCTCCCCTGCTTGTGCTGTCTCTTTCTCTCTCAAAAATATATACATAAAGGCATACCACTACACACTTAATAGAATGGCTAAAATTAAAACGACCATAATAAATATTGGCATTTATGTGGAGGAGCTGGACCTCTCGTACACTGCTAATTTGGGAAACAGTTTGATAGTTTCTTTAAATTCTAACCGTGCAACGGGGCACCTGGGTAGCTCAGCCAGTTAAGCATCTGACTCTTGATTTCAGCTCAAGGGATCAAGCCCCTCATTGGGCTCTGCACTGACAGCACAGAACATGCTTGGGATTCTTGCTCTCCCTCTCTCTTTGCCCCTCCCCTGCTCACTTTCTCTATCTCTCTCTCTCTCAAAATAAATAAATAAACATTCAAAAAAAATCTAACCATGTATCTGCCATATGATCCAGCTATCCCATTCTTAGTTGTTTTCCAAGAGAAAAGAAAATATATGTCTATACAAAGGCATGTACAATATTTGCATGGCAAGTGTATTTGTAATAGTCAAAAACTGAAAACAACCTAAATGTCCATCAACAAATGAATGGAAAAGCAAATTAGAGTATATGCATATTACACAACATGGATGAATCTCAAAATAATACTGAGTGAAGGAAGTTATACGAATAAGGGTACTATTTATATAAAACTTTATAAAAATGCAAACTAAACTTTAGTGACAGGATCAGTGAATGTGTGAGAGTGGGGATGAGAGTGGGGAGAGTGATGAATATATTTAAGATCTTGATTATGGTGAATATGTGTAATATATAAACTCATTAAATTGTACACTTCTAATATGTACAATTTATTGTATGACAATTATATCTCGATAAAGTTTTTTTTCAAAAATTTTAATGCTTATTTATTTTTGAGAGAGAGAGACAGAGCACAAGCAGGGGAGAGGCAGAGAGAAGGGGAGACACAGAATCCAAAGCAGATTCCAGGCTCTGAGCTGTCAGCACAGAGCCTGACGAGGGCTCAAACCCATGAGCTGTGAGATCATCATGTTCTGAGCTGAAGTCAGATGGTTAACCGACTGAGCCACCCATGCACCTCAATAAAGCTATTTTTTTTTAATTTTTTTTTCAACGTTTATTTATTTTTTTGGGACAGAGAGAGACAGAGCATGAACGGGGGAGGGGCAGAGAGAGAGGGAGACACAGAATCGGAAACAGGCTCCAGGCTCCGAGCCATCAGCCCAGAGCCCGACACGGGGCTTGAACTCACGGACCGCGAGATCGTGACCTGGCTGAAGTCGGACGCTTAACCGACTGCGCCACCCAGGCGCCCCAATAAAGCTATTTTTAATGTCATAGGTAACAATAGTCTACATGGCCAATCATATCAGAAATACATGCAAGAAAGTCTAAGTTGTTGAACCATGAAACTGGTAGATATATTTTTCTGATATCACACTCAACAGCAGTGGTTTACCTTGAGGAAAATAATACCAACTCTTAAATCTTGAGTTCCCCTACCTATGTCAAATGATACCTACAATTTGTGCAAGATTCCATCTTTATGTTACACTTAATATAAAGTTTAATTTTTAAGAAAAGAGATTGAAATATAGAGTGAAAAAAATCTTGGGCTCAATGAACAATATTCTTCAGGAATCATGGAAAACTCCCAGAGCCACATGATGCTGGCTTTTTCATCCATCCAGCCTGGAGTCAGAAGGTACACAGCATCCTGGCTCATGGTACAGGCTTTGCCCCCATACAGGGATCTGTCACCACCACTGGGCAGAGAGTGTCTCTTGTTGTCTTTGTAGAAAATTACTGAGCACAGAGACCTCCACCATCCTGGTTTTTCACACCACAGTCTGCAGCCCTAAGAGTTGGCAAGTCTGTCCATACAACTGGCCATAGACTTTCCTGCTTGCAGACGTGTCCATCATTTACATACGCCCTCTGCATGTGCTGGGGTTTACAATCTCCTCCTAACATTATTTTGAAAGATCAGCCAGACATGGTCTTCGTCTATTCCTCTACTACTTGTTAACTGACTCTGGGCAAGTCCTGGCCTCTTGAAACTACATCTGTGATATGAGGCAATAAGGACATCTATATCATATCCTCCTGGGAGTGTATGTTACGATCTCTTGTGAAACCAGAAGAAAGTAAACACAGAACAAATGTATGATATTATTGCCACCATGTTCATGATTTAATAATAACAGCTAATATTTGTTGATCACTCACAATGTGCCTAGCCCTATGCTAAGTGCTTTACAAGTACAAGTTACAACAGCCCTGTGAGGGAGGAACAGTTATTACTTCATTTCACAGAGGGAGAAATGGAGAGTCAGAAAGGTTAAGTAACTTGCCCAAGGTCATCAGATGTTGAGGCTGGAAAGCGAATTCAGGTCTGTCTGACCACAGAGCCCACATCCCTCCCACCAGTCTCCACTGACTTCTGCCCATGTGGCCTCAGAAAGCTCTGGTCACTCCTTTCCAAACCCAGTGATCCTAGAACTTCAGAACAAGGTGTCTGATTTACTCCTTGTAGTAGGCTGAATAATGCCCCCCAAAGATATTAAGCCATAATCCATGGAACCTGTAAATGTTACCTTATTTGGAAAATGGTTCTTTGTAAATATGATTAAGTTAAGGCTGTTGAGATAGGGAGATTATCCTGGATTATCTCGGTGAGCCTTAAATGCAACCACGTGTGTCCTTGTAAGAAAGAGGCAAGCCAAGATGTTACTGAGTGCCCAGGAGCTAGAGAAGCTAAAGAAAGGGGAGAGAGAAGCAGCCAAAGATTGGACCCAGACCAGGAGACAAAGCCAGAGTTGGAATAAAAGCTGCTTTTGCTAAAGAAGCAGCAACTAAAAAAAATTGAAAAGATGCCAGTTATCTTTGGACTGCTCACCTCCTTCCTTTCTTTCCAATATGTGATAGCTCCATCCATTAGGAAGTTCTTTGCTGCTGGGGTATGGAGAACAAACATGCAGCTTCCCAGGAAGATAGGGGTGATCACTGGAGCCAACATAGACATTAGCAAGGAGACAGAGAGCTTGGTAGCAGAGGAGCCCAACTATGCATTGCCTACCAAGATATACTTAAGGGGGATAATCTGCTGGCCAGTGAAATCTAGGCCAATACAAAGAACTCTCAGATGCTAATTCAGAAACTGGACCCGTCCAATACCAAATCCACCTGAGCCTTTGCTAAGGGCTTTCTGGCAGAGAAAAAGCAGCTCCATATTTTGACCAACAAAGCAAGAGTGATAATGCATCCATATTCCAAGACAGCTGGTAACTTTGAAACCCACCTAGGAGTCAACCACCTGGGCTACTTCTTTTGTGCCCACTTGCTCCTGGAGCTGCTGAAAACGTCTGCACCCTCACAGGTGATGAACCTGTCATCAGTAACTCACCACGCTGGCAAGATTCATTTCCACAAACTCTAGGGTAAGAAGCACTACAGCCAGGAGTTTTGCTCATTGCCACAGCTAGGTGGCCAATATATTTTTAATTGGGAACTGGCCAAGAGGCTCCAAGATACAGGGGTCACCACCTATGCAGTGCACCCAGGCATCATCTACTCCCAACTGGTCCAGCACTACTTCTTGTTGTGCCTGCTCTGGAGGGTCTTCTCCCCCTTCATCAAGTCAACATGGTAGGGGGCACAGACCACCTCCACTGTGCCTTGGTTGAGAGCCTGGAGCCCTAGTGTGACAAGTACCTCAGTGACTGCAGGAGGACCTGGGTGCCCCAAGGGTCTGAAATAGCAAAACCATTGAGTGCCTGTAGAATGTCACTGTGAGCTTCTAAAAATCCAGGACCAGTCCGGCCACAATGAAAAGGGACAAAGGAGAAGGCCCACCCTGAAATATTGTCCTTCTGGTGGGGCTATTGTTGAAAATCTTGCCCTACTCTGATTCTCCTGACCCTTATAGAAACCTTTGCCTATCCAACACTCTTGTGAAGTTGGTTCATGGTACAAGACATTCACATCTGCAGAGTATTCTCCAAGACTTACAAGAATTAGCTGTTCTCTTGGGGCAGGAGGACTGGGCAGATCCCAGGTTGGTCATGGGGAAAGCAGAAGAGCCTGGGAAATTGGGGCAATTTTTTCACTAGTACCAGAAATGCCAGCCAGCATGCTCAGCTGAGGTAACAGGAGCATCAGTGTTTCATATTTCCAGGGACAGTAAGACTCAAACTTTTGACTGATTGCTTTCATCTTTGAAATACTAGTCACTCAGGAAATACTAGTCATTCAGGAAATAGGAAATTTTTGGTTAACTTTGGACAACTTTCATTTCTTCCTCTGAGCACATTGGAGCTATTGCATGAAGCTGGACCCTCCCATTTTCTTTTTTTCAGTTTTTTTTTGTATTAAGAAATTTTCCAGGCTTTATTGAGATATAATTGACACATAACATTGAGTAAGTTAAGAGCTACCCATTTTCAATCATGCAGATGGTTTCCTTTTCAAGAGTCCCCTTTACCTCAATTTTTAGAGAAAATAAAGACTGTGCATTGAAAAGACAAAAGAAATAAGCAGGAGATTTAAGAGATACACACAGAAGAAGGCAATGTAAAGATTAAACACAGAAAGATATGAGGAGGTTAACCTTGAAGATTGTAGCAAAGCCACCAAAAGTCAGGGAATAAAGACAGTGACAGGAACTGGAAGAGGTAAGGTAAGGCATGATTCTCCCTAGAGCCTGTAGAGGGAACACAGCCCTCTGACAGCTTGATATTGACCGGTGATACTGATTTCAGACATATGGCCTACAGAACCATGAGAAAATAATTTTCTGTTGTTTGTGTCAACAAGTTTGTGGTAATTTGTTATAGCAGCCAGAGGAAACTAATACAGATTTTGGTGCCTGGAAGTGGAATGCTGCCATAACAAATACCTAAAAGTGTGAAAGTAAATTTGGAGTTGGATAATGGATAGAGGCTAGAAAAATGTTGAGAAGCTTGATGGAAAAATCCTAGATTGAATTAAACAAATTGTTGGTAGAAATATTAACACTGAGTGTTACTCTGGTGAGATCTCAGAAGGAAGTGAAGAGCATGGAAGATAAAACATATATCATTTTAGAAAATACATGTATTGTCAAAAGTAAAATGTTAGAAATATGAATATTAAAGGTTATGCTGGTGGTAAATAGGAAGGAAATGAGGAGCATGTTATTGGAAACTGGAGGAAAGGCAATCTTTGTTACACACTGACAAAACTTACCTGAATTATGTCCTACCATCATGTGGAAAGCAGAAATTATAGGTGACAAACTTGGATATTTAGCTGAGAGGATTTCTAAGCAAAGTGTTGAAGGTATGGCCTAATTTATTCCTGCTGCATTAGTTAAGTGTCAAAGGAAAGAGATAAATTGAGGAAAGAACTATTAAGCAAAATAGATCCAGGACTTGGTGATTTGGAAAATTTTCAGCATATCAACATTGTAAAATACACAAAATTAAGCTATTTACTCTCATGAAGGTGTGCTATGGTGAGAAAGTCAAGAATGTGGTTGTGTTTGCTAATACTGAAGAGAGTAAGTGTGTGACTCATGAATCTCTTCAACCATCTCAGCCATAGCTAGGAATAGAGATGGGATTATCTGGGAAGGATCTGTGCAAGACCCTATAGACTAATGGCATGAATTGCTGTGACATATGGGAAATCTACAAGGTTTTTGAGAATATCATTAGAAAAATTGCCAGAATGGACTGAAAGAGGCAGAGGCAGAGGCAGGACAAACTGGAGGAAGACTGTTAGACTCCCAAAATGTTACAGACACAAAGAAAGGATAATAAAACTGGAGATTTTTACCTCTTAGTCCCCTTTATCGATTTTTCCCATCCCCCTCATTTGGTGACCACAAGTTTGTTCTTTGTATTTATGACAGTTTTTGTTTTATTCTGTTTGTTCACTTATTTGGTTTTTTAGATTCCACATATAAATGAAATCATACAGTATTTGTCTTTCTCTGTCTGACTTATTTCACTTAGTATAACACCCTCTAGGTCCATCCATTTTGTTGCAAATGACAAAGTTTGATTCTTTTTTGCCTATATATTTATGGCACATATATATCACATATCCTTTATCTATAGATGGACACTTAGTTTGCTTTCCATAACTTGGCTGTTGTAAATAATGCAATAAACATAGGGGTGCATACATATTTTTGAGCTAGTGTTTTCATTTTCTTTGAGTAAACACACAGAAGTGGAATTGTTGAATTGTATGGTATATCTATTTTAATTTTTTGAGGAACCTCCGCATTGTTTTCCACAGTGGCCATACCAGTTTACACTCCCACCAACGGTACATGAAGATTCCCATTTTTCCACATCTTCACCAACACTTGTTGTATCTTATCTTTTTGATACTAGCCATTTGGACTGGTGTGAGGTGATATCTCATTGTAATTTTGATTTACATTTTCCTAATGTTTAGTGATGTTGAAGATCTTTTCATGTGTCTGTTACCCATCTCAGTGTCTTACTTGGAAAAAGGCCTATTCAGATCCTATGCCTATTTTTTAATCAGATTGTTCATTTTTATGGTTTTGAGTTGTATGTGCTCCTTATATATTTTGGATATTAACCCCCTATCAGATATGTCATTTGTGAATATCTTCTCCCATTCAGTAGGTAGGCTTTTTATTTGTTGATGGATTCCTTCACTGTGCAAAAGCTTTTTGGTTTGATATAGTACCAATTGTTTATTTTTTATTTTGTTGCCCTTGCTTCACGAGACAGATACAAAAACATATTGTTAAGACCAATGTCCAAGAGTTTACTACCTAATTTTTCCTTTAGGAGCTTTAAGGCTTCAGGTCTTACATTTAGGTCTCTAATTCATTTTGGTGTATATGGTGTAAGAAAGTGGTCCAGTCATTCTTTAGCATGTAACTGTACAGTTTTCCCAACATCAACTTATTGAAGAGACTATCTTTTCCCCACGCTATAATCTTGCCTCCTTTGGCATAGGTTAATTAACCATATAAGCATGGGTTTATTTTTAGGTTATCTATTTGGTTCCATCAATCTATGTTATTGTCTATTTTTGTTCCAGTACCATAGAGTTTTGATTACTATAGCTTTGTAGTATGGTTTGAAATCTATACTATACTAACTTTCTATGTTATAGTATGATACCTCCAGCTTTGTTCTTATTTCTCAAGATTGCTTCGGCTATTCAGGAACTTTTGTGATTCCATACAAGTTTTAGAATTGCTTGTTCTAGTCCTGTGAAAAAAGTTATTGGTATTTTGATAGGGATTACATTGAATCTGTAGATCACTTTGGATATTATGGACATTTTAACAATATTAATTCTTCCAATCCATGACCATTGTATATCTTTTAAATTATTTGTGTCATCTTCAATTTATTTCATTAATGTCATATCTTTCAGAATATGGGTCTTCCACCTCTGTAGTTAAATTTATTCCTAGGTGTTTTAGCCTTTTTGACGCACTTGTAAATAAGATTGTTTTATTAATTTATATTTCTGATAATCTGTTATTAGTGTACAGAAATGCAACATATTTTTGTATATTAATTTTCTTTCCTGAAACTTTATTCAATTAAATTTATTAATTTTAATAGTTTTTCAGTGGGGTCTCTAGGGTTTTCCCATATATAGTATCATATCATCTGCAACTAATGACACTTTTACTTCTTTCTTACCAATTTGGATGTTTTTTATTTCTTTTTCTTGCCTAATTATTGTGACTAGAACTTTCAGCACTATGCTGAATAAAAGTGGTGAGTGAGCATTCTTATCTTGTTCCTGATCTTAGAGCAAAGGCTTTCAGCTTTTCACTATTGAGTATGATATTAGTTGTGGGTTTGTCATATACGGCCTTTATTATATTGAGGTATGTTCCCCCATACCCACTTTGTTGAGTTTTTTTTTTTTTAATATCATGAATGGATGTTGAATTTTGTCAAATGCTTTTTCTGCATCTATTGAGATGGCTGTATAATTTCCATTTTTAATTTTGTTGATGTGGTGTATCACGTTGATTTGTGAATTTTTTTAAATTTTTGTAATATTTACTTATTTTTGAGAGAGAGAGAGAGAGACAGAGACAGAGCGCAAGTGGGGAAGGGGCAGAGAGAGATGGAGGCACAGAATCCAAAGCAGGCTCCAGCCTGTGATCTATCAGCACAGAACCTGATGCAGGGCTTGGACTCACGAACCATGAGATCATGACCTGAGCTGAAGTTGGACACTTAACCAACTGAGCCACCCAGATGCCCCCTGAATTATATTTATTTATTTATTTATTTGAGAATATCGAACCATCTTCCATCTCTGGAATAAATACCACTTGATCTTCGTGAATGATCCTTTTTATGTATTATTGAATTAGGTTTGCTAATGTTTTGTTGAGGACTTTTGCATCTATATTCAACAGGGATATTGGACTGTAATTTTCTTTTTTTGTAGTGTCTTTATCTGGGTTTGGTATCAGGGTACTGCTGCCCTTGAATGAATTTGGAAGTGTTCTTTCTTCTTTGAGTTCTTGGAATAGTTTGATAAAGATACATATTAATTCTCCTTTAACTGTTTGGTAGACAGGGGCCTGGGTGATTCAGTCGGTTAAGCATTTGACTATTGATTCTGGCTCAGGCCATGATCTCATGGTTCATGAGATAGAGCCCCACATTCGACTCTGCACTGACAGTGTAGAGCCTGCTTGGGATTCTCTCTCCCTCTCTCTCTGCCCCTTCCCCATTGGCGCTCTCTCTCTCTGTCTCAAAATATTAAATGTATATTTGGTAGAATTCACCAGTAAAGCCATCTGTACTGGCGCTGGTGCTGGACTTTGTTTGTTGGGAGGTTTTTGTTTACTGAGTCAAAATCCTTTAGTAATCAGTCTAGTCAGACTTTCTATTTTTAAAAATATTTTTAATGTTTATTTATTTTTGAGAGAGAGAGAGAGAGAGACCGTGGGGGGAAGGGGAAAGAAGGAGAGAGAGTGGGGACAGGGAATCTGAAGTGGGCTCTGTGCTGACAACAGAGAGCCTGATGCGGGGCTCATACTCATGAACCATGAAACCATGACCTGAGCCAAAGTCGGTCACTTAACCGATTGAACCACCTAGGCACCCCTAGATTTTCTGTTTTTTATGATTCAGTCTTGGAAGATTGTAAATTCTAGGAAATTACCCATTTTTCTATGTTGTCCAATTTGTTATATAATTATTCATAATTCTCTTATAATCCTTTGTATTGCTGTAGTGTCCGTTTTCTTTCCTTCCTAATTTTATTTATTTGAGTCCTCTTTTTCTTAATGAGTCTGGCTAAAGGTTTATCAATTTTGTTTAAATTTTCAAAGAACCAGTTTTGCATTTCACTAATCTTCTTTATTGATTTTTGTCCCTATTTCATGTATTTCCATTCTGATCTTTATGATTTCCTTCCTTCCACTAACTTTGAGCTTTGTTCTTCTTTTTCTATTTCCTTTAGGTGTAAGCTTAGATTGTTTATTTGAATTTTTCTTTTTCTTTAGGTAGGCCCATATCAGCATAAACACTCAGAACAGTTTTTGTTGTGTCCCAAAGATTTTGGAATGTTGGGTTTCCATTTTTATTTGTCTCAACGTATTTTTTTATTTCCTCTTTGATTTTTTTTATTGACCCATTAGTTGTTTAGTAGCATATTGCTTAATTTCCATTTATTTTTTCCAGTTTTTTCTTTGTAATTGATTTGTAGTTTCATACCATTATATAGTCAGAAAAGATGCCTGATATGATTTTAATAATGTTCAAATTATTGAGACTTGTTTTGTGGCCTAACATGTGATCTATCCTGCAGAATGTTTCATGTGCACTTGAAAAGAATATGTATTCTGCTGTTTGGGAATGGAATGCTCTGTATATATCTGTTAAGTCCATCTGGTCTAATGTTTCATTCATACCCATCATTTACTTATTGATTTTCTTTTTTTAATGTTTATTTATTTATTTTGATGGGGGAGGGGGTAGAGGGAGAGAGAGACAACCCCAATCAGGCTCTGTGCTAACAGCACAGAGCCCAATGTGGGGCTTAATCCCACAAACCATGAGATCATGATCTGAGCCAAAATCAAGAATTGGATGCTTAACCAACTGAGCCACCCAGGAGCCCCTGCTTATTGATTTTCTATCTGGATGATTGAACCATTGATGTGAGTGGTGTGTCGAAGTCCCCACTATTATTGTATTATTATCAATTTCTCCCTTTATGTCTGTTAGTATTTGCATTATATATTTAGATGCTCCTATTTTGGTGCATAGATATTTACAATTTTTATACCCTCTTGTTATATTCCTCTTTACCATTATGTTATACCCTTCTTTATCTCTTGTTACAGGCTTTGTTTTAAAAGCTATTTTGTCTGATATAAGTATTGCTACCCCAGCTTTTTTTCTCATTTCCATTTGCATGGAATATCTTCTTCCATCTCTTCACTTTCAGTCTGTATGTGTCTTTAGGTCTGAAGTGAGTCTGTTGCGGGCAGCATATAAATGGGTCTTGTTTTTTTTAATCCATTTAGTCGCCCTATGTCTTTTGATTGGATAATTTATTCCATTTACACTTAAAGTAATTGTTGACAGGTAAGTACTTATTGCCATTTTGTTAATTGTTTTCTTGTTGTTTTTGTAGTTCTTTTCTGCTTTCTTCTTCTCTTGCTCTCTTCCATTATGATTTGATTATTTTCTTTAGTGTTATGCTTGGATTCCTTTTTATTTTATTTTTGTGTGTGTGTGTATCTATTATAGGTTTGTGGTCTGTGGATACCATGAGGTTCATATGTAACACCTTATATAGATAGCAATCTTATTTAAATCTATAGTTGTTTAAGTTCAAACACATTCTAAGATCACTACATTTCTACTCCCTCCCCTCCTGAATGTTTCATGTATTTGATGTCATAATTTGCATTTCTATTTTATGTATCACTTAACTACTTATTGTAGATATATTTGATTTTACTACTTTTGTTTTTTAATCTTCATGCTAGCTTTATAAGTTATTAATCTACTACCTTTACTATATGCTTGCTTTTACCAATTTTTTATTTCTCAATTTTCTTACATCTAGTAATGACCTTCTTTTTTTCCATGTAAAGGAGTCTCTTTAACATTTCTTGAGAGCCTGATTTAGTGGTGATAAACTTCTTTAACTTTTGTTTGTATGGGAAACTCTTTATTTCCCCTTAAATTTTGAATGATAATCTTGCTGAAGTAGTTTTGATTGCAGGTTTCTTTATCCTTCATCACTTTATTTTTTTTTAATTAGGTAATGTTTATTTTCGAGACAGAGAGAGAGCATGAGAGATAGAGAGAGACAGGGAGGGGCAGAGAGAGAGAGGCAGACACGGAATCTGAAGCTGGCTCCAGGCTCTGAACTATCAGCACAGAGCCCGACACAGGGCTCGAACTCGTGGACCGCAATATCATGACCTGAGCTGAAGTTGGACACGTAACTGATGGAGCCACCTAGGCACCCCTCCTTCATCACTTTAAATGTATCATGCCACTCCCTTCTGGCCTGCAAAGTTTCTGCTAAAATATCATCTGATAGCCTTAAGGGTGTTCCCTTGTATGTAACTAATTACTTTTCTCTTGCTGCTTTTAAGATTCTCTCTTTATCTTTAATTTTTGACATTTTAACTATTATGTGTCTTAGTGTGTACCTTTTGGGGCTCATTTATTTGGGGACTCCTGTGATCCCTGGACCAGAATATCTGTTTCCTTCCCCACGCTAGAGAAGTTTTCAGCTACCATTTCTTCAAATACATTTTCTGCCCCTTTCTCTCTCTCTTCTCCTCTGGGACACCTACAACATAAATACTAATATGCTTGATGTTGTCTGAGAGGTCCCTTAACCTATCCTCATATTTTAAATTCTTTTTTTAAAATTTTTGCTGTTTAGGTTAAATGATCTCCACTACACTGTCTTCCAGATAGTTTATCTGTTCTTCTGCATCCTCTAATCTTTTGTTGATTTCCTCTAGTATGTTTTTCGTTTCAGTTATTATATTCTTCAGCTCTGATTTGTTTTTATATATGTATTTTTTTCTCTCTTTGTTCACATTCTAAATGAGTTTATTCACTCCTTTCCCAAGTTCTGTGAGCATCTTTATGATGATTACTTTGAACGCTTTATCAGATAGACTGCTCATCTCCATTTCATTTAGTTCTTTTGCTAAGGTTTTGACTTATTCTTTCATTTGGAACATATTCCTCTGTCTCCTCATTTTATCTGATACTCTGTGTTTGTTTCTGTGTATTAGGTAGGTCAGCTACATCTACTGGTCTTTAAGGTAGTGGCCTTAGTAGAAGGCATCTTATGGGACCCAGAAGCACAATCCCCTCTGATCACCAGAAGTGGGCACTCCAGGGGTGTCCCTTATGTAGGCTGCATGTGCCTTCCTATTGTGAATGGGCTACAACTGCTGTGAGAATGCTGGTGGGTGGGGCTGACCCCCAGCATGACTGCCTGAGAGGTCTGGTTGAAGCTGCTGTGGATTTGTTGGTGGGTAGAGTTATCCCCTGGTGTTACTGGCTGTGAGGCCTGTCCATGACTCTTACAGGCATGCTGGTGGAGGAAGCTGTGCTTCCCTGTCACAGGAATCACTTTGCAGGGGCACTGGTCCCAAAGGAGGCTGTCCATAGAAAGTGGTGGGGCAGGAGCTGCTTTGAAGGGGTGCCTATTGAAGTGGGTGCATTGGTAGGGTAGGGCTGCAAGGAGTCAGACAGGATAAGTGGTACTATCAAGGTAGATGGACAGTGACAGAATTGGTGCCTGCCAACATTGGGCCAGCTAGGCACCTGTCAACACTTCTGTTCCAGGAAAAATTTCCTACAGATCTCTACCCCTCCAGCACATGCCCTAAAATTAGCCAATAAATCTTCTTCATATATGGCCTAGCTGCTCTTCAAACTGCTGCCTCTGTGCTGGGTGTCAGAGCAAGTGAGATTGTGTAAGCCTTTTAAAAACAGAGCCTTGGGGGGCACCTGGATGGCTCAGTTGGTTGGGCATCCGACTTCGGCTCAGGTCATGATCTCACTCACAGTTCGTGAGTTCAAGCCCCATGTTGGGCTCTGTGCTGACAGCTCAGAGCCTGGAGCTCATTTCAGATTCTGTGTCTCCCTCTCTCTCTGCCTGTCCCTCACTCACACTCTGTCTCTCTCTCTCTCTCAAGAATAAATAAACATTAAAAATATTTTTTAATAAAATTTTTTTTAAAACACAGAGCCTTGGTTTCCTACAGTCCACCAGCTCTCCCAGAGTTAAGCCCCACTGATTTTTTAAAGCCAAATGTTATGGAGGCTCATCTTCCTGGTGCATATCTTCAGGGCTGGGGGTACCCAATATGGAACTTGAACCCTTTGCTCCTCACAGAGGACCCCCATGTCTATCATATTCCCTCCACTTGTGGATTGTTACACCAGGGCTTTGGTTCCCAACCAGGTTTCATCTCTGCCTTTCCTACCCTTCTTGATAGGACTTTTTCTTCATATCTTTGGCTGTGGAAGAGATTTTCTGCTAGTCTCCAAGTCATTCTCAGAAAGAGTTGTTTTAAATGTATTTACAACCTTGATGTGTCTCTGGGAGGAGGTGAGTTAAGGATATTTCTACTCTGCCATCTTTCCCTCTAATAATGATAACTTGATTTCTAGTTTCCAAGTCCAAAGAGGAATTTTAACCCAGGATGGATCATGCCAAGAGTTTCATCCATACTTATTTTAAGTGATGAGATTTGGTACTTTTGAGCTGATAATATTAAATGAGATTGTGGACTTGAGTTGATGTATTGAGAAATTTGGGTATTGGTGATGTAGTACATGTGTTTTGCATGTGGGATGGATGTGAATCTTCTGGGACCAGAGGTCAGATTATGGGAGACTGAATAATTTCACCTCTCCCACGAAAGATATTCTATTTCCTGGAATTTATGTGTGTTACCTACAATACCAACAAAAAAAAAAGACTTTGCCAGTGTGATTAAGTTAAAGATCATGATATAGGGGGATTATCCTAGATTATTTGGGTGGGTTCTAAATGCATCACAAGTGTTCTTATCAGAGGGAGGCACAGGGAAATTTGTCACCAACAGAAGATAAGAGGGGGATGTGACCATGGAGGTAGAGATTTGAATAATGCAGCCACAGCCAAGGAATGCTGGCAGCCTCCAGTAGCTGGAAGAGCAGAGAGAAGATTCTCTCCTAGAGCATCTGGAAGGAGTACAGCCTTGCTGACACCCTCTTTTCAGCTTAGAGAAACTAATTTTAGACTCTGGGAAAATAAATTTCTCTTGTTTTATTCCACAAAACTTTTGGTAACTTGTTACAGCAGCCATAGGAAATTTGGGTGATCATTAGAGATTATGTAGATTATGTTGAAAGTCCCTTGTAGTTTTAAGATGCATTCATTCATTCAACTAACCAACAAATATTGAAAGCCATATAAAACAGTAAATAAAAGCACAGACTTTGGACTCAATTCAACTTGGGAGTGAATTGTGTGACCTTGATCAGGCAGCATAACTCTCTGAGCCCCAGTCTCCACATCTACACAATAGGGATAATAACAGTACTTAACTCAAGGTGAGGTTGTGAAAATTACATGGGATAATGCACACATACGGCTTTGTGCTGGGCACAAGGGTCATTGCCCTGTCCCTGTTCTAAGAGACCTATCATTCTGGGAGGAAAAACTTAGAGAGATCAAGACTGTGGACAGAAAGCACAGGAGGAATTGGGGACCCGTTGGAGGCACTGGTGGTAGGGGGTCGGAACGAATTCCTAGAGAAAGTATCTTCTGAGTCCCCTGAGGGACAGAGCAAGCTGTAATTATATGGATACTCTTTTTAATACTATTACTATTAAAATATTACTATTAAGGAGGAAAACATTCCTGGTTATCGGGTCTTCTAGAAAAAGCACATCTTTCAAAAACACCTATCAAAAACAGTAAAAAAAAAAAGTTTAAAATAATTCCTGTCCCTCACTGGGTTTGCACAGGGAGTCATGCAGGCCCCCACTTCCACCTTGGCTGCTGACACTGCTACCACCACCATCATTGCCTTGATCCTTTATCCCTCACCATGGCTGAGGACCTGTCTTCGGCCACGTCCTACACCAAAGATAATTTCTACTGCCCCACCTGTTGGGGGGGCTCCAAACCGCCATGGGGCCATGGCCTATCAGCACATTCTGTAAGAAATGTTTTCTGACTGGGGCGCCTGGGTGGCTCAGTCAGTTGAGCATTCGAATTCGACTCAGGTCATGCTGACAGCTCACAGCCTGGAGCCTGCTTCCAATTCTGTGTCTCCCTCTCTCTCTTCCCCTCCCCCCACTATCTCTCTCTCTCTCTCTCTAAAATAAATAAACATTGAAAAATTTTTTAAAGAAATGTTTTCTGATTTTAACGAGAGCAGAATATGTTGTCCCCTCTGTTATGGAAATGTGACTAGACTTAAGAGAGAATGTCCCGAACAAGAAACTGTCATGATGAAGTTTTCAGGTAGTTGTAGATGCTGTGCAAAACAGATTAAATCCTGTTACTTGAGATATCATTACAAATTTTATTAAGAAGTATCAAGATGGGGGGGGCACCTTGTTGACTCAGTCGGTTGAGCATCCAACTCTTGATTTCAGCTCAGATCATGATCTTGCAGTTCGTGCAATCAAGCCGCCCATCAGGCTCTGTGCTGACAGTTCTGGGCCTGCTTGAGGTTCTCTCTCTCTCTCTCTCTCTCTCTCTCTCTGCTTCTCCCCTGCTCATACACTCTCTCTCCCTCAAAATAAATAAATAAATAAATAAATAAACTTAAAAAAAAAGAAATATCAAGATAAGGACATCTGGGTGGCTCAGTCAGTTGAGCATCCAACTGTTGATTTTGGCTCAGGTCATGATCCCAGGATCATGACTTCAAACCCTGCATCAGGCTCTGCACTGAGCATGGAGCCTGCTTAAGATTCTTTCTTTCTCCCTCTGCCCCTCTCTCCTGCTCTCTCCCTCTCTCTCAAAAAGGAAAGCTTTCAAGATGAATATTGTGTTTCTTCTATCATTCCAAATTTTCAGATCTCTCAAGATTCAGTAGAGAACATTAATAGGAGTGAAACACTCACCTCTAACAACACAGAGATTTGTCAAGAGAATACAAGCTTTTCTGGGCATCCCATCATTAAGTGTCCCTTTTGTCAAGGGTCAAATTTTACCTGACAGCGTTTATGGAATCACTGTAACAATGATCACATAGTTCCTATTTCAGACAGTACCAGTGATATGCCCTATTTGTGTGTCTCTTCCTTGGGGAGCTCCTAGCCAAATAACTAGAAATTTTGTTAGTCATCTAATCAAAGACATCAGTTTGATTATGGATAATTTGCTAATCTTCATCTAGAATGAGGAAATCCAATATGAGACTGCTGTTGAAGGATCGACTTATAAAGACTGTAGACATCTCTGCAGCTTTGTACCTGCAAATGCTATCTTTAATGGGACAACTACATGAAGTCTCTGTTTCAATAACTTCATACATATATTAATGAAAGGAATTCAATCTTTTAAAAGTTTAAAATTCTGAAGTCACTAGAGTAGTCCTAGAAAAGACCCCCATACCTGAGGAAGTTGGAGATTGATAGCAAGGATTTGAGGTGATGGTTTCATATTTCGCATTTATTAAAACTAAACAACAAAGGCACAGAACAGAGCAGTACGCTGAAGAAAAAGGGACCATCTGAGCATGCGCACTTAAGGGCCTACAGAAGCTAGAGCGGCCAACTTTGGCAGAGCACAATCCTGCTTCAAGCGTGAAAATCAACCCACTGTGAAAAAAACGGTACTGTCCCTGGAGCTGGACTTAAGAGACCCCGTGACTGACTCCCTTGCCTCGCCTACTTTCTTACCCCCTGATTGGCCAGTTCAAGTTCATTCACTGTTCTGATTGGTTGATTGTCCTTGGGCAGTAGAATTGTGGGATATCATCCATTGGAGCGACTTTTCGCCTCTGCTTCGCCTCTGAGGGAAGCGTTCTTTTCGGACAGTTGCGGACTGGTCAAAGGTGGGCAGGTAAAAAAGTAACGAATCTCCACAGGTCACTCAAGTAGTTTAATTCTCGCTGGGCCTCCCAACATCCTCAATATCCCTAGGACTGAGAAGTGACTTAAAGCCTTTCAGGGCAATCCCCGTCAGGCAAAGATAAAACTCGTTTTTCGTCTGTGAGACTTTCTAATTGGCCTTCCTGAGGAAAGAACTCCCGTCAGCCCCCAAACCAGCTAGATGCCCCTAGATTTCTTCAACCAGAGATAATAGCCACTGCCTAAGTGACTCTTTTATTGACTCCTCTAGGATAGAGCAGAAACCTTCTTTGCCTTAGAGACCCCTGAATTTTCTCTCCCTAAGAGATTCCCAATGTTGAGGAACACCAGATTGCTGCATTGAAACTCTCCACATTGCTGCATTGCCTAAATGATGGCTGATCGAGTAGTCTTGGAGATTCTAGCTGTCTTCACACCAATAATTTTCAAATAACCTAATAATGGGCTCTAAATCCACTTTATGTTAGCAATCCTCATTTATTTTCAACAGAGCAAAACCCCACATCCCTCTGCCTGAAAACCTAAACCCATCTGTCAGAGACACCATATGGTCTCTGGGACTTACCTCCTCACTCTTTTGCCTCAAAACATGCCCCCTTCCCCCTCATAAAACTAGATGCTCACTTCACTTCTTGCCCAACAAGTTTGTCTTTATATCTTTCCTTCAGGATAAGCCAAACTTCAGGCAAACTACTATCAACAGTAACAAATCCCTTCTCAAAGTCTCAAGGATGCATTAATGCTTACAGAAAACCTGTCATTCCTAACCAGTACTTCTCCCAAAGATCTCCAGCTCCCTGTTCATTTGACTCTGCTCCCCCCAACCCACACTCCCACAGCCATGTCCTTTTTCAGGGGCAGATAAGCCCAGGATGGAGAAAAGTAGAACCTAGAACTCTAGGTAACTGACGAAATGTAGCCTACCCTCAGTGCTATCTCCCTTCCTCAGGTCCTTTGGATACATGACTGGAGAGATTTAGGTTATGTCCCTTCAAGATCAAACCATCTCCAGCTCTATGAACAAAGGCAACTCCTTTGCAAAGAGGCCCAAAGAGGTTACCCAGAAATCAGAGAAGAAATGCAAGGTGAGGTGATCTGGAGGGGGTAGAGGAGTGGCCCAGGGGACACTGTAGAGTGACTAGATTTCTGAGGAGGTGAGGTAAGAGGCACTGGAGAAAAGGAGCAGGGTGTCAGGGGGAGATCCAGAGACTCAGGAGCTTCCCATCCTCACTCTCTCCTCATCCACCATCCCTGGAGACAACAGATCTGTGACTTTGCACTGCATTTGGTGACTCTCAGTCCATTCTGGAAGGTGAAAGAGCATGCTACCAGCATTAAGCATCTACTGCATGCCTGGGGAAAGGCTAGAGAATGTTACCCATGACATTAACTGCGAAGGATTATTATCCCCAGTTCACAGATCCAACATTGAGATCCTGTGGCAGAGGAAGAGACCCCAACTGAAGACCAGACATGTTTAGCTGAGTTGCTGTTAGGATTTACTTATTTTTCTTTCCTAGGAATTCGAGGCTATTTCCAAGTTCTTCTCTAAGGAAGTGTGGGCAAAACTTGGATACTCAGATAAAATCACCTATGTGTACATGAAGAGAAACTATGACATCATGACTGGTCTAGGTAACAGGAAGTTCTGGGTACAGACAAGCCTGGGAACACATCACTACCCCCTCAGTCCCTTTACATGCCACGACTTCTTCCTAGGCTGCAAATGTCCCACACCTGCCCTTTGTGCGGGGAGAAATCCTAGGGCAACTTCAGGGCATTCTTTTCTTTTTTTCTTTTCTTTCCTTTCCTTTCCTTTTTTTTTTTTTAGTGTTTTATTTATTTTTGAGAGAGCTAGCATGAGCGGGGGAGGGGCAGAGAGACAAGGAGACAGGGAATCTGAAGCAGGCTCCACGCTGACACCAGCAAGCCTGATGCAGGGCTCAAGCTCACCAACTGTGAGATCACAACCTGAGCTGAAGTTGGACGCTCAACCGACTGAGCCCCTCTGCTCTTTTCTATTCTGTGCAGGGCTGAGGGCCTGGGGTGGCCACAAAGATGCTCAAACATAGATCCCACATGTTTCTCTTCTGCTCACCCTTGTTGGGATTCCCCCAGCTGATGAGCTTTACTTTTCCTGCTGCTTCCCAGGATCCCACCCCACATTACTCTCCTCTCAGGTTGTCTCTTAAAGAACAAATATTTTGCTTCTTTCTAGGTCTCAAGACCACCCTCCCAGCCTTCATGTGTCCTAAAAAATGTGCCACAAAGTCCAGTGGGCATGATTCTGATGAAGACCAGGACTCCGGGAATGAGAGTAAGTGGACAGGAAGGGCCTGGAAAGGGTCTCCTAAAGCCCAACTGCTTTGGGTCCAGCTGCTTGGGAAGGATTCTCAGGAGTTTGCTCTCTCAAAAGTATCATGGCTGAGTGAGAAAAGTTGGATGTAGAAGGTTAAGTAGAGTCAGAGGCCATTCATATAAAATCCTAAAACATGCAAAATGAGAGTATATATTTTTATGGATAATAAGCAATGGTAAATGTATAAAACCTGAATGAGAATAAAACCCATCAAATTCAGGAATGCAGAAAGAGGGAGGGCAGGGATCAGTGAGGACTGTACAGATGACTTCAGCTGTTACTTGTTTATTGTGTTTTGTTATATATATTTTTAAGTTTTATTTATTTATTTTGAGAGTGTGTGTGTGTGAGAGAGAGAAGGGAAGGGGCAGAGAGTGAGAGAGAGTGAGAGAGAATCACAAGCAGGCTCTGCAGTGTCAGCATGGAGCCCGATGTGGGGCTCGAACTCACAAACCATGACATCATGACCTGAGCCAAAATCCAGTCAGACGCTTAACCGACTGAGTCACCCAGGTGCCCCATGTTTTCTTATATTTTGAATAAAGATCTCAGAACAATCTGAAGCAGTTGTGGGCTAATGGTAATATCTGACTAGACTCAGTGATAGATGTTCACGTGTTTCCCATATTATTCTCCATAATTTTCTGTACATTTGAAACATTTCTTTTTTTTTAATGTGTTACTGTTCTTGCTCAACACAGTTAATGAATCACAGGACAATTAAGAAAAATATAATTAAAGTCTAAATCCATGTGGAGCACCTGGCTGGCTGTTGGTAGAGCATGCGACTCTTGACCTCGGTGTCATGAGTTCAGACCCCACATTGGGCTTAGAAATTACTTTTTTAGTATATGTGCTGCCAAAGTGAGCACAGAAGTTACTTTTTTTAAAAAAAAAAGTATAAATCTACAAAAAACTTCAAGAGTCAATTTCATAATAGGGCAGAGGTATTGGGTAAATATCTTAAGAGAGAGTGATTAATGCATTATATAATATACATATGTGTGTGTGTGTATAATGCATTATATGGATTATATAATTACATACAGCTATTTGGTGTTTTTACCCAAACCAAGTAGTCTTTTTGCTCCTAATCCAACCTGATTCTAGGTGTTGAGCTTGGGAGAGAGTTTGAGACAGCGATTCTCCACACACCAAGCTTTTCTAGTCAGTGAGCACAGGTAACACACAGTGAAAAGGGTAGCAGATTCTAGAAATCTGTGTGCATTTGAGCAGTGTGTGTACTCGCTGTAAAGAGGATGAGATATACTCACTTGGTCTCTGCTCTGACGGCACAGTTGTAAGCAGACAGAGTCAGAATGTTCAAACCATCTCCAACAGACCTGTGACTCTCCAGGAAGACAGACCAGATTCCACAAGTTCCCAAAACTACTGTGAGAGGGCTGAAAATCTAGTGCTTGAAAATCTACAAAATTTTTGATACTAAGGGAGTATCTTTTTATTATTATCATTTATTTATTTTTAGGGAGAGAGTGTGTGAATGGGGGAGGGACAGGGAGAATCCCAAGCAGGCCCCGCACCAGGACCATGACATGGGGCTCGGACCTACGAGCTGTGAGATCATGACCTGAGCCAAAACCAAGAGGTGGATGTTTAACTGAGCCACCCAGGCACCCCTGACACTAAAGGAGTATCTTTTTACTGGAAACATTCCAGAACCACTGCTAAATCATCCATGGTTCATCATACACCTAATGACTTGGTTAAAGTATAACCGGCATATTATAAAATTCACCAGGTTTAAGTAGACAGTGATTTTAGTTGTCACACATCTTTAAATGAATGCAATCAATTTAGTTTAATTAATTCAGTTTAATTGGGGGGAGACGCAAGAAATATGTAGTAGAATAGGATGAGGTAGTGATGGAGTTTAGTTCACATTTTATAAATCATCAGAAGGAAAATTATGAATTATGATGCCATGAATAAATGTATAATCACAATTTAAAGATAATTCAGGGACACCTGGGTGGCTCAGTTGGTGAAGCGTCCAACTTCGGCTCAGGTCATGATCTCACAGTTTGTGGGTTCAAGCTCCACGTCGGGGTCTGTGCTGGCAGTGCAGAGTCTGGAGACTGCTTCGGATTCTGTGTCTCCCTGTCTCTCTCTTTCCCTCACCCACTTGTGCTCTGTCTCTTTCTCTCTCTCAAAAATAAATAAACATCAAAAAAATTTTAAAAGCCAGTCTCAAAATAACTCCTTGACAATAAGTGGATTCATAACCCTTTCCTCAGAATTCCCTGATACTACAGGAGTCTCTGGTGTTTGGGAATGTTTGTCAACAGAGAAAAACTTCCACTTATCATTTCTTTTAGATGAACCTCTTCAGGAGGATTCTGATGTGCAACAGAGAAAACGCCTGAAGGTGAGTATCTCCCAAATCTAAAGAACCAGAGACTCTTTCTTCCTCCACAGATATGAATATCGGTAAGAGCGGGGGAATATTGAATATTGCCTGACCCTTGCTGCCTCCCTTTCATGATCTGTTCATCACAATTCCTGATGTAGCATCAATAACTTAATAGAGATTGTGATAGCTGATACTTCTGTTGTTTTCATACTGATGTCAGATACTATTTTAAGCAATTCACAAGGATTAATTTCGTTAATCCTCAGAAAACCTCTATGATGTTTTCCTATCATTATTCTCAGATAATAATGAGGATATTAGTAATAAAAACTAATAATAAAGATGAGGATGTTGTGGTGCAGAGATGTTAAGTAATTTGCCTGAGACCACAGAGGTAGTGGTAGTAGTCTGTACATTTGAAACATTTCTTTTTTTAAAGGGGTTATTGTTCTTGCTAAACACTGTTAATGAATCACAAGACAATTAAGAAAAGCCCCCAAAGGATTTCCAAGCTCAAGAAACTTTTCATGTGTTTATGAAGTTCGAGGGTTTCTCCCAAAGCTTTACCCCACAGAAGCTGATCATGCTTCTGTTTAGACACCCACTCTCGCAAAATGAAATACCAGCTCCCCTCTGCTCTGTGGCAGGGACACTTTCATGTGGCTTGAGAATGGCCTGAGCTGTCAGCCCCTCCCTACTGTGATCTCCTTTGGGGCTTTGTCAGCATCCGAGGCATCTCTGAAGCCTCGATCCCAGCCCAGGGAGTCCCTCAGAGGTACCTGAATGTTCACTGAGTAAGTGATTCCACAATTGTAGAATAAACTCTACTTTAGAGGGTAAAGGCATCTGGGACAGTTGAGACGGTTGGAGACAGTTGAGAGCATTCAAAGAAGGATCATAAAAGAAAGTATTCATTTTCATTATTACCACATTAAAGTGTTTGCAAGCTCAGTACTTTCACTTAGCTTCTTTTACTTTTATTGTTCACTATTTCATAAACAAGGGAACTGAATGAAAGGTAACTTAAGATTGTTGGTCAGTGACACATCCTGATGCAAGCAGAATTGGTATGAGAGCCACCTTGCCTAATTCCACATTCAATGTTCTTGCCAGCATAGGATAGTAGGTGACATCTGGTGCTGCTTTCTTTGCTGTCTATATTAATGTCTGTGAACTATTCCTTTCCTCTCCCTTCCCTGTACTCCTCTCCTCTATACCATTTTCCAGCAGTGTTTTGTCTCTGTGCATTTTTACATTTATTCTCCCTGCAGCTCTCTACTAGCTTCTATGCAAGAAAGGAGCCCCTCATGGGGATTCTTAGAATGCTATTCTACCCCAACTCTTCTGTCTACAACACTCCACTTACATGGAGCATTTTGCTGTTTGCAAGAAGGTGAAGACAAACTTTCTAGCCCTGGAGACATCCTCATTTAGGCCATTCCTTTTTGTTCTAATCTCCCAGGCTCTTCATACTTTAGGCACAGGTGATATAATGATCTTCCAGGGTTTTAGGACATTCATCAAAGTACTGCATGTGAAGACATTTTGTAAGCTCTAAAGCACTAGAGAAATGCTGTTGATACTGTTTATGTATGACCTTCACATTAAAAAAGGTGATGCACAAGAAACCAAAGGAAAAAGATGATTCAGACCCAGTGCCAGTAGCACTTGGCTCTAAGCAGGTTCAGGAACAGCAGCGCTGCCCAGGAAAAGCGAGTGCCCCTGGTAAAAAGAGTAAGAAGAAACCAGGTAAGAGGTAGCTATGTGGAAACGACTCCTCTGTTTCCTGGCTATGTTCAAGTATGTGGTCTAGGTATGGGGGATGGATCTTGGACAGGGTTGTAGCCAGACTGGACTGAGGAGCTCACCGAGCTCCAGCTGAGATATTAGAACATGACTTCCAGGGTCATAGACCTGACTTGTCATTGATATAAAAGCTAAGTAACTAGGGGTGCCTGAGTGGCTCAGTTGGTTGTGTCTGACTCTTGATCTCAGCTCAGGTCATCTCAGGGTTGTGAGTTCAAACCCCATGTTGGGCTCCATGCTGAGTGTGGAGCCTACTTTAAAAAAATAAGAATTAAAAATAAAAGCCAAGTGACTATAGGCAAGTCTTCTAAATTCTTTGAACTCCAGATTCCTAGTCCATAAAATGGAAATAAAGAATCATAGTTCACAAATTGTTCAAGGGCGTTAAATCTAGAAAGCTTGACAATATGAAATGTGGTCAAGTAATTCCATCTGTGATAACCTGGGAATGCATCTTACAGTTGTATCCCCAGCCCTCAGCCTGACACACAATATGCCCTTAACACAAATATGCTGAATGAAAGAAGGTCTGAATGAATGTTCTGGTAAGTAAAGAGGTTGGAAATCTAAATCTGACAATGGGAAGAGCCAGAAGCTAAAACTGTGGGCATTTGGTGTGTATTGGTCTAACATCTCAACCTCTCTGAGCCAGAAGATGTGGAAAACAGACTATGTCGAATGCCTGTGGGCACTTGGGAGGGAGGAGGCATCTCCTTATCTGAAAACAAAACAAAACAAAACAAAACAAAGACTTATACTCCCCAACCCAACCAACTCTCATTTACCAACTCTTCTCCACCATAGGATCCAAGAAAGGGAAGAATATTTGGGCCAATAGACTGCGCCAAAGAAAGAACCTGATAGCATATGAAGAGATCAGTGATCCCGAGGAAGATGACTAATCCTGTAAGTAACCCTTCAGTCCATACCCGCAGCCCTGCAAAATGTACTTGTCTGTTATAGAACTGGTATCCCATCTTGTCGCTTATTCCCCAAACCATTCCTTTCTCCTAGTCCCTTGGGGTGCAGCATTGAAGCTAAATGATGAGGTTTCCCATGCTCTTTCTGCTCCCTGCTCAGTATACCCAGGGATCCTCCCTACCTAGAATGATGTGGGCTCCCAAACCCCTAGTCAGCTCCTGATGTGTAGGCCACACTTTCCTGTAGTCTGGGAAAACTCAAAAGACAGGTAAGGGGGTCACTATGGCATGAGCATAAGGTTCACTTTGAGGAGCAGTGGGAGATGCATGCAGATGATGAAGTAGGGTAGAATCAGAGTGCTCACAGCCAAGCAGGTGTGGATGAGGAGTTTGGTATTGATTTATCAGACAATAGGAGCTCACTGCCACTGATTCTCCTTCTCTTTCCTTGCCTCAACCTCAGGGATGTACAAGTGCCCATGATAAGAAGCAGAACCTGGTGGCCTTTCATGAACATGGGCATGGCTGTGAATTCCTAGCCATCAGGTGTATAGCAAGCAAAAGAAAGAGTTCACAATAGTGAAAAGTTAAACATGATTTTTGTTACTGTGCGCCAAATATTCTGTTAGATATAAGAGTTTTGTTGATGAGTAAAACATATACCTAATACATATTTCTTTCTGTGTATCCATGCACTTATCTTAGAAAATAAGTATTGTATTGTCAGGTAATTCTCTGCATAGAACAGCACTACCCTCCTCCCCAGATGTGCAGATGTGACTGCTGAGGGCAGTTTTGGGTGTTTGATTTCACATGTTTTCCTCTGCATTTACACACACACATACGGTACTACTATAAGCATTTCCCACGTGCTTTTTCCCCACTACCAGCGTGTCCTGGACAAGTACCATTCATTTTGTTCCTGTTCAGCAGGTGCTCCATGTTGTAAATCCACATTATTAATTTACGTTGTATTAGTCATTGACAGTTAATAAACATGTACAAGCTTTTCTCAGTTGTTTGCTCCTTTCATTCTTCTGCACAGAGCCCTGTGCATATGTGTGAGTGTTTCTTTAGCACGCAGTCTTAGAAGTGTAATTGTTGTGTCAAAGGGCTCATTCATTCAACAAACACCTATTGAACATGTACTGTGTACTGAACACTGCTCTAGGTGCTTGAAAGACATCAGGGAACAAGACAGACAAATGTCCCAGCCCAAATGGAGCTAACATTCTAATGGGTGATGTTTCCAGTTTTTATTTTGATGGACACTATACACCCCAAATTCTGGGGCAGGTGCTGGTTGGACACCTTGGCCTTTGCTCTCTGTAAGATCTCCTTAGTAAGGGGCTGGGATGGTCCATTTGGAAGTCTGTGAGAGGAGACAGAGATAAAACCATCAACTGGGGAATGTAGAAGAATAGAAAAAGGAGTGGTCCCCTGGAGAGCATATGGTGCGCAGGAATGGAAGTTTGCTAGTCATGATGTAGGAGAGCAGCAGATGGAAAAATCCACTGGACAAAAGTATGAAACTGCCCATCAAGGGTCTCATGACCAAAGTTTTGAGGGCTGGGGAGGGGATGAAGAGTTGAGAATGGGAGAGTCTCCTCCTATACATACCATTGCAGACCACATAATCAGCTCTGGGAAAAGGAAGAGGGGAGTCTTTGAGGGAACAAACCATTGTGTGGTACATTAAGGGACATTAAGGTTGCCAACAGAGGTCACCAAGGTGACTTGCATTGGACATCAAATACCAGCCCCAGATGGAAGCAGGGTTGGTGCTATTTTAACCATCCACTGCCCATCACCTCAGCCTCCCAGCAACCACCCAGCCTTGGCAGGTCTCTACTCTTCCGCTGAGGCTTCCATCTCCCCTACCTCTGCCTTTGTTCCACCTCTGGACCTGTCTCCTCATCCCAATAGATTTGGATCCAAAGCAGGGAGAAGCCATAAAGCCACAGATGATTGGGTCCTGAGGAGACAGACAAGAATTAAAGGCTCTCCTGGGGGTCTGACTGATCATTATGACTCGAGGCTAAGTCCACATTTGCTGGGCCGGAGTTGGCTGTCCTCACATCAGCCCTGAGGCTGGGTCTCCTAAAGCCCTGAGAGTTGGTGGACCCTACTCCGGAGGACTTTGCCCTGAGAGATTGAGAAAAGCCTCAAAGAATCACCATTCATTGGAGCTCTAGACAAGACAGACAGGTGAGGAATAAAGCATGGCCAGGGGTATAGGCAGATAGGGATACATACATGAACTCTTTCTGACCAGCATGTTCCCCATGATACAGCCTTCTTCACAGGGGCGACCCTCCCCACAAAGTCAGCTCCTGGGGAATGTGTATTGAGGACATCCTTGTTTACCTGCTTCTTTGAGAATATTATCCTGTCACTTGTCACACCTCTGGGTGGGACAAGTCCCAAATCCAGGACTTTACATCCCAGGACAAGAACACCATCTGCAGGAATGGGGGAGGTCTGGTTCACTGGGGTCTTCTCAGCCCACCTTCCATAATAACCATATAAAGTGCAATTAATATTCACCATGCATTTAATAGATGTTATATATAAATAGAGAGAGATAGGGGCGCCTGGGTGGCGCAGTCGGTTAAGCGTCCGACTTCAGCCAGGTCACGATCTCGCGGTCCGTGAGTTCGAGCCCCGCGTCGGGCTCTGGGCTGATGGCTCAGAGCCTGGAGCCTGTTTCCGATTCTGTGTCTCCCTCTCTCTCTGCCCCTCCCCCGTTCATGCTCTGTCTCTCTCTGTCCCAAAAATAAATAAACGTTGAGAAAAAAAAAAATTTAAATAGAGAGAGATTATACACAGAGACACTGGCAGATGTCAGACTTCTTGCCAGAGTTCCTGTAAATTGCATGTGTGGGATGGATGGGCTTGGAACTCACTGAGACTTCAGACATTAAGGAGAATAGGTGTGGGGATACCTGGTGGCTCAGTTGGTTAAGCTTCCGACTCTTGATTTAGGCTTAGGTCATGATCTCACCGTCTGTGGGATTGAGCCCCGCTTTGGGCTCCGCACTACTGACAATGCAAAGCCTGATTGGGATGCGCTCTCTCTCTCTCTTTCTCTGCCCCTCCCTGCCCTCTCTCAAAATAAATAAATAGGTAAACTTTTCAAAAAAGGAGAACAGGTGTGTATTGGAGGGGGAACATGAATAAGCTTCAGGTTCTGTCCCAAGTCTCAGAGTAGAGGACAACATGGATGGCCTTGAGAGTATAATCCTAAGTGAAATAAGACAGAGGAAGACAAATAGCATGATTTCACTCATACATGGAATCTAAAACAAAACATAACAAAAAACAAACAAACAACACAAAAACAACCTAGTAGAGAACAGATTGATGGTTACCAGGGGGGGAAATGTGTCGGAGGGTGGGCAAAATGAGTAAAGGAGCTCAATTGTATGGTGATGTATTGTAACTAGACTTTTGGTGGTGATCACTTTGTAGTGTATACAGATATTGAATTATAATATTGGTACACCAGAAACTTATGTGATGTTATATACTAATTTTACCTCAATAAAAAGATTTATTCTCCTTAGGGAGACACATGTACTTGCGGGAACAGTTTTTGAGCCAGTGAAATAGGCCAATGATGCCTTTGACAACATTTTATGTGTTTTACCTTTTTATCTAAATATTACTATCATAAAACACATGAAAGTTTCATTGTAGGGTGCCTGTTTCAGACTCTCTGTAAGCAGGTAGGGCATGCTGAATATTCCTCTTTGCTTTGGCATGACTAGCCATGGAGCAGACAGACTAGAAATGGTCCCTTCTCACGGAATCTGGCTGGCTCAGCCAGTGGAGCACGCGACTCCTGACCTCGAGGTTGTGAATTCAAGCCCCACGTTAGGGGTAGAGATTACTTAAAAATAAAATTTTTTTTTTTAATTTTTTTTTTCAACGTTTATTTATTTTTGGGAGAGAGACAGAGCATGAACAGGGGAGGGGCAGAGAGAGAGGGAGACACAGAATTGGAAACAGGCTCCAGGCTCTGAGCCATCAGCCCAGAGCCTGACGCGGGGCTCGAACTCACGGAGCGCGAGATCGTGACCTGGCTGAAGTCGGACGCTTAACCGACTGCGCCACCCAGGCGCCCCAAAAATAAAATTTTTTTAAAATGGTTCCCTCTCTACAAATGCATTTCTCTCCTTCATTATTACTATGGAGGGCTGAAGGTACCCCAGGCTCTGATATGCTTCTTTCTCAGCATTCCCTACATGCATCCTAGGGGACTTTCCCATGTAGGAGGTAGGGAGTTCATGGTCATTAGTGTGCCATCTGCCCAGTGTAAGTAAGGGTGTTGAAGGTCCAACTAGCCGTTTAGCTGTGAGTGTAGTTCTTGATTTTTTTATCCATTTTACCCTGTTTGAAGTTTCTCCAGATATATTCTTCTCTTCTTGGTTGTTTCCTCCTGCTCATTTTGGCTTCTGGCTCCCTTCCCCCTTGAAACTCTCATCTGAGCTACTTTCTGTTTTTAAGGAATCCGTCACAATTTCTGGTCCCCAAATGACATCCTTTCTTGTTTCCTGGTACTCTATACAATTTTTTTCTGTTATTTCAGTGGAGAGGTAGACAAGTTTGCTCAAGCAGCCATCTTCAGAACATCTTTAAGGGTGTTTTTTAAACTTCCGAGTAGAAACCGTTGTTTTACTTTTATTGTGTTCAGAGAATGTCCCTTGCATTTTCTACATTTTGAGGGGCAGCTTCAAGATTTATTTGTGGCCTATTACATGGTCAAATATATTAATGTTCATGGGTATTATACAGAAAGTTGGGCAGATTCCTGATTATTTACTTTCTTTAATGAACAGTTATTGGAGTTGCACCTTAGAGGCAGAAAGGGCTACTGCCAGCCAATCTATGTAAGTGTTGGAGGGCAATCTACCAATGAACTTTTCAATGAACTCACCAGATGATTATCCTAAGCCCCCCCCCCCCCCCGCTCTTTGTCCTTTTTGACTCTGAGTTTGGACTTTTTCTGAGGCTTTGTTACAAAGAACAGCTCTTGCCTCTGGTGATTTGAGGTGTGATCTTGTCTCCTTGGACTTCTCTCTCAGTCTGATCCCACCTTGTTTCTATCTTCCAGGAGTGTTTCAGCATTTCTGGTGGCCCACCAGCACCTTTTCCCTGTACTGTTAAGAATGTATCCTGGGACACCTGGGTGGCTCAGTTGGTTAAGCGTTTGACTCTTGATTTCAGCTCAAGTCATGATCTCATGGTTTGTGAGTTCAAGGCCCACATCAGGCTCTGCACTGTCAGTGTGGAGCCTGCTTGGGATTCTCTCTGTCCCTCTGTCTCTGCCCCTCCCCTGCTTGCAGTCTCTTCTCTCTCTCTCTCTCTCTCTCTCTCAATTAATAAGTAAACTTAAAAAAATAATTTATCCCTGGCATGCCTGGCTGGTTCAGTCAGTAGAGCATGCAACCCTTGATCTAGGGCTCATGAGTTTGAGCCTTGCATTGACAGTGGAGCTTACTTTAAAAAAAAAGAATTTATCCTTAAAAACACTTCCCAAATCAATATAATGTTGGGTGGGATGGGAGAGAGACGTACAGTCTCTATTTGCCATCCTCCTCCGATCATCTGTTTGTAGATGTAATGAATTTTTGTCACTATATGAGTGTAATTTTCCTCCATTTTTTAAGGTTTCACACCCAACATGGAGCCCAAAGCAGGGCTTACTTATGACCCTGAGATCAAGACTTGAGCTGAAATCAAGAGTCAGATACTTAACCAACCGAGCCACTCAGGCGCCCCAATTTTCCTCCATTTTATTCTCTAAATGGTTCTTGAAACCTATCAATTATTGTGTATAAGGGGCGCCTGTCTGACTTCATCAGTAGAGCACACAACTCTAAATCTCAGGTTGTGAGTTCAAGCCCCACGTTGGGTGTGGAGCCTACTTTAATTTTTTTTTTAATTATTGTATATAATATTTTGTAACCTGGCTATGTGCAGGTTCCATTGGGGATATGCTTTTGGGTTTTTTGTTTTGTTTTGTTTGGCTTATAACAGCAAACATTTTATATGCTCAGGATCTTATGGGTTAGCTCTTTGGGTCGGGCCAGGTGGTTCTTCTGCTGGTCTTGCCTGGGATCACTCATTCGACTGCAGTCAGTTTGCAGGTTGGTAGGGTGCTCAGCTAGCCTGAGTCTTTTTGCTTCCTGTGGTCTAATCCTCAAACAGGCCAGCCTGGGCTTCTTCACATGGCAGGCTTAGGTCCTCTGAGACCTGCTCCTTCCCCAGGCTCTGCTCTGCAGTCTCTCTTGCACCAATGCTAGCACAGGACTCAATGTGTTTTATTCCCCAAAGGAAAATTCATTTCACAAGGCAATATCATTATAAAAGGACAATTTATTGAAGATTTCATAGAGAAGACTAGTGGAGGTGAAGGAAGTATATATTTTACAGAGCTGAGAATTTCATTGCAAAAATCACCTAAACTGCCTTCCCTACCCCCAAAAAAATCACCCTTAAAGGGTGCCTGGATGGCTCAGTCAGTTAAGTGCCCAACTTTGGCTCACGTCATGATCTCACAGTTTGTGGATTCGAGCCCCACATCAGGCTCTGTGGAGCCTGGAGCCTGCTTCAGATTCTGTGTCTCCCCCTCCCTCTGCCCCTGCCCAGCTTGCATTCTGTCTCTGTCTCAAAAATATATTAACATTAACTTTTTAAAACTTGCCTTTAAGCTATTCTACTGTTTCTGTAGCCGGGGTATTGTGGTACAAGAGTACCTGGCTCCAGGCATCCTAAACAGACCAGGTTCGGCCACTCGCCACTGACAAAACCCAATGCCTGAGAAACGAGTGGTAGTGGAACAAGAATGGAAATGATTTCAATGAAGCCAACACCGGGAAGACAGCAGACTAGTGTCTCAAAGACTGACTCCAAAATGCCAGAAAGTTCCAAGTTATATAAGGAAAATGTGGGGTAAAGGCGAGTGGGTAAGTGCAGGTGGGCAATGAAGGTCAAACTGATCGTTGTCTTGGGGTCAGTCACAATGGGGTCTTGCTGGCTCAGGGCAGTCCCTATTGCTTGGGGAGTGTACTTGCAGTTCCCATCAGGGGATGCTTTTGCCCTGGGGTCTTCCACCTGAGCTAAGAGACAAACAGGAAAGAACCCAACTAGAAAGCTCGAGGTCAAAATAGAGGCATCTAAAGTCCTCTTTCCATTCTTCTATTCCTTCTAAGACAGGGAAACTGAAGGGGCCCCATAATATACTGCTTTATTCCTGCCTCTGTTCTTGCTAGGACCTATACCCCCCTCCTTACACACACCTTATATAAAACGGTGTATGTACTCCTTGTAAAGGTCATGGAGTTAATGATTTCTTTGGAGTCTTCCAGTACAGTACCTTTCCAGACCACTGACTGCAGGCCTGTGCCCCCAGGGCATAAGTGACTTATGGAGGACACCTGAGCACTTATCCCTGGGTTTTTTTGGTATTTTATTTTATTTTATTTTATTTTGAGAGAGAGAAAGAGCACAAGCGGGGAAGGGACAGAGAGAGACAAAGGATTTGAAGCAGACCCTGGGCTGACAGCAGTGAGCCCGCAGTGGGGCTCCAACTCATGAACTGCAAGATCATGACCTGAGCCAGAGTTGAACACTCAGCCGACTGAGCCACCCAGGGGCCCTGCATTCATCCTTGTTTTGACTAGTTCCTGGATGCCTGAGAGGACAACGTACACCAGATCTCCATCCTCAATAAAAACCTCAGACCCCAGGGGCACCTGGCAGACTCAGTCGGTAAAGCATGCCAACTCTTGGCCTTGGGGTCGTGAGTTTGAGCCCCACGTTGTGGGTAGAGCTTACTTTTAAAATAAAATAAAATCTCTTCCTTAAAAAAAAAAACTGCAGACCCCAAGCAAAAATGAGACTCTCTCTTTTCCTTTCTAGTCTCCATTCTACTGTACTCTATCACTTCTACTAATCAATAAACTCTGCCATCACTTCCTCTTCAGTTCTCCATTTCTATTCTTGTGTGAAGCCAAGGACCCTCTTGGCTGGTCCTGTGGGATCCCCTCTGGGTCCTTGGCCCCAGCCAGCATACATCACCTCCATCTATCCCGAATCCTCATATTTGCCCTTTTTCTCTTTTGGACAATTTTACTCTGCTCAGACTTGGGTTCTCCACAATCAACACTTAACATGGCCTTCACAAGTTCAAATGACCATTGTTTAAGGCCAGATTCCCAAAGAAACAGACTTTGGGCATATAGGATGTCTCCAGGCAGATTATACAAAGAAATGCAGCCCAGAACTTTGCATGAAGAGAGGGAGGAAGGAGAGACTTGATCTGCCCAGCTCACTCCCGGATCCTTTTCTTGTTGGTCAAAATGCACCCCACAGGCATGAAGGCATGAACTCCCCACATTTCCAGATTGCACCACCTGACCCCTTTGACAGACGTTTGGGAAGCCAGATTACACACTTCTGAGACCCAGCATTTCATACAATCAGAAGTGATGGGAGGAGCCAAAAAGCCCAGGCATGCAGCTCACTGGCCTGGCTTTAGAGCAGCATCCAAGGGTGAGCGCTAAGTACTCCCAGGCAAGTCCTAAGTTCACCTGGTAGTTGTACTAGCCATCTGTGCTAGCTAATTGCCTTTATCCACTATCTCTATGATAAGCAGGTGCTTACAGCTTGGAGCCAAGCACGTAGGCGAAACTCCCAGGTGACAGGTAAATGGGATGCTTATCTTCTTTGACAACCACATTTCAAAGATATGGCTCCAATGCTCTTATTAAGAAAGGCATTCCTGGGTTATAGGCTGGCAACAGGCTTATTTAGCTCTTAAAAAGATGTACAGACATATCAAAGAGGCAGAGAAAGATTCAAAATCCTAGGTTTCTCAAGGAAATGCTTGAAGAAAAGTGAAGGAGGGGAAGTCTCTTTCCCTTTTTTGGCAACAGGGAAAATTCAGTTTTGTGTTTATTTACCCTAACAATGTTCCTCTTTGGTTATTCTTTTACAGTGACACTACCATTTTTATGTTTTTAAATGTATTGATTTATTTTGAGAGAGAGAGAAAGCACACAAGTCAGGGAGAGGCAGAGAGAGAGAGAGAGAGAGAGCGCCAAGCAGGCTCCTCACTGTTAGCACAGAGCCCGATGCAGGGCTTGAACCCATGAGCTATGAGATCATGACCTGAGCCGAAGTCCAACATTTAATGGACTGAGCCACCCAGGCGCCCCAACACTATTAAATGGAGATATTTAAAATATCTCCATTGCCATTTCTGCCTTTCTCGGGGAGTTTGTAGCCACCAAAATATTCAGTAAACCCATAGTAAGAGGCAAAGGAAAGCAACCATCATAATTACAATAGAATGAATTTAAAAGTTCAATAAATGGGGGTGCCTGGGTGGCTCAGTCAGTTGAGCTTCCGACCTCAGCTCAGGTCATGATCTCACAGTCCATGAGTTCGGGCCCCGCATCGGGCTCTGCACTGATAGCTCAGAGCCTGGAACCTGCTCGGGATTCTGTGTCTCCCTCTCTCTCTGCCCCTCCCCGACTTGCGCTCTGTCTCTCTGTCTCTCTCTCTCTCTCTCTCTGCCTCTCAAAAATAATAAAAGAAAACTAATAAAAAATTTTTTCAAAGTTCAATAAATGTATTTAGCTAGTATATTGAAAGTGAAAAAAATAAAATAAAAAATAAAAGTTCAATATAATACTCACCCTTGGTGATGGAAGGGAAACCTTTATGCCATACCAGGTTAAAGCAGATTCTTGCTTAGTATTGTGCAAAAATTATCCTTCCTCGCACATTCATTTTACTGCTGTGTGGTTGCCTTTATTGCTTAGACTTTCTCTCTGTCTTTAAACTTCTGACAATCTGTATGCCTGAAACTGTCTCTATTCCACCTTATATAAAAGTTCCTTTCTTTCAACACTTTGGAGTTATTACACCCTAGTCTGCTTGCATCTGGTATGGTATTTGAGAAATCTGATGTCAGTTAAATTACTTTTGCTTTGTAAGTAAACTTCTATTTCTCTGTAGATGTTTTAAAAATCATTTTTTGGGGGCACCTGACCGGCTCAGTCGGTGGAGCACGTGACTCTTGATCTCGGGGTTGTGAGTTTGAGCCCCACGCTGGGTGTAGAGATGACTTACAAATAAACTCTTTAATAAAATAAAATGAAAATAATTTTTGTTATCTTTCATAATCTGGAATTTTACTGTGTCTAGGGGAGTGTATATATGTGCATGTCTTTATCTATTCTGTTCAGCATACTATGATCCCTTTAAATCTGAAGTCATCTAAGTCTGAGATATTCTCACTCATTTTTTTAATTTAAGCATTCTGTCCTTACGAGGCTACTATTAGATGGGTCTTGACATGTATACATCTATCCTCCATATTAATTAGCATTTCTTTCATTTACTCCATCTCTATCCATTCCTCATCATGTTTCTTGCCTTTTCAAATGCATCTGTTTTAATCAGGAGACTATAGATGCTGGAGAGGATGTGGAGAAACGGGAACCCTCTTGCACTGTTGGTGGGAATGCAAATTGGTGCAGCCGCTCTGGAAAGCAGTGTGGAGGTTCCTCAGAAAATTAAAAATAGACCTACCCTATGACCCAGCAATAGCACTGCTAGGAATTTACCCAAGGGATACAGGAGTACTGATGCATAGGGGCACTTGTACCCCAATGTTCATAGCAGCACTCTCAACAATAGCCAAATTATGGAAAGAGCCTAAATGTCCATCAACTGACGAATGAATAAAGAAATTGTGGTTTATATACACAATGGAGTACTACGTGGCAATGAGAAAGAATGAAATATGGCCCTTTGTAGCAATGTGGATGGAACTGGAGAGTGTTATGCTAAGTGAAATAAGCCATACAGAGAAAGACAGATACCACATGGTTTCACTCTTATGTGGATCCTGAGAAACTAAACAGGAACCCATGGGGGAGGGGAAGGAAAAAAAAAAAAAAGAGGTTAGAGTGGGAGAGAGCCAAAGCATAAGAGACTCTTAAAAACTGAGAACAAACTGAGGGTTGATGGGGGGTGGGAGGGAGGGGAGGGTGGGTGATGGGTATTGAGGAGGGCACCTTTTGGGATGAGCACTGGGTGTTGTATGGAAACCAATTTGTCAATAAATTTCATATATATAAAAAAAACAAAAAACAAATGCATCTGTTTTAATATCCAACCTAGCCCACTGAATTATTTATTTGAGAAATTAATATCTAGTATTCCTAATAGTTCTGTAAGCAGAAAGAGCTGGGGTCCCCAGAAAAAGAAAAACAGACACAGCTTTCTTGACATAAGAAAAGTTATTTTAGGCCCCCAGTCGACTTGTAAAAGAATATAACAAACAGTCACTATCAGGCCAGGAGATAGTCTAATCCCACTCAAAAGTGAAGACTGACCAGATGCATGCTGAGTTATCTTTGCAGGATCTAAACCCCTTTAAGCACTCAGAGACTGGATGATCTGGAGCCAGAGAACTGATGATGCTGGCCCTTGCTGGCCCTTGTGACTTTGACCTGGACTCAGTCACCTTAAAATGACTTTTGCCCCAGTTCCGTGCTGTAATTCCCTATTGTGCAAGCCCCTTCATAAATATGTATGCACTCTTAGCTTAAAACAAACCTGGTTTTAAGGGCACCTGGGTGGCTCAGTCAGTTGAGCATCCGACTCTTGATTTTGGCTCAGGTCATGATCTCAAGGGTTCGTGAGTTCGAGCCCTGCATTGGGCTCTGTGCTGACAGCATGGAGCCTGGTTGGGATTCTCTGTCTCTGTCTCTCTTTCTTTCTCTCTCTCTCTCTCTCTGCCCCTCCCCCATTCTCAAAATAAATAAATAAGCTTAAAAAAATTAACCTGGCTTTAGTTGTTGGAGGAGACACTGCTTTGGGAAATATCTCTGGTGTTCTCCTATACCTGTTGCAAGTAAAACCCTTCCTTTTCTTATTCTTTGGCTTAGTTTTGTCTTTTAGCTAGACACCTACCAAAAGGTGAACCCGGGTTCAGGTAAAAGTTCTATATAACCTTCTGGGAAGATATGTAGCCTGGACATTCCTTGTGGGTTTGAGGGTTTGGAGGTTGGTATGTCAGGGTAGAGAACTTCTAGAGTTGTCCTCTGGGCTCAGCTAATCCTTCTTTTCCCTCCCCAGCCTGTGACTCTCCAAAGGAACTTCCAGGACTTCTGCACCAAGTGAGGATGTAGAGGGGCTTCGGTGGGGGGGGGGGTGTTATTTGTTGTAGTTTCCTAGCCCAGAGGGTGAAGGGAAGAATGCCTGCCTATATACTGGCTAGCCTGACTGCACATTTTCTATGAGCTTTCCAAACCCACTCTGCCCCGATGTAACCATGCCTCCTCAGACTGGCACTGGGCCAGCCCTGCCACTTTTTTGCTTTGTGGTGCTTACAGGACAGGTAATGAGCCTTCCAAAAAATATAAGGAGACAAAAGGACACAGTTAGAGAGCTCCACCTCAGCTTATCCTCCATCGATGACCTCTGACCTTTTCCCACTCTGGGCCATCGCATCCCCGACTGGGGACCAAACCATCAAGAGTTTTGTGACTGGGAAGTATTCTGAAACCTGACCAGCTCCTTACCTCTTCTGTGGTATCTGCTATTGCTTGTTCAACATCTTCATCTATAGCTACATTTACATTTTATTTATTTATTTGCTTACTTACTTACTTATTTATGAGTTTGTTTATTTTGAGGGGGGAGGGGCAGAGAGAGAGGGAGAGAGAGAATCCCAACCAGGCTCCATGCTGTCAGCACAGAGCCCGACGCAGGGCTTGATCCCACACACTATGAGATCATGACCCGAGCCAAAATCAAGAGCCGGACACTCAACTGACTGAGTCACCCAGGTACCCTGCCTTATATTTTAGCAGACATTTGAAGTCATTACTTAAGACAACAACAACAATAGCTGAAATATATATACCAATTACCATGTGACAGGGGCTATTCTAAGTGCTTTACATATATTAACTCACGTAATCATCATAACCATCCAGTGAGTTCAATAACTATCCCCAGTTTACTCTTGAGTAGACTGAGGCACAGAAAGATTATGTGACTTACACAAGGTTACACTGCCAGTAAATTGAGAAGCCAGAATTTGACCATGTGCAGTTTGACTCCAGAGTTTACACTTTAAAAAGCAACTGTTCTACAATTCTACCATTAATTTGCATCTACAGTCATCCCTTAAACAACATAAGAACTCTCTTTTCTTTCCTCTTCCTCCCCTCATCTCCCATGTTTATATTACCTGGAATTTTAGTTCAAGATGGTGATCTTTAAAATTTACAATCAAAACTTATTTAGACTTTTCAATGAATGTTACTATTTTTCCCCTCACCATTGCTTACCAGAACCCCCTTCTGGCTCCTTAATCCAGTTTTCTTCTGCTGGATCACATACCCTAATAATCCTTTAAGAAGGGGTAGGTGTGTGATGAATTTTCTGAAATATTTTTGCTCTCATCTGGATTATCTTGTCTAGATACAGGTTTTTTGAAATATAGGTTCAAAGTTATTTTTCATCAGCTCTTTGAAGAACTCCTCCACTGTATTCTTTCTTCTCTCTTTTCTTGCTGGGACCTTTCAGGATTTTGTTATCCTTTAGGATTTTATTTTTAACCTAGAAATTTTATTTCTATGGTGTGTGTGTGTGTGTGTGTGTGTGTGTGCATGCGTGTAAATCATGCTTAGAATTTAGTGGCTCTTTTCAGTTTGATGATTGTCTTTTTTCAGCTCAGAAAATTCTAGAACATTATTTCTTCAAGTATTGCCTTCTCCCCACTGTCTATTTTCTGTGTCTGAAGCTCCTATTTGATGAATGTTGAAACTTCTGGGGCCTATCCTCCATTTCTTTTATTTCTTTCATACTATCTACTTCTTAATCCTTTGTGCTGTAATGTGAAGTAATGCCATTGCATGAACACATTTTTTTTTCATTGAGCTACTCCAGTTTCTCTTATTGATCTGCAAAAGCTTGTTTACATATTAGGGATAATTACTTTTAATTTGTCGCATATTGTAGGAGACCAGAATATGCCACCCCAAAATATGCCTCTTTGGCATAAGGATGGCTTTGAGCTAATCATTTTGAGAAACAGCAGATAGAAGCTCAGGTCATGATCTCGCAGTTTGTGGGTTCGAGTCCCGTGCCAGGCTCCATGCTGACAGTGCGGAGCCTGCGTGGGATTCTCTCTCTCTTCCTCTCTGCCCCTTCCTGACTCGCATTTTCTTTCTCTCTCAAAATAAGTGAATGAACTTTTTAAAAAAATAATAAATAAGCTTTTTAAAAAAGCCAGCTTGTTGAGCTTTAGTGTTGAGCCTAGTGGCAGTAAGGAATGAAGAGTGAAATAAGAAGGATACCATATTCAACTACAGTCAACTGCCCTATTTCTAAATATAGAGAGGAGAAAGATTATTATCTGTGGTGGCTTGCACATGCATTAAAAATTATCTGGGAAGATAAACAAAAAGTCTCTTAAACATCCAGAAACTTCTCTCATAAAGAAACACATGCGAATTTTAACAGCAATACCATTTTCACCTAGTAGGTTGGCAAAAAATCCATGTCTCATGACTCAGGATGTTGGCAAGGCTGTGGTGAAATTGGCACTCATACACACTGCCAGTGGGAGAGCAAGATGGCCATGCTGGCTCCTGTTGGACCTGCCATGCTTGTTTCTACCTCAGGGCCTTTGCACTTGCTGGGGCCTCAGCCAAGAACACTTTGTCTAAATAAGCATGGGACTCACTCCTTCTTGCCAATCTAGGACTGACTCAGCTCCTTGTCTGCTCGACAGTGAGGCCTCCCTGACTACCCCCTCACTGCCCCCTGCACACCACACTCACATCACTTATTTTCCTCACAGTGTGCATCTTTTTTTAAGCTTATTTATTTATTTTGAGAGAGCCAGAGACAGCCTGAGAGGGGGAGAGAATCCCAAGCAGGCTCTGCACTCCCAGCACAGAGCCTGATGTGGGGCTTGAAACCACGAAACTGTGAGATCATGACCTGAGCAGAAACCAAGAGTTGGACGCTTAACTGACTGAGCCACCCAGGCTCCCCTCTAAGATTTTATTTTTAAGTAATCTCTACACCTCACGTGAGGCTTGAACTCACAACCCTGAGATCAAGAGTCGCATGCTCCACTGACGGAGCCAGCCAGGAGTCCCTCATAGTGCTCATCTTTATCAGAAATAATTAATCTCTTTTCCTCTCTTCTGCTAGATCAGGGATCAGCAATTTTTTTTTCTGAAAAGGGCCAGATAATAAATAGCTTAGGCTTTGTGGGCCATGTGGTCTCTGTTGCAACTCGTCAGCCCTGCTGTTGTAGCAATAAATAACCATAAACAATATGTAAGTGAGCAAGCATTATTGTGTTCCAATAAAAGATTTGCAGACACTGAAATTTAAATTTCATACTTTTCAGGTGTCACAAATTATTCCTCTTCTTATTTTTTTTTCAAGTACTTAGAAATGTGCAAACTATTCTTGGCTCAGGCCATACAAAAAGAGGCAGCAGGCTGCTGAATTTGGCCTGTAGGTCATAGTTTGCCTACTCTTTTGCTAGAACACCAACTATAGGGATTATTGTCTGCTTGATTCAACCCCAGCACCTAGAACAGTGCCTGGCACCCAGTAGGCTCTCAAGAGGTTTCTTGAGTGAGGAAGTGAATGGAACAATGAGTTGAGTAGCAAGTTACTGAAGGAGCGGAGAAGTGAGTGAATACTTGAGAGCCAGTTCAGTCCTACTCTCAGGGCCTTAGTTTACCCCTGTCTGAACCTAGGCAGACTCCCCCAAGAAGACTTAGAAAGAGATGAGAAGGCTGAGACCAGAGTTGCAATGCAGCATCTTTATTCTTCCCCTTTAGCTCGAGGGTGATCCTGACAAACAGCTTCTGCCAAGAGAGGCAGAAAGGACTGGGCTGGGCAGGGATTCCCCAAAGACCTGGTCTCCTCCTCCTCCCATGGTGTTGGGCTTAGGGCCATGATCCAAGCTCAGCATCCCTGGGGAGGAGGGAAGTGGACCACTCTGCAACCTCTGCAGCCCCCTACCTCCAACAGCCATGATAATGGGAACCAGCCACCTCCACACAACAGGCAGGAGGGACCCAGGAGAGGGGCCCCATCTTCCTCCACGTGCACAGGAGCATGCGCACGGGGGCCCAGGGAGGAGCAGGGCATGGTCAGTGTCCAGACACAGGGCTCCGGACTGTGGCCCAGTTGGCAAACATAAAGCCTAGACTGATTGCCATGAAGAGGACCCCCAGGAGACCAAAACACAGAGCCTGTGGATGAGAGGGAGACAAGATGCAGTTGGTTGGGTCTCCACACCAGAGCTCCTCCTGAGAATGTCCCTCTAGCCCTCCATCCCCTCCAGAGTGCCCCATGCATTCCAGACCCTCCTGCTCCCTCCCCTTCCTCAAAACCAGCCCCTTCCTAAGAATTCTTCTTTCATCCTTCTAGAACACTTCAGAGAGTACTCTCCTATATCCTCCTTGAAAGTGCTCCTGACCCTCTTCAAATAGTACTCCTTCTGTTGTCTGTAGAATGCTCCCTCTGTCTTTGCAGACCCTGCTGGTACTCTGTCTGCTCAGCCCCTTTCTAAGACAATCTCCTTCATTCTTCCAGACCACCTGCTCCCTTCCCCCCAGCCCCCTCTTGAAAATGTTCTTTTTATCTCTGGCCATCCAGGAGTGCTCTCTCCTCAGAATTCTCCCTCTTCCCCCAACCCTCTCCTGGAATGCTCACCTGGATCTTAGGCCAGGAGTAGAGGGGCTCCACCTCAGTTGGTACAATGCGGAGGTAGAAGATGCTAGGAAGGATGAAGATGAGGCTAGGGGCTGAAGTGGACCCTGAAGGACAAGCAGGAGGGACAGAAGCCAATGTAAGTTTGGGGTACCAGGCCCGTATTAGGTGGGGTCTGGGATTGGGGTTAGGGGTACTAACCAATAACCCCAAAGATATCCCGGATGGTTGGCACACAAATGACAAGAACATTGACCAAGACAAGCAGGATCAGGGCTATGGCCACGTGTCGTGGCCAGCTGAAGTCTCTGCTTGGGAAGAACAGCTGCTGCAGGGCCCGGCGGATCTGTGGTCAGAGTAGGGCAGGACACCAGTCAGGGCCCACGTGCTGCCTCCCCACTCCATGCGGTCATCTGACTTTAACTCCACCCTCCATCTGAGCACCCATCGTGCCTCCACCCTGTGTGAGATGCCTGATTCCCCCTCCATCTGACTATCTACATGTCCCCCTCGTCTGACCACCCATCGGTGCCTCCACCTTCTGAATGAGTATCCCGCCGCCCTTCTGACGATCCATGTGTCTTCCTTCTGTCTGATCACCCATCGATGCTTCTACCCACTATCTGAAATCTCTGCCTCCCTGTCTGACCACCCTCTTGTCCTTCCATTCTGTCTTAGATCCCTGCCTCTCTTTTGCCATCTGACTACCTCAGCCTCCCTCCTCTGTCTAGTCATCCCACCTCCCCATCTGAGAGCCTTGGCCCCCCCTTATACCTCACGACTTCTGCCTCCACTCTTTTTCTGTCCATCCCTGTTTCTTCATTCTGAGTGTCCATCTCTATGCCTCTACCCTGTCTGAGTATTCTTGCCTCCCTCTTCTGTCTGGCCAGACATCTGTGCCCCCTCCCTCCAACTAACTACCCCTCTCCCTCTCATTCTCTCTGCCCTGACATCTATCCCCCATCTGTCTGACCATCTATTTTTGCGTTCTCTGTCCATCTGCCAACTTTGCCTTCCCTATCTGTCCATCCCTGCCTCCTCCATCCATAAATCCACTCCTATCTCCCTCTTCTGTCTGGCCAGACATCTGTGCCCCCTCCCTCCAACTAACTACCCCTCTCCCTCTCATTCTCTCTGCCCTGACATCTATCCCCCATCTGTCTGACCATCTATTTTTGCGTTCTCTGTCCATCTGCCAACTTTGCCTTCCCTATCTGTCCATCCCTGCCTCCTCCATCCATAAATCCACTCCTATCTCCACCCCCCAGTCAGACATCCATGCCTATGCCTTCTACATCCATCCACATCCCTCCACTCCATGGGCCCACCCTCAACCCCACGCACAGGGAACAGCACAACTGGCACAGTGAGAGTCACGGCGAGCAGCACTGCCAGGCGCACACAAAGGATGAGCAGGTCCTGCTGGCTGTACATGTGCAGCATCTCCGCCTCCACGCTATCTGGGATGTGGGACATGGGACATGGGATGCAGGATGTAGTGGGAGCACTAGGACCAGTGTCCCAGAAACACAAACTCATACACACACACACACACACACACACACACACAACAAAATCTACATGTGTGATGTGCACCCTCTGTTTGGAAACTGATGGGTCCAGGGCACGGAGGAAAAGCACTCAGGTTCCTGCCCCAGCAGTCTGCCCACTCCCCACTCCAGCCCCCACCCAACCCTGGCCCCAGCCCCACTCACTGTAAAAGGTGAGGTATCCAAAGGTCGCAGTAAGCCCATACATGCAGAACATGGCCCCAATGGACACGTTGGCCACAGCCTGCATTCTGTGCTTGGAGGGCCTGAGTCATAGAGGTTATGGAACTGTCATGCCCAGACCCCTGGACTTGGTACAGGCACTTCCAAAGTAGCCTGCACTTTCCAGAGTCCCCTTGTTCCTGAGCTGACATTCAGCTGGTACATGCTGGGATGCCCATCTCTACCTCCCCTGTGTGATTAGCCACGCCTCCCTCTGTCCAGCCATCTCACCCCATATGACCATCTTTGTCCATCTCCTCTGTCTGCCCATCTCTGCCTTTCCCTCACATCTGACCATCCATGCTGTGCCCCCATCTGATCATCCACACATCCCCCTACCATATAATCCCTGCTCCCTCTTTTGTTCACCCATCCCCCATTCTATCTCCCCATCCCCATCTCCTCATCCCCATCCACGTATGCTACACCCTCCTTCTGATCATTCCTGCCTCCCCACTCTGTCCATTCACACTTGTACAGGATGTTAAAAGTAGAATATTTAAGCCCTAATCAGTAAAAAGTCACCGCCCTGCATTCCCCAAGGCCACTTCAACCGCCCCCCACCACCGGCACCAACTAGCCACCATCAAGCTACAGTACAAGGACCACTTGAGGGGCTGTCGGACATTATGACTCTCCTACCAGTTGCTGGCCCATCACATATGCCCACTTGCCTGCCCACTCACCGGCAGAGCTCTGTGTAGATGGGCAGCACCTCAGGGTGACAGACGAAGGCAAAAGCCATAATGGGCACCGTGTAGAACATCTAGGGGAATGGCCCAAGTACATGAGGTTAGAGCCTACAGGGTTATATCCCCTCCTCATCCGCCTGACCCCACCATTGCACTCCATATAAGACACATGGAAGCCCCCCCGATATCTGATGCCCAGCTCCACTGTGAACAGAGTGGACCATGTGACGGGACCAGAGGGCCTAAGTGTGGTGCAAGCTCCAAACACATGCCTGCACACCCACCTGTGAGTCAACTGTGAACATATGGGCCTCACAGCTTCTGTTGAGTCCCTGGATGGGAAGGGCCGTAGGGTTCTTGCTCTCCACTTCCGTCTCATTGAGACCTACAGGACAGCCAAGCTGGAACTTCTTATAGATGACCTGGGGGAGGGTGGGGAAGCGAGGTCATGGGGAAGGCTATGACCCAATGTTCCAAACTCTTGCTTCACTTTTTCATGTTCTTCTCTTTCAGACTCACCGAGATGAGAAAAAACAGCATACAGGTCAAAGAGAGACCGCTGGTATATCCCAGGTAGCCTGCAAGAGGTAATACAGAGAGCCTCAGAAATCCAGGGACTCCCTACAGCAAATATCAAGCCCCAGTTTGGCCTTCAAGGCTACCTCACCCCAGTTAGGCCACATGTTGCACAAGCTTTTACTTCTTCCTGAACCAGCCTCCTCTCCACAGCAAACTCCTATTTATCTGTTAAAACCCACATCAAATAAGCTCACCCCTGGTATTCCATAGCCCTTGAAAATGAGGATTTTCTCAATCTGGCTCCCTTTTTCTGACTCCACTATCCAGTGAACAACACAGGAAGCCTCTTACCCAAGTGTCTCATGAGGGCCAGTGGCAGGATGATTAACACACTGACAATGATGATGAGGAGGTTTCCCTTCAAGAACCAGCCCCTAGGGAGACAGGCAAACACAGTGACTAGCTGCCTGCCAAAGAAAACTGTCAGGCAGACAGTCATAAACAACAGCTGGACACACAGATTTCTACCTGCAGTCAGGGGAGGTGAGCTGACGTCTCAGCTGTGAGAAGCCATTCAGGTAGTCACAGTGAAATATGGCACAATAGGATTGACAGAAACAACCAGACTGATTATCAGACTGTCAGTCAGACACTGTCAGAGGGACACAGCTAAGAAAGAACACACGCACAGCTGGACAAAACTGTGCCATCAGACTCGCCAGCAGACATACAACCAGATGGGCAGAAAATGCCCCAAATCAGTGAGACTCACACAGTCCAACACAGAGTACCAGACACAGAGTGAGTCATGACCCTGGTGTGTCTGACAGGCAGAACAACAGTCTGATGATCTGGTAGTCAGGCAATGATGCAAAGTCAGACAAGAAGTCAGGAACACACACATGTGGTTTTTTGAACAGGTCAAGGTTTGTCGAATATCTAAAAGTAGCCAGGCCAACTTGGCCATATAGCAAAAGACCGAACTAGAGACAAAATCAGCCAGCTGGCTATACTGTTGGAACCAAGTTCAAAAAAAGAGTGGAAACTGTACAGATATTGGAGGGAGGTACCCAGGTAAGACAGTTACACAAAATCAGCTGAAAAACTGCTCATTTGTTCAAAGGAATTTTATTAATTGCCTGCTATGTTCCAGGCATTCACACACTATCTCATACACACAGTTACACAGAAATAAACCAACAAAGCACCATTGGCCATATATATACAGTGGGAGATAATAATAATAATTAGACACACCTAGTCACACAGATTATCAGATACCTAAATGGCTTCAGAATGAAACCAAAGATCTAACAGGATACACAGAGTCAGCCATTATATACAAACAACTGAACAGATTTAGCTAGCAGATGGATCCAAAATCAAACATACAGTCAACTAGACGCATACGCAGAACATCAGTCAAACACACACGGCTGGAACCATAGTACAGAGGACATATAGTCAGAGTAGAGGATCACACACACTCAGCCAGAGAGAATTTTCCAGAAAAAAATGGTTGCCAAATTAAACACACAGGTGGGATTCTACTGGAACATACAGTTGGAGCAAATCACATATACGTAGTTGGCACCACAGTTCGCTGCACACACACGGTTGCAGTTAGTGACCGTGCACTTCGAGCTAGACAGATTTCCGCCAGCCTGATGGACCCTGAATCAAACAGAATCTGCTGGACAGGGAAAGTCAGAGTAAGAAAATGTCAAACACACATGGTTGGGATCGCAGCATTCAGAACACAGCTGTAGTCAGTTGTCATACAGCTGGCCACAGAATCTGCCAGTACAGCAGTCCAGAACCAAATCCACAGAGTTTAGGTCTACTCGATATGTACAGTCGCCTGGTCAGTATCAGAGTGTACTGGACATACGGAGTCGGCTACCCGACAGAATCAGCCAGAACAAGTCACAAAAATCAATGCGTGGTCTGCTGTATAGTCAGATCAACGGTCACACTTTCTGTCGGCATCATAATATGTTAAGAATCACAGTCTGACCAGACTGGCCAGCCCAACAATCTCTGAACACCTAGGAGTCAACTGAGCACAGAGTTGAAGATGGCAGCCAGACCGCACAGGTAGAGTCAGTGGCCTGCAGGCCAGAGCTAAGGGGTGTTTCTCACTCACCCCTCAGAGTCCATGTCCAAGAAGGTGCCGATAACCAGAGGGAGTTCGGATTTGATGATGAACAGGTAACTGGACATGGCTGGTGCAGGTGGGGGGAGGTAATAAGCAGAAGGATTCCCCTCATCCTCCCAGCCCAGCCTGAGGAAGCCCACCCCACCTCACCCTCTTCCCTCAAGCTGATCCCCTACCTCCCAGAGTCCTCACCCCCAACATTGTGCAGACAGATCACCGCAGCCACCACTACTTTCCCTGCAGGCCCCAGCGCCCTCTGTCCCAGCTGCTCATAGGCTCGGATGCCTGGGGTAGGGAGACAGGAAGGAATGCGCTGTGGGTCCAGGAGGCTAGGCAAGGGGTAAGGAACTGGGTGGGGGGTGGAGAGGAGCAGTTGAGGGTCAGGGAAATGAGGAACTGGGGCTTGGGGTAATTGGATCTGATTGATGGAAGCTGGAGATGAGGGTTAAGCAGTTAACTTGGGCTGGGCTTGCAGTGGAGCCTGGGAGGTGGGAATCTGTGACCAGAGAAACGGTTGGGGACCAAATGTGGGTAGTGGGTCGTGGGATTCTTGGGTTGTGAAGCTGGCTTCCACAATTAGGGGGAGCTGGAGACTGAGGAGTGGAGGTAAGAGGTGGAGTAATCTGGGTGTGGGGAGGGTCTGAGAAATGAGGTTTGACGCCAGACTGAGGGTGAGGGGTGAGGATTGAGAAGAGGAGATCTGGGAGCCCAGATAAGTTCTGAAGGCCAAGGTGCGGTTTGAGGTCTGGAGTCCAGGGAGTTAAGTATGGGGTCTGGGGTCCTGGGTCCAGGATCTGGGATCCATGTGGTACTTTCAGAATCTAGGGTTTGGGTTGAGGTCTAGGGTCTCGGGTCAGAGGGGTAGATCCAGAGTCTGGGGTCCAAGATCTGCGTTGAGCTCTGGCCTTACCTACAACACCGGCACAGGTCAGCAGGAGATGGATGGAATATGAAGATAGAAACGCAATGCATAGCAGCAGGGCCCTGTGGCAGATGGCACAGCTCAGACTTGGCCCCCAGGCCTCCTGCATGTCCCACACAGCACCCCTGCCCCCTGGCCCAGGCCACCCCGGCCGCCCCAGACTCACAAGAAGAAGAGGACCCCTGTGTGAGCCATGGCATAGGCCAGTCCCAGGATGCCACTGCCCATGATGGCATTGCTGAGATTGAACACGGACATTCCAAACGATGTCTTCCCTTCGAACTGCGGGTAAGGGCCAGGCCGGGCACACATGGGGAAGGAGATCAGGTAACGGGACCAGCGCTGGGGCCCAGGAAAGACTAGGGGAGAAGTGACCAGGGCGGGGAGAAGCCCAGAAAGGACTATAGGACGGAAACTAGGAAGGAAAAAAAAGTGGAAGCCAGGGAGAAGCTGGGGAAGCAAGAGCTAGGAAGGAAGAACTAGGAGGAACTTTGGAGGGGAGCAGCTGGAAATGGAGAGGAACAGGGGAGGAGGGCGGAGCAGCCACCAGAGGCAAAACAGCGAGGGAGGAGAGCGGCTGGGGACAGGAAATAGCCAGGCAGGGAACCCCTGGGAAGAGGGAACAGTAGGGGAAGAGATGAGCTGGGCAAGGTGCAGCCAGGACAGATCCTGTGAGGTCACTCACATCCATGAACTCGATTGGCTTCCTCCCAGGAGCAGGAGGATGGCTGGGCAGGAAGCCCTCGCGTTCCTGCCTGTAGCTGGAGAAGGCAGGGAAATTGGGGCTGGTGAGAGGGTAATCCTGACCTCTAACCTTTGTCCCCCTGGGCCCCCGACTCACCCCAGAGCATCCGCAGGGAGGGCTCCGTTCATCTTTGGGTCCTGAAGTTCCATCCTGTGGGCAGAGAAATGGGGGTGGGGATCAGAGATGGGGGGGCTACAAAGTAAGGAGAGCTAGATGAATAGGGTAGGGGGTCAGACAGAGACAGATGGAGAAACAGAAACAGAGGTGAGGCAAGGGGAACAGGAACAGAGGGATGAGAGAGACTGAGAGATAAATGGAGAGACTCGAAGACAACAGTGAGAGGACGACAGAAAGAGATGGGAGGCAGAGAAGGGAATCGGAGGGGGAGGGATGCCAACAGTTACTCAGACAGGCAGAAAAAGAGGGCAGCGAGAGACAAATAGAGGGGGAGAGGGGCAGAGACTGAGAGAGAAAGAGAGAGAGAGAGAGAGACCAACCCCACAGCAGACGAGATGGCCATTTGGAGCTGGGATAGCCTGTCCTTCCAGAACCCACACTCACTCTGTCTCTCTTACTGTCTCTTTCCTTGCCACCTCCCCCGGCCCCCCCTTCCCTCCACCCTCACCACTTGGCCAAGCCTCTTACTCCTTACAGGGACACGTGTCGGCCCAGCTGCCCCACCCCTCCTAACGCCCCCTACACCCCCCCCCCTCCCGGCCTGGGCCCCGAGCCTGAGCCCAGAGCTGATGCAAGCTGTTGCAGGAGCTGGAGGTGGGGGGCCAACTTGGTGACCTTAACCCCCCACCCCCACCCCATGCTGCAAACTGCCCTCCGCCACAACTCTGAATATCCTCACTAGAGGCCAAAGACAATTCTCCAATCGGAGCCTCCTTCCAGGGATAGAAGTGACCCAGGGACCCCCACTTAATCCCCCTTTTAGGGATCAGATTAGTATTTTTCTCAGACCCCTGTCAAGTCCTAAACACTCGTTCTTCTGGCAGAAATAACTTTAGAGACACTTCCAGACTTAAGATCCTTCTTGGTCTTGGGGTGTCTCAGGAACCTGCTCTGAGCCCTAATCTCCCCCTCCTGACGATGAGCTATCTCAGAAACCTGCATCAAAAGCCCCATCCCAAGGCCTGATGTGTTTCCTGGGGTGGAGGTGCTCCAGGAGGGGCCCCTGTCTTCTGGATGGAGTGTCTCTGAAGATACCCCCTCACCCCGCGCGCGCGCGCGCCCAGAGCTCACTTCCTGGGAGTGCAATATCTCAGAAACTCCCATTCAAAGTCCCCATCATTGCTAAAAGTGCCTCTGGGAAACCCCCTCCCCAAGCCCCTAATCCCCTTCCTGGGAAGGGGAGGGCTCTCAAGGAGTCCCATCCTCAGTCGCGAGCACTTTCTGGAGACTCTCAATCACTTCTGAATTCACTTCCTGGGAGCTAGGTACCATTCAATTCTCCACTAGGGCTAAAAATGTCTCCAGGGGAACCCCCCTCCCCGGAGGTTCCCCCAGAGAACCTCTCCCAGGATCCCCACTCATGCCTCGGGGTCTCCGGAGCCCCAACCCGGCCAGTATCCCCTCCTCACCTCCCTGCTCCTCTCAGCTCCTGAAGCCACCGTAACTCACTAGGGCTCTGGGACCCCACGGCCCCGGCAAGGCTCCCCTTCAGCGGACCCTGCCCCCGCCCCGCCCCGTGGCCAATCAGCTCCTCTGCGCTTGCTAGGTGGCTAATCAGCGCAGCCCGCGCCGCATCTGGCCCGCGGATTATTTTTTTTTTCTAGGAAGAACTTTTAATTTTAATTCAGTTTCCCTCCATCTGGCTCTCGGCTGAGGACAGGGGGTGGGGGAGGAGGGCGCCCTCCTTCACCTGCACCCACGTGGAGAGAGACAGAGGTGTGTGGGGGCCTTGGGTAGGGGGAGGTGGACAGAAAGATTGAGGGGGTAGATCCACCCTTAGAAGGACACGCAGGCAGAGGCAACTGACTCAGGGATCAGACACACGGAGGATGCAGAGAGGAGAGACAGACATCGTAAGGGAAACGATCACAAATAGAGAAAGGCGGGCAGGCGACACAACACAAGGACAGACAACAGAGAGGGCAGAAAGACAGCCATGTTGAGGAGTGGTCGATAGGCAGAGGGGCAGCCATGGGGAGAAAGAGAGGTGCAGGCAGACTCAGAAGCAGACGGGGGAGGGGGGGAGGCCTCCTCAGAAGCATCTGGAGGAAGGCGACAGGCAGTCAGGCCCAGTAATAAACAGGAGACGCAACTGGCAGACAGACAGGTGGACACAGCCAGACACATCCCCAGAGGCTGGGAACAGACACACCGGCAGAGAGAGACAAGGGGAAAGAGGGAGTGGTTGAGGTAGGGAGACACCTAGAGGGACAGATGACGACAGGCAGAGGGAGAGTCAGATTCAGGCAGAGGGACAGACAGGGTAGATGGACAGACCTGGGAGGGGCAGTGCAACAGGTGCAGGAAGACACAGCCAGGCCACTATGGGCTGACCTCAGAGAGAGAGCCTAGCTTAGGCAAAAAAAAGTGCTGGACCCCAGCCCAGGCATTGGGTGGGGATTGTCCACACCCTAACTGAGGAGCCCCACTGTCTGTCTGTCTGTCTGCCTTCTATGTGGGTCTGTCTGTTCACTCTCATCCAAGCATGTGACAGGCATGTCTGTCCCAGGCAAGGCATGTGTCTCCTGCACAGAGTCAGGCGGATCGGACTTGGGGTCCGGGCCCAACTCCACTGGGCTGCTTGAGGCCCTGGTGGACAAGAGGCCTCTGTCTGGGCCTCTTCACCCTCCTGCCCATCCCCCACAGGGAGCACAGAATTCCCGGAAAGGCCAGGGGCTGGCTGGGGCTTCAAAGCTAGCCTAGATGCCCCCACCCTACCCGCAGTCGGAGGAGGGTGAGGGATGGGGCGGTTACTTCCCCCACAGCAGGAGAGAACACTCAGGGGTCACAACCCCATCCAGGGGCTCAGAGGTAGAGGCCGCCTCACCCATCACCCACAGAAGCACAAACTTGCACGCAGACTCACAGCCACACACAGAGAATATGGGCTGACATAAGAACACTCACAGACTGCGCATCGAGAGCCCAGGTCACATTGAGACTACAGTCACATACTCAACAGCCACACCAAAGGACTCACTATTCCAGGTATCATCACCCCCAGCCTCAGCGTCGCGTCCAGAGAACACAGACTGACACGCGATGGGCTCGTGCTGATTTACAGCCCCTCTAGACTCATGGACATCATCACCCAGGGACTCAACAGCCATACCCTAGGGAGCCGACAGGCAAATCGCGCACAGACTCACAGCTGCACACAGAGCACACAAATATGATTTCCTACAGCCGACAACATCACGCGTGGGCCCAGTGTCTCACAAATCAAATCAGAAGAAACACATATAGGGGTGCACAAACAGGGAAAGCAGGGAGGCAGAGAGTACACTTACTGTCATTACAAAGGGAGAAATCCAGAAAATACATCTCAAACTGCATGAAGAGGAAACAAAGGAACCAGAGAGTACACAAACAGCAGCACCAAAAGAAACACCCAGAGGGCACACACACCTACACTAGCTCACCACAGACAGACACAAACAGGGTGGCAGAGAAGAAAGGCACACAGACACAGGAGACACACGCCTATGGGCAAGACAAACACACTCAGCGCCCATCAGCATTACGAAGGAGACATGTAAACACCCAAGGAACATACACACGACCCCATAGAGACGAACTGCGCAAACAGACCACCGTTGCCATAGTGACACACCCAGTTGCCATAAAGGGAACACAGGAGTTGGACAGGCAGCCATGGTCACAAGATACACCCAGGCAAGTTGCATAGGAAGACACAAGTGGAGCTCACATACGTGTGTTTGTGGCTGAGAACATGTACAGGCAGATGAGATACATTGAGGGTATTCAAATACACACCCACACAAACACACACACACACACACACCACAGAGTCTCCCCTTGTCTATCCCGGCCTATTCTGATGTCTCTCTCCTCTCATGGTCCTCCTCCCCCTAGAGCCATTACACATCTGTGCTAGAGGCTGGCCAGGGAAAGAGACACCTGTTGGCAGAGGCCTTGGCCTACATGGCTACGGTAAGTGTGGCGGGTGGGGTTGGGGGGGGGTGGAGGCTAGGCAGATGTCTAGATTTCAAGAGAAGTCTGAAGCGTCCTGCCCAAAAAAGCTAGTATACCTTGGACAACAAACAGATACCCCCATCCACCACCTCCCAGCAGCAATGTCCTGCCCTGATCATTCCCTGGCCCTCCAACATTGCCCAGCAGGGCCGCCAGGCACACAGCAGGTGCTCAATAAATGCCACTTATCAAGTGCCATATTATCATCATTCTTATTTTTATTTCTGCCAAGTGAACTCTTCTCCGGGAGGGTCGAACCTGCACCCAGCTCCGCACCCTATAGCTTAGCTAAGTTTCAGGGCACTGAAAATGGCAAGTGTTCAACATATGCTGGTAGGAGGGAAAACAAAGGGAAAGGGAAATCTGGCTGCGGAGGGAGGGCAGCTTGCTTTAGAAGGAACAGATGTCTTTAAGCTTGACCGAGGCCTTGAGACTGTGCCAGGGATAAGAATGCTTTGTTAATTCACCGAAGTAAGGTCCTTTCTCGGGGTCATTTAAGGCTTTTGTTGGTTCAGTAAAGCAGACCCTTGTGTGACGTTTGGGATTCCTATCGAGTCTATTAAAAGTCGGCTTGGGTTCCTGTCGGTTCTTATAAGCAGATCCCTGCTTTTCATTAAAACAGGTCACTGAGTGGGAGAGAGCCAAAGCATAAGAGACTGTTAAAAACTGAGAACAAACTGAGGGTTGATGGGGGGTGGGAGGGAGGGGAGGGTGGGTGATGGGTATTGAGGAGGGCACCTTTTGGGATGAGCACTGGGTGTTGTATGGAAACCAATTTGTCAATAAATTTCATAAAAATAAATAAATAAATAAATAAATAAATAAATAAATAAATAAAGAGATTTTTAAATAAGAAAAAAAAAAAAAAAAAAACAGGTCACTGCTCAGCAGCCTTCAGGGGAGGGAGCCACAGAGCAAAGCAGTTAACACCAAGAGCTTTCCCCGCTCTGCCACTTACTAGCTGTGTGGCCTGGAGCATATTCTGAAACCTCTCTGTCTCAGCTTCCCCCCGCGGCATAGTAACATCTAACTCTTAGGGCCCCTGGGAAAACCCGAGTGAATTAACACAGGTAAAGCGCTGAGAACAATGCCTGACACACAGTAATTGCTCAATAACATATTTGTGAAAGGAATTAATGAATTCTTCTCCGCCTGTGAATGCAACCCCCTACTGGGCTGCATTTAGGATTCTAATCTCCCCTTTCAGGCAGGCTCCCCACTGAGACACTCTTCCGTCCCTCAAAGCAGCCCCAGGGCAGCAAGGCTTTTTTGAGTCTGTGTCTAGTCCTCTGCACCTGGACCACCCCCGTCTTTCCCTCCCCCGGTTAGATGCCCTCCGGTACAGAACTGGCCTGGCAGCTCCCAGCTCCTTGACCTCTTCAGGAGGCTGAGGGGAGGACACCTTTACACTCAGTGGGGTGCCGGGTGGGAGCTGCAGGCCGACACCCTACTTCGGGAAAAGCCTGGGGAGTTCAGAGCCTGGATCCTGTCCCCCAATTCCCCCGGGCCCTGCTGGAGGAAGCAAGTTTCTTTGCAAAAAATTAAACATCCTCTTTGTGAGAGGCAAGAAAACAGGACATGGGAAGCATCCCACAGGGTGAACATGGGCCCCCAATGCCTGGCACCCCCTCCTCTCTGTGGAGCAGAGGCCAGGTGGCTTGAACCCTTGCTTTCTCACACTTGCTCACCTCTGCAGGGGAGCCGTTGTTCCCACCGCCCCCACAAGGCCCTGGAGCGCTGCCACCAGCTCTTGCTTCCTCCCTGGCTCTCGGGACTCCTCCAGGAAGTGCTTTCTCCGTGTCTCTGCTTGTCTGTCCACAACTCCCAGGGCCTGGCATAAATGCAGAGCGCACCACTGAGGAAAGAATAAAGGACCAAGGCAACAAAAGCGTGGATTCAACAAACATCTACTGCATGCCACCTGTATGCCAGGCCCTGTTCCAGGGTCGGGAGGCAGCGGTGAAAGGGACAGAACAAAATTCCCACCTAGTGAAGCTCATATTTCTAAGGAATGATGAATCAATCGTTCAGTTCTTTGAATACTCACCAAGCTTGTTCTCACTTCAGGGTCTTTGCACTCGGTGTTGCCTGTGCCTGGAATGCTCTTCCTCCAAGTATTCCTAGGGTGCGTTTCCCTTTAGGTCTCAGCTCAAATGCCACCTCCTCAGAGAAGCCCTCCCTGACTATGCTGTCTAAAAGAAAAATTCGGGGCACCTGGGTGGCTCCTTCGGTTAAGCGTCCGACTCTTGGTTTCGGCTCAGGTCATGATCTCACAGTTCGTGAGTCTGAGCCCTGCATGGGGCTCTGTGCTGACAGTGCGGAGCCTGCTTGGGATTCTCTGTCTCCCCCTCCCTCCATCCCTCCCCTGCTTGCTGTCCATCTCCCTCTCAAAATAAATAAATAAACTTTAAAAAAATAAATAAACTAAAAGAGCAACTCAAATCCTCTGCTACTCTCCATCGCTTTCACCCTACTTTATTATTCATCATGGATTTTATCACCACCTGACAAACATTATATATTTACATACACGATAGTATGTTTAATTTAGTACAGTTATTTTACTAAGTAAATGTATATAGATACCAGCATATTTATATATATCAGCATACACATTTACATATTATATGCATAAGATATGTGTATTATATGTACATGATACAAAATGCATAAATAGGTTATATATTTTCTTATATTTACATGTAACAGTATATTTATATTTATTATATTTCTTACTAACATATAACCTATATACTAGTGGATGTTATACATCACTATATTTCTATATAATCACATATATATCAAGCAGCACATATGTTTATATACCTAATGTAATCTATATTCTCCCTATATATCTACAACCTGAGGATAATTACAGTAACTTCTTCATGTGGTTGTTATAAGGATTAAAATGAGTTCAAGGAAAGAATTCAGCAGTGCACTGGAGCCAAGCACAGGTTTGCAGACTGCTTGTTCCATTTTCAGGAATCCTGTCAACCAGTTGGTAAAGAGCTATTGTTTAAAATGAAATAATATAAACTTACAATTAAATAAGTTAGTTTTTTTAAAAGGTGATATTCGGGGCGCCTGGGTGGCGCAGTCGGTTAAGCGTCCGACTTCAGCCAGGTCACGATCTCGCGGTCCGCGAGTTCGAGCCCCGCGTCGGGCTCTGGGCTGATGGCTCGGAGCCTGGAGCCTGTTTCCGATTCTGTGTCTCCCTCTCTCTCTGCCCCTCCCCCGTTCATGCTCTGTCTCTCTCTGTCCCAAAGATAAATAAACGTTGAAAAAAAAATTTAAAAAAAATAAAAATTAAAAAAAATAAAAGGTGATATTCAAAACTCGTCACTTCCTGATTATTTTACTACATTTCATTCTTTATGCTCTTGAGGAAATTTACCCCTATTTGAACTGTATGGTAGAAATATTACATAATGGTGCACTACCGCCATCTCTTCCGAACTCTGTGTTCCGTGACTACACTTTGGTAATTTAAAATCTGACAAGACGATACTATGGAAACCATGTAAAACTGGCAAATGTGAGAAATCAGAGCTTCCCCCCCCTTCCCCCCGCCCAGAGAATCGCTTGTTAGTCATTTACCAGCACATCACTGAGAGCACTTTAGGTGCTTTGGCACATTGTAAACGCTATAATGAATGTTTCCATTATTCTATTTGCTTGTGCACTGGGTCGCATGATCTTTTTTTGTGGGTCGAAGTTCAAAACGTTTGAAGAACACAGAATTACAAAAGGACAGACGCTGTGCTAAAGTACACGCATTTAATCCTCCCAATAACTCTGTGAAGCCTATATTAGTGATCCCCATTTTACAGAGGGAGAAACTGAAGTTCTGAAAGGGTACAATTGAAGCAGCGCTATTAATTGGCTGACGTGGATTCGAATTTTGGCGCACAGCGGCTTCAGCGCTTTCGCGCACTAAATTAACGCACTTTCCTCACTCTCACGTTTGCGACCCTAGCAGTAACTTCACCTCGCGCCACGCCTAAAAGGAATGGGTGCCGTCGTGCTCGTTGCATCTTGGGAAATGTAGTCCCCAGTGAACCCGACGGTCCAAAAACACGAGGGGCGGGGAGTAAAGCGATCTTAGCCTTGGAACAGAAGAGTCCGTTCTTGAGCCTCGCGACATTTCGGCGTCCCGGTGCGCGATTTCAGCGGCTTGGGTCTTGCCCGTTGCATGCTGGGAACGGCAGTCCGTGAGACCGGCTACGTCGACACAAGATGACGGGGCTCACGTCGTACGTTCAGGTTGGCCCCGCGTCGCGCCGGAGCCTTCGCGTTCCGCGATGACAGGCCCCCCACGCTGTGGGGGCCCTTAGGCATGCGCGACAGGCATTCGGGTTGACTGAGAACACAAACTGAATCAGCCTTGCGACTTCTGGCCGGTCTGCGCTCTCGCCGAGGCTCGGGCTGCTCACGGACCGGTCTCCTTCGTCCCCCTTCTCCCCACTCCGAAAGCTAAGGTAGGCCCTGGGGTGCGGAGGATGGGGTCCAGGCCGAGACGGTTGAGGCACACCTGCTCTGTCCCGCCGACGAGGGAAGGAGAGAAGTTCGCCTTCCGTGCTGCAGCCGCGTAGTCTGGGCGCCTGGTGCCGGGTGGGCTCCAGACCCAAGGTTTGTCTTTAGAAGGGAACCGCTGTGCGGGGTGGACGGAGGGGTGAGGGTGGGGGCTCAGGGGTCCAGATATCGGCGGAGCCTCCTTGAGTGGGGTCCGGTGGTCCCAATGGGGACATGGACGTTGAGGTAATGATGCGAGATCCGGAGTGTGGCCAGAGGACTGTTTAACGGAGGGGGCGGGTAGGTCGCATGAGAGTAATGAAGGTCTGATGGGCGTGTTACCGGGGAATCAGTGGGGGCTAATAGGAGTGTTTTAGTCAACATGCTCACGGGGGCGGGGGTGTGTTCATTGATTAACGAAGGGATAGTAGAATGGACAACTAGAAAGAAATTGGATAATTGGAGGTAGATGGGGTGTGATCTGTGATCCCTGAGGGATTGCTGGACGTGTGGTATTAAACAGGTTCATGAAGAGCGGCAGGCGATAGTAATCAAAAGGATAATGGTGAAGCAGTGGAGGGGATAATAGAGGCCAGTGGGAGTCATGATCAAGGAACTAATGGAGTCAGTGATCAAAGGAAAGTGAATGAGAGGTTGAAGGTGGGTTGTAGTCACGGGCTTTAGGTAACCACGGCATGATAATTGTGGAATTAATGGGAACAGAATGAGCAAAGGGAGGGTAATAGTAAGCTGCTGGGTGTGATCATCAAGTGATTATTGATTGGGCGCTTGGGTGGCTCAGTTGGTTAAGCATCTGACTCTTGGTTTTGGCTCACATGATCTCACAGTTCATGGGTTCGGGCCCCACGACAGGTTCTTCACTGACAGCGGGGAGCCTGCTTGTGAATCTCTGTCTCCCTCCCTCTCTGACCCTCCCTGGCTTGTGCGCTCGCTTGCTCTCAAAAAAGGAAATAAAAATTTAAAACTTAAAAAAGTGATTATTGAGGGGGCAAGGTGGGCATTGAGGGAGAATGGGGAACTGATGGATGGTCATCAGGGATTAACGTGGTAATGAAGGGATTACAGGGGACTAATGGTGTGATGTATGAGGGATCAGTTGGAGGGCTGACTTAATGGGAGCTGATAAATCATAGTCACCGAGAGCTTAATGGGGAGTTAATAGGCCATGATCCTCTATGTATTAATGGAGGTTGATAAGGATGTAGTAATAAAGGAGTTACTGGGGACCTAATCATTTCGGGATTAATGGGGAATGGTGTGGAGAGAGATTAAGGGGGTGAGGAGTACAAGGAGGTAGTATTAGGATAACGAGGGAGAAAGCAAGGGATTGACAGCAGGATGATAGGGCTGTGTGAATCTAGGGGCCATGAAGACAGCTGGGGAGATGGTCAGTGAGATGTTAATGGTGGGTGGAGAAGGGTTCAAAGTGAGAGTTGTGGGGCTAAGTGTGCAGCATGGGTGGCAGCAGTGGGAGGTCAACAGGGTCAGTAATGGGTCATCTAGAAGTGTTGGGTTTGGGGGATCTTTGAGGGAGCAGTAGAGCCTTAGAATTCAGTGATGGGGTCCCTCGGGCCTTGTGAGGTCAGTGGGGTCAGTGACCAGGCTCCACTTTTCCCATCTGCTGAGTGAGCTGTCATGGGGCTCATGGGGAGTTTGTGTGGTTCTCACTGCCCTGCAGAAATAGGTGGTAGCCCACTCACCCAGTTACTGATATAGGGCGGCATCAGCTTACTGTTGGCAGGTACCTGGGCAAACAGCGTGTGAGATGGGACGGACATCAAAGGACAAGCGGGATGTCTACTACCGCCTGGCCAAGGAGAATGGCTGGCGTGCCCGCAGTGCCTTCAAGCTGCTACAACTTGATGAGGAATTCCAACTCTTCCAAGGTCCCCACCTGGCGGGCGAGTCACCGGGGTATGGGGTGGGCAAAGGGAATGGACAAGTGGGCCATGTCTGCAGAGCTTCCTGTGGTAGGTGGGCTGACGTGGAGAGTCTGTGGGACAGGGGACAGGTAGGAAGAGGGACAGGTGCTTGAAAGGAGTTGGGCATGGATAGAATGTGGGAGAGGGGTGAACTTTGCAGGGCTCGAGGTTGGGGAGGTGGGTGCAACTGACCACTACACCTTCCTGTGTGTGCTCAGGCGTGACACGGGCAGTTGACCTGTGTGCAGCCCCGGGCAGCTGGAGCCAGGTGCTGAGCCAGAAAATTGGGTGAGTGTGGAGTCCCAGATGGGGTGGCCGGGAGGGGAGGGTAGGCCAGGTCAGGGATGAGCCAGGAGTGAAAACCGGGTTGACATGGGCCATGCTGTCTGCAGGGGTCAGGGCTCCGGCCATGTGGTGGCTGTGGACCTTCAGGCGATGGCTCCATTACCAGGTGTGTTACAGATCCAAGGGGACATCACCCAGGTAAGAGCATGGCTGGGGGCGTTGGGGTATATCTGGGGCGAGAGCCCCTCCAACCTGGGGGCTATGGAGAGTGGAAAAGAAAGAGCAAGAGAGCATAACCTGAGAGAAGCCAGAGAGAGCGTAGCAGTGGAGAAACAAGATCCGGCAGGTCGTCATCGCAGAGACAGCCAGAAATGACAGTACTAGGTCCCGAGAGATGGAGCCCAGTCTTAGACCGGCAAAGCCTGAGGGTCTGGCTGACCCAGGGTTGCTGGCTAGGGCCGTGGGCAGGTGGGGTAAGAGGGCTGCGGACAGGGGGCCTGGGACCACTCATCCTCCCTCTCTTCCATAGCTGTCCACTGCCAAGGAGATCATCCAGCACTTTGAGGGCTGCCCCGCGGACCTAGTGGTGTGCGACGGGGCTCCCGATGGTAAACAGCAGGGGTTGGGAGGCCAGGCGGGGGCCCTGTGTGTGTCCTCCTCTGTGGCTCCCACCTCTGTTGGCTTCTTCACTATTTCAGCTACTCCCTGCCTCTCCCCTCTACTCTCAGCTGTTCCCCGCATCTAGTAACTTCTCCCTACCCCTGCTTCCTGGTCTCTGCCTCTCTCTCCACACCATACCATTTTGGTTTTGTCTGTTATCTCCCCTTCCCTTTGCTCATCTCTCACCTGCAATTGTCTATTTCTATTGTACTATGTGTTCATTCATTTTTTTTCAGTCAGCCATTCATTCAGTGCACATTTATTGAGCGCCCGTTGTGTGTCGGGCACTGTTCTACACATGGGAAAAATATTTGTGAATAGAATTCCACTAATCTGATCTCATAGACCTGATGTTCTAGTGGAAGCATATGGAAAAGAAACAAATGATAGCCATGTAGCATGTGAAGAGGTGAGTGGTACCATGAGGAAATCAATGAAAAGGAGGAGGAGACAGGAAGTGCCTGTTGGAATTTTAAGTAAAGTGGATGGGAAGGCCCCCCCACCCTGACTTTAACACAGAGACCTAAAGGAGGTGAGAGAGTAGGTCAAGGGCATATCTGGAGAAAGAACAATCTGGGCAAGAGGACCAGCCAGTGCAAAGTCCCCAAGGTAGGAGCGTGTTGGGCATGTATGAGGAATAGTGAGGATATCAGTGTGGTTGGATCAGAGTGAGGGGAGAGTGGTAGGAGGTGAGGTCAGAGAGTTGACGGAGGGCAAGATCCCGTCTGGGTCCTTGTGGGCCACAGTGAGGACTGTGGCTTTTTCACTGAGATGAGAGCTCGGAGGAAACCAGGAGAGGGTTGTGAGCAGAGGACAGCCATGCCTGACTCAGGTTGTAACAGGATCCCTTTGGCTGCTGTGAACAGTGTGAGGGCGAGGGTGCAAGGAGGAGGCCACGGCAGTAGTCCAGGGAAGCGATGACAGTGGTAGCGGTGGCGGAGACGGGAAGAGGGTTGATCCAGGAGATCTTTTGAAAGTACAGCCGACCGGACTTGCTAATATTTGAACGTGGATGTGAGGAGAGAATGGAAGGTGTATGGTACTAAGGCTTTTGGCTGGAACAGCTGGAAGGATCGGATGAGATGGGGAAGATGGTGTAAGGAGTGGAGTTTGAGCAGGCAGGTCAGGAGTCTGGTCTTGGACATGTTGAGTCTGATCTATAGTCAGGCGTTCAGGGGAGCAGTCTGGGTTGGAGGTAGAAGTGATGGTAATGGTACTCGTGTAGGAGTGCCTGGCTGGCTCAGGCAGTAGGGCGTGCGACTCTTGATCTCGGGGTTGTAAGTTCGAACCCCATGTTGGATGTGGAGATTACTTTAAAAAATGAAATCTTTGAAAACAAATTAATGATACTTATGTGTAAGGTTGTTTTGAAAATTAAAATGAGTAAGGGTTGGGAGGTCAAAATAAGCCTCCAGTTGGCAGATATTACTTTGCAAGCAGAACCTTGGCAGTGAAAGAACCTGGGATATGCTTTTAGCATTCTGACTTCTCTGGGACAGGAAGATGGCCAGAACTGGATGGCTCCCCCTAACACTGTTCCTCTTGCCGCAGTAACTGGCCTCCACGATGTTGATGAGTATATGCAGGCCCAGCTCCTCCTAGCTGTGAGTAACCTTGGCTGCCCCTGCCTCAGTTTGGACCCCTCATGCCCGTCTCCACCTCAGCCTTAGCCATTTGTCCCACCCACAGGCTCTGAACATTGCTACACACGTCTTGAAGCCAGGGGGCTGCTTTGTAGCCAAGGTAAGTCTCAGAGAACCTGGTGAGGGGTCAAGAGAGGTCCTCGAGGGCTGCCCTCATGCCTTCATCTCTGCCTCCTCCCCCTACAGATCTTCCGAGGCCGGGATGTGACCCTGATCTACAGCCAGCTGCGTGTCTTCTTCTCCAGTGTGCTGTGTGCCAAGCCCAGGAGCAGCCGCAACTCCAGCATAGGTCAGTGGGATGGAAAGGCCGGGCAGGTGGATTCGCGTCTTGGGGACACATCCTGTGCAGGGCAGAGGCAGCAGTCTCCCCTCACTCCACCTTCCACCCACAGAGGCCTTCGCTGTCTGTCAGGGTTATGACCCCCCTGCGGGCTTCCTTCCGGACCTGACAAAGCCCCTGCTGGACCACTCATACGGTGAGAGCCAGAGCCCTGGGCCTCTCCCGGGGGAGACTTCTGCCCCCTTATGGAATTTCTATCTCAGGAGGGCCCTCAGCCCCACCCCTTGGTGGAAACTTACCCTTTGTTGAAATTCTGTCCCAAGATGATCCTTAGCCCCACCGTGTGGTAGAAATTCCACCCCTGTATGGATGTTTTGTCCTAGGAGGACCTTCATCCTGGTCCTCTAAGGGTTACTCTCAAGTCTGGTGAACATTCTGTCCTGAGTCCTGCCCCAGTGGAGATTCCTCCTACCTCAGATTCTAGCCTAGGAAGACTCGGTCATGCCCGCAGGTGGATACTGCACCCCTGCATAAGAATTTTGCCCCGAGAGAGTCTTTAGCCTGGTCCACAGTGGGAAAAGGCACAGAGTCTGCTCTTAAGCACGCTTGAGTGAGACAGAGTTCAGGCAGCGTATGGTAGAATGGCAGGTGGATATAAGTGCAGTGTGAGGAAAGCAGGGGAAGGTGATATTTTAGAACAGGTGATCATGGAGGGCTTTCCTAAGGAGGTGATCTGAACCAAATGAAGTATTCCTGGTGAAGGAGTGTGAACGTAGCTGGTAGATACATGGGGAAGACTCCGTACCCTTGCTGTAGCCCAAGTCCTAACTGGTCCCAGGCATCCCAGCCCTGTCCTGTCTTATTTCTCCCTGCTTGTCAGATCCAGACTTCAACCAATTAGATGGACCCACTCGCATCATTGTGCCGTTTGTGACCTGTGGGGACCTGAGCTCCTATGATTCAGACCGCAGTTACCCACTGGACGTGAGTGCCTGACCAACAGTAGGTGGATGGGGGCTCTGTCCTAGGTTCCCAGGTCCTCACCGTCCCCCCACCATGTGTCCCTGCAGCTGGAGGACGGCTCAGAGTACAAGTACACTCCACCCACGCAGCCCCCCATCTCACCACCGTACCAGGAGGCCTGCACGTTGAAGAAGAAAGGGCGGCTGGCCAAGGAGATCCGCCCCCAGGACTGCCCCATCAGCACTGTAGACGCGATGCCCCAGCCCCTGGCTGCTCCACAGCGCCACACCCTGCTGCCCTCTGAGGTCTGGAAACACGTGTCCCTGAGCCCAGTGACACCCCCCCACCCCAGCTTTAACTGCACCTTGTTCTACGCCCAGATCACATGATTTCTGGGGCCAAAACACTCCTCCCTGCCTCCTAAGAGCTATAAAAATCAGTGGGTAAGACCAAGTCTACTGAATGGAAAAGCTTAGGCAAGTATCTGAGTCCTTTTTCTTTTTCTTGGGTAGGTGGAAGACAATGGAATGAATTGTTCGCCTTAATACATTCAGGTAAATTTGCCTTTTTATCTAAGAGTTTGAGTAAAGGGCACCTTCAAGAAAAAGCTCAGTAAAATTTCACCTTTGAAATTTTTACTTCAACTGGTAAGATTTCAGTCAGCCAGCCTTTACAAAGTACCTGATGCTGTGTGCCAGGAACTGCTTTAAGCATTTTACATATTGAGGCATTGAGTAAACATTTATTAAGCACATGCTGTTTGCTGGGCATTGTTCCAGGTTGGGAGATAAAGCAGGGAACAAAACAGGCAAAACTCCTGACCCTCATGGATCTTCTAGATTGGGAAAGAGGTAATAAAAACAGCTTATGAGTGCAGGAGTTTCTACACATGCATACACATGGACACACCCACTACATACACACATATATATATATACGTACACATTTATAGCTCACATTTCCCTGTAGCTTGAATTGTAACATTGTATATATACACAGGTGTATTATACGCACACACACACACACACACATACATATATGAAGGTAATATGGGATATGAAATTTTTTTTAAGTTTTTTTATTTTGAGAGAGCATGAGCAGGGGAGAGGCAGAGAGAGGGAGAGAGAGAATCCCAAGCAGACTCCACACTGTCAGCACAGAGCCCGACACGGGGTTTGAATGAGTCAGATGCTTATCCAACTGAGCCACCCAGGCACCCCTGAATATGTTTTTAAATAAAGTAGGGTAAAGAGAATCAGGAATTCTAGGAGTGCCAGTTTGCAGCTTTTTTTTTTTTTTTTTAATTTTTTTTTTCAACCTTTTTTTATTTATTTTTGGGACAGAGAGAGACAGAGCATGAACGGGGGAGGGGCAGAGAGAGAGGGAGACACAGAATCGGAAACAGGCTCCAGGCTCTGAGCCATCAGCCCAGAGCCCGACGCGGGGCTCGAACTCACAGACCGCGAGATCGTGACCTGGCTGAAGTCGGACGCTTAACCGACTGCGCCACCCAGGCGCCCCCAGTTTGCAGCTTTTAAAAGGGTTGCCACGAAGGGCTCGCTGAGGTAATGTCTGAGCAAAGACCTGAAGGAAGATGAGGCAGGGGATCCGTGTGTTTATCTAGGGGAAGAGCGTTCCACGGAGAGGAAATAGCACATCCAAAGACCCTGAGGTGGAACCATGCCTGGTGTGTGAGGCAGCAGTGAGGGGCCAGTTTGCCTGTAGCAGAGTGGGCTAAACCTGTCTGTGCTGGAGGACTCCTCATCCTCGGGAAGTCATGTTAGAGGAAGTCCCTTTCTGACACTGGCATAGCAGGTTTTTAGACCAAGTCTTCTGTTAAAAAAAAGAAATGAGAGGTGCCTGGGTGGCTCAGTCACTTAAGCGTCCAACTCTTGATTTCAGCTCAGGTCATGATCTCATGGTGCATGAGCTCGAGCCCCACCTCAGGCTCCGCACTAATGGGCTCTAATTTAATGACACAGAGCCTGCTTGGGATTCATTCATATTCTCTCTCTCTCTCTCTCTCTCTCTCCCTCTCCCTCCCTCCCTCCCTCCCTCTCTCCCTCCCTCTCTCCCTCCCTCCCTCTCTCCCTCTCTCCCTCCCTCCCTCCCACCCTCCCTCTCTCTCTCAAAAATAAATAAATGAAATTTAGAATCCTTTTTTAAAAAAAGAAGCAAAAAGGATACCTTTTTAAAAATGAAACAGTGAATCACAGTGGGAAAACATTTACCATCCCTATATATAATATCCTCTATATTAAAAAGCTCCTATAGGGGCACCTGGGTGGCTCGGTGGCTTAAGCGTCTGACTTCAGCTTAGGTCATGATCTCACAGTTCACAAGTATAAGCCCCACATGGGGCTCTGTGCTGACAGCACAGAGCCTGGAGCCTTCTTCGGATTCTGTGTCTCCCTCTCTGCCCCTCCCCCGCTCACTCTCATAAAATTTCTCTGTCTCTCTTTCTCTCTCTCTCTCAAAAATAAAATACTTAAAAAAATTTTTTTGAAGAAAATAGAATAGCTAACAAGCACATCAAAAGCTGTCTCTCAGGGAAATGCAAGCTAAAACTAAGATGATTGGCAATACTAAGTGTCCGGAAGAACATGCAACAATGGAAACCCTCATATATACCAGTGGCAGCGTAAAATGGTATGGCCACCATGGGAAATTGTTAGCCATTGTCTAAAGCTACATGTGTGCTAGTTCCACTCCTGAGAAATAAGTACTGGAATTCCTAGTGGGCACTATTTGTACCCCCAGACTAGATAGAGCCCAAACATCCATTGACTATAGAATGGATCATTAAATCATAGTATATTCAGGAGCCCCTGGGTGGCTCAGTCAGTTAAGCAGCTGACTTCAGCTCGGGTCATGATCTTGCGGTTCGTGAGTTGGAGCCCCACATCAGGCTCTGTGCTGACAGCTTGGAGACTGGAGCCTGCTTCGGATTCTGGGTCTCCCTCTCTGCCCCTCCCCCACTTACACTCTGTCTCTCTCTTTCAAAAATAAATAAACATTAAAAAAATAAATCATGGTATATTCACAGCAGAGAAGTACACAGCAATGAAAATGAACATTCTACAGCTATAAAAAAATAACACCATGTCACTCATTAAACTGAACGTATATAAAACATTTGTGTATTTGTTAAGGTTCACGATAGAAATGGGGGAAAAGTCACAAAACTGTTAGTACCTGCACGAACGATCATTACAGTAGAAGAAAGTGGGAAATGTACTTGTTAAAACTTTCTTTCTCCTTGGTTTTAGTTAGCTGGCAATATGATATAACTCAGAAGCTGTTTGCTGTCAGGAAAATGAGAACTGGCATTGATGAACTTGTTTTCAAAAATCTCATCATCGGGTCCTGAGCATCCGAGTGGGAACCTGCAACAACCACCATGAGCACAGCAAGGAAAGAAACATCACGGAACGCCTGTCTGTGCTGCAGAGGGGATTCTTGAGCCAGGTCTTGCCTCCTCTCTCAGTCTTTCCAGGGGCATCCTGGTTATGTCCAGAATTCACCTCCAAAACAGGGATTCTTAACCCGGATAGAAATCAGGGGTATCTGTGAACATAACGGAGGAAAATATTACATTTTTATTTTCACTAATACTGAACTGAAATTTCACTAATATAACTGAAATGTAGCTTTACCCCCAAATACAAATGCTGGCAACAATTCACAATACTAAAAGCAGTGCCTGTACCTTCCCACCAATACAAATCAGTTCCTTTTTAATGTTGAGGTTTTTGCAGGCATCTTGAAATCCTGTTCACGTTTATCACTACTTTGAATTATAGAAGATCTTATAATTTGATGTTCTAATAAAAAAGTCAATATATTACTGTATCCCAGTATTGTTTCATTTGAATATATATAGTAATATTTTTCCCATTGAGGTATAATTGACAATAACATTATATAAATTTAAAGTATACAACTGAATTTGATACATACCTAACAGTAAGTTAACATGCATCACCTCATGGTTACAAATTATTTTCTTGTGATAGGAGCTTTTAAGATCTACTCTCTTAGAACTTTTCACATATACAATATTGATAATTCTAGTCACTATGCAGTACATTATATCCCTGAACTTATATGTATAACTCCAAGTTTGTACCTTTTTTGACTACCTTCACCCATTTTGCCCCCTGTCCCTGGTGACCACTGATTTGTTGTATGTTTCCTTGAGTTTGGTTTTTTTAGATTCCACATGTAAGTGAGATCTTCACTTCCCAGTATGTGTCTTTCTCTGACTTACTTCACTTAGCACAATGCCCTCCAGGTCCATCTGTGTTGTCACAAATGGCAGGATTTCTTTCCTTTTTATGGCTAGATAATATTCCATTGTATATATAAATACATACACCACGCTTTCTTTATCCATTCATCTGTCCACAGACACCTAGGTTGTTTCCATAATTTGGTTATAAGATCCCCTATTAAAGATGTCAGAAAGGGGGCACCTGGGTGGCTCAGTCGTTTAAGCATCCGATTTTGGCTGAGGTCATGATTTCACAGTTCATGGATTCGAGCCCCATGTCTGGCTGTCTGCTGTCAGTGCAGAGCCTGCTTCGGATCCTCTGTCTCCCTCTCTGCTCCTACCCTGCTCACTCTCTTTCTCTCAGAAATAAACATTAAAAAAAATGTCAGAAAGCCTTGACTGCAGTGCTGAATTTCTACAATTTAGCAAACAGGAGCTGACAAACTCGCCAGCTACAAACTCACCAGAGCCTGGTTCTGCCTGTATCTTTACTCCTGTATCTTCAGAAACACGTTCTCTGTCTATGCCTCCGTTCAGTGGCCTCAGGACCATGCACATCCCAGTCGGTGACCCTAGATGTTTCTGTGTGACCCTAAGGATGTCCATACTGTGTCTGTAATGCCAGATGTCGGGGGTGGGGGACACACTATGGAATGTTAACCCAGGAGTTTTGTCACCCAAGCAGTGTGACCCCAGAAGTGTATGACAAAAGTATCCTCACAACAGCCTATGTGACCACAGCAGTATCCACACCCATTACCGCACAAATTCAACATGTCTACACTAGAATCTGAGGCCCCAGGAGTGCAAACCTATCCCCATCGCCCCAAGAGTATCCATCTAATCCAGGAGTATAGGGACACCTGGGTGACTCAATCGGTTAAGCATCCAACTTCAGCTGAGGTCACAATCTCATGGTTCATGGGTTCAAGTCCTGCGTCGGGCTCTGTGCTGACAGCTCGGAGCCTGGAGCCAGCTTCAGATTCTGTGTCTCCCTCTCTCTCTGCCCCTTCCCTGCTTCCACTCTGTCTCACTCTCTCAAAAATAAACGTTAAAAAAAATTAAATTTCCAGGAGTGTAAACACACCAGCCTTTGGGACCTGGTGGGTATCTGCATCTCAGGCTCTGTGTCCCTAGTTGTGTCCACCCCCATCTGTGTGACATCCAACATATACACATGCGAGTTCCTGTGATGAGAGCAATGCCCAATCCCCAGAATGTGTGACCCAGCGATTTCCACACCCCTGAGTGTGTGGCTCGGGAAGGACCAGCCTGACCCAGGCCCGGTCTCTGACTTGGAGAGCACCCCGTCTGGCCCTGAGTGTGGATACCCTAGCCTTACAACTCCAGGGCTGTCCACGCCCCTCGATGTAACCAAAGCCAGTTTATCCACAGAGGTATGTGTACCCCATGCCATGTGTCCCCAGTTGAGCCCTTACCTTAGTCTGACTCCTGGAGTATTTCCACCCCAGTCTGTGATGATAGTTTATTTTCCAGTCTGTGAACCTAGGCTTGCCATAACCCGGTCTGTGTCGCCCCAAAAGGGCACACACCCCAGTCTGACCACTAGTTTGTCAGTTCCTTGGACTGTGTGACAACAATGGATATCCGTTCCCCAGTCTATGGCACCTCAGGGGTCACCACACCTCAGTCATCGTCTCCCCAGGGGCGTCTACAACGCAGTTCATGTCACCACAAGGTTATGTGCACTCCAGTCTGTATGATACCTGGAGTAACCAAAAACAGTCTCTGTGACCCTCTAAGTGTCCAGATCCCAGAGCTCGTGACCACAGAGTTGTGAAAACTCCAATCTATTTGACCACAGATGTGCCCCCTGCCGAGTATGTCAGTCCATGGTAGTGCCCACACCCCAGTGACCTCACCAATGGTCATATGTCAGCCTTTGTCACCACAGGAGTGTACCTCCACATGTGATCCCGGGAATCCCCAGACCCCAGTGTGTGTCCTCAGGAACATACCCCCATCTGTGTTACTGCAGAATTGTTCACACCCCAGCCTGTCACCATGGGCTTTCCACCTCCCGGTCAGTGTCCCCTAGGAGTGATCATTCCCCAGACCTTGAAATGCCAGAAGTGTCCACACCCCAGTCTGTGTCACCCCAGGAGGGCCCACAGCCAGCCTGTTTCTCTGGAAATGTCCACACAATAGCCTGTCTGTGTAACCCCAGGATGATCAACTTTCTGTGTGACCACAAGAGTAGCCACCACCCAGTCTTCGTGTCCCCAGGGTGGCATACTCTTACCTGTGTGACTCCCAGGGTTTTTACACCCTAGGCTGTTTGGTCAAACAAGTCTCCACGCCCCAAACTCTGACACCGGGGAGTCACTCCCTGGTCTACAACTCTAGGATAGTTTCCACACGTCAGTCTCTGTGGCCCCAAATTCATTCACTATATTGTGTGTGTGTGGCCACAGGAGTGTCCATTTCCCAGTCTGTGTGACTCTGGGAGTAGCGAAGCTCCAGTCTGTATGATTCCAGGAGTGTCCACATCCCAAACAATGTGAGCAAGGGGGTGTCTACACCCCAGTACATGGAACCACAAACATGTTCTCTTCCGTGTCTCTATGACCACGGATGAGTCCTGGTTGTGTCCACATCCCAATGTTTGACTACAGAAACCTCCACAGCCCAGTCCGTGTGAGCCCAGGACTGTCTACCCACTCAGTGTGAATCCAGAAGTGGCAACAGCTTTGCCTTATGTGACCAAAGGTGTTTCCACACCGCAGTCTCAGTGGCACCATGAGTGTGTTCATGTCAAACTGTGATCACAGAGGTGTCCACACTCCAGCCTGGGGGACACCACAGGTGTCTACAGCCCAGCCTGGGATGTTCCAGGAGTGGTTTTGCCCCAGTCCAGCCACTTCAGGAGTGTCTCCCCGCCCCAGTCTCCATGACCTGAGTGAGTGTGTCCACACCTAAGTTTCTGTGACAGAAGCTATGTCCAATCCTGAGTGTATTTGACTCCAGTGCTGTCCAAACGGCACAGCGTCCAGCACAGTGTTGTGCACGCCCCAGTCTGTGTGGCCTCGTGAAGGTGTGCTCCCATCAGGACGACCACAGGCGTATGAAATTCCTCCCACCAGGATGACCAACCTGTACTGACTGGTGGGTCCACACTCCAGTCTAGGTGACCCAGAGAGGACACCCCCCCCAATCTGGGGGACCAAAGAAGTCTCCACATCCCAGTACCTGTGGCCACAGGGATGACGATCTCCCATTCAGTGTGACCAGAGGAGTACCCACGCAAAATTCTGTGTGACCACAGGGGTGCCCACCCCCCATCTGTGTGTCTCGAGAGACATCTCTGCTCCAGTTAGTGTGATCCCAATAGAGTCCACACCACAAGCTGTGTGACAAGAGTGTCCATGGCCAAGCCTATGATAATCCAGGAGTATCCATGCCACAGCCATTTGGCCACAGTGGCATCTACCTCCCAGTTCATGCATCTTCAGCAATGTCCTTGTCCTAGTTTGTGACCCTAGGCATCTCCAGAGCCCAGAATTTGTGTTTTTTTAAAGTTTATTTTCAGAGGAGGGGCACAGAGAGAGGGGGACAGAGGATATGAAGCGGGCTCCACAGACAGCAGAGAGCCTGATGTGGGGCTTGAACTCACGAACTGGGAGATCATGAGCAGAGCAGAAGTCAGTCGTTCAACCAACTGAGCCGCCCAGGTGCCCCAGACCCCACAATTTGTGATTGAGTGTGTCCAGAAGATACCAGATCATAGTCCATGTGACCCCAGGAGTGTCCACACCCCTAACGAGGTGATCTGAGAGGTGTCTAAACTCATCTGTGTGACGCCAATGTTGCCCACACGCCACTCTGTATGGCACCAAAAATGTCCACATACCAATCCCTAGACTCTAAGAGAACACATCTCAGTCTGTGACACTTTAGGAATGGCCACACTCCATTCTGTGTGACTTTAGCCATGTCCACATCCCAGTCTGGGTGACCCCTAAAGCCTCCACATCCTAATGTGTGACCCCAGGAGGGACCAAACCTAGTCTCTCTGACCCTAGGAGGTCCACACTCCAATCAGTATGTCCCCAGGGTTGCTTACACCCAAATCTAGTGACTTCATGAGTGTCTACACCGCCATATGTTTGATCCTGGGAGGGTCCCCCCGCGACTGTGTGACCCTGAGAGGATCCATACACAAATCAGTGTGACCCTAGAAGGAGTCATGTCTGGAGGAAGAGTGATCCAAACAAAGGGAAAAGCCCGTGCAAAGGCCCTGAGGTGGGAGCATTCTAGGTACATTAGAGGAACAGAGAGGAGACCAGTGTGGTGGGAGCAGAGTGAGTGCAGGGGCCAGTGGCAGGAGGTGAAGGGCTGGGACTGGAGAGCCTTGTAGGCCACAAAAAGGACTTTTGCTTTTTCTCGGAGAGATGGAAACAGAGCAAAGGTCCGAGCAGAGGAGAGCTGAGGGCTGACTTGGGTTGTAACAGAAGCCTCTGGCTGCTGTGAGGACAGACTGAAGCCCCTGAATCAGATCAGAGATGAGGCTGATCTGTGGAGGGCAGTGGCCCCAGGGGCCAGCACCAGAACCACTTGACAGGTTTCGCCAGGTTTCTATGTAGTAGAGTTCCAGCCTTCCTCCTGTCCTCCAGAAATGGGAGAAGCCATGGGGACTGAGTGAAGATGACCTCAGTATAAGACCCTAGGTCCGCCCTGCATTTCCCCAGGTCCTGGGTTTTCCCCTTTGGCAGATGAGTATAAATCTTTCCTTCCCTGCCAGTCTCTCCTGAGAGTCTCTACTCGCCAATTCTCTCCAACCACACCAGCCTCCTTGACGTTCCTCAAATACACCAAGCACTATTCCCACCTCAGGGCCTTTGCACCTGTCATTGCCCCTGTACCTGGACACTTTTTCCAAGATATATAGGTAGCTCACAGTTATATGGCTGCCTCCTTCATTTTCTTTTCTTTGCTTAAAGATCATCTCGGGAAGCCTTCCCTGACTATGCAGAACAGCACCCCATCCCTCTCTAACCCTGCATCCTGCCTTGTTTTCTTCACAGCACTTAGCACTTCCTAATAATAAACATCTACTTGTCAAGTCAGCCAGGGCCCTGAGTGTAGCCACCAGGGAGGCGGGGTACACAGGGCACACATAGGTGGAATTTTGAAGGGACCATTTACGGAGGTACAAGGAGGGTTCAAGAAACCAATCGCGCTGCTGAGCTGCCTCAAGACTGGCAGTGGAGGAGTGCTGTGACCATTCCTAGGCTTGAGAGGGCAGGAAAGGAAACAGTGTTCCTGAACCCTAGGGGAAGCTGGAGCCCAGCGCTGACCGGTGAGCACCTGGCTTTCTGTGTCCTCCCACTGTCCAGTTACCTGCCAAGGCCTCTCAGGCCAGCTCAGTTGGAAGCCAGCTATGGCAGACTCCAGCTGATAAAGTTCACACAGTCAACCTCTTGGGACACAGAGCAGGGGAAGGAGGGAGAATGGACTGGGGGACAAATGGAATATCCAGCAGCTTAATTTAGTGTTTTCTATCATCTATCAAATAATACCGAGTGGGGCGCCTGGGTGGCTCAGTTGGTTAAGCGTCTGACTTCGGCTGAGGTCATGTTCTCGAGGTTCGTGAGTTTGAGCCCCGCATCGGGCTCTGTGCTGATGGCTCGGAGCCTGGAGCCTGCTTTGGATTCTGGGTCTCCCTCTCTCTCTGCCCCTCCCCCACTTGCAGTCTGTCTATCTCTCAAAAATAAACATTAAAAGAATTATATTAATAATAATAATAATAATAATAATACCGAGTATGGGAAGTCCCTGAAGGACAGGGGCTTGTATGTGTTGTCTTCCCTTCTGTGTTTTTAGTACCTAGAGCTGTACCAGGCACATAGTAGGTTCTTTTATTTTTAATTATTTTTTAATTTAATGTTTATTTTTGACAAAGAGAGAGAGAGAGAGAGAGAGAGAGAGTGAGTGGGGGAGGGGCAGAGGGAGAGGGAGACACAGAATCCCAAACAGGCTCCAGGCTCTGAGTTGTCAGCACAGAACCTGACGCGGGGCTCAAACCCATGGACTACGAGATCATGACCTGAGCCAAAGTCGGCCACTCAACCGACTGAGCCACACAGACGCCCCATTTTTTTTTTTAGTTTTTTAAATGTTTATTTATTTTTGAGAGAGAGTGAGTGGGTGAGGGGCAGAGAGAGAGGGAGACAAAGGATCCAAGCAGACTCCTCACTGTCAGCACAGAGCCCGATGCTGGCCTTGAACTCACGAACCATGAGATCATGACCTGAGCGGAAGTCGGACGCTTAACCAACTGAGCCACCCCAGTGCCCCCATAGTAGGTTCTTAATAAATACTCACTGAAAGAATAAATGACATAAAATAATAGATATAAAAGTATAATGCAAAAGCGAAAGGATAAACCCCAGACAGGGAGAAAATATTTTCAAAATGCAGTTCTTGGCAAAGGATCAGTATCCAGAATATATAAAGAATTCCCACAGTTGTATAAATTGGTACAGCCACTGTGGAAGACAGTATAGAGTTTCCTCAAAAAATGAAAAATGGAAATACTATACACTGTAGTAATTCTGCTACTGGCTCTTTACCCAAAGAAAACAAAACTCTAAGAGATACACACACCCCTATGATTACTGCAACATTATTTACAATAGCCAAGATACCGAAGCAGCCCAAGCGTCCATCCACAGATGAATGAATAAAGAAGATGTGGTGTATATGTACAATGGAATATATGCAGCCATAGAAAAGAATGAGATCTTGCCATTTGTGACAATACGGATGGACCTAGAGGGTATTATGCTAAGTGAAATAAGTCAGGGAAAGAAAAGTGCCATATAATTTCGCTTATATGTGGAACTTTACAACAAAAGAAATCAACAACAAACACAAAGCAGAAGCAGACCCGTAAATACAGACAACAAACAGGTTGGTTGCCAGAGGGGTGGGGGTGGGAGGAAGGGCAAAATGGGTGAAAGGGAGTGGGAGGTACAGGCTTCCAGTTATGGAATGAATCACAGGAATGAAAGGCACAGCGTAGGGAACATAGTCAATGGCATTATAATAGCACTGTATGGTGACAGACTGTAGCTACCCTTGTGGTGAGCAGAGCATAACACGATCATTATGTTGCACACCTGAAATTAATGTTGCAATTTGTGTCAACTATACTACAATGTAAAAAGTAAATAAGGGGCTCCTGGCTGGCTCAGTCTGTACAGCATGCAACCCTTAATCTCGGGATCATGAGTTCAAGCCCCACGTTGGGCATGAGGCCTACTTAATAAAGAAATAAATACATAAATAGAAAATAATAAAAACAGAATTCCCACAGTTCAATAAGAAAACCAAAAACCCAAGGGCACCTGGGTGGCTGTCGGTTGAGCATCCTACTTTGGCTCAGGTCATGATCTCATGGTTTGTGTGTTTGAGCCCTGCATCAGGCTCTGTACTGATAGCTCAGAGCCTGGAGCCTGCTTCAGATTCTCCCTCTCCCTCTGCCCTTCCCTTGCTCATGCTCTGTCTCTCTCTCCCTCTCAAAAATAAATAAAAATATTTAAAAAAAAAGAAAACCAACAACCCAATTTTTGAAATGTCCAAAGATTTGACCAGACACTGCACCAAAGAGGAAATACACATGACATTAACCTGTGAGTAGATGCTCTACATCATTAACCATTAGGGAAATGAAAAATAAAAACCACAATGAGATACATTGCACACTTATTAGAAGGACTAGACTGAAAAAAGGCTGACCATGCTAAGTGTTGGGGAAGATGAAACTCACCTACAGTGCTGGTGGGAATGTTAAATGGTACAGACACCTTGCAAAAACAGTTTGGTGGTTTCTCATAAAGTGAAACATACATTTTCCACACAATGCAGCAGTCCAACCCCTTGGTATTTATACAAGAGAAATGAAAACATGTTCACACAAAAAACTGCACACCAGTAATTATAGCAGCTTTATTTGTAATCACTCCAAACTGAAACAACCCAAATATCCTTCTTTTTTCCATTTTTTAAAGTTTTATTTATTTAAGTAATCTCCACACCCAGTGTGGGGCTATAACTCATGACCCCAAGATCAGGAGTCACATGCTCAAGGCTCCTGAGAGGCTCAGTTGGTTAAGCATACGACTCTTGGCTTGGGCTCAGGTCATGAGCTCACGGTTTTGTGAGTTCGAGCCTCGCATCAAGCTCTGGGCTGGCAGCACAGAGCCTGCTTGGGATTCTCTCTCTCTCCCTCTCCCTGCTCCTCCCCCACTCACACTGTCTCAGTCTCTCTCAAATAATTTAATAAACTAAGGGGGGGGCGCCTGGGTGGCGCAGTCGGTTAAGCGTCCGACTTCAGCCAGGTCACGATCTCGCGGTCCGGGAGTTCGAGCCCCGCGTCGGGCTCTGGGCTGATGGCTCAGAGCCTGGAGCCTGTTTCTGATTCTGTGTCTCCCTCTCTCTCTGCCCCTCCCCCGTTCATGCTCTGTCTCTCTCTGTCCCAAAAATAAATAAACGTTGAAAAAAAAAAAAACTAAGGGGAAAAAAAAGAGTCGCATGCCCTTCTGACTCAAGGTAGCCAAGTGTCCCATCAAATCTCTTTCAATTGGCCAATAAACTAACAAATGGATACATCCTTACTTAGTACTCAGCAATGAGAAAACAGACTACTGATGCATACAACATAGAGGAATCTCAAATGCACTATGCTAAGTGAGGGAAGCCTGAATAATAAGGTTACATACTGTGTGATTCCACTTACACGGCATGCTGGCAAAGCCAGAACTATGGGAATAGCACCCAAAGCAGGGGTTTTAGGGTGGAGGGAGGGGCTGACTTCAACATGGTCACACAAGGAACTGTTCAGGGGGGAGAGAACTGCTCTGTGTCACACTTGTGGTGCCAGTCAACTGACCATTTTTGTTTGTCAAGCCTCAGAGAACGGTATGGTACAAAGGGGAAATTTTGCTGTATGTAAAATATACCTCAATTAGGGCGCCTGGGTGGCTCAGTCAGTTGAGTGTCTGACTGTTGATTTCGGCTCAGGTCATGATCCCAGAGTCGTGGGATCAAGCCCCACATCGAGCTCTGCATCGAGCATGGAGCCTCCTTGGGATTCTCTCTCTCTTTCTGTCTCTCTGTCTCTCTCTCTCTCTCTCTCTCTCTCTCTTTCTCTCTCAACACCTGGGTGGCTCAGTCGGTTAAACCTCTGACTCTTGGTTTTGGCTCAGGTCACGATCTTGCAGGTCATGAGTTTCAGCCCTGCATCAGGCTCTGCACTGGTGGTAGTGAGTAGGGAAAGGGTTACATTAGGCAGGGAGAGAAAAGGGGCCTTGAGGGAGGGAGAATGCAGCTACACGTGGGAGGCTGAGAAAGTAGCAGCAGCAGCAGCAGCGGAGTTTGGGGAAGAAGAGGATGAGATAAATGTGTTCCCATCCCGCTCGGGCTAGCTCCATGTGTGGAGTCTCACAAAATTTCTAATAAGTTCCCAGTAAAAAGACAGGACAGAAATCCCCGGCGGTTACCTAGTCAGGACCCCTCTCGCTCTTGAGAGCTTTGTACTTTCCCTCAATAAACTCTATGGCTCTGCTCGCTCTCTGTTGTCATCCATCTGTGAGATTCATCCTTCGACTCCGTGAGACAAGGACCAGTGTCCCTCCCACCCTCCAGTAACATTTTGGTGCCGAGACCCTGGGACCGCCAGAGGGTGAGTAACAGTGGACTCTTTCCTTTCCTTTTCTGAACGCAGGATGTCCTTACCAAGGACTCTCAAAACCAGGCACCTGTCGCCAGTTAAAAGCAGGTCGTGTGGCCGCCAGTCTCGAGTCTCAGGCTTCTGGGTAAAGGTTGGTCAATCCCCCCTTGTGAAAGGGGAACGTTGGCCTAACCCTAACCAGTTCCCCTTTCTGCTCTCGGCTTATCCTTCCTTCCCCTGTCCTTCTTAAATGCCTTCTAAAACCTCTCCAACCCCGATGATCAATATGCTCCAGCAATTAGGGGCTCGTCTCAGGATCTGGAATCCCTCGTTATAACCGTGGCTCGTTCTCCACCAAACACCTGGGGATCTCTTGGGTGCAGCAGTTTCATAGGGGGCCCTACTGATTTTGTCACGTAGGGAGGAAATGCTGTTTGTGTAGCTTTCAGGACCTCCCCTTTAAAAGTGTCTCTCGTGGGGCGCCTGGGTGGCTCAGTCGGTTAAGCGTCCGACTTCAGCCAGGTCACGATCTCGCGGTCTGTGAGTTTGAGCCCCGCGTTGGGCTCTGGGCTGATGGCTCAGAGCCTGGAGCCTGTTTCCGATTCTGTGTCTCCCTCTCTCTCTGCCCCTCCCCCGTTCATGCTCTGTCTCTCTCTGTCCCAAAAATAAATAAACATTGAAAAAAAATTTAAAAAAAAATAAAAATAAATAAAAAATAAATAAAAGTGTCTCTCGTGAGAATCTCGATGAAGCAGAGAGATCTTTCCCGTTTTTCTGTTGTTTGGGGAGACAAATGTTTTATTGTCAGATATGACTCAGTCTTCCGTGTGGTCAGTGCTCTAGGCTTGAATGCGAGCAGACAACATTTGGGTCATTTCCCCTCATGACAAGCTAGAAGCAGCTTACTATCGTCAAGTGTTTTGTATTCCCTTGGCATTGAACATTAAGAATGGGACGAGAGATCTACCATCAGTGCCTTCTTTGTGGGCAGCACCAGCGGGAACCTTAACAATCGGGACCCATCTGCTGATAGGATGGGAGGCATGTAGGAAGGAAAGATGCTTGGGGCGGGGGGAGGTGAGGAAATAATGACTGTGTGGACTAGATTCCATGGGTTGGGGGTGCAAGCAAATTGGTACGACCGCGAAATGAGGGCCCTGTCAAGGGGCCTCCAAAGACGGAGGTCATCAGAGACCCTCTCGGTCATGGGAAAGGTTCATCCAGGGGCACACATAAGGACTGGCGATCCAGCACTCTGAACCTGCCCCGTGGCTCCCATTGGGCACCCGAGACACGTAAAAGGATGGAGACCGGCCCTGGGGGTCACGGCCCGGGGAAGCCTCCTCCGTACGCAGCACGTGCCTCCCTGTAACCGCCCCAGCTGTTTGCTCGCACCCATAAGCTTTACAGATAACAAACCTTGAATCACTAAGCTCGCCAAACTCCTTAAGACATTTACAAGGATCCAGAGGAAGGAAGGCAGGGTTGGGTGGGGGCTAAAGCAGCGGGTCACAATGGCTACCCCGCTCGTCCAATCCTTCTTAGACCCAGGGTTCGAGGCCATCCTCTCACCTTGCGGAGTGCGGGTCAGGGATGCCTTGATTCTAAAGGGGAGAGCTGATATGCTGGGATGTGTCATAGTCACTCTATAATATAATAGGTACTTGAGGTTCTTGACTCCTACCCGATGGCCAGATGGGTCACAAACCCTCTGCAATGGGGAACTCCTCTGGAATGTGTTCTGAGAAGTTGGGAAAGATTTGATCCACAAATGCTCAAAAGGGAGAGCATGAAGGTTTTTTTTGTTCCCAGGCTTGGCCTCAATATGGCCTGGGGGATGGAGAATCCTGGCCTCCTGAGGGAAGTATTCAGTACAGTACTATCTTACAGTTAGATCTATATCGTAGAAGAGAGGGCGAATGGTCAGAAGTTCCTTATGTAAGACCTGTAAGTTAGGTGCCGACCTCTGGGCCCCTGTAAGGAGCCCAGAAGGGCAAGTACTTGCAGACTTGCCTGCTGAGGCCTCTTCTCAGGAAAAGCCACCTGTTAGACCTTCATGTCTTCCTTATCCAGGATTGGCAGGGATGAGAAATCCTCCCCCTGAAAGGAAGGCACATTCACTTAGCATAACACTCTCCACTTCCATCCACGTTGCTACAAATGGCCATATTTCATTCTTTCTCATTGCCAAGTAGTATTCCATTGTGTATATAAACCACACTTTATTTACCCATTCATCAGTTGATGGACATTTAGGCTCTTTCTATAATTTGGCTATTGTTGAAAGTGCTGCTATAAACATAGGGGTACAAGTGCCCCATGCGTCAGCACTCCTGTATCACTTGGGTAAATTCCTAGCAGTGCTATTGCTGGGTCATAGGGTAGATCTGTTTTTAATTTCTTGAGGAACCTCCACACTGTTTTCCAGAGCGGCTGCACAAGTTTGCATTCCCACCAACAGTGCAAGAGGGTTCCCGTTTCTCCACATCCTCTCCAGCATCTATAGTCTCCTGATTTGTTCATTTTAGCCACTCTGACTGGCGTGGGGTGGTATCTCAGTGTGGTTTTTACTTGTATTTCCCTGATGAGAAGTGACGTTGAGCATCTTTTCATGTGCCTGTTGGCCATCCGGATGTCTTCTTTAGAGAAGTGTCTATTCATGTTTTCTGCCCATTTCTTCACTGGATTATTTGTTTTTCGGGTGTGGAGTTTGGTGTGTTCTTTATAGATTTTGGAGACTAGCCCTTTGTCTGATATGTCATTTGCAAATATCTTTTCCCATTCCATCAGTTGCCTTTTAGTTTTGTGGATTGTTTCCTTTGCAGTGCGGAAGCTTTTTATCTTCATGAGGTTCCAATAGTTCATTTTTGCTTTTAATTCCCTTGCCTTTAGATGTGTGTCGAGTGAGAAATTGCTACGGCTGAGGTCAAAGAGGTTTTTTTCCTGCTTTCTCCTCTAGGGTTTTGATGGTTTCCTGTCTCACATTCAGGTCCTTTATCCATTTTGAGGTTTTTTTTGTGAATGGTGTAAGAATGTTGTCTAGTTTCATTTTTCTGCATGTTGCTGTCCAGTTTTCCCAGCACCATTTGTTAAAGAGACTGTCTTTTTTCCATTGGATATTCTTTCCTGCTTTGTCAAAGATGAGTTGGCCATACGTTTGTGACCCCAGTTCTGGAGTCTCTATTCTATTCCATTGGTCTATATGTCTGTTTTTGTGCCAATACCATGCTGTCTTGATGATTACAGCTTTGTAGTAGAGGCTAAAGTCTGGGATTGTGATGCCTCCCACTTTGGTCGTCTTCTTCAATATTACTTTGGCTATTCGGGGTCTTTTGTGGTTCCATACAAATTTTAGGATTGCTTGTTCTAGCTTCGAGAAGAATGCTGGTGCAATTTTGATTGGGATTGCATTGAATGTGTAGATTGCTTTGGGTAGCATTGACATTTTAACAATATTTATTCTTCCAATTCATGAGCACGGAATGTTTTTCCATTTCTTTGTATCTTCTTCAATTTCCTTCATAAGCTTTCTATAGTTTTCAGCATGCAGATCTTTTACATCTTTGGTTAGGTTTATTCCTAGGTATTTGATGATTCTTGGTGCAATTGTGAATGGGATCAGTTTCTTTATTTGTCTTTCTGTTGCTTCATTATTAGTGTATAAGAATGCAACTGATTTCTGTACATTAATTTTGTATCCTGCGACTTTGCTGAATTCATGTATCAGTTCTAGCAGACTCTTGGTGGAGTCTGTCAGGTTTTCCATGTATAATATCATGTCATCTGAAAACAGTGAAAGCTTGACTTCATCTTTGCCAATTTTGATGCCTTTGATTTCCTTTTGTTGTCTGATTGCTGATCCTAGAACTTCCAACACTATGTTAAACAACAGCGGTGAGAGTGGACAGTAAGTAGTAAGTCATGCAGAGAAAGACAGATACCGTATGTTTTCACTCTTATGTGGATCCTGAGAAAGTTAACAGAAGACCATGGGGAGGGGAAGGAAAAAAAAAGTTAGAGAGGGAGGGAGCCAAACCATAAGAGACTCTTAAAAACTGAGAATAGGGGCGCCTGGGTGGCTCAGTCGGTTAAGCGTCCGACTTCAGCTCAGGTCACGATCTCGCGGTTGGGAGTTCGAGCCCCGCGTCGGGCTCTGTGCTGACTGCTCAGAGCCTGGAGCCTGTTTCAGATTCGGTGTCTCCCTCTCTCTCTGACCCTCCCCCGTTCATGCTCTGTCTCTCCCTATCTCAAAAATAAATAAACGTTAAAAAAAATTTAAAAAAAAACAAAACTGAGAATAACCTGAGGGTTGATTGGGAGCGGGAGGGTGGGGAGGGTGGGTGATGGGCATTGAGGAGGGCACCTGTTAGGAAGAGCACTGGGTGTTATATGGAAACCAATTTGACAATAAATTTCATATAAAAAAATTAAAAATAGAATTACCCTACAATACAGCGATAGCACTGCTAGGAATTTATCCAAACAATACAGGCATGCTGATTAATAGGGCACATGTACTCCAATTTTTATAGCAGCACTTTCAACAAATTATGGAAAGAGCCCAAATGTCCATCAACTGATGAATGAATAAAGAAAATGTGGTTTATGTATACAATGGAATACTACTTGGCAATGAGAAAGAATGAAATCCTACCATTTGCAACAACGTGGTTGGACCTGGAGGGTATTATGCTAAGTGAAATAAGTCAGTCAGAGAAAGTCATATATATGTTTTCAGTCATATGTGGAACTTAAGAAACTTAACAGCAGACCATGGAGGAAGGGAAGGGAAAAAAAAGACTTTCAAACAAAGAGGGAGGCAAACCATAAGAGACTCTTAAATACAGAGAACAAACTGAGGGTTGATGGCAGGTTGGGGGGGGGAGGCGGGGAAGAGGGGAAAATGGATGATGGGCATTGAGGAGAGCACTTGTTGGGATGAGCACTGAGTATTGTATGTAAGCGATGAATAATGGGAATCTACACCTAAAGCCAAGAGCACTGTATACACTGTATGTTAGCTAACTGAATGATAAAATATATTTAAAATAAGTAAACAATTTTTTAAAAAATTAAAAAAAAAGGAAGGCACATTCAATGTATCCATTGACCGAAATGCCTAATGGTGAATTTGGCCCCATGAAGGTTCCATTTTCCTTGTAAGATTTTAAGCAAACAAAAAGGACATGGGCAAATTTGCAGACAATCCTGATCAATATACAGAAGTGTTCCAAAACCTAACTCAGGTTGCTGGAGAAAAACACAGGCCATCCCTAACGAAGGGGACTCTAATACTCTATCTCTCTCTCACTGTTTCTCCTAATACACTCTGGTTACTCTAACTGTATGTGGGGGCTTCTCCCTCATCCATTTCCTGGGTCAATGACTATGATGATTAGGGCCAACTGTCTCTGGTTGGTCTACCTCGGGATGCAGACTTTAAGGAATGTTCCTAAACATCTGCCGAAAATCGTTTTGTTTCGGGGAAGTTCCCTGTCTTCTCTAGCCTAACATGGACTGCCTAATTCCACTCTTTGGTGGGAAAAAACCTGGTGTCTGCTCATCTGTTTGAGTGGACAGGCTTTAAGACCAGGAGACCTCTCTCTCTCTACCCTCTGGGCTTTTATTTGCCTTCAGGCTTTAGGTCAAATCTGGCCTCTTCTGCCTTCCTCTCCCCCTCCTCCTCCTTCTGCACCACCTTGGGTGCAGCCTGCATAACTGATTCCACTACCATCCTCAGTGCCTCAGGCACCATAGGCTCCTCCTCCCACCCTCAAGGTCAAGGAGCAAAGAACACTCCCTTGGACTGCCCACTTCAGATTTCCCATTGGTGTCCCAGGTAAAAACTAATAATGGGGAACAAATTGACTTTTAAATGGACGTGGGTGGGACGTATTTGGCATTTAAACTAATTTAAGTTTATTGGTTTAATTAAGTTATCAGCATTAAATATGAAACTTATTCTACCTAGGTTTGCTAAAGGTTAAATAAGTTCATGTTGTCTCTGTTGCAATTTGTTAGCAAAAAGTTGACTTAAAATAATGGTTAATTTTGTCTGTCTCAACATTTTCAAGGGTAATTCTTAAGATAACTTTCAGGGTCTTTGGTAACCTAAAATTTTAAAGTTTTACTTGCATAATAAATGGCATTGAATTCATTGGACATCTAGGTCTTTTCCAAATAGAATGGAATGCTAAAGAATTGCTTAAGCATAAGTTTTCTGTTTTTGGCTTCTTATGGCAAAAAAAAAAAAATACCTAAGCATATTTAAATCTGTTTAAAAAAACATGCTTTATGGTTAATGGATTCATAATTTGCCATCTAAAAAAAATTCTGATGTAGCACAGAGTTAACAGTTGGTTACTACTTAGTTTTCACTGGAGACTAAGGTTTCTAAGAGTTAAAATTCTGCTAAGCATAATTAAGACTAATAAAAATAATGAAAGTAATTCTGTAGGTAGAAAAGTAGGAGATATGTAAGAAAGATATATGGAATGGGAATACCTTTTTGTTCAAAGTAAAAGAAAGTAATTTTGTCCTAAATGAGTCTGGTTGTTTGGAGAAAAAGGGCTTAGGTCAAAATCTGAAAGCAAAGGAATTTTATATGTGGTCAGGATGGACTAAGGTTAAAATAAATGGATTTTACAAGAGCACTAGTATAAGATTAAAATTCTGCTTTACTTTCTGGTAAAAAGGCAAAGTTTTCGTGGGTTGTTGGTATATTTTTGATAAAAGAAAGAGGTAAAAAAAAGACTTTTTCTGCCCAAAAAGATGGAAAAAATATGATTTTAACCAAAAGTGCAGGGCAGCATGCCCTTGAGTGTTTTACGCAAGCCTTGGTTGAAATTGCCCTTGAAATTGTCCTTGAATTGCCCCTGAAATTGTCCTGTGATCCAAAGGCTGGGGAGCCCTTGACGATGTCCTTGCTGCCAGCCTCCAAATGCTCCACATTTGTGTTGTTTCTGTGTAGCAAAGGAATGGATGCATGTGCCATATAAGGAATACATGACTATGATATATAAAAGACTTTCACTGGAATACATAGGAGCCATTTTGCTACACTTAGCCCAGTGTGTGCCAATTTGTAACAACCCAGATACTAAAAAACAGATAGCCACACGGCTGAAACATATTTATGTGGGCATTGCTGAAAAAGGCAAGGGAATAGACCTCAACTTTGGCAGTTTTAGCCCCCTTGATGGCCAATTTTATCCTTTCAAAAAATGGTTTTCACCAGCCTTTTAAAACATAGTTGTAAAGAGGATTACTGTTGGGCCAAAATGAAATTAGTGCATCCTTCTACAACTAGGGAAGTCTTGCTTGGGCATAGTCGATACCCTCAACGTCCTGCAGATGAAAAAATAGAGGGATAGGAGAAATCAGGGAAGACAAGGTCAGCTCTCAGAGGTAGGGTCAAGCCTGGATAAGAGCGACTGCTCCCAGCACCTCATGAGACTGACAAAGCTTTTGGCTGCCAGTTGAATAACCAGCCAAAATGCAGGGCCAGGAGATGAGGTTTCTACTGGCCAGCTATGGAAAATTAAGATAAGGGACACTTCTTCCTCCTTTTTCCTTAGATGGGTAATTCCCCAACCAGGCCAACACTCCTTTGGGATGCATTCTAAAAAGCTGGGATAATTTTGATCCATAAGCTCTGAAAAAAACCACAAACAACTCATTAATTATCTTGGGGCTGGATGCCCTCTAGGGAACTTCCAGTTTCCCACCGGGGCCCAGGGAGTTTCATCCCAAGATCCTAATTGGGACTATGACCATCCCATTAAGAAATGGTAGCGCCGGGGCGCCTGGGTGACTCAGTTGGTTAAACATCTCACTTCAGCCTTGGTCATGATCTCACCATTATGAGTTCAGGCCCCGCATCAGGCTCTGTGCTGACAGCTCAGAGCCTGGAGCCTGTTTCAGGTTCTGTGTCTCCCTCTCTCTCTGCCCCTTCCCCACTCTCACTCTCTCTCAAAAATAAATACACGTTAAAAAAATTTTTTTTTAAGAAATGGTAGTGCCATGGCACAAAAACAGACACTCAGATCAATGGAACAGAATAGAGAACTCAGAAATGGACACACACAAGCATATGGGCAACTAATCTTTGGCAAAGCAGGAAAGAATATCCAATGGAATAAAGATAGTCTCTTCAGCAAGTGGTGCTGGGAAAACTGGACAGTGACATGTGTAAAAATGAACCTGGACCACTTTCTTACACCATGCACAAAAATAAACTCAAAATGGATGAAAGACCTCAATGTAAGACAGGAAGCCATCAAAATCCTCGAGGAGAAAGCAGGCAAAAACCTCTTTGACCGTGGCTGCAGCAACTTCTTACTCAACATGTCTCTGGAGGCAAGGGAAACAAAAGCAAAAATGAACTACTGGGACCTCATCAAAATAAAAAGCTTCTGCACAGTGAAGGAAGCAATCAGCCAAACTAAAAGGCAACTGACGGAATAGGAGAAGATATGTGCAAATGACATATCAGATAAAGGGTTAGTATCCAAAATCTATAAAGAACACACCAAACTCCACACCCGAAAAACAAATACTCCAGTGAAGAAATGGGCAAAAGACATGAATAGACACTTTTCCAAAGAAGACATCCAGATGGCCAACCGACACATGAAAAAAATGCTCCACATCACTCATCATCAGGGAAACACAAATCAAAACCACAATGAGTTATGACCTCACATCTGTCAGAATGGCTAACTAACAACTCAGGCCACAACAGATGTTGGTGAGGATACGGAGAAAGAGGATCTCTTTTGCACTGCTGGTGGGAATGCAAACTGGTGTAGCCACTCTGGAAAACAGTATGGAGGTTCCTCAAAAAACTAAAAATAGAACTACCCTACGACCCAGCAACGGCACTACTAGGCATTTATCTGCAGGATACAGGGATGCTGTTTCAAAGGGGCACATGCACCCCAATGTTTATAGCAGCACTATCAACAATAGCCAAAGTATGGAAAGAGCCCAAATGTCCATTGATGGATGAACGGATAAAGAAGATGTGGTGTATATATACAATGGAGCATTACTCGGCAATCAAAAATAATGAAGTCTTGCCATTTGCAATAACCTGGATGGAACTGGAGGGTATTATGCTAAGTGAAATTAGTCAGAGAAAGACAAATATCATATGACTTCACTCATATGAGGACTTTAAGATGCAAAACAGATGAACATAAGGGAAGGGAAGCAAAATTAACAAAAGAGGGAGGGGGACAAACCATACGAGACTCATAAATATTGAGAACAAACAGGGTTACTGGAGGGGTTGTGGGAGGGGGGATGGGCTAAATAGGTAGGGGCATTAAGGAATCTACTCCTGAAGTCATTGTTGCACTAGATGCTAACTAATTTGGATGTAAATTAAGAAAACAAAATAAGATTAAAAAAAATGGTAGTGCCACCACTTCTAAGCTTGTGCTTTAGAGAAATTAAGGAGGTCTAACATTAAGCTCTAAAATTATGCTAAATTAGTCACTATTTTAGAAACACAAAATGAGAGCCTGATGGCCTTCCTGGAGAGGTAGAGGGAGGCTCTCATTAAATATATGGCTATCTGCCCTGACACCCCTAAGTCTGAGATGATTTTGAAGGACAAATTTGTCACTCAATCAGCCCTAGATATTCAGAGGACATGCAAAAATTGGCTGTTGGCCTGGAAGGGACCTTGGAGGAGCTCTTACAAGCTGCCAATCGGGTAGGTTACACCCAAGATCAAAATTAAAAAAAAACAAAAAAAACAAAAAAACGGAAAAGGAGGCTTAAGAAAAATCTGGGGGCACCTGGGTGGCCAAGCCGGTTGAGAGACCAACTTTGGCTCAGGTCATGATCTCATGGCTCATGAGTTTGAGCCCCACGTTGGGCTCTGTGCTGACAGCTCAGAGCCTGGTGCCTGTTTCATATTCTGGGTCTCCCTCTCTCTCTCTGCCCCTCTCCTGCTCATGCTGTCTCTCTCTGTCTCTCAAAAATAAACAAACATTAAAAAAAGAAAAAGATGGGGCGCCTGGGTGGCGCAGTCGGTTAAGCGTCCGACTTCAGCCAGGTCACGATCTCACGGTCCGTGAGTTCGAGCCCCACGTCGGGCTCTGGGCTGATGGCTCAGAGCCTGGAGCCTGTTTCCGATTCTGTGTCTCCCTCTCTCTCTGTCCCTCCCCCGTTCATGCCCTGTCTCTCTCTGTCCCAAACATAAAAATAAACGTTGGAAAAAAAATAAAAAAAAATAAAAAAAGAAAAAGAAAAATCTGAGGCCGGGGGCACCTGGGTGGCTCAGTGGGTTAAGTGTCCGACTTTGGCTCAGATCATGATCTCATGGTTTGTGGGTTTGAGCCCCACATCGGGCTCTGTGCTGACAGCCTGGAGCCTGCTTCGGATTCTGTGTCTCCCTCTCTCTTTGCCCGCCCCCCCCCAACTTGCATTCTGTCTCCCTCTCTCTCAAAAGTAAATAAACATTAAAAAAAAAAAAAGGAAAGAAAAATCTGAGGCCTTACACTCTATGTCAGACCAAACTTCCTGAGGTCCTGGCACCAAATGCCACTTATGTGGCCAGTCGGGACACTGGAAACGAGACTGCCCTCAGAAGGGACAACAGAAGTCAAAGCCCTGTAAGCCATGCCCCTTGTGTGCAGACAATCACTGGAGGTCTGAATGCCCTCGGAGACCTCTATCTGCAAGGGCTCAGATAACCAGTGTCCCTGAAAGGGACTGATGGGTTCTGGGACTCTTCAAGGTGGCTTCGGGAGCCAACTGTCTATTGGAAGCCCAGACCCTCGGGTAACTCTGGAAAACTCAGGTAACTAAAAAGCTGGTTCGTTTCCTTCTTGATACCGGAGCCACCTTTTCAGTCTTCCTTTCCACTCCAGGCCAACTATACAGACACGGTATACTGATTAGAGTCATTTCCAGAACACTTATGTCTAAATTTTTCTCTCAGCCCCTGGGCTGCATACAGCGAAAACTAACTTTCTCTCATTCTTTCTTGATAATGCCAGAGAGCCTTACTCCCTTGCTAGGAAGGGACATTATAACTGAATTAGCGACTATAGTGCTACTAACTCCAGGACAGAAAATCGTGTGAGTTTGGGGGAGTTACTGGATATTGTAGGCTGTGGATACCAGGGTTCAGGAAAATAGCTCACCCGCTCTATCAATTATTAAAGGAGACTCAATCCCACCTACTCTCCCAAGGAAATGAACTGGGGCTGACTCCTAGATACTGTCTCCAGCCCTCGGGATGGTTACAAACAGAGCCGGGCAATTACTAATACCGAGCTCCTAGAGCTGGAAGAGCATTAAAGCACTGCATCAGGCCTTTCATTTAGGGAGGGATAAAACTTATCAAATGGCCCAAAGGATGTTTACTGGGAAAAATTTGTCAAGGACAGTTCGGCAAGTAGTAGCGGCCTGTGAAGTCTGTCCTAGAAGCTATCTTCTCAACCACAGACTTGCTCTCCCGGGCAATCAAGGACCTGGAGGCTATCCAGGGAAGACTGACAATTAGATTTCACTCACATGCCAAGGTCAAAGAGGTCCCAACATCTGTTGGTACGGGTTGATACTTTTACTAATTGAGTAGAGGCCTTCCCCTGCGAGACAGAAAAGGTGCAAGACGTAATAAAAGCTGTGCTTTATAAAACAAATTTTTAGGCCGGGTTCAGTTTACCTACAAATTTGCAAAGTGATAATGGTGAATGGCTGTCTTGGCTCTTTCTCCTGGTAGGACTCCCGGCTTTTGGAAAAGTTTTACACTGCAAAATAGAGCAAACTGTCTGCTTGCTCAGCAGAACACCAAATGACACCTCACAAGCATTAGATGCTTTAAATCAAGAATGAAACGAAGTTAGGGCCAGACTCTTGGAAAATCGAGCCACCACTGATTACTTACTGCTCCTCCATCGCCTGGGTGGTGAGAGATTCCCTGACATGTGTTGTTTCAAGATGACCAATAATTCCCGTAATCTCACCGCTGATAGATGACGTTTGGACACAATTAGGCAAAGTTAGGGTCTCTCCTGGATTGTTTGACCGGTTTGGGAACTGGGGACATCTCAGAGGTGTCATCTTGGTGGTCCGTGTAATCTTTAGTTTGTGTTTTCCTCTTTGTGTCTGCCATTGTTTGTGCCGCCTCCTGCCTGCCAGCCTTCCTGTAGATCCACACCGTGGGCCACCCGACATACCCTTGAGTAGACTCTGACTGCTGTACCCCCACACTGTCCCTTGTCAGCTTGAAGAAGCCAGAGCAGTCATCATCCCTGTTCTCTAATGGCAGTTAGGGACCCTATTCCAGGGGGGAGAAACGAGTAGGGAAAGGGTTACATTAGGCAGGGGGAGATAAGGGACCTTCAGGGAAGCAGGCTGCAGCTACAGGTGGGAGGCTGAGGGAGCAGTGGGGTTTGAAGGGGGGAAAAAAGGGATAAAAGTGTTCTGGACTCGCCTGGGCTAGGTGCCATGCGTGGAGTCTCACTGACTTTCTGATAAGGTCCCAATAAAAAGCCAGGGACAGAAGTCCTCAGCGGCTACCCAGTTGGGACCCCTGTCACTCTTGAGAGCTTTATACTTGCTTCCAATAAACTCTATGGCTCTGCTCACTCTCTGTTGTCCGTGAAATTCATTCTTTGACTCTGTGACAGACAAGGACCAGCGTCTCTCCCACCCTCCTGTAACACTAGGAGTGGTGCCAGTCAGCTGACCATTTTTGTTTGCAAAGCCTCAGAGAACGGTATGGTACAAAGGGGAAATTTTACTGTATGTAAAATATACCTCAATTAGGGCGCCTGGGTGGCTCAGTCAGTTGAGTGTCCGACTCTTGATTTGGTTCAGGTCATGTCCCAGGGTCGTGGGGTCCAGCCCCACATTGGGCTCTGCACTGACCATGGAGCCTGCTTGAGATTCTTTCTCTCTCTCTCTCTCTCTCTCTCTCTGTCTCTCTCTCTCTCTCTCGCTCAACTTTTTTTATACCACAATCTACACTTCCTCTCTGCCCCTAACTCCTTATCATGTAACATGTCGAATCTAACATACCACATAATTCATGAGCATATTTCCTGTTTATTGTCTGTGGGCATGTACACTTCTCTAGGATGGGGATCTCTGTTTTATTCATGAATTATCTCAAGCATGTAGAGCACATAGCAGGTGTTCGATAAGTGCTGTGAATCAATGAATTAAAGACTAGAGAGAATCTACACATTTTCTACAAAACTGATTAGAGGCAAATCTTCAAATGCAGATACCAAAACAGAGATTTATTGTAAGGATCTTCTCTAAAGGTGAAACCAGAAAAGCTAAGCAAATCAAGCAAAACTAGGTCTTTAGGTTGTTACTTTTGAACTCAGGGAAATCCATATTACGACAATTTTTACTTCCAATAAGATTACAGCATAAGAACAAAATTTATAGGTGTGGAATTTTATGGTGCTGATACAAAAAAAACATACGTTGACTAAGAACAAGCTTGTATTTGTATTTCTCAGTATTTTATTGCCTTGGCCAGGATGTCAACTAACTATATAAATTTCAAACATTTAAGAGGTACAAATTAACTCACTAAAATATCTGTCAGAGCTTTCTGCATTAATCAAATTTGATGTATTATAACCTACAGGGGAAAAATATGTGTGACAGAAACTCAAAAATAATTGAATGAGCATAATATTCAAAAGCATGTACTTGAATTATTACGCTTAAGTGAAGAGAAAAAGAGCAATTTCCTACATGTGGTGAAAGATTTTAATCCAATTGGACACCCTCAAGTTATATTAAAAATATGTTTCAGTCTCTTCCAATTGCTTTAAAGAATAGTTGTAAGTTCAACACTCAATGCTCACTAATTTTTTCAGTATTTATTAATTTTGTAAAAATTATTTTAAGTTTTGACCAAAGATAATTCCTCAATTTGAATAAGCAGTTTCTCTCTTTAGCCAAGAACCAACATTATGTTTGATGGTGAAACACCAAAGGCATTTCCATTAAAATTTTCAAGCAAGAAAAGTAAAGGATGTCCCATCTCAAATATTATATAACATTTTCTGAATATTCTGGCAAACTCATAAGGTATGAAATAGAAATAAGAGACCTAAGTAGTGGAAGGAGGAGAGGAATTATTATTTTTAATCAAAAAAATGATATAATTGGCCAGTGAAAATCTCTTAGAATCTTTAAGAATTTCACTAAAGTGTTGGTAAAATGCAAAAACTTACTATTGTAAATAAATATAAAAATGCTAAAAATATCAAAAAAATTCTCTCTCTCTCTCTCTCTCTTTCTCCCTCTCTCTCTCTTGGCACTTGGGTGGCTCAGTCGGTTAAGTGTCCAACTCTTGGTTTTGGCTCAAGTCATGATCTTGCAGTTCATGAGTCTGAGCCCCAAATTGGGCTCTGTTCTGGTGGTGTGGAGCCTGCTTGGGATTCTCTCTCTCTCTCTCTCTCTCTCTCTCTCTCTCTCCCTTTCTGCCCCTCTCTCAAAATAAATAAACATTAAAAAATATTCTCTCTTTACCCCCTCTGCCCCTCTCCCCTGCTCATGCTCTCTCTCTCTCTCTCTCTCTCTCAAATAAAAATAATATGGGGTGCCTGGTTCAGTTGGTTAAGCGTCCAACTTCAGCTCATGTTTTGATCTCGCAGTTCATGAATTCGAGCCCCGCATTGGGCTCTGTGCTAACATCTCAGAGCCTGGAGCCTGCTTCAGATTCTGTCTCTCCCTCTCTCTCTCTGCCCCTCCCCCACTCACGCTCTGTCTCTCTCTTTCTCTCTCAAAAATAAATATTTAAAAATTTTTTGAATAATAATAATAATAAAGTATACCTCAATAAATGTAACTTCTCATATGCAATATTTTGCAAGCAATAGAGAGTTCTTTGTCTATAAAGAGGGCACTCGTGGGATACCTGGCTGGCTCAGTCAGTAGAGCATGTGACTCTTGATCTCAGGGCCATGAATTCAAGCCCCACGTCAGACACAGAGATCACTTAAAAAATAAATAAAGATTTTTTTTAAAGGGCACTTGTGATGAGCACTGGGTGTTGTATGGAAGTGTTGAATCACTATATTGTACACCTGAAACTATTATTAAACCTTATGTTAACTAACTGGAATTTAAATAAAATCTTTAAAAAGGGGAGGGGTGCTGTGATTGTGCCTCATCTCCACGTGGTTTCTGCACAGACCTGTCTCAGGAATGCACCTGAGGAAAAGAAGGAGCCGTGGTCATACTGCTGCAACTCAACATAGTGCTTTGTTGACTATCAGGACCTGAATTGTGCCCCCTGTACCAAAGAAAATTCATATGTTGGGGCCCTAACCCCCAACATGACTATATTTGGAGATCAGGCTTTTAAAGAGGTAATAAAGATTAAATGGGGTCATAAGGGGGGGGCCCTAATGTTATAGGGCTGGTGGCCTTATAAGGGAAGTGAAAGAAATCCCCAGGCACTTTTTCTGCACACACGGGCACAGAGGAAAGACCATGTGAGGTCAAAGCTAGAAGGTTGCCGTCTACAAGCCAGGAAGAGAAGCCTCACCAGAACCAACCCCGATGGCACCTTGACCTTGGATTTTCCAGCCTCCAGAACTATGAGGAAATAAATGTCTGTTGTTTAAGCCACCCAGTCTGTGGTATTTTGTTATGGCGGCCCAAGCAAACCAATACATTGCTTCTCAGTTTCGGATCTGACTTCAGAAGACTCATCTTGGCCACATGCGAGGGCAGCAGTGTTCAAGTGGAAGAAGAAAAATGTGACATATCTTCCTTGTCTAGGTATGAAGGGGCCACTGGAGCTCAGAGAGGGGATGTACAGCCCCGGGGGAAGCCCAGGGATGAAATCCGCAGCACTCTCGTGGATCAGTTTCCAGGAGCTGTGTCCACACAACATCCTGGGCCATGCTGCAGTATGCGTAAGAATGGTTTGGGAGATCTCAGAACTGCCCCAAGTCTCCCTCTAAAGCCCCACCCAAAACTGGATCATGCCAGACTGTTCTCCCACAGAACACATGTGCAGTTTTAGAGCCATCAATGCCTTGCTTCAGGAGAGTAGCCGTGATGCTGTGATCTCAGGCCTGGTGGGAGCCCAACGGACGGGACTAATGTTGGAGTCTCTCTAGGTGACAGGGGCTGGGGAAAGCTGGAGTGAATCGTGGGTCACATCTCATGTGAAACTTCTGCCAGATGCAGGATCTGGGACCGATTACCAGCTGGGCTGGGCTGGGCTGGTGAATGAGAGGCTCAAAGGGCAATTGGGTGTGTGCGTGCCTGCATGGATGTGTGTCTGGGTGTGTGTGCGTATCAGCATGTGTAACGTTATGCGCGTATGTGCATGGTGCACTTATGCCTCTGTGTGCATATTTATAATGCTTCCATACGTGTATGCGTATGTGGTACGTGTGTGCGTTAAAGCTGTGCTGCTTTGGCTACAGGAGATGCTAGGGTGCAGAAAAGGCCAGCAGATACAAACGGGCCTGTATCCTGACAAGGGTGTTTGTGAAAAGCAATTGTGCATAGGCATGAGGACATGCTTGTGCATGAGATTCCAGTTCAAGCCCCTATGGCCACGGATGCACGCCTGAGTGTCTGTGTCTAGGTGTGTACACGTGTACCCGAGGGTGCACATGCATGGCTATGTATGAGCACACAGGTGCAGGGGAGCCCAGTGGCCCCGGCTTATGTGTCTAGGGTCTGGGCACGTATACCCTGGGCGGCCAAGCGTGTGCAAACGTGAGTAAACAGGTGCATACGGCGGGGTGGAAATGGATGTGGGTACACATGTGGCCCTGGGAGCCTGTGTAAGGGCACGGGTGTGGCATGGTTGCAAGTCATTGTTTATTTATTCATTCATTCATTCATATATTTTAATCTAATTTAACTTATTTGTTTTTTAATTTAAATCCAAGTTAGTTAACATACAGCGTAATAATGATTTCAGGAATAGAATCCAGTGCTTCATCCCTCACATAGGACACCCAGTGCTCATCCCAACAAGCGCCCTCTTTAATGCCGATCACCCATTCAGCCCATCCCCCCACCCAACACCCCACCAGCAGCCCTCAGTTTGTTCTTTGTATTTAAGAGTCTCTTATGGTTTGTCTCCCTCTCTGTTTTTATATTTCCTTCCCCTCACCTATGTCCATCTGTTTTGTTCTCTTAAATCCCACCTGTGAGTGAAATCATATGATGTCTGTCCTTCTTTGACTGACTTATTTCACTTAGCATAATACACTCTAGTTCCATCCATGTTGTTGCAAATGGCAAGATTTCATTCTTTTTGATCACCGAATAATACTCCATTGTGTGTGTGTGTGTGTGTGTGTGTGTGTGTGTGTGTATACCACATTTTCTTTATCCATTCATCCATCGATGGACATTTGGGCTCTTTCCATACTTTGGCTATTGTTGATAGTGCTGCTATAAACATGGGGGTGCATGTGCCCCGTCAAAACAGCACACCTAGGGGTGCCTGGGTGGCTCAGTCAGTTAAGCGTCCGACTTTGGCTCAGGTCATGAGTCCACCATTTGTGAGTTCGAGCCCTGCGTCGGGCTCTGTGCTGACAGCTCAGAGCCTGGAGCCTGTTTCGGATCCTGTGTTTCCCTTTCTGTCCTTCCCCTGCTTGCACTGTCTCTCTCAAAAAAATGAATGTTAAATTTTTTTTTAAAAAATGTCAGAGTTTGGTTAGTGTTGCTGAGCTGTTGGGGGAAAGGAGGAGGGATGGGAAATAAGTTTAAGCTAGAACCTGAATGAAAAGGAGCCAGATACACACAGCTCTGCAGGCTGAATGTGCAGATAAGGTCGGTGAAGCTGGTGAATGACTGACTCAGAGAGGAGGCAGAAATCACTTCACAGGACTAGAAATGGGGTCCCTATGCTCTCAAGATCTCAATTCCATTTACTTGGTGAAGGATTTGTGGCCAGATCATGGGCTTGGGAGAGACTGGACCCTGGGTTTAGGTACCTCAGTCCTCGGCAATATAGGTAAATAGTCCCTGGCCTTGCTTCTTCTTGTTTGTTCTGTTAATACACTGAACTACATCTCATTGCTTTTCAAAATGTCAAGGCACCCCAGCCAGGTTTTGGGGACAGCCTGAACTTACCAGGCTCTGACTACATCCATCTTCTGTAACTGTCACAACCTCCCCAATGAGAAAGGTGTGACATTTAGCGCCACTTTGAAGATGAGGGAAGTGCACCCTGGAGGGGTTTACCTTCTGTGGTTACAGAAGTTGAAGACATGAGAACTAGCATTTGGACTCAGGCAAGAAGTCGAACTGGATTAATTTTCTTATCCTGGATACTGGAGACCACCAACCCCTGGTAACCAGCCGGCAGTGTTGACGGAGTGCTCCATTCTTCTCCTTTCTCTGTACATCCCCAACAGCAAGTCTCAAGTCCATTTCCACTCCTGTCTCTTTGACCTCCTGCGCTGGTAGGTCCACACTGAAACCCACAATGGCTCCTAGCTGCTCTCAGACTTCCTCTGCAACTTTGCCTCTTGTTGTTCTTCCTCTATCAGGTTAGGTTCCAGCCATTGTCTTTCTTGCACATCCTTCAAAAACTGCTCAAACTGTAAAATTGCTACATCCCTTCTATTACCTGTCACACTTAACAAATGCTAACATTTATTGACCACATCTAACTACCACTGTTCTAGGTGCTTCCTGTATCTTAACTCATTTAATGGGCTACCTTTATTATCTCCATTTTATAGGCCAGGAGAGAGTTTTTTTAAGTTGATTCATTTATTATTTCTGAGAGAGAGAAAGCAATCACAAGCAGGGGATGGGCAGACAGAGACAAAGAATCCAAAGCAGGCTCCAGGCTCTGAGCTGCCGGCACAGAGCCCGATGTGGGACTCGAACTCACAAACTGCGAGATCATGCCATGAGCCGAAGTCGGACGCTTAACCGACTGAGTCCCCCAGGCGCCACGAGGCGAGGAGAGAAGTTTTAAGAGTTCATCGGTATGGGGCGCCTGGGTGGCTCAGTTGGTTAAGCAACTGACTTCGGCTCAGGTCATGATCTCATGGTTGGTGGGTTCGAGCCTCACATCGGGCTCTGTGCTGACAGCTCAGAGCTTGGAGCCTTCTTCAGATTCTGTGTCTCCCTCTCTCTCTGCCCCTCCCCTGCTCACGCTCTGTGTCTGTCTCTCAATAATGAAAAATAAACGTTAAAAAAAAAGAGTTCGTCGGTATGGAGGTTGGAAGGCAGGACCTCTAGGGCTGGGCAAAAAGGTAGTGCTTCTGACTGGAAAAGCCACAGAGGTCCTGAGATCTGTGATTGAGGGCAGGGAACAGGATGGGGTTCTAGGGCCAGTATCTGGAAAATAACAATGTCAGATGCGAAGAAAAGGAAGCTAGTAGGGAGAAAGGGAGGGGGGGAGAAGACGGGGGATAGAAAGAGAGAGAGAGAGAGAGAGAGAGAGAGAGAGAGAGAGAGAGAGAGAATATATCCCAAGCAGGCTCTGCACTGACAGGGTAGACGCAGGGCTCAATCTCACAAACCGACTTGTGTGCTCTCTCCCTCTGAAAGTAAATAAACTTAAAAAAAAGATACCATAAAGTAGGAAACACCAGGAACTCTGCACATTTCATTCACTCAACCTTTCTTCCACTACATAGACCAATGGGAAGACTGGACTCCAATGAAGAAAAATATACCTCTTATTATGGATTACAATCATAAAGGTTAAAATAGAGACTGCAAATTGTGGGTTCAGATGACTATTAAGAACTTAAAAAAGTAAAGGAAATTTCCAAAGAGTTTTACTTAAAGAAAGCTTAAGGGTGCCTGGGTGGCTCAGTTGGTTCAGCATCCAACTTCAGCTCAGGTCATGCTCTCCTAGTTCGTGGGTTTGAGCCCCGTGTCGGGCTCTGTGCCAACAGCTCAGAGCCTGGAGTCTCCCTTTCTCTCTACCCCTCCCCTGCTCATGCTCTCTCTCTCGCTCCCAAAGATAAAATAAAAACATTTAAAAAAATAAAAAATACAAAATTTAAAGGTTAAAAAATTTAACTCAACACTGTACTAAGAATGTTTACACAGAACACCATGGACTGTTTTTAACAATTTAGAAGCCTTAACTTTCTTTGTGCATTCATTGTATGTGAAGACCATGCAATAGAATCTAGGGTAGCTGTCCATAATCAAACTTTTCTGCAGTGTATTGTATGCATATTCACGCTAACTGGAAAAAATAAAGGTTATCAAAAGCTCTGGGGCACCTGGCTGGCTCAGTCAGAAGAGCATGCGACTCGTGACCTTGGAGTTGTGAATTTGAGCCCCTCATTGGGTGTAGAGATTACTTAAAAAATAAACTTAAAAAAGAAAAAGATTACGGGGTGCCTGGGTGGCTCAGTCAGTGGGGCATCTGATTCGGCTCAAGTCATGATCTCATGGTTCCTAAGTTCGAGCCCCACATCGGGCTCTCTTCTGTCAGCACGGAACCCACTTCAGATCCTCTGTCCCCCCTCTCTGCCCTTCCCCTGCGAGTTCTCTCTCAAAATAAATAAACTTGTTAAAAAAAAAATTAAGAAAAGCTCCAAGTCAGGTCTTGTACCAAATTTGAAAAAAAAAAAAAAACCCAAAACCAAAAAACACCTGCTTCTAGTTTCTCAGATCTTTGTGCACTCTGAATGGTAAAGGATCACAGCCTTTATGTTAGCCTGGGGAGGGATGATGGGGTGAAGATGGAGCCTGGCAGGGACTGTAGGTTTTGTCCTGAGAAGCAGAGTGGTAGAACACTGGCTAGTGATCATTATCTAATATGTCTTTTTACGTCCCTGAAGTATTCACAGCAACTTACTTTGAAAAACCTTTTGGGGGTGCCTGGGTGGCTCAGTCGCTTGAGTCTGACCTCGGCTCAGGTCATGATGTTGCGGTTTGGGAGTACCAGCCCCGCATCAGGCTCTGTGCCAACAGCTCAGAGCCTGGAGCCTGCTTTGGATTCTGTCTCCTCTCTCTGCCCCTCCCTTACTTGCTTTCCCTCAAAAAAACAAACATTAGGGGCGCCTGGGTGGCGCAGTCGGTTAAGCGTCCGACTTCAGCCAGGTCACGATCTCGCGGTCCGGGAGTTCGAGCCCCGCGTCAGGCTCTGGGCTGATGGCTCAGAGCCTGGAGCCTGTTTCCGATTCTGTGTCTCCCTCTCTCTCTGCCCCTCCCCCGTTCATGCTCTGTCACTCTCTGTCCCAAAAATAAATAAACGTTGAAAAAAAAAATTAAAAAAAAACCAAACATTAAAAAATATTTTTTAATTGAAAAGAAAAACCTTTTAAAAGTTTCCTACACCTGGGGTGCCTGGGTAGCTCAGTTAGTTAAGCATCCAACTCTTGGTTTTGGCTCAGGTCATGATCTCATGGTTTGTGATTTGAGCCCTGCATTGGGCTGACAGCTTGGAGCCTGCTTGGGATTCTCTCTCCCTCTCTGTCCCTCCCCTGCTCTCAAAATAAACAAACAAAAAATTTCCTACACCCCCAAATCCAGAGTGCATGGGGCATGGGTGTGGGTGTACTATCAGTAATTTGCCATGTTCTAAAAGTCCATGAAGTGGGCATTATCATTTCCCATTTTACACCTGTTGAGCCTGAGGCAGAGAAATTTAAACTGTGAAACAAGATCTGAAAACAGTTTTTAGCCCACATGGAGTGGGAAAAGCAGGGCCTTGGATTTATTCTTGGAAGGGGTAAGGAGGCAGGGTGTCTAAAGTAGAGGTTTGTATCAAAATTTGGGGTATAGGCAAGATCCAAGGCTTGAAATATTTGCAAGCCAGGGACTTACTTGGCCTTCACGGGCCTTAGGACAGAGGTTTCCAAGGCACCTCTGCATTGGAGTTTCTGGTCTCCACGGGTTCTTGAGGAACTTGCACACTAGAGAACACTAGGTAACTTCTGGTCAAACTGAAAGCAGAGGACTGACTGATAGGTCTGCATCCCATTACCTGGGAACTTGGATTGGCAATTACAAAGAAAACCAACAGGAGTCCTCTTAAGCCTTTTTCTTTAGAGCAAATAAACAGCAAGAGACTGGGCCTCCCTGGGCTTGATTACAAGGCACCTTCTGTTTTAAGTAAGCTCTACGCCCAATGTGTGGCTTGAACTCACAACCCCAAGATTGAGTCACATGCTGTACAGACTGGAGCCAGCCAAGACACCCCTGTTAAGGTACCTTCTAACATCAGATCAGGTCAACCAAGTTTTTTAGGTGTAGGAAGCTATGGTCTTCATGGGTTTCACTTAGATCACTTTGTTGCAGTAACTTTGTGGTAGGTTATGGGATCCTATCTTGGGACACGTCAAGGGTGAGGACGTTTTACTTCCTGACAGGCAGGGAGCAGAGGTGCCCCCTGCTGTAGCCTATCTACAAGGCAGTAGTGGTATTCTTCCTGCCAGCCTCCACTGCCCTAGCCCTCCAAAGACCCAGCACAGAATATCTCCTCAAATACCCAATATCCAAGTGGTGGTGGTAGCCATGCCTTTACCTGGTCCTGGCTCAGTGGGCCAGACAGCTCTGAGAAGTTCTCCACCTGCTAAAGAAGATTCACAAGTGCTTGGGTGAAATGGTCCTTGAGGCCTGTCCCAACTAGCTGGGACCAGGAGGCTTCCACTACTGGGACTCTCACAATACAGGGACCCATAGTCTGTCAGGGTGCTGTAACAATACCAGACTGGGTGGTTTATAAACTCAGTTCTGGAGGCTGAAGTCTGAGTTCAGGGTACCAGCTCAGTTTAGCTATGGTGAAAGCCCTCTTCTTGTATCCTCACATGGCTGAGAACAGAAGAGGGAAGGCACCACCCTTTATGACCGCACCTAATCTTAACCACCCAAGGGCCTCACCTCTGAATACCATCATATTGGGGAGGGCAGAATTTTAACATAGGACTTTTGAGGGAACACACAGAGTTCACTAACACTCTGCATAAATGAGGGAATAAGGCTGTTCATGATGTTCTGGAACCTACAATCTGGTGGTACTTGGCTTTCTATCAGCCAGGTGGAAGCCACAGACTCACTGGAATCAGGACTGAGGAATGAAGACGAGCTAAGATACAAAAGCAGACCAGACTGGGGCACCTGGGTAGCTCAGTGGGTTAGGCATCAACTCTGGATTTTGGCCCAGGTTATAATCTCCAGATTCATGAGTTTGAGCCCTGTGTCTGCCTCTTCGCCGACAGCAGAGCCTGCTTGGGATTCTTGCCCTCTCTGCCCACCCCTGTGCTCTCAAAATAAACTTTCAACATTTCAAAGAAACCGGAAATGCTGTTTATGCCAATGTTTAAATCCCATCTGATGCTTTAATTCTCAGAACAATCCTGTGATGGCACCCACCTGATGCTCAGAGAAACTAGGGAGATGCAAACCCAAGCAGTCTGATTCCCAAGCTGACAGTATTTAAAACAATGGGAAGAGGTCATCTCAGGGACCCACCCCCACACTTCATGTATATATATCCGAACCAAACTCAGAGACTCTTTTGGCAACCACTGCTTACCCCCCAACTAAATTCCTTCCTGAAAGCCTCCCCTCTTGATCTCCTATTTTAAGTTTGAAAACTAGGTTGAACAAAGAAAAAGCACTATCAGTATCAGTTTGTTTTCACATTTCAACTTTTTAATCAGCTCCGTGAAAGACATCCTAAATGCTAAGTGAAACACAACAGAGTATTTTTTCTTCCAGTATTAAAGAAAAGGACATTCACAAGTTCTAAGAAACTTCTGTGTATCAGGGTGGTGACCTTGAATAAAAACAAAAAAACCCCAAATCACCTCTAATCATGTTCTTGCAGCTGCATTTAGAAATTGCTTCCTAATCACGATAAACATTGTATACAGGTTTTTTAAATGTCCCTAAATGCACATCATTTGAAAAAAAAAAAGTGACCAAACATTTTTTGCCATAGCCCGTAATCCTGAGAGCCCAAACTAAAAAACTGGTAAAAAGAAAAATACTCAGACTCTACAAATGTCCCAGGACTTGTCTTTAAATGGGAGGAAAAACTTTAAAAGACATATGGAACTTTCTAAAAGGTCTTTGTAACAAGCTACCTTGGGAGCTCAATTCAAAAATAGAAGTTGATGTACTAAACAGATTTTTCAGTGCAGCTCCAAAAATCTTTATAAATACAGCCATTTGGAAGGATGATCCTGGATCAGAAGTTTTATTCCTTGTGTATCTGAGAACAGTAAGAAGGGGGAGAATTGTAATGTTGGGAAGGCACAGGCAAACATGCTCACCTCCCAGGGTTGACAAGGAGTGCTGAAGGCTGGACAACAGCAATACCGCTTCATCTCCTCCATGCCCAGCAAGTGTAGATTATAGGGGAGACAAGTTTTTAGACACGCCCCACCCCCAGCAGACTAGCCCTGACAAGGCACCTGAGAACAAAGAGGCCTAGGAATGGTGTCAGGTGGGACAGGTGAAGAATGTGCAGGCAGAAGGGGAGTGAACGAACAGGACAGGGCTGGTGGACAGAGGTCTGCTCAGTGGCAACATATAAGCCTCACCTACATTAGGTGCACATGCCTCATCTCAGTTGTCATAATTGTCTCTGTAATTTCCTCCTGAGTAGCGGTCATAACCGCCCTGGCTTCTGGGAAAAAACACACGTCAGCATTAACAAGAATGTATTATATACACCTTGATATTAACAATCATACTTATTTACATATCCTGTCATTTTTGACGTATTATAACATACGCTTCAGTGTGTAAAATGGGATATATTCAAGCACATGAATACTGTATAGAAATCACATAATTACGTGTAGGATACTTACAGCATAAATGCAATATACACAACAAATGATATGTGTTATGTACATTATGTCTACGCCATCTTACAATTAATGCGCTATACAGAACCCAGAATGTGTTAAATTTCATATTTATACTTTCATTGCATTTTGTAGAAATAAATGCTAGTAACATTAAAATGGGCACGTATGAACTCTCAGGCAGCTGAGCTCTTAAGAAGGAAGCAGCGCCAGCAGAGTACCCCAGTCCCTTGGCTACCCACCTGCCACCATAGTCTCTGGACCTTCCATATCCATATCCATATCCATACCCATATCCTCCAGGTCGACTGTCGTATCTGCCACTCCCATAGCCCTGGTCCCCACCACCTACAGCAGATCAAGAAAAAGTTAAAAGGCAGTTGTCCAGACAGAGGTCACTAACAAGTGGCTCCCTCCCATACCCAAACTTACCACTGCACCTACCTCTAGAGTAGCCGCGACCACGCCCATGGGCCCCAAAGGCACCCCCTCTAGCTCCCCTGGCCGACTTGCCCGCGTGATCCACACGGATCTGGCGACCATCCAGAGACTAGGTGTGGGGAGACACAAGGAGGATGGATTGGTGGTCAGACAGGACAGTGGTAAGGGAAGAATGGGTAGGGCAGGCGGGCAAAAGAGCCCAGAAACTCCTGCTGGGCACCAGGTTCTGGGTGCCATGTTCCAGAACAAGCTCCTTTGACCGCAATGGCTTTATCAGGAGCTATAGAACCCCACAAAATGACCTGAATCCACCGTGTTCCCCCTGCTACTACTTACATCTTGACTGAACTCAGGCCGAGTTCTCCTCCCCACTCCTATAAGCTGCCCCACTATTAGGGCTAGACAGACACCTCTCTTGGTTTGAGACTTCAGAGTCCATCCCAGAAGACTCACGAGGTCCTCTCCGGGCCAGGCCCGCAGGTCTGCAGACTCTACTACCTAAGCCCAGGGCAGGTCAACCATCCACAGGTGGCTTCTCGGCCTCATGCAGGACCAGTCGTCGCCTCCCAGGCAGCCCGGCTCTGTCTGCCGCTGCCCTCCACCCCCTAGAACAGAAGGCAGTCACGCTCCTGTGAGTGGGCACTGCGGGGTTTGGTGGCCGCGCTGCCCCTAGCAGACACAGAAGGAAAAACAGAAAGAATGCTGGAAGTGGCAGATGGGGGCAGGGCCCCTATGCAGGCAGGAGGCCTCACCTCTCCATTCATGGCTCTCATGGCATCTGAGGCATGCTCTGGGTTGGTGAAGGTGATGAAACCAAAACCCCGGGATCGCTGAGTCTCCCGGTCTTTGACAACGACCACTGGGGGAAAGGAGAGAGAATGTGAGTAAAAAGAAATGAAAGCGACAAAAGACCATCGGGTAGACAATGAACATCTCCCGCCAATCCTCAATTGAAAACTATGGAATTCCTGTAAAACTACACCTTAGGCCTAGCAACAGGAAAAGCAAAATGTAAAAGCCTAGGGTCCTGATTTTTCTTATTATTTCTTGAAATGCAAGGCTCCCAAGACTTTCACAAATACCCCACTCATCACGCATCTGGCTCATGTCTCACCTTCAGAAATAGGACCGAAGCTGCTGAAGTGGTCTTCCAGAGCCTGCTCATCAGTGTTGAAATTGAGCCCTCCCACGAAAAGCTTCCCTTCTTCAGAAGACATGGCAGTCAATTCGGGTACTACGGGGAATATGAAAAAAAGGTGGGAGAAACCGTGGACACGGGAAGAAAAAAACTGAAAATAAGAAAGAACGGGAAAAAAAAAAGGGAGCAATAAAAAGTAGACAGTAAACAAGAGGCAACTAAAGAGAGAACACGAGCAGAAAAGGCGGGAATCCGCGGTATTGAACCAGGCAAGCGGCCATTTGCGGGCCGCCTTCGCGCATGCCCAGACCACCCTCCACCACCACGCCCGTCATTTTGTCCCGTTGCGCAGGCCCACAACATCCCCGCGTTCCCTCAGTGCCCGGAGAACAAGATGGCGCCGGTCACGTGGGGGAAGAGGAGCCCACAAACTTGACTGTCGCGCGGCCACTACCGCCACAAACGTCGCCAACCCCTCCCAGCATTCCTCGCACTCGGATATAGGACACCAGCCTCCCACCAACAGCAAAGTTTCACTCCTGAGCACGGGACCCGCCCACTCGGGAGAAGCCCAAGCCTACGTGTCAGAAGCCGCTGCTCTCCCCACTCGTGCACCTCGCTCCTAGCCGGCACGGCAAACATCAGTGAGGCGAGGAGCAGCTAGCCCGCAAGACATGCACTGCTTACCTGCAAGTTAAGCAAAAAGACCAGAAGAACAGCTACCGCCGCGGAGAAGAGAGACTGGGAAGACTGCCGCGCGGGAAGACGCTTGATAAAGCCTGCGTAGCGAGTACGTCACGGAACGTCCCCCGCGCGCACGAGCGTGCATGTTCATTGGCTGAAGCCAGCAAGGGCGGGGTAAAGGGGGGGTGCGAAGGGTAAGGGGGCGTGGAAAGGGGTGGGAGGAAGGTACGGCAGAGCAAACGGACCAATATCCTCAGCACGCTTCCGGGCTTGGAGGCAAGCTTCCTGTAATTGATGCGCCCTGCGGTCCACATCCCTTCACTGGCCCAGCGGTCTCCATCCCTTTTGCGCTCGGACCTTTCGCTTATACCCCTTTCCGTCCGTGACATCACCCTCGCTATCCTTGACCTGATTTTCCCCCTTGGTTCCGACGTGTCCCTCGCCATCTCAATCGTCTTCCTGAAGGGCCCTGACGACATAATTACCATCTTCAGATAACTTCCTTCACCTCTCAGTCCTCTCATATACCTGAAGGGCCCGATGTTTTATCCCTCACTGTCCCTGCCGTTCTAACCCTTCACAGTCCTTAACGTCAGACCCTGCGATTTCTCAGTGTCTAATCCTGATCCCTATTTTTACTTCTTTGTACCCAACAGCTAGCTGCCTGTCGTGGGATACTTTTTCCTGGCGTCATTACTTCTCATTTGACTTGAGCCCTCCTCCTTATCTGACAGCTTCCTGAAGCCAGTCTCTTGATTTCCCTGCCAGTAGACTGCCTGCGATACCTTCTACAAGACAGGATGCTCCAATCTTCAGAGGGAATAAATCCCAATCCACAGAACCATTTTTGCTATCACTCAGGGTTCCCGAGCCCTTGATCCGCAGAAAGGACTTTCACAGTACACAGTGGAATTATCTAAAGCAGAGGCTGAGCTCACTGCTCATGATTTGGTCTTTTCCAGCCTTCAGGGTGTCTGAGCTCTGCATCAAGGAGGACCGGGTTAGTCTGCTCTCAGAAACTAAATTTCTTATCCATAGAATGAACCCCTTCTGAGGGTCAGCCCTCCCAACACAGACTAGATTTGTTAACTTTCAGATTACGGTATGGTACACATCCACAAAATGGACTTGTCTGGCTTTTGCCATATCCAGACCTCCTATGCCCGGGATGGATATGAATAGATTTCACATTGGCCACATATATAATGGCCTTAGATAGCCCTCAGAGAATCTGAGCCCCCATGAAAAAAGAAGTACTTGTTTGCCTTTCAAAGTGTCTGATCTCTGATCATATTCTTACAGTTCATGACACATCCTCCTTGTTGTTCCATGCAAACCCCTCATTTTATTTATTCTTTTAATCCTGCACCCAACTGTTGTTCTCTTCCTCCCACAAGTAATCATTTTATTGGACTTAAAGTGTGTATTTTTCAACTTCTCTTTCCTGATAAAAGTATTGAAAGCTGTAGGTTTCTCTTATTAACTGATTTTGCTGTGTGCTACAATTTTTTTTTCGGGTAGTGTTATATTATTTAGCTGTAAATATTTCTTTTTTAACATTTTATTTATTTATATTTTTAAGTAAGCTCTATGCCCAACGTGGGGCTTGAACTCTCAATGCCAAGATCAAGAGTTTCATGCTCTACTGACTGAGCCAGCCAGGTGCCCCTAGTTGTAATTTTTTTTTTGAGAGAAAGAGTGTGGGCACGCGGGGGGGGGGGTGGGGAGGGGCAGAGGGAGAGAGAGAATCTTAAGCAAGCTCCATGCCCAGTGCAGAGCCCAACAAGGGCTCCATCTCACAACTGTGAGATCATGACATGATGAGCTGAAATCCAGACTCAGATGCTTAACTGACTAAGCCACTCCGGAGCCCCTGTAAACATTTCTAAGGTTTCTTTATGATTTCTTCTTTCATCCAAGGGTTATTTAATAATGTTTGTTTCCAAAACTGGGGGCTTTTTTTTTTTTTTAGCTTTTTGATGTTTCTAACTTTATTGTATTATGGTCAGAGATAATGCTTAATATTGATACTTTTGAACTCATTGAACTTTTCTTTGTGCCCTATCGTGGTCTATTTTTGTAATTGTTAAGTATAAGCATAAAAGGAGTCTTCTCCGTTTGTTTTTTTTTTTTTTCAACGTTTATTTATTTTTGGGACAGAGAGAGACAGAGCATGAACGGGGGAGGGGCAGAGAGAGAGGGAGACACAGAATCGGAAACAGGCTCCAGGCTCTGAGCCATCAGCCCAGAGCCTGACGCGGGGCTCGAACTCACGGACCGCGAGATCGTGACCTGGCTGAAGTCGGACGCTTAACCGACTGCGCCACCCAGGCGCCCCTTTTCTCCGTTTGTTAAGTGGTGGGTTATACAGGAATGTGTTTTTATAGGGGCACCTGGGTGGCTCAGTCGGTTGAGCATCCGACTTCAGCTCAGGTCATGATCTCAAGCCCCATATCGGGCTCACAGCCTACTTCAGATCCTCTGTCCCCTTCTCTCTGCCCCTTCCCTGCTTGGGCTCTCCCAAAAATAAATGAATATTTTAAAAAAAGAAAGAAAAGGAATGTGTTTTATATATATGTAATGACTATATATCGAGCTTAAAAATGTATTGTTCAGCACTCCTTAGGAGTATATGTTTATGGTAGACGTATCTTCCTTGTCAATCAGTCTATGTCCTTCTCTTTTGTGATCTTAAATTGTATTGTTAGCTATTGGGATGGTTAGCCCAGCTTTCTTTGGGTTATTAGTCTGCCGTATCCTTTCTTCATCCTTTCATTTTCAACATTTCTTAATCTTTGTGTATGTTGTTGGACCTTTTTTTTTTTCAACGTTTATTTATTTTTGGGACAGAGAGAGACAGAGCATGAACGGGGGAGGGGCAGAGAGAGAGGGAGACACAGAATTGGAAACAGGCTCCAGGCTCTGAGCCATCAGCCCAGAGCCCGACGCGGGGCTCTAACTCACGGACCGCGAGATCGTGACCTGGCTGAAGTCGGACGCTTAACCGACTGCGCCACCCAGGCGCCCCATGGACCTTTTTTTTTTTAATCCAATGAGTGTCTGTGTTCTAAATATTTGTGTTATTGCTATTATATTAAAACTTCTGACATCCCATTTCATATTCTCCATTTACAGTATTTTTCTGTTCCTTTTTTCCTATCATACTCATACCTAATATTTTCTTTGGGTCCTTTTTATATCACTTGTTCTGGTTTTATTTTTTCTTTTAAAAAATTTAAAAAATTTGAGAGAGAGAGAGAGAGAGAGCGAGCGCATGAGCAGAGGAGGGGCAGAGAGAGATGGAAACACAGAATCCGAAGCAGGTTCCAGGCTCTGAGCTGTCAGCACAGAGCTGGACATGGGGCTTGAACCCATGAACCCAGAGATCATGACCTGAGCCTAAGGTCGGATGCTTAACCAACTGAGCCCCCCAGGCGCCCCACTTGTTCTGGTTTTATATTCTAATATTGTCTCTTATTTATTGTACTTAAAATTCTTCATGTCTGTTCCAGTACTTCTGCTTCAGATATTATATGTCATCCAGTATGGTAGCCAGCCTCTAATATAGCCCCCAGTGATCCGTGCCTGATGGTATTCACATCCTGTGTAGTTCCCTTCAATGTTGTACCAGGGTTGGTCTGAGTGACCAAGAAAATACAGCAGAAGTGATGGTATGTCATTTCTGGGGTTAGGTTATAATAGCCACTACAGTTCTGTCTTGGTTGTGGTCTCTTGCCTGCTTGTTGGGCCCACGTGTTGTGAGAAGCTGCATGGAGAAGCTCAGGTGGTGAAAGACCGAAGCCCCCTGCCAACAGCCTCGTGAGTGGGCTACATTGGAAGTGGGTCATTCAGCCACGTCACACATTCGGCTGACTGCAGTTTGGGCTGACAATTTGACTGAAGCCTCAGATGAGACCCTGAGTCAAAACCACCCAGCTGAGTGGCTCCCAGATTCCGGACACTCAGAAAATGAGAAAATAAATGTTTGTTTTAAGCTGTGAAGTTTTGGGGGTAATTTGTTATATGTCAATGGCTAACAAATACATCCAGTTTATTGTTCTCTGGAGGCAGTTATGCTACCCTGGTGTCTAGTTGCTTTGGTGGTGAGCTCGCGTTCTCCTGATGTAAGTGGCTGTTCTGGCATATACAGCATATTGAGGGAAGGCTGAAGGCCAGATTCAACTCTGCTCAGTCACCTGGAGTGAGTCAAGTGGTGTCCCTTCTAGCACACCACTTGACAATTCCTCTGAGAGGTTTCATCTTTAAACCCCAAGAGGAGCCCATCTCCCTAGGTGTCACCACCAGCTCTGGTGTCTGAAGGGGGGCAGGTGGAGGGGTGATTGCCTCTGGCTGCTCATTTCTTCCCCTCAACAGGGTTCTTGCTGCCCTGATGGTAGCTCCCCAGTCAACTGTAAGTGGTTTGGATGATGTCTGCAATGAGGGGCATAGAAGAGCCTTCCCAACACAACATGGGGGAGAGGTAAGAGCCAGAATTTAAACCTATCCCATATTTGCTGCCTGCAGCCATCGCCACTCAAAACATAGTCCATTTAGAGACAGCCTTCCATTTTCCCATAGGTCTTCATAGCTGTGCTGTGGTTTCTGGAACTCATGTTTCCCTCTAGTTACTCCAGGGTTGCTTTCAGGCAAGGGAGTCAGTGGCTTGTGCTGTTTGCCACCTTGGCAGGGACGAGAAACCCCAAGTGTCCTCAGGGACTAATAGAGGTTTCTGCCCTTCAGGGTATCCGAGCTTCCTATTCACAGAAAGGACCCCTCTGACCCTCAGAGGTCCCAAGCTGCTATACACAAAATTGACTTGTCTGACTCCTCAGATATCTGAGCTCATTACTCACAGAATGCACCCAAAGGGTATCAGCTGGTGACTGACAAAGGGGACATTTCAGGTCCTCAGAGGGCCAGATGCTCAATCTTGGATAGCCCTTGGATGGCATATGTCTGAGCACCTTATCTGCACTTGGGAGTACCCTAGACACAGAATGGTCTTGTCCTGTTTTTCCGGTGCCTGAGCCCTCATCAGAGTAATGGTCAGCTTCCCTCCAAATACCGGGTCATGATGGGAACCTTTTAAGGGTGATCTCCAGCTTTATATGGCATTCTTGAGGGAGACAGATGAGAGGATGGCTGCCCCAATGCCTCTCATCTCAGCCTAGTGCAGCAACTTCTGGCCAGGACCTGAAGGAACCCAGTTGCCTAACCCATCATTTGCCATGTCCTTTGGGGAGGACAGCAACTGGCCTACAGAAGAATCCACCTTCTGAGAAAGTAAGTGGGGAAAAGGGCCTTCTTTTGATCATTATCTTCTCAAATAAGTGGGTGACTTCTTTTAGGGCCTGAGTTTTATCAGTGCTTGATTTGTGTGCCAACAGAAGTGGGAGAGAGAAAGCTGAGGAGTGGTTTCTACTGCTAACTTGTTAAGACAGGCCCTCGTGAGCTGGAAACCCAATTTAGGGCTTAGAGCCCGAGGCATGGCAAGGCCACAGTCCCTCAGGCTGGTCCCAAAGCAAGTGACAAGAATAGCCTCAGCCCCCTGCCCAGGACTGCCAGCAGTAAGACTCACAGGGGAGGGTCTGGATCCTAGAGATGGTGACATGTGGAATGGCAGAAGTGGCTGGCCCAACATTTCTAAGTAGCCTATACCATCCAGTCTGTGTGATGAGTCTTGCCCTTTTGGAGTCAGGAACTAACTCTCTCATCCCTCATTTGGGGCCTGTCCTGAAAACATACATTTACAGCCATAATCCAGTCGCTCCCAGGCAGACAGATGTACCACAAAATAGCCTCAGGCCATCTCCAGGCAGTCCTTGACCTGGGCTCTCCTTTGAGAACCAAGCCTCAGCACCCACTCTCCTGCCACTGGGGCAGCAGGAACCACCCTCCACCAAGTGAAGTTATTTCAGCTCCATCAGGTTAAGAGCCCCTGGAGACTCCATCTATAACAAAAACCAGGGAGAAGGCGGAGAAATACACAAGACCACAGCAACGTTCATGTGTGCAAAGTATAGTTGTTAAAAATGAAACAACATAAACTGAGAAAAGAGGCCGTGGCCTCCACGGGGCAGTGCCAAAGCATAGTCCCATACTCTCAGACCTGGGGAGAGAGGACCCTGCACTCCAACAGGTCAAGGGCTGACAGGCAGGGAGGTGGCGTCTTATGTGTAGGCCCTCATGGCAAAGAACAGAGACCAGGTGGGGCTGATGGTAGGCTGCAAGCAACCTGATCAAGATGGGGCTGTGGCCTCGGCCCCCTCCTCTGAGTCCCACACCTCTGACTGCAGGTAATCAGCGAAGAGAGACTTGGCCCGGCGAAGGACACGCCCCAGGTGGTGTTTTCGCACGAGGCGGTCAAAGTGCATGGCCAGCTCATTGTAATCTAGCCCGTTGCGCATGATGTGGTCGCGGTGCTCCAGCAGGATGGCGAGGCAGAGGAAGAGCATGAATGGGTTCCCCCGACCAAACTCCTGGGGTGGGGGCAGGCCCAGTGGGGGTGGGGGTGGCAGGGACTTCCCAGGTTCTTGTGGGGAGCCCAACTCTGGCATCAAGGGGGATCCTGCAGCCACATCACCAGCAGGAGAGGCCTCTTGGGTGGATGGTGGAGATGAGGAGGATGGGGAATCAGGGTGGGAAGAGGAGGAGAGCAGTGGGTCTGAGGAGTTCAATAAGGGCTCGGAGAGGGACTTAGAGCTGATAAGGGCAGCTGGGTGGGGCAGCTGGACCCGAGGGTCCCTCCTGGAGCCCGTGTTATCCCTGAGTTGCTGAAGGTCATCCAGACTGGCTTGTCTCAGGAGACGCCCCCCGCCACCAGGCCCCTGGCTGTTCGTGACCAAGTGGTCAACAGCATCTTCAAAAGCACTGCTTCCTCCACCAGCAGGCCTCAGCATGTGCCTCTGTCGCATGGGCCTTCCCCTGTGGCCACTGAAGCCAGTGTCTGCCACTTGACTGGGGGGTCCGACGAGCTCTACTTCATGTTCAGGAGGATCGGGTGGCAGCGAACTCCAGGTGACCTCAAGCATGCGGAGGGCATCATCAAAGGCGAACTCACGCTTCAGTTCAAGCAACAACCAGCGGTAACAGAAGAACAGGTCATCAGCACCAGCTTCTTGTAGGTACTGATAAAAGTCAGGGTCAGCGTGTCGCAGCAGCAGCTTAAGGTGGGCGAACTTGGTGGCCATGGCTCGGCCGTCAGGATGGAAGTTCGCGGCCAGGCGCTTCATGATGCCACAAAAGCAGACGAAGGCATGGCCTTCATGGTCCATGACGGCGAGGATGGGCGAGGCAAGGTCGCTCATGCCCTGGCAGTAGGACACCTGTGGGTGGGTAACGGCATAGGTGGTGAGCAAGTCATGCAGTGCCCGCAGGTGCGGGCCATCCTCAGGCCCCGCATAGTAGGGGTGGGCCCGGTCCGTACGCAGCACATCCTTGAGGACTGTGCTGCGGATGAATTCCAAGTCCTCAGGGCTTGCTCGCTGTGCCCACTCGCTCTTGAGCTGTTCATACTCGCGACTCTTGCGTTTCATGTAGTCCATCCGCTCGCGGCCTGTCAGCCCATCTGGGTACACATTCAACAGGTACCGCCACACCACCTGGCCAGGGACAAAAGGGATAAGGCTGAGGTTCTACAAACGAGCCACCACATCCCAGTGTATATCCGATACCATCCACCCTGTGGCCTTGGGGCCTTTGTCTTCCTTCAGAAAAGTCTGCCTTCCCACCTCTGCCTCTAGCCCTCCTGAAGGAGAGCTTGCTGCTCTGGAACATGTCCATGCCATCCCATGATGGCGTGGTCCGCTGCATGTGTCTCATGTGCTGTTCACGACTGCACGAGTGATGGATCTGATGAGTGACCGAGGCGGCTCACCTTTCGCAGGGAGGGTTCAACACCACCGTGATAGATCCGCAGGCGTAACTCCTCGGGGCGGGAGAGCTGGCCCTCATGGTTCAGGTATGTGTGAAACTCAGCATCGCTCAGGGGTGGCTTGAAGGGCTTGACATCTTCCCCATATGACCAGCTCAGCACCTGTTGGACCTTAGACAAGGTGCGGCCCACCTGTGAAGGAAGGAGGGGGAAAGGCCACCTGTCAGCTGGGCAGGTGCCAAACAGCATGCTCAGAGTCTGGGGCGCCAGCTACAGCTGGCCATAGGGGTCCCTGAAACCACCTGAGAGAGGATAGACTGCGTGAAGGGCAGGGCAGCTGTCGTCAGCGATGACCGTTTCTCAGCCAGCAGCACATCAGAACCAATGACATCTTTGGGGCTGATTATGTCCCAGTCTTCCAGCAGCGGGCCTAGGCACACAGAATGACACAATATGAGAATGGGGGTCAGAGTCCCAGACCGCAGGGCTGGGTTCCTCTCCTACTACAGCCAGGCTACCCACGGGGCAATGAATGACTCCCACCTTCTCTTCCCATGTCATCCAAATCAGGCGAAAATTAAACCATGAATAATTCTTTTGTAACGGTCTCACAAAATGGCTGGGTAGACTCTAAGCAATATTTTAATGTATGAAGTCATAGTTATTGAGCACTTACTGTGTGCCAGGCACTGTGACAAGGGCTTAAGTTTAATAGAAATGATAAGAACACTAGATAACATTACCAGTTCCATGGTGCTAAGTGCCAGGAAGTATTCTGAGCCCTTTGCAAATATTGACTCATTTAACATTCACATCCATAGTCTCTAAGTTAGGCACCATTATTATCATGATTCTTTCTATGAGGGAACAGGCACAATCAATAGAAGATAGTTACCCAAGGCCTCACAGCTAGTGAGTGAACTGAAATTTGAAGCCCAGGCCCAAAGCTCAAGAGCCCAAACTCTTTTTTTTTTTAAATGATTATTTATTTATTTTGAGAGAGAGCACGTGAGCAAGGGGGGGGGAGGGAGAGAGAGGGAGAGAGAGAGAGAGAGACAGAGAGACAGAGAATCCCAAGCAGGCTCTGCTCTGCCAGTGCAGAGCCTGTCATGGGGCTCGAACCCACAAACGTGAGATCATGACCTGAGCCAAAATCAAGAGTCAGACCCCTAACTAACTGAGCCACTCAGGTACCCCAAGAGCCCAAACTCTTTTTAAAAAATGTTTAGTTATTTTTGAGAGGGAGAGTGAGTGAGCGAGCATGGGAGGAGGAGAGAGAGAGATAGGAAGACACAGAATCTGAAGCAGGCTCCAGGCTCTGAGCTGTCAGCACAGAGCCGGATGCGGGGCTCAAACTCACAAACTGCAAGATCATGACCTGGGCCCAAGGCGGACGTTTAACCAACTGAGCCACCCGGGTGCCCCCAAACTCTTAATCTTCTATTCACAGTAGCCTTCACCCCACAATCGGTAGAGATTACCATGATCATTCTCATTTTGTAGATGGTGACAAAAAAGGTTGGAATGGTAATTGGCCAAAACTTGACAGCCAGGAAACGGTACGGCTGGATCTGAATCTTGTTTACCGGACTCCAGAGCCCAGACAGATTTTAGAGAAAGTATTTGTGTCTTAGAGGAAATAGCGCTATACTGGCTCTCTCCAGTTTTGACCCTTGGAATATCAATAGAAATTTGTCTCTTTCCTCTCTTCTTTACTTCCCCTCACATCCTGTCTTCCTACCACAAATGTGATGTGGTGGCTGAAGTGGCAGTGGCCACATGAAGGGAAGTTTGAGAAACTTAAGAGATGTCAGCCCTGGAACCACAGAGCTGCTAAACTCACAACAGCAATGTCAAACTCTATAAACTCTACAATATGAAATCTTATAATACTTGATACAATATCAAACTCTACAATATGAAGCAAATCAACTTTGGTTTGTTTAAGCCATTGTAATTTGCAGGCAAATGCTGTCCCTAAGCAGCATGTCCATGGAGTCCACTGTGCCTTCTGCCACACAGCTGAGGGAGGAGCAAACTCGAGGCCCTATTTGGATGTCACTGCCTCTCCCTGGATGTCTCATAGAGCACTGAAAACCTAAGGGATCCAAAAAGAGAACCCAAGATCCACTTGCGACACGACCTCCTCCTCTGCTCCTCATGTGAATAGACAGTGTCTCTATCTGTTCATCTGCTTGAGCCAGAAACCTGAGAGACATCCCTGCAGCCTCCCACTCTCAACTCCCAGGGCCAAACTGTCACTAAGTCCTGTGGCTTCTGCCCGCAGAACATACTTAAATTCCACCTCTTCTCTCATCTTGGCTTTGTAGCCTGAACCACCACATCTCTCACCTGAAACTCCCTCTTTGTTCCTCTCCACTCTCTCCCAACAGCTGCCAGAGTGGTCTTTCCAAGGCATGAAAACACTTAACAGGTAAAATGATGAAGGTCAAACCAATGATCTGAAAGACCAAATATTAAAAAAAAAGAAAGAAAAAGAAAAACAAGGGGCACCTGGGTGGCTCAGTCAGTTAAGCATCCAACTCTTGGTTTCAGTTTAGGTCATGATCTCATGGTTCGTGGGTTTGAGCCCCACATCGGGCTATGCGCTGGCAGCACAGAGCCTGCTTGGGATTCTCTCTCTGCCCCCCTCACTACCCCTTCTCTGTTCGTTCACTCTCTCTCTCAAAATAAATAAACATTTTTTTTTAATGTAAGACAAAACAGAAGAACCCCTTCAAGGTGCAGAGCTCGAGCTTGACGATTTGAGTAAAAAAAGTAGAGATACCTGGAGGACTAAGATGCAAATAGTTCTGTTCCTCAACTCTGGAAGCAAGAAGACAGTGGCCTGTAGCACCCAAGGAGCGCTGAGAAGAAACGCTTGAGATGCATGGGCCCCCCACCCAGGCAAGACAGCACATATCAATCAAGGCCAAAGAAAGACATTTTTGGTCAGAGGAGTACATGTAACCTGTGCACCTTATTGGAGAATAAGAAGTTCTCTAAGCAAATGACTACTGAATAACTTCAGGGGATCAAAGTGGGGGAAGGCAAAAGGGAGAGTAAATAGTGACAGGCCACCAGTTTTTAATATGTATAGTGAAACGTGAAATGACAAAGATACCACTGATGAGGGAAACAAAGGCAATAGAAAATGTAGCTTCAATTAAATCTCCTTACAGCTTGCAGCCCACTGATAGATATCTGAAACATGCAGGGTGACCCTGTCCAAGGAACTCATGGATGCCTTACTTCCTTCATGTTTTTGTCTAATTAAAGACTAAAAGTAACCTTATGTTAACAGCAGCTAGCCCCTCAAGGTCCTAAAAGCTTTACTTTCAAATTCCTTAGAGACTTACACTATCCCTAACTCCCATTAACTTAAAAGTGTATAGTCAGTCACTTCTCACAACCCCAGTGCAGCTCTTTTTGCCCATGGGTCCTGTCCCTGTGCTTTAGCAAAATCCCCTTTTTGCACTAAAGACGTCTCACGAATTTTTAGCCGTTCGCTCAAGAACCCCATCGCAATGATTGGGAGTTTGTAATATTAAGTGTTACATTAGGATTCCTGGGACACAAGTGACCTACTATAAAGAAAATATAATGATAGCCTAGAATTTAAAAAGAAATTACTGGGGCGCCTAGGTGGCTCAGTTGGTTGAGCGTCTGACTTCAGCTCAGGTCATGATCTCATTCATGGTTCATGGGTTCGAGTCCGTGTCGGGCTCTGTGCTGACAGCTCAGAGCCTGGAGCCTGCTTCAAATTTTGTCTCCATCTCTCTGCCGCTCCCCTGCTCACACTCTGTCTCTCTCTCAAATATAAAATAAAACATAAAAAAAATTTATAAAAAGAAATTACTAACTAACCGAAACCCAGAGGTTAAAAGTTAGGGAAAAGAGGAAAAATAAGAATTAAAAGTGTCCCAAAGCTTCCATTTCAAGGGCCTGTGAGGGTGGGAGAGACTGGAGGAGAAAAGATTTCACTGTCAATTGTGTAAAAAAAGCATAAATCCTGCTATGGGGTTTCTATGAGAGACATACCTAAAACTAAATGATAGAGGAAGGCTGAAAATTGAAGAAATCCAAAGGTATATGTGGTAAACACTAACAAACAGAAAGGAAGTGCAGCCATGTGAATGTCAGAAAAAGCACTGTTCAAGACCAAACATATTACAGGAAAAGAGAGAGATATCCTATATTGACCAAAAAAAGAAAGAAAGAACCCATTAATAGAATGAGCAAAGGATTTCTATGAGCACAAACTTATCCCGTGGTAAAGCCTGATCTGAACTGCCATGAGACTATATATAGTCTTTATGTAATCTACTAAGTGGGAATGCGCACACATTTCCCTGAAGAAGCATCCAAGTGTTTCATTATGGGGTGCTGTTCCAGGCTCTGCTTGTGGTATTACATAATATATGGTATGCGTACTACATTTTCTTATAAACTTGTCAAACTTCCCAAACCCTGAATTAATATACAAATTCTGTGCAATGCCAATCAGAAGCCTAACAGGGTTTTTCCTGGAATTGGATACAATTATTTTAAGGATCATATGAAAGAATTCACATTTTTTAAGAATAGTTAAGAAAAAGAAGAGCCAAGAAAAAGCACAGTGGGAGGATGGCAATGCTTGCCTTATCAAAATTAACCACAAAACCAATGTGATAAAAATATGGTGTTAGCACAGCAATATAAAAATGGAGCCAATTAGTAGAATGTGATAGAAAGCCCAGAAATCCAAGTACACATGAGAATTCAGTGTATGATAAAAGTGTCATTTCAAATCAGTGTAAAAAAGGTGTATCTTTAATAAATGATACTGGCATAATTAACTGTTTATCTGGCATTTTTTAAGAGCTAAGTGTACTTACCACAGTGTTCACAGAGTAGAGATTTATATGCAAAAAATGAAAATAATGAGCAGGGGCACCTGGGTGGCTCAGTTGGTTGCATGACTTCAGCTCAGATCATGATCTCACGGTTCATAGGTTCAAGCCCTGCGTTGGGCTCTGTGCTAACAGCTCAGAGCCTAGAGCCTGCTTCAGATTCTGTGTCTCCCTCTCTCTCTGCCCCTCCCCTGCTCGTGCTGTGTCTCTCTCTCTCTCTCAAAAATGAATAAACATTAAAAAAATTTTTTAAAGAAAATAATAAGCATATAAGAATAAAATGTAGGAGAATATTTGTATAAGCTTGTGGATGGGGAAGATGTTCCAAAGTAAGAGGTGATACTCAGAAATCATACAGGTGTGTGTGTGCATATATATATCTCCACTGTTATTCAACATAGTGTTGGAAATCCTAGCCTTAGCAATCAGAAAACACAAAGAAATAAAAGGCATCCAAATCAGCAGGAGGAAGTCAAACTTTCACTCTTCGCAGTCAACGTGATACTCTATGTGGAAAACCCAAATGACTCCACCAAAAAACTGCTAGAGCTGATTCATGAATTCAGCAAAGTCGCAGGACATAAAATCAATGTACAGAAATTGGTTGCATTTCTATACACCAATAATGAAGCAGCAGAAAGAGAAATCAAGGAATCAATCCCATTTACAACTGCACCAAAAACCATGAAATACCCAAGAAGAAACTTAAACAAAGAGGTGAAAAATCTATACACTGAGAACTATAGAAAGCTTATGAAAGAAATTGAAGAAGACACAAAAAAATAGAAAAACATTCCATGTTCATGGATTGGAAAAACAAATATTGTTAAAATGTCAATACTACTCAAAGCAATATACATACTCAATGCAAACCCTATCAAAATAACACCAGCATTCTTCACAGAGCTAGAATAAACAATCCTAAAATTTCTAAGGAATCAGAAAAGACCCCCAAAAAGCCAAAGCAATCCTGAAAAAGAAAACCAAAGCTGGAGGCATCACAATTCAAGACTCCAAATTATATTACCAAGCTGTAATCATCAAGACAGTATGGTACTGGCACAAAAACAGACACATAGATCACTGGAACCTAGAAATGGACCCACAAACGTATGGCCAACTAATCTTTGATAAAGCAGGAAAGGATATCCAGGAAAAAAGATAGTCTCTTGGGGGCACCTGCTGGCTCAGTTGGTTAAGCATCCCAGTTCGGCTCAGGTCACGATCTCACAGTTGGTGAGTTGGAGCCCCGCATCAGGTTCTGTGCTGACAGCTCAGAGCCTGGAACCTGCTTCGGATTCTGTGTCTCCCTTTCTCTCTGCTCCCTCTCAAAAATAAATAAAACATAAAAAAAAGAAAAGAGAAAAAGACAGTCTCTTCAGCAAATGGTGTTAGGAAAACTGGACAGCAGCAACATGCAGAAGAATGAACCTGGACCACTTTCTTACACCATACACAAAAATAAACTCAAAATGGATGAAAGACCTAAATGTAAGACAGGAAGCCATCAAAATCCTATAGAAAACAGGCAACAGCCCCTTTGACCTTGGCCGCAGCAACTTCTTACTTGACATGTGTCCAGAGTCAAGGGAAACAAAAGCAAAAATGCACTATTGGGATCTCATCAAGATAAAAAGCTTCTGCACAGCAAAGGAAACAGTCAGCAAAACTAAAAGGCAACCGATGGAATGGGAGAAGATATTTGCAAACGACATCAGATAAAGGGTTAGTATCCAAAATCTATAAAGAATTTATCAAACTCAATACCCAAAAAACAAATAATCCAGTGAAGAAATGGGCAAAAGACATGAATAGACACTTTTCCAAAGAAGACATCCAGATGGGGGCGCTTGGGTGGCTCAGCTGGTTAAGCGTCAGACTTTGGCTTAGGTCATGATCTCATGGTTCACGGATTGAAGCCCCTGTCAGGCTCTGTGCTGACAGCTCAGAGCCTGGAGGCTGCTTTGGATTCTGTGTCTCCTTCTCTCTCTGCCCCTCCCCTGCTGGTGCTGTGTCTCTCTCAGTCTCTCAAAGACAAAAAAACGTTAAAAAAAAAAAAAGGATATCCAGATGGCTAACAGACACATGAAAAGATGCTCAACATCACTCATCATCAGGGAAATACAAATCAAAACCACAACAAGATACCACCTCACACCTGTCAGAATGGCTAATATTAACAACTCAGTCAACAACAGATGTTGGCGAGGATGTGGAGAAAGGCTAACCCTTTTGCACTGATGGTGGGAATGCAAACTGGTGCAACCACTCTGGAAAACAGTATGGAGGTTCCTCAAAAAATTAAAAATAGAACTACCCTATGACCCAGCAATGGCCCTACTAGGTATTTATCCAAAGGATATAGGAGTGCTGATTTGAAGGGGCACATGCACCCCAATGTTTATAGCAGCACTATTGACAAAGCCAAAGTATGGAAAGAGCCCAAATGTCCACTGACTGATAAATGGATAAAGAAGATGTGGTATGTGTGTATATATATGTATATATATACACACGTATATACATATACATACATATATGTATACACACACATACACACACAACGCACCATAGAATATTACTCAGTGATCAAAACGAATGAAATCTTGCCATTTGCAACAATGTGGATGGAACTAGAGTGTATTATGCTAAGCAAAATCAGTCAGAGAAAGATATCATATGAATTCACTCATATGTGGAATTTAAGAAACAAAACAGATGAACATAAGGGAAGGGAAGCAAAAATAAGATAAAAACAGAGAGGGACACAAACCTTAAGAGACTCTTAAATACAGAGAATAAACTGAGGGTTGCTGGAGGGGAGATGAATGGGGGGATGGACTAAAATGGGTGATGGGTATTCAGGAAGGTGCTTGTTGGGATGGGTACTGGGTGTTATATGTAAGTGATGAATCACCAAATTCTATTCCTGAAATCATTATTACACTATATGTTAACTAACTTGTATTTAAATTAAAAATAAAAATAAATAAAAATAAAAGAAGTTCTTGTCTCTGGCTACCTTTTTCCATTTGTCTCTCTGCCCATCTCTGTCATTATCTTTCTCTCTGACTCTAGTTTTTTTCTCTCTCTGCCTCTCTTCTTTTCAAGGCTGCCAATCTTAACAAGCCCATAATTTCACAGAATCAAATGGTTAAGAACAAGGACTCTGGAGCTAGTTTAGCCACCACTTGGGTTCAAATCCTGCTCCTCCACTTACTGTCTGTGTGACATGTACAAGTCCTATCCCTTCTCTGAGACTCATCTATAACATAGGGATAACCATCATGCCTACCCTGTAGGATTGTTTTGACAATCTAATGAATATTATGGGTGTAGAATGGTCCTAAGTGTTCGACACATGTTAGCTATTTGTGTTAGTATGACGTTAGTAATACCTTGGTCATCCCAAATGGGCATGTGAATTTTCTGAGGCTTCCACTCCACAATTTTTTATTAAAAAAATTTCAATCTACAATAAAGTTAGAAAGATGAATACATTGAACACCTATATGCCCTTCATCTAGCTCCCCTGTTCACATTTTTGCCACATTTGCTTCATCTCGCTCTCTCCATATAGATAACCTGTTTTTTTTTTTTTTTTGCTGAATTATTGACAGACATCATGACACTTTATCTCTTAATAGTTAACGGTGTTTTTACCAAGGACATTTTCCTTTGGCAGCCACGATACCATTACCATACCCAGGACATTTAATATTGATACAATATTAGCATCCAATATATGGTTTGTAATTAAGTTTTTGGGTCCCTGTCTTAATTTATCTGTGTGCTCCCAGGAACCAACACAGGCAAGAGTCAGGGAACAAATATAAGAAGAGATGAAGTGGCTGAGAGATCAAGGCAATGATGAATGAGTGAGCAAGTGTGCAAACAAATGAGTATGAGTCAGGATGAATGAATAAATACAACCATCATTATTATAATCAGTATTGTTATATTTATGTGTTATTATAACGGAAACATACAATACTACACCTCTATTGTTATACTGCATTATATAATTATAACCTATATCACTAGGTTATATGTTATAACAGTAAATATAATATAATTATGGTTGTTAGAGGTAATATTTTTTGAGCTTTCACTACGCAACCATGCAGTGTTCCATGATTTTCCCTGTTTAATCCTCACGATGGCCCTAAGATACCATTTTTTCTACTTTACAGATAAAGAAATTGAGGCCTAGTGGCCAAATCAGCATTTGGACCTAATATACCTTGTTTCCAAGCCCACTGTGAGGGACTGTACTGTAAGGGGTGGAGTCATCCTTTAGGGAAAGGGTGGGTCCCAGAGCAGTGCCCCCAGGGTGCCAGATACTCACTGTCCTCAGTGGGCCGAATGTCTACACGCAGCTGCAGGTAAGGTTTGGAGGCTGTGGCGAAGGCTGTGCTGAGGTCCCAGTCAGACAGGAGTGAGAGGTAAGTTTCCTGCCCGAGCCGATCCCGGCCTAGGTAGCTGATGCCAAAGTTCTTCTTCCTGGATAGAGGAAGTATGGCAGCTCTCAAGTGCCCCAGTGCCCCAGAGGCCTCAGGGACAGTTTCCACAAGATGCCAGGGAAGACCGAGACAATGCTGAACAACTATCAAGTGTTGGGTACTGTGCCAAAGACTGTGGGCAGCTTGAGATCAGATTGATTATCTCTACTTTGTTACACAAACCCAGAAGCAGATACACACCTGCTTGAATCTAGAGGGCACACTGAAAAAGAATATTGGTCCCCTCTAGGGAGGGTAACAGGGTAGTTCAGGGAAAGAGGTGGGAAGAAAGCAGCCTTTCTACTGCATAAAAAATAAAGCAATCTGTATGTTTATTTTTCACAACAAAAAATGTTTATGCAAAAAAGTCAAACAACAACTAAGAATTTGTTCTTCACTTACACTTGTGCAACCATGCAATAAAGTATGTTGTGTGATAACTAAGGTAACCATGGACACAGCCTAAGTATTCAACACTTTTGTACTCTTTGAATTTGCTACCATGTGCACGTATTCCTCCAAAATAACAACCACAACAAAATAACCATCACATTACACCTGTCCCCAAGAGACACCACTTTTCATGTATCAGGTTGGAAAATTTTCCAATGTTTTCTAGTAACCAATGTTTTTGAGGAAAACAGGCATTTTATATGCTGCTGGTGCGATTGTAAATCAGTAAAAAAAAAAAAAAAAAAAAAAAAAAACCTGTCTGGAGAGCATTTTGGAAACATCCATTGAATTTTTAAAAAGCATACACCCTTTAACCCAGAAATACTACTGCTAGGAATTTATCCTGAGTACATTTCCCCAAATATTCCCAGATAGGCAAAAGTGGCAGTTCACTGGGGGAGTGTTTGTAATAATAAAAAAAACAAACAAAATCCCTACCAAACAACAACTTAAAAGCCAAACAACCACTGTTGAGGTGGGTGGCCTAATGGTTGGTCCCCCAGCATCCCATAACTCACCCGTTTAAGTCAAAGGCTCGGATGAGGATGTGCTGTAATACATCGAGCGAGGTGATCTGGGGGTCGACAGCGAAAGAGCGGAACTCGGGTGGCAAGAAGTTCTCACACTTCTGGGGAGAGAAGACACAGGGTAGGCCACCAGGGTCTACATCACCACGATGAAGTGGAGTGAGGGATAGGAGGCAAGGTCATACAAATTGGGGGAGGGGCAGATGGAGGCAGATGTTCTGGGCCATGGTGAGGGCTTTGGTTTTTGACTTGGAGGGTCCTGTGCAGAGGAAGGATGTGATCTGACTTAGGATTTAACAGGATCCTCTGGATGCTCTTGGAGGAACAGACTGTTGGAAGCAAGGGAGAAAGCGGCAGTCTAGTGAGGACGAGGCTACTGCAATAGTCCAGACACCCAATCCTTCTTTTTTAAAAAATGTTTATTTATTTTTGAGAGAGAGGGGTGGGCAGAAAGAGATGGGTACAGAGGATCCGAAGCGGGCTCTGTGCTGACGGCAGACAGCCCAATGAGGGGCTCGAACTCACGAACCACGAGATCATGACCTGAGCCAAAGTTGGATGCTTAACCGACTGAGCCACCCAGGCGCCCCCACCCAATCCTTCTTCTGTGTCCCCCCAATGGTTGTCAGGATCACCATGTCCAGTCTGGCCTCCATTAAATCAATACTCCATGCTGCACCAATTTGGCACATCTATCGACAATACTCCCCTGCTTAAATCTCTTCAAAGGCAATCTGAGGGTCCCCAGAAGGCGGGTCTATAGGACCCTAGCCAGCCTCTCTTCAGTCAGCTTTTTTGAACTTTACACTCTGGTACTACCAAATGGCTGGAAGTTACTTTGAATACATCCTGGCTCCAGGACTTTGCTTGTGCTGAATTCCCCTATCTGGAAAGTCCTTCCTGCTTTCTTCAACTGGCTCACTCACAGCTCAGGTATCAACTCTTCTGAATTCCCAAACCTCTACCTTAGAGCTTCCTGTATTACCCTGAGGTGATCTGTTTACTTCTTTCCAGAATCTACCTTCTTCTCATCAACACCAATGCCACCACCCTAGTCCCAGCCACTACCACCACTTGCTGGAACTATCGCAACAGCTTTCTTAGAATACATGCCAGAGGCCCTTCACAATCTGCCCCTCTTTTAATTCTTTGCTTTACCCCCCTACCCACTCTTGACCTTGCCCTCTCGCTCCAGAAATATGGGAACCTAAGGGAACATACCAAGCTCATCCCCACCTCCCAGCCTTTGCCCTTGCTGTTCTCTCTGCTTCCATTCTTCCTCCGGTATGCACATAGCTGATTCCTTTTTTATTTGGGTCTCTGCTTCTTCAATATCTCTGTAGGGACTTCCCGGTACAACCTTGGCTAAAGTAACTCCCTAGTTCAGAGGCTTTTTCGTTATTTCCTCATGGCGTTCACCAGTGTCCAAAGCATCTCATTTATTTAGCTGTTTGTCTTACCGACAAGCGTGTCAGCTCATCCAGGGTGGGGACACGCAAGAAAAGTGTAGTCTTAACACATATGTTAACTGACTTCAGCACCTCCTTTTCAGACACCAGCAGCTCCCCCTCATTCCTCAGGGCCTCACTTCTTAACTATTAGGGCCCCTCCCCCAGCCCTAGAGCCCCTCCCCTCTACCCATAATCTCCACCCATCCATTTCTGAGGCCCCTACCCCTCCATTTTCTCAGGCCCTGCCCAGCACTCCCAGGTCCTGCCTCCCCCCCGCCCCACCCCCGTCCCCACCACTGTCATTCCGCCCTCAAGCCTCGCCCCTCAGGTAACACCCCAGATCTCGGGTCCCGCCCTCCAACCTAGGGCAGTCACCGCCTTCCCCTCCTGTGGACACCCCAGTCGGGCTGGCCGACCAGCTGTCAGCCTCACCTTGACTCGGACCCGTACCACCTCTCGCTCCTCCTCCTCAGCCGCCGCCGCCTGGGCTCCCCCACCAGGTGGGGGCGCTCCAGAGCCGACCAAGTCCGAGGATCCTGAGGCCGACGCCATCCCGCCGCCACCCGTCTCAGGGCGACGGTTGACCGTTGCCCCCTACTCTCGTGAACACTCTAGAGTGCAGGCGCCCGCGGCCCCACCTTGCGCCTGAGCGCAGGCGCAGAGGGCGCCGTGCGACCCTGCCCCCCCCACTGCCCCTCCCACCTGGCACAGGGTGGAGACGGCCTCTACGCATGCGCATAGGATGCCGTTGCCAGGTATCCCGCCCCCAAAGCCGAGTGTATTGCCTCACTTCAGCCAGTGCGCAGGCGCTTACTGAGGTCCCACCTCCCCTCGTCTGCGGTTTGGTTGTTTGGGCACTTTACTTCCGGATTCAACTACTTGTGTTACAGTAACCACCCATTCAGGCGAGAGGCATGGGCGGGGAAAGGAAGCTGCTGCGCTTGGCGTCAAGACCCCCGCGTCCCGCCCCTAGTCGCCTCCCTCTTCTGCATAGCAGATGATGTCATCTATTTCAAATGCCTGTGGCCCTCGCTTCAAAAGAGTCTGCTGAACGGAAAAACAATCCTCTTTCCAGAATCTTTTAAGAATAGTTTACTTTGTGAAAATTCGTGGAGCGTGACTTTTACAGTTTCTGCCTGCATAATGTATTTCAATAAATAACTTACCAAAAAAAAAAAAAAGCGATTTTTATGCTCTCTGGAGGTCCTGGTTTTTTGTTTGCCTTCGTTTTACTTAATCCTCACAACACGTTGAGGTCAGTCCTGTTATTAAATAACATTGTATGTCCACTAAATATCAGCTGAATGATTGAACATATTTTAGATCCTTCGAATCACAATATGCATGAAGGCATGCTTCTCACTTCATTGCACATCCATATGGTTTGACAAAATACAGACAAAATACATTTACGAATGTAATTTCTAACAAAGGAGTCCTGCAAGATGCCTGGACCTCAGTTATGGTTGCAGTGTTATATGAATGCTACTCTTTAACATTAATTTTTTAGGGAAGTCTGCAATTTTATTTTGGTATCTTTTTGTTTCCTTGGTATTAATATTAGATAATCAATTTTCTAGAAGGTATAAAATAATGGGGAATTTTTGAGAGCCAGCTCAGAGCCTGGAGCCTGCTTCAGATTCTGTCTCCCTCTCTCTGCCCCTCCCCTGCTCGTTCTCTTTCTCTCTCAAAAATAAAAAAAAAATTAAAAAACTTTCAGTATGCTTCTCATTAAAATTATCATAGGGTGGGATGAACAAAATATTAGCCTGGATTTTGGAGTTTAATCCTGAGGGCACTGATGCACAGGTTTTAAATGGGGTATAATGTGGTCAGATGTCTGTCTTGGTTGTGGAGGGGGCCTTGGATGGAAAGATACTGCTGGAAACAAGGAGATAAAAAAATTCCTTGTCAGGGGCGCCTGGGTGGCTCAGTCGGTTAAGTGGCCAACTTCAGCTCAGGTCATGATCTCGCGGTCCGTGAGTTCGAGCCCCGCATCGGGCTCTGTGCTGACAGCTCAGAGCCTGGAGCCTGTTTCAGATTCTGTGTCTCCCTCTCTCTGACCCTCCCCCGTTCACGCTCTGTCTCAAAAATAAATAAACGTTAAAAAAATAAAAAAAAATTCATTGTCATAGTCCTGGGGAGAACTTTCTGTTTCATCTGTTTATTTATCCTTCCATTCAACAAATACAAAGTGTATTCCAGATGGTCTACATGTAGTAATTGATTTAATCTGCATAAAAACCTTATGAGGGAGGTACTATTATTAGAATTTTACAGATGAAGAGCACTGAAGGTCAGGGAGAATCATGCTCAAGGTCAAAGGGATAGTAAGTGGCACAGAGGGTAAGTGCAATGGACAAAAGGTGGGCTGTGTCTGGCTTTAGCGTTGAGGCATTTGTCAAAAGCTACACTGTAGGCTTGAGTAGAACCAGGAATTGATCTGAAGTCCTGCTCTGCACAGGTCACCAGGAGCCAGTCTACGGATATCTGTAGTTTTTTCATCCTTTGTCATCTCCCCCAAATCCCTCAAGTACCTGTTTGTTTTATGACTCAAGGTCTATGAGGTTAATGAGAGAAATTGTGGGAGAAGTGATGGGGGCAGGTCTGTAGGGAGAGGGGTATCTGTGGGTACGTCATAGGTGGTTTGTAGGATGACAGGATGTGGGGTGAGTGATGGAAGATCTGTGGGGTAATTGGGGATCTGTGGGGTATGAGGTGATAAATTCTGCAAGGTGAGTTACGGGGCTTTGTAGGGTAAGTAATGACACCCTATAGGGTAAATGATAGGGAATTTGTGGGAAGAGTGAGAGGGTCTGTGGGGTCAGTCATGGGGTTGTAGGGTACATGACTGGAGGTCTGTTGGGGTAAGTTATGTGAAGTGAGTGATGGGTCTTGTGTGAGTTTTGTGGGGTCTCTGGGGTGAGTGATGGAGATCTTTAGGGTAGAAATAGGTGAGTCTGTGGGGTGAATGATGGTGGGGTCTTTGGAGTGAGTAATGGGGATTGTTTGAGGTGAGTGAGGAAAGATCTGTGGAGTTATTGATGGGGTGTCTGTAGGGTACCTGATCAGGAGACAAGAGGTTGAATAAATTGAAGAACTTAGAGATTTGGAAAGTTCTCAGCCTGTCCATATTGCAAAGGATGAGAAAGTGTGTTCTGGAGAGAATACCAAGGGTGTGAGTGGACGATTACTTCTTCAAAGAGATAATGGGTGTCTCGTGGATCTAATTAGCCATCAAGGGACGCTGTGGGGTCAGTGATAGGGGGTTTGTGAGGTTATAAATTAGAGGTCTCTGTGATGATGATGGGGGGTCTATGGCTGAGAGAACGGTTATCTGTGAAATGAATGAGTGATGGAAGGGTTTGTGGGGTCAGTCACAGGGCATCTCTGGGGTTAATAATTAAAGATCTCTCAGTGTTAGGGTCCATATCTTTTATTTCCTGATTCTAAAAACTGCCATCATCATGGACTGCCTAGGTTCCTCTGTACCTTTGTCCCAGTGCTTCCTGGCAGTAGCTCCACACACCTCCTTTCTTGCCTCTGCCTCTGGCCCTTCTGGTGCTTACCCATCAGCAGGCATTTGCCAGATCAATTCATTTTGTGCCTCCAACCTGTGGGAGTAAGGACTGGACTCTTCTGACTGGTGGAGGGTTCCTCATCAGCCAGTGTTTGAGCTTGGCTTATATTAGTTCTGCTTGCTCTTGCCTTTTGTGGCTTTGGCATCCAGCATGCTCTGGGCATGAGCGAGCTGCTTTACAGAATCAAGCACGAGGATTCCAGGTAGCACCAGCCACAGAGCATTCATGAAGACAAAGTAAAACCAGAAGTAGAGTGGATGGCCCAGCTCCCCATGCTGGAATCCGTCCCGGTGCTCTGTCAGGAAATAGAGCACATCCCCGTAGATCTGACCTGTGGGGGGCAGAAGAGGAAAGGGAAACCAAAGTGAAGAGGAAAAGCTATTCTGAGGCATTTTATAAGTCATCATTCAAGGTCTCAGAGCTCAGGATTCCCAAATCTAGAGAGCTAAGAATTCTGAAATCATATGGCTGAAAAATTTGAGGAATTACAAAAGTGAGAATTCTAGAAATCAGAAGCTGAGCATTTCTGAACTCAGGAGAGTACATTATCACCAGAATTTAAGGAAGCTCAAAGTGCTTTCATTCAAGACAGATCAGGATTCCAGAACTAAAGAAATCTAGCCATGTAAGAACCCAAGAGGACTGAATGTCAGATGAAGGGAGCTCAGAATCCTGATCCTGGAGGATCCAGGGGTTTCCCACCATGGTGGGCCACCTCATGTATCCTTCACAAGAGACTTTTTGATGAAGGAGGAGGAGAAATGAACCCTCCCTACTTGAGAATACAGACTGAGGGCGTCATGGCTGTTCGAGAACCTCAGGAATATGTCAGTCAGTCTGACTCAGCCCTAGATGGGCACGGTTGAGAGACCCTCTCTGCAGGAATGCCTCTGTGTCTGGAGATCCCCCATCAACCCCTCCAGCACTCAGTGTGGGCCCTCTCCTCACCTACAGAGACCACGAGCTGTAAGACAAAGCGGAGGGGCTGCTGGCGGAGAAAGGCGATCACAACCCATAGGCTGAGTGGTCCCCATAGGCAAGCTGTGATGGTTTCCATGCATATCGTGAAGTTGTCACTCCTGTGGGAGAAAGGATTGGAGAACGCTGGCATCCCTGTGCTCTACCCACAGGGCACCCCATTAGTGCTCCTTGACTCATCAACACCCCAAACCAATGCAGGTTTCCCTTGATGGAGGCAAACACTTACAGGATATATCGGCTGTCTCCCTTGGCATACTCTTTCCCTGAAGAAAATAAGAGGCATACATGAAGAATAAAGGCAAGAAAGGGAACTCAGACTTGTGAGAGATGAGGGCCCATGTAAGCTGGGCTTTATAACCTCTCTATGCCTCAGTTTCCTCATTTGTGAAATGGGGTAGCTGTCTGGATTCTAGAGTTAACATACATATAATGATAATTTATGCACACCTGACATAGAACAGTAAGTAATGCTGTGATTGTCTCGTATTCAATAAATGTGGAATGAAAGGAGTTAAGTGTAGGTGATGGAGTGAGTAAAGTAGCCAATGAGTGAGTAAGAGTGAGTGAGTGAGTGAGTGAGAGAGAGAGAGAGCACACAAGCAAGCGAGCATGCAAGCATAGAGGTGAACAGATTAGTGAATAAAAGAGTGGGAGGAGAATTAGTAAGAAAAAGACAGACCACCCAGTATAAAAATAGGCAAGAGACAATAATAGTTTCTTCACAAAAGCGGATCCCCAAATGGTCAATAAATATATGAAAGGTGCCCAAACTTTCATTAGTCATTAAGGAAAAGTAATGAGATACCACTCGCATCCACTAGGACTAAAATTGAAGAAACGCCTGACCATACCAAGTGTTGGTGAGGATGTGGAGGAACTAGAACTCCCATATACTGCTGGTGGGAAAATAAAATGGTGCAGCCATTTTTAAAAACAGTTTGGCAGTTTTTCATAAAGTTAAACACACATCTACCATTCTTCTCCGCCGTATTTACAAGAGAAATGAAAACAGATCTCCACACAATCTTGTGTATGCTAGATCAAAGTGTTATGGAAGAATAGTAGTTTTATTCATGAGGCTAAAAAGGAGTATTATCTATAACAGCAAAAGACTTGGACAAGTCAAATAATTCTGTAACATCTATGCTTTGAAAGTTCTTCATGAACCAATGAGGAGTAACCCCATTAAAAAAAAGCAAAGTTCAGGGGCGCCTGAGTGGCTCAGTCGGGTAAGCATCTAACTTTGGCTCAGGTCATGATCTCATGGTCTGTGAGTTCAAGCCCTGTTTTGGGCTCTGTGCTGACAGCTCAGAGCCTGGAGCCTGCTTTGGTTTCTGTGTCTCCCTCTCTCTCTGCACCTCCCCCTTCTCTCTCTCTCTCTCTCTCTCTCAAAAATAAATATTTTTAAAAATGTTAAAAAAGGCAAAGGTCAGAGGTGTCTATAGTATATTACCATTTGTTTACACAAAAGGAAAAAAACGATGATGGTGATGATAGTTATGGCATCTACTGTCTGCCAACACTGTTCTAAGCAACTTACATATATTTGGATATTACTGTTATCCCTCTTTTGCAAATGGTAAACTGAGGCTTATGTGTGTAATTTTTGTGTAAATAAACCCTGGAAAAAACATATTCAATTATAAATATTAGTTAATAATTGGGGACACTTGGTGGACAGAAGGTAGATTTTCATTGCATACCTCTTTAAATGTTTTTTTTTTTGACCCATATGAGTATATCCCCAACAAAAAAGGTAAACAAATTGTTAAAATAATGTTAGACTTGGTGGTTGGATAAATATCTAAGCCAATCCCTGCCCAGAAAATTCCCTCCCACAGCACATCAAAGAACTCAGGACTCACAGAGTTGGGACAAGAAAGCTTGGTCTTCAAGAAGATCTTCGTGGTAGAGGCTGAACCAGCCCTCAATCACCAGGTGAATGAACCCACATACTGCAAACCAGCACAGGGACAGTCGCCGCCAAGTCCCCAGGGGGACAACTGCAGCACGACCTGACAACAGCCACGTGGTCACAACCAAGACTCCAGAGACAGAGAAGAGGCCAGCCAGGAGATGCCAAGTGGGGCAGTCATTGGGCACAAAGTTGTCCAGCCTCAGGTGCCGAGGCCAGTATGGGTGCAAAGGGCTGGCATTGGTGGTCATGTCTTTGTAGGTTGATGTCTGTAAGCATAAAGGAGAAAAAAGGACAAAAACTTGAATAGAAAGCACAGCATGAGACCATAAAATCAAATTCAAATATTTATTATCACCAGAAATGTAAATGGATTAAAATTATCAGTTAATATACTGTAAGACTGGATTAAAAATAATCTACATGCCCTCCTGGAGCCATAAGATGTGGGAGGTACAGTAACCAGGTCAGATCCTGGACCTCGGGGGCCACAGTCAGCTAGAGAAGATATAGAAACCAGGCCTAGCCCCTGCCCTCATTGGTCACAGTCTGGTGGGCAGACACAAGAACCAGATTAGGTCCCAGCTCTCATTGGTCTTGCTCTGATAAGGGAGATACAGGGGCCAGGCGTGGTCCTCGCCCTCAGGAGTCACAGTCGGCTGGGGAGACCCAGCGATCAGGTTGAGTCCCATTGCAGGGGTCAGGGTCTAGCATCGTTCAACAGAAAACTATTCCCTCCCCGTAGTCCTGGAAACTGCAGGACAGAAGAGAGAAAACTAATCAGCACTACAATCCTCAGGTTCAGTGTATGGAAAGGCAGACTCTTCCTGAAATCGCGCATAAGGGTACCAACCTGCAAGAAAGAGGAAAGCGGAAGGCGGGGGTCTTGGGCGCGGTGCTAAACATCAAAAAAAGGATCAAATACAGAGACCACCAATTAGAACTTGAAGCCTGTAGGCCAGCTGCCCAATGAGAAAGCAGATCTTCTGTTGTCCCAACAACCGCGCTGTAGCAGAGGGTCGCGCGCAGGCGCGTTTGGTGGGCGGTGGGAGTGTGTGTAAAGGGGAGGGTCTCTCGCAGGCGCTGAGGGCCAGCGGTTTAGCAGTTGGGAGCTAGGGGATGGAGTGGCCGACTGGGGGGGAGGACACTCACCCAGCGGCGCGGTCGCAGTCGCAGCGGTCTCCCTCAGGCTCCAGGCTAGCTCGCTGGCGGAGTAAAGTCCCTGGTTCAGACTCATCCTCTCACAGGTCCTCGCCTTACGGAGCTAACCAATGGAGGGGCTGGGAAGGCGACCAGTGCCGCTCCTAACCAATAGGAGCTCTCTGTGTGCCGCCGGACCTGCCCCCATGCGTGGTGCCATTTTCGCTGTTGGTTGAGACCGAGTCAGGAGTTGGGTGAAGAGGTGGGACTCGCCAAGGTTGGTGGGCGTTTTCGGGCTGAAGCCTGTCTGCAGTGAGTCTTGGCTCCGATTTCCCTATCCCATTATCAATCATATCAGAAACCTGGTGTTTATCTTCCTCATCTGCTGTTGAGTCAGCATTGCTTTGTGTTCTCTTACCTTTGCCCTCGTTTTTTAGGCAGAGCAACCGGTTCCCGGAGCAATCTTCAATCCTCACGCCCGAACCGGCAAGGACGCTTAATACGACAGGCAGATCACATTTGTACACTGCGCCTCTGCCCTCTACCTCAGCGCTCAGAACTCCTCAGCGGTCATTCTTACCTCTCCCGACTTCAAGTCAGAAGAAGCAGTGAAAGCCCAAGCTCCTCAGCCTTGCTGACCAATTGCAATGGAGACCCTCAATCTCCCTGTGCCAACTCTGAAGAGCCAATCCGAATTTCCTAACTCTAAGCCAGCAGGCACCCCAGACCGCGCAATCAATCAGAACCCAGACCTTCCTTTCCAATTGGAACCCACAAGCTTCGGTCCTAAGGACCAATAAGCAGGAACTCTTCATCTGTCTTGCTTTCCCCCTCTCTGTCCTTGTCAGAGCAACCAATCAGAATAGGGATCCCTCAGTTTTCCAGCCAGTTAAGTATCAGGACTCGCCCACATCCAACTATCCAATCTGTCCTGGCCCCACTCAAATCAAGCTATGCGGTCCTCAGGCTCATCATCCAATCGTGAACAAGAATAAATTAACCACGAACCAGTCACAATGTACTCCCTCTTCATGATTTCCAGCTTCCAAACCTTTATCCATGCTGTGCCCATTCCTCACTCACCTCTATTCCCCACTGGTCAGTGAAGAAAGAGCCTTTTGTATCTTTCCTACTTTTATTTGACAATAACAAACTGTATATAAAAAGGGAGAAGGAAGGCGGGGAGGCCCTGGATCTCCCCCTCTCTGATTCCCCAAGCATCCTCCACCCCTAGGCCCCAGCAAGGACCACCCCCTTCCCGCCTTGTGGTGGGGTGGGGATAGACAGGCATGGAAATTGTGTGTGTGTGTATGTGTGTGCACACATGAGCGTGTGTGTGTGTGTCTGCATGTGTGTGTAGGAGTGTTGGGGGGGGGGTTAAGGATGGAGAGGGATCAAGAATTAGAGATAGGGCCTTCCCTCATCCCCCATCCTGAGGAGGGGTCTTGAGGGAGCTTTGAGGATCCACAGATGTGCCTCAGCCTATGAGACGGTAGAAGATCCAACATCCAAAAGTGACCCAGTGACTGGCCCAGCTGAGCTCTGACCACTTGTGGACAGTGTATGCCATGCCGTAGCCCTGTGGGAGAGAAAGAGGTGACAATCCCACTCGGCAAGAATAAAAAAGATCTCCAAAAAACTCATCCTTTGCTCAAGGACATTTCTGTGAGTCCATGGTAACCCTAGGTGAGGCCCCAGAGAAGAGACTGGGTACATATGAAAGAGGGTTTTTTTTTTCTTTCATGTTTTCTTCTTCTTTAAAAATTATTTTAAGAACAAGACAAGGCAGTCCCACTCTCTGACCTGTACTCTCCTTAATATACAAGGAGCTCCTAGAAATCAATCTTTCAAAAAGAAAAAAAAAAACTGGCAAAGGAGTATGTCATTCTCACTAAGGAAAAAAACCAATGGCTCTTAAACAAATGAAAAGATACTCCGCTTCACTCATAATCTTCCTCCTCTTAAACTGGCAAACATATCCAAGAAGTGTGAGAGGCACCCTGTTGGCAGGGCGACAGATATGGTCACACAATGCTGGTGGGAGGGCAAAAAGGTAACTTCTCCATTGTAACTATGAAGGCTAGATCCTATAGTTCTGTCTATACCTGTGAATCCACATGGGTATGAGGGTATTACTTACTGCAGCACCATTTGCAATAGGAAAAGGGCTGGAAATCACCTGGGTGTTCACTGATAAGGGGCAAATTACACTGGGTCCTATCCTCACAGTGGAAAACAAATGAATGAGGACATTCCATGTACTTTTGTGGAAGATTTTCAAGAATTATGTGAAAACAGCAACACGCAGAACGGTATCATTCACGAGTTACTTTAGGGCAAAACTTGGGGTGGGAAAGGGAATTAAAATATATTTTTATATTTGTGCTTACATTTTAGAAGGATATTTTAATAAAACCACTAAAAGTAGTTACTTGTAAGAGGGCAGGGGGTAGACAGTAGGAGCAAGACTTTTCCTTGACTATCTTGAATACTGTTTGGTTTTTGAACCTTGTGATATATGTATGAACTATTTTTAAATGTTTTAATAAAAATAAAACAAGAGGGGCGCCTAGCTGGCCCAGTTGGAAGAGCACGCGATTCTTGATATTGGGGTTGGGAGTTGGAGGCCCACATTGGGTGTAGAGATTACTTAAATAATTTAAAAACCTTAAAAAATAAAACAAGAAAAAATAAAAATAGAACAAAACCTAGATTTTGCACCCAACGTTAATAAAAATTAAAAATTGTTTTTAGGGGCGACTGGGTGGCTCAGTTGGTTGAGCATCTGACTTCGGCTCAGGTCATGATCTTGAGGTTCATGAGTTTGAGCCCTATATCAGGTTTGCTGCTGTCAGCCTGTCAGCCTGTCAGCGCAGAGCCCACTTTGGATCCTCTGTACCCCTCTCTCTGTGCCTCTCCTGCTTGTGCTCTCTCAAAAATAAATAAATAAACATTAAAAAAAACTTATTTTTGAGAGAGACAGAGGCAGAATGCGAGTGGGTTGGGGCAGAGAGAGAGGGAGACACAGAATCAGAAGCAGGCTTCAGGCTCTGAGCTGTCAGCACAGAGCCCGACGCGGAGCTCGAACTCACAAGCCATGAGATCATGAGCTGAGCTGAAGTCAGAAGCTCAATCGACTGAGCCACCCAGGCGCCCCCAAAATAAATAAATATTAAAAAAATAAAAAAATAAAATTTGCTTTTAATGACAGAAAGCATAAAATAAAGTAATAAAATAAAGTATAAAATAAAGTTTTATTTTCAATTAAAAATAAAAAATTTAAAAGAGAAGCAACACCTGAATCCTGCAAGAGCCATAGGAAGAAACAGTCTTTTTAAAATTGCTTTTCATTTAAAAAGGAGTAAAATCTGGAATGTGCATACTCCACATGAATAAAAATAGTATATACATTTTAATGTACATTCTTAAAGCAGAATCCAGACTTTGGACACTCAACCTGAGTAAAAATACTTTTTTAATTAAATAAGAAGGAAACCATGCGAATTCTACCTAAACAAAAATATGATGAAATAATTAATTCTTTGACAAGTTAAACTTGGATTTTGCACTCTATCTCTGTGAAATCAATTCTATAAGTAAAATAGTTTGCACACTTCGCCCTAATGAGAGCCCCAACCATACGAATCAACCAGAAGGACAATGGGAAAGAGCGACTGAGGAGCGCAAGCTTCACAGGCTAGAGATGCACGACACAAGGTCCTCATGCCTCGGCCTCTTCACCTTTGTCCTCGTGGTTCCCATGAGCAGGTAGCACAACCCTAAGTAACCTCCAGCCCAGGGCCCCACCTCACCTGCTCCTCTGTGGTGTCATCCACATCGACATCAAACAGGGAGCCCAGGTAGGCCAGATGGAAGATGGCCAGGGCCCCAAAGAGCAGGTTTAAGGCTCGCACCCCCAGGCCCTGTGGGGGACAGATGGATATGTTTGGCAGCTGGATCTACTCGCTGTCTCCCAGCCCCACCTGGGCAGGGGAACCCAGGGCGATGCAAGGCACAGTGGGTCCCGGGAATGAGGATGTCTAGTGCACAGGGCATGCCCTGGGGTAGGAAAAAGATGGTTCAGATCTTCCCATGGGAGCTCATCCAAGGATGAGGGTACTTTAGCCTGAGGGCATCCAGGGGAAGATATTCAGGCAGAAGAGGAAGAATGGAGAGACTTGAGTTGGGGGGCTTAGGGTGATAAACGTCAGTTGCTGGGTGGGACACAAATCTGAGGTTGTCCATATTTCTCATTGCAAGCAAATGAAAAACAAAAACAAATCCTCACCATGACCTACAAGATCCACCACTCTCCCCACCTCACTCGCTCTGCTCAAGCCACACTAGCCTCCTTGTTGTTCCTCAAATATTCCAGGCTCTCTCCCATCTCAGAACCTTTACACGGGTTGTTTTCTTTGCCTGGAATGCTTCTTTTCCTCACCTCCTTCAGTTAAAGAGCTGGAAAGTCACCTCCCTATCTAAAATTAAAACCACTCATGCTCCTCGATACTTCCCCTCCCATTTCTCTTAGGTATTTTCTCCTTGGCATGAATCACAATCTAAGAAACTATTATTCTCTACTGACTTTTAAAAAATTTACTGTCTCATCTGTTAAAATATTTGTCCCATAGGGCTGGCACTTCAGTCTGTTTTGTTCACCATTGTGTCTCCAGTGCCTAGAACAGTGCCTGATACCAGTAGGTACTCAATAAATGTTCAGTGAGGGGACAAATGCCAGGTGTGTATAGAGCAGGTGCTTGATAAATGTTTGTTATAGAAATGGATGCTAGTGAATAAAAGCAAGGTTCTGGGGATAGCTCAGGTGCCAGAAGAGGAAGCTGGGCATCCTGAGACAGAAAGAAGATGGAGACAGATGTAACGATTTTGAGGGGGAGTGTTGGGCTGAACCCTCACCAAGCGATGCTGGTGCGAACAGTTTGGTGGACACCGTTTCGACAAGACGCAGGCACTGAGGATCCGAGCCAGGCACTTCCGGAGGACTGGGGTGGATGTCAGGAGATAAGGGGGTCAGGTTAGCCCCAGGGGACAGTGGTCCAGCCCTGTCCCACCTTCCATCCCATCTGCTGGGCTGGGCTCTGTGCTTACCATGTTCCACGTAAGTGATAAATGCCAGGGACAGCAGCACCGCAGCCAAATGGAAGCTGAAACCCTAGGGGGCCCCGGGGGTGATGAAGTGAGTGAGGAGGTGCTGCCACCCCTGCCCAGCTCCCCCCACTCAACATCCCGCTCTGCCCTGCTCACGTGCAGGAGGGCACTGGCTGCATAGGTGACCAGCACGGCAGAAAAGGTCCCCAGACGAAGAGCATTCTTGAAAACATCTGGAAGGGGGAGATGCGGGTCAAGAGGCTCCTGGGATACCCTCTGCCCTTCCTGGGGGGCCGTAGGGCAAGGTGAGGAACCCATGACCTGCTGGAGCTCCCGGGATAAAATCTTTATAATGGCCTCAAACTTAGCGCCTGATCTTCCCTCCCAACCTGCTCCTCCCACGGTATCCCCAAGTTCAGCTGATGTCAACTCTACTCTTTTAGTTCCTCAGGGTAAAAGCCTAGGATCACCCTTGCTCTGCTCTCCCCCTATTCCCACAACTAAACTCTCAGCAAATCCTGTCAGACTTACCCTCAGAATTTTTCCAGAATCTGACCTCTCCTCTCCATGGCCACTGCCACTACCGCCATTGCTCACTTGTGCTGCTGCCATGGCCTCTTTACTGCTTCCACCCTTGCCCCCTTCCCACCTGCTCTCATAGCAGCCAGAGGGTCCTGTTATGACCCAAGTCAGCCCTCAGCCATCCTCTGCTCAGACCCCTGCTTTGGCTCCACTTCCCAGAGAAAAAGCCAAAATCCTTCCTGTGGTCAGTGAAGCCCTAGGGGACCAGGCCCCTATCACCTCTCTAACCTCACCTCCTTCCACTGGTTCCCTCACTCACTCTGCTCCTGCTGCACTGGTTTCCTCCCTGTTCCTCCAAGTGCCAAGTATGCTCCTACCTCAGGGCCTTTGCACTGGCTGCGCTTTCCATCTGTTACACTCCTCCCTCCATCTGTTACACTCCTCCCTCACACATTTACATCGCTTGTTCTCTCACCTTGCTCAGGTGTTTGCTCAAATGTCACCTCCTCAGGGGGGCTTGCTCTGGCTAATTTATTTAAAATTGCAAAACCCCCTCCAACACACACACACACATACACACACACACACACTCGTGCCAACATTCCCAGATTATCTTTACTTGCTTCATTTTTTTTTTACCATAGTACTTGTCACCACTTGAAATATGTATTTTTTTCTCTTGCTGTCTGCTCTCCCCACAAAACTGCCACCACCACAGGGGCAGAGATTTTGGTTTTTCTCCCCCCTGGTCCCTGCAGTATCTTCAGTGCCTAGCACACAATAGATTCTCAGTAAATGTTTGTTATATGAATGTGGGGAAGGGCCTGGGTTGGGGACTCTCAACTCTTGGAGTGGTGACTTGGTGACTCACAGTTATTTAGCCAATAAGACATTGGCAAGTTCCAGCTTGTAACAACTTCCACCATGGACCGGGGCAGCTCCACGTTCAGTGGCTTGGACACCGTCAGGTCCCTGTGGGCAAAAGAGACATGCAAATTCATGTGGTGTCTCACGCCAGCTGACCTCCACACCTCTGTCTTGGCTGTTCCCTCCCCTGGGAGCACCCTCCCCCTCCCTGCGGCTCCTCTAGGCAGCACCCTGTGGGAGAGGGGGCCCCCCCAGCCCTCCCCACCATTCCAGGTGATCCTTCTCCTCGGTGAAGCCAGCCCCTGCCAACGTGGCCGTGGCCTCGGACAGAAAGCCCACAAAATAGTTGCTGAAGTGGAAGGAGACAGCACTCTCGTAGGCTCGCAGCCACCTGAGGAGAAAGGGGCAGGGGAGAGAGGGATCATTCCTAGGCACCAGCATGATACCCCACCATGTGTCAGCATCCCCAGCCCCACTCTGTAGACTCACCTTACCATGGTGCCCCTAGGGTCCCCAGGGGTCAGGAAGGCAGCAGAGAAGAAAGGAAAGAGAGTCAGAGAGGCCCTGGAGGCTGGCCTGAGTTGTTTGCAGACAAGACAAGACAAGACAGAAACATGGTGGCAGAAGAGGGGCACTGTGACAGTCACACGCATCTACACACCGTCAGTTTGTTTCACGTGCCTCAAACAGATGTGTGAGCTGCCCTATAATAGGACACAGCCCTACAGTCTCACAAGGCCAGACATCTAGACCCAGCCACTGTCGGAGACTTGACCTCACCACGCTACACACTGACACAGCCATGTGGCCAGACACAAATACCATCAGACTCCCAGCCTCATAGCTCCCTAGTCTGACTCAGTCACCATAAGATACACCGAAGTCCTTTATTTAGGCACAGACACCACCAAGCACCCTGCCATGCACATGTACATGATACTACACTCAAGACAGTCATCCCATCCGTTGTACAGTCAGACACGGTGAGAAACAGACAGCATCCTGGAAAAAGCGTAGGGTCTGGAATCATTCCTGCAAATGATGCCTGGCGGCTTAGCTAGGTGACACTGGGCGAGGCACTCCACCTTTGGGAGCCTCATCCAGCATCAGACACCATCAGCAGCGAGTGAGTGGGAGACAGGGTCATACAATCAAACAGTTGGATTAAATCCTACAGTCACACCACAGGTGGATGGATGGTCCTGCAGCCAGGCACAGGCGCACAGTCAGTCACAATCCCTCAGCTAGACGACACCAGGCAGCCAGAGAAGGCTGACTCACCAGTGGAATCCATCACAGACAGGCAAACAGCATGCTACAGCCAGACCCATCCCCAGCCAGAGTTCCAGTCAACCCAGCTTTATCTTCTCCAAAGACAGACACACAGCTCATCATTGACAATGGCACAGCTAGACAGCCAGAACACCAGTCTCACACAGTGAGTGAGCGGCTGATAGGCAAACAACCCATATACGCCCCTAGCTAGAGTCACAGACAGGTCAGCATCACCCACCAACACATACTTGTCGCTCCCCATTGTGGTTGCATAACTTGTTCCTAACAGTGGAACAGATGGATAGCCAGACCCAGTTATGTGGTACGATGTCAGTCATACAAAGTCACAGAGCCAATCTTGGTCACACAAGAGCTACAGGCATTCAGTCTATGTCTAGTCACGGGATAGATGGTCAGATAGCCTCAGATTAAAGAACAAAGTGGTCACAGACTGTGCCCCCACCCCCCGGTCAGCCCCGCTTGCCCTCAGCACCTGCCCTCATTTACCTGGCTTTGCGTTTCTTGCTGTAGTAACAGAAGACAGATAGAAGCATTAAGAGACAGGCTCAGAGCTGGGGAGACCCCAGGCCCCTACCCAACCCCTTCACTGTGGGGCAGAGGCCTCAAAGGCTGTGCTCACTTGCGAAGGAGGCGGTCACCATCAAGGGGGATGAAGTATGGGAAGAGGTAGGGGCCCACACAGGTGGACAGCACAAGGCACAGCAGGGCCAGCGCCAGGCTCCGGGCCACCTTCTGCAGCCATCGGCGGCTCTGTAGGGATCAAGGCTCCATGAACACTGCCCCGTGGTGGCTCCCACAGTCCCTGCCCACCTGTCTACCCAGGACCTCACCAGTGGGCGGCCTTGGACAGCCTGTAGGTAGCTGTGGAAGGATATCCAGGGCCCAAAGACGATGGTGCCCACGAAGTAGAGGTAGCCCATGAACTCCACGGGCGAGGGCACTGCACCCACCTCGCCCCGGTCCAGGTCGAAGCCCAGAGACACCGCCTTCATGGCCACGATCATCTGGGCCCCTATGTGTGGCGCCCGTGGTCAAGTGGGCAGGCAGAGAGCAGGTCCGCGTGGGGAGATGGGGCGGGGGGCACCAGGTGAGAGGTGGTAGGAAAAGAGGAGGACAAGTGTGGACAGGTGGGCACAGTGTCAAAGAGGCAGGTGAGCAGGTGGGCCCAGGACCAGCAGACACCCTTCCTCACGTGTCAGGCATGGACATGAGATAGGACAGACAGACGGGAGGGGGAAGTCATGGTGGAGAGAGAGAGACACAGATGTGAGGGGCATCAGAGGCCTGCGTGTCCACTGGGGTGGGCGGATGAGGGAGAAAAGTGGGGAAGGAAAGACAGGGTTGGGGAATTAGGAGATGTGGAGTGGAGCAGGAGGGCTGGGGCAGGTGAGAGGGCCAGGGCTGCCTACCTCGCATCTTGTGCCATGTCACGGTGTCCACCATGTGCATCTCACTGAGGAAAGAAGGTGGTCTTGGCCCATGACTCCCATGGTCTTGGAGACCACAAAGGAGAGGGTTTTATCTTCCCCAAGCCCGCATAATCTCCTGGAGGAATAATTCTCCAGGACTCCTTCCTCCAGTGGGGAGAGCCCAAGCCCAGCCTGTCCCGCACAGCCTTTAGAAAGGACACGTCTCCCAGATTCCCCCTCCCCCATCCGGGAATACCCCCATGCCCTCCCCGTCCTGATCAACCTCACGAGGAGTGACCTGGGGGGCCCCACTGGCCCTTTTGCCAATGGTGTGGGGATGAGGACTCGCACCCGTACCCCATGAGTAGGTAGATGAGGATGGTGACGGAGAGGAAGACGCCACGATGGGAGGAATGTCGGCAGAGGAACAGCACGAGGTAGCACAGGAGGCTGAGCAGCACGACCCAAACCATGTGCAGCTGGAAGAAGTGGTAGAGGCTGAAGAAGCCACCTGCCACGGTGCTTGCATGCTTCAGGTAGGATGGCAACCCTTCAGGTGTGAGAGAGAGAGAAAGAGAACAAGAAAGGGAAGTTGGGGGCTGCCTGGGTGGCTCAGTTGGTTAAGTGTCCAACTCTTGGTTTCGGCTCAGGTCATGATCTTACACTTCATCAGTTCGAGCCCCACATTGGGCTCTGCACTGACAGTGCAGAGCTGACTTGGGATTCTCTCTCTCGCTCTCTGTCTGCCCCTGCCCCTGCCCTGCTCATGCTGTCTGTCTGTCTCTCTTAAAATATGTAAATAAAGTTAAAAAAAAGGGAAGTTAAATGGCCTGGTAGGGAAGGGAGGGCAACCCAGGCAGAGGGCACAGCATGGGCAAAGGCCTAGAGGTTGGAATGGGGTGAGATTGCAGGAGGCCCAGAGCTGGTGTTGGGTGTTGGGGAGCTGGATAGGTGGTAGGGCCTGGGTTTAAAGAAAAGAAACAGGGGTGCCTGGGTGGCTCAATTGGTTAAGCATCTGATTCTTGATTTCAGCTCAGGTCATGATCTTGCAACTCGTGAGATAAAGCCCCACATCAGGCTCCACACTAGGTGTGGAGCCTGCTTAAGATTCTCTCTCTCCCTCTCCCTCTGCCCTTCCCCAGCTCATGCGCATGCTCTCTCTCTGTTAAAAAAGTTTAGGGTGGCTCAGTCGGTTAAGTGCTGACTTCGGCTCAGGTCATGATCTTGCAGTTCATGAGTTTGAGCCCCGTGTCAGGCTCTGTGCTGACAGCTCAGAGCCTGGAGCCTGTTTAGGATTCTGTGTCTCCCCCCCCCCCGCCCCTCCCCTGCTCTCAAAAATAAAATAAACATTAATTTTTTTAATGTTTAAAAAACTAAAGAAAAGAAACATCTATAAAGGACATTTTGGGAACTCTGAAAAATTTGAATATCAATTTATGTCAGATACTATTACTGCATCCAGATTAAATTTCTTGAGAGATGATGGGTGAGGGTGCAGTTGTTGGGGGAAGATGTTCTTGGGGGACACACATTGAAGGATTTGGGTGTAGTGTCAGCACGTTCTTCATATGATTCAGGAAGATCATAGGTAGATAGATAGATAGGCAGATAGAGCTAATGTGTCAAGATGTTGACATTTGGAGAATCTGGAAATGCATATATGGTTGCCCATGACATTCTTTCACCTTAACTTTTCGGTAACTTTGAAATATTTCAAAATGATGAACCTGGGAAAAAACAAAACATCCATTTAAAATAAAAGAAAAAAGAAGGAATGCCTGGGTGGCTCAGTCGGTTAAGCATCCAGCTTCAGCTCAGGTCACAATCTCACGGCTTGTGAGTTTGAGCCCACATCGGGCTCTGTGCTGATGGCTCAGAGCCTGGAGCCTGCTTCAAGTTCTGTGTCTCCCTCTCTCTCTGCCCCTCATCCACTTGCACTCTGTCTCTCAAAGATAAATAAACATTAAAAAAATTTTTTAATACAAGAAAGAAAGCAGAGTAGGAGTGCCTGGCTAGCTTGGCCAATAAAGCATGCAACTCTTGATCTCGGGGTCATGAGTTTGAGCCCTATGTTGGGTGTAGAGATTACTAAAAAAATAAATAAATAAACTTAAAATAAAGAAAAGAAAATTATAGAATCTCTGAATCTCAGATTTCTAAAATTCTCAACATCCAAGAGGAACCTTGGGAACTTGGAACCTCATCATTTGGATATAGGCTTGCCATCATTGTGGAAACAATTCCAGAATCCTACAATCCAGAAATCTCATCATGCCCTGATTTTAGAAATCCAGAATGCCAGCATTTTGGATGCCTTGAAATGTGAGAATTTCAGTTTGTCAGAATGCCCAAGCCCTGCAACATGATACTTTGGGACTCAATAACTCTGTGACATCAGCATTCCAGAATCTAATAACCTTGGGATGTAGACATTTCAGGATCCCAAGACTCAAGAACCTTAGCTTTCCAGAATCCCAGAACCCAGGCGTACAGAAAAACCTGGCTTGCCATGGCAGGATGTGGCTTGGCATGGTGTGGCATGGGGTGGCTGAGCATTAAGGACGTGGTGTGGCGGAATGGTACTTGGGCTGGTGGGATGCAAGGGGCTAGACATGTTGGAGTATGGCTTGGTGTGGCAAAGATGTAGCAGGGTAAGATGTGGCTTGGTATGGATGAATGGGATATGTGTGATATGGCCTGGCATGGTGGCACATGGTGTGGCAAGCACTTACCAAGCCTCCAGAGGAGGCGGCAGGCGAGGCAGATGGCAAGGAGCAGCCAGATCTGGTCAAGGCCCTGCTGGGCAGTGGGCAGGAGACAGCCCTGCAGCAGCTGCTGGAAAAATTCCTGGCGGCTGAAGGTGGCCATTGCTGACCCCCACGGATGGATGGACAGATGGATAGACCTGTCAAAGTGGGGACATAGAAGGAGCCAGGATGTATCATGTTCAAGATGGACTTGAACATTCAGATTTCAGTCTGGGGCCCTTCACGGAGAGACATGGTACCCGGGGACTGGGGGAGGGTGTGAATGTCGGGTACATCAGACTGTGCCACCAACTGTGTGTGTGTGTGTGTGTGTGTGTGTGTGTGTGTCCTGGGTGTACACACACAACCCATGACCTGTGGTGAATGTGTTTCTCCATTGCTGTGAACAGTCCAGGTCCGATGGTAATTAAATGGTGTACATTCTAGGCCCACATAGCAAATGGGGGCAGGGGGCTCCCTGGTTTCTAAGGTAGAGTCATTCTGTGTGGAGGGCAGAGAGGGAGATCCTGTGACACTTGGGAGCCGTGTGCATCTCTTCTTGTACGGATGTGGGGGGTGTCCTGTATCCCCCGCGTGCCCCATCTCACCCCCACCTGGCCTCTTGCAGCCACCAACAAAGCTCTGCCCAGGCCCGGGGGACTGCAGGGAGGTGGAGTTGGTAGTAGGGGATGTAGCAATTGGAGGAGTGGGAAAGGTGATGGAGAGGGGCCCCAGGACGTGCGCTGCAGACCGGCGCGGGGAGGCCGGCTCAGGATGGGAGCCCGGCAGCCGCACGCGCCCTGCTGGCGACTTACCTGGCAGGAAGGAAGCCGCGGTCCTGGGGGCCAGGGACGCACCGCCGCCGCCACCGTCGCCGCCTCCTCCGGGCAGCCTCCCCCGCAGGCCGCAAGGCCGGGACCAGCTGCGGTTCCCAGGGCGGCGCGGAGAGCGGGCCCTTTAAATCCCGGGGAGGCCTGGCCGGCCAGCTCGGCCAATGAGAGGGTAGGAGAGGGGCGGGGACGGAGGAGGAGGGGAGCCGGAGGATGGAAGGAAGGAGGAGCGGGAGGTTGAGAGGAGCCGGGAGCAGGAGGTTGAAAGGAGCCGGGAGCGGGAGGACGTCGGCGCGCGGAACGTTGGCGCCAGCACCTTTCCGGCCTCTTGGTGCTGATGCAGCCCCTTGAAGGTTCGCTTCGGGAGGTCTTCTGACGATCCGAGAACCAACTTTCAAATCGTCAAATTCCTAACCTTTGGAAGCTGAGATGGGAAAGATGGGGGAGGGAGAAGGAAAGCCTGCTCCCGCGAGCCGGCCAAACCGCCCACCAGCGCAAGTCCGGCTACTTTTGTCCCCCCATTTCACAGATGGGAAAATAAATCGAGATCTCTCCTTCCCCCTCCGGTGAGGGAACTAAAGGAATCTTCAACCCTACCCACCCCCAGAGACGGGCCAGAAGCGTTTATAATTACTGTGTCACCTAGGGGCACGAATTAGGCGCCTGTGCTTCCCCTGGGGATTCCTTGTCAGCACTTAGCTTGTCTTTGAGAACTGATTTGCCTGCTTAATTCCCTACTGGGCTCACATCTGCCTTGAGGGAGAACCCAGCAACTAGTTAGTGTTCCCTGTGAACTGGGAGGCTAGAACAGAGCATCCATTGGGAGCATGTTTAAAAAGCACTTACAGGGGCGCCTGGGTGGCTCAGTCGGTTAAGCGTCCGACTTCAGCTCAGGTCGTGATCTTATGGTCTGTGAGTTCAAGCCCCGCGTCGGGCTCTGTGCTGACAGCTCAGAGCCTGGAGCCTGTTTCAGATTCTGTGTCTCCCTCTCTCTCTGACCCTCCCCCGTTCATGCTCTATCTCTCTCTGTCTCAAAAATAAATAAACGTTAAAAAAAAAAAGCACTTACAGTGCCCCCAACAATGATTGGCATTGGGTTCTATCTGTACCAACACTGAGGATTTATGCAGCACCTGCTGTCTACAGCCCTTACCCTACAGCGTCGAGACACTCCCCTCTGTCCTTATCCTTAGGCTGATGAAGGGCTTTACAAAGGGGCATTTATTGGGTACATACTGCATATTTAGCATGAGTTGGAAGGAAGAAGAAAGCCCAGGTCAAGTTGCACCCCACCATGACCTGAGGAGCTAAGGAATACAGGATCTAATCAGATTAATACCTGCCAATATGAGCTGGGCAAGTCATGCCCACTCACTGGGCTTCAATGTCCCTTTCTGTTGAACAAAAGAGTGGGATTACCACTTCTTTGCTTGGAAATACCAATGGCAGTTGAAGAGAAATGTATGCCTCGTCTCTTTAAAAAGTGTTAACATGTGGGTGCCAGGGTGGCTCAGTCGGTTAGGTTAAGCGTCCAACTTCAGCTCAGGTCATGATCTCAGGGTTTGTGAGTTCCATCCTCCCAGCGGGCTCTGTGCTGACAGCTCAGAGACTGGAGCCTGCGTCAGATTCTGTGTCTCCTTTCTCTCTCTGCCTGTTCCCTGCTCTCTCTCTCTCTCTCTCTCCCTCAAAAAATAAACATTAAAAAATGTTAGCATAAAGTTAGAGTTTTAACTCATAAGATTGATACTCATGTATTACAAGTGAAAATATTTAACAGTTAATTATTCATTAAATATATAATAATAATAATAATTATTATTATTATATAATAGTCCAGATGCACAAACATTATTTTCTTTCCTTAACAGCAGAATACAGACTACATTCTATGAATTACCATTTTAATTTTTCCCTCAGTTTTCAAACATACGCAAGTAGAGTCAACAATGACCCACAGCATATGCCAGAAATATTTCCCTTAGTTGCAAGACCTGGCATTTAAACTGGAAGATCCTCACTATGGGTGACCCTGAGCTTCACAGACTTGATTGTTTCCATGTAGTCTTTTGATGTGTATGACAAAGAACTAGCATCTAGACTCTAGGACATATAAAAGATGTCTACAACTCAGTAAGAAAAAGACAAACAATACACTAGAAAATGGACAGTGGACATTCAGGTAATTTACAGCAGAAGACCCCTGAAATGACCAATATATATAATATATGAAAAGATAACCCAATCTCTTTAGTTGTCATTGAAATGCAAAATTAAAACAATAATTAGATACCATTTCACATCTACTAGATGTGGTATTTTATGTTTTTATCACTGGAGCTTAGTAGAGGGTGGGTGTATTTGTCAAATCTTTTAGTTAGCCTTTGTGGTCATTATGGATTATGATTTCTGAGGCATTTTAAATAGTCTCTCCATAATTAAAGAGATGCAAATTAAGACAATGAGATCCCATTTTTCATTATTAGTTTGGCAAGTCAATCTAATGTCAATGCCAAGTCTCATAATAACAACATATTTTCCCTGTTTCTTTCTGTCTCTGTCTCTAATCTCTATCATCTATATCTATCTATAGTTCTTTTAAACTATTTGATAGTAGTTGAAGAGGTGATACCTTTTCAACTCAATACTTCAATATGAATTTTCTAAGAACGAGGACATTTTCTTCCATTCCTACCAGCAGAGTATGAATGTTCCAATTTATCCACATCTTCACCAGCACTCATTGTTATTTGACTTTTTAAAAAAATTTTCTTAATGTTTATTTTTGAGAGAGAGAGAGAGAGAGAGAGAGAGAGAGAGAGAGAATGAATGGAGGAGGGACAGAGAGGGGACACAGAATCCGAATCTGAGCTGTCAGCACAAAGCCTGATTGATGCGGGGCTCGAACTTAAAAGCGGTGAGATCATGACCTGAGCCAAAGTCAGACGCTTATCTGACTGAGCCACCCATGTGCCCCCCATCTTTATTTATGAAAGTAGCTTAATTGAGATATAATTTACATACCATAAAACTCACCTGTCTTAGTTGTATAATGCAATGGTAGTTAGTATATTTTATAGACTTATGTAAAAATCACCACAGTCTATTTTTAGGACATTTCAGTCACCCCCAAAAGAAGCCTTGTGCTTGTTAGCAGTCACTCCCCATCTGCCTCTGACAGTCCTAGACAATGTCATTGATCTCTTCATGTCTCTGTAGATTAGCTTATTCTGGACATTTTGTATAAATGAAATCATACAATATGTCATCTTTTGTGTCTTGTTTCTTTCACTGAGCATAAGTTTTAAAATTGTGATAAAAAACATGTAACAAAGTTTACCATCTTTAAAAAAATTTTAAGTTTTAAGTAATCTCTACACCCAGAGTGGGGCTTGAACTCCCAACCCCAAGATCAACAGTCTCACTGAGCCAGCCAGGTGCCCCAATAAAGTTTACCATCTTAACCATTTAAAAAAATTTTTAACGTTTATTTATTTTTGAAAGAGAGAGAGACAGAACACTAGAGGGGAAGGGCAGAGAGAGAGAGGGGGAGACACAGAATTAGAAGGAGGCTTCAGGCTCTGAGCTGTCAGCACAGAACCTGACGCGAGGCTCGAACTCGCGAGCCATGAGATCACGACCCGAGCTGAAGTCAGATGCTCAACTCACTGAACCACCCAGGTGCCCCAGCCATCTTAACCATTTTTAAGTGTACAGTTTAGTAACATTAAATATATTCACAGTGTTGTGCAATCAACACCACCATCCATCTCCAGAACATTTTTATCTTCCCAAACTTAAACTCTGTACCCTGTATTTGTAACTCTGTATTCTATTAAACACCAGCTCCCCATTTCCCCCTCCTCCAGCCCCTGGCAACCACCATTCTACTTTCTGTTCCTATACATTTGACTACTCTAAGTACTTCATATAAATGAAATCATACAGATTTGCCTTTCTGTGACTGGCTTATTTCACTTAGCATAATGTTCTCAAGGTTCATGCATGGTTAGAGCATGTATCAGAATTTCCTTCTTTTTAAAGACTGAATAATATTCCTTTGTATGTATATGTCACATTTTGTTTACCCATTCATCCATCAACAAACACTTGAGTTGCTTCCACTTTTTGGCTATTGGGAATAATGCTGCTATGAACATGGGTCTATAAATATCTCTTTGAGTCCCTACTTTCAATTCTTTGGGTACATATCCAAAATGGAATTCCTGGATCCTATGGTAATTCTATTTTTTGCTTTCTGAGGAACCACCATATTGTTTTCCACAGGGCTGTATCATTTTACACTCCTACATTCGATTCATAGGGGTTCCAACAGGGGTATCTTTGCCAACACTTCTTATCTTTTGTTATTAAATTTTTTTTATAGTAGCCATTCTAATGGGTGTGAGGTGGTATCTCACTGTGGTTTTGACTGATATTTCCCTAATGGTTAGTGATGTTTAGCATCTTTTCATGTGGTTATTGTCCATATATATATATATATATATATATATATTCTTTGGAGAGATGTCTATTCAAGTCCTTTGCTTATTTTATTTTGTTTTTTATTATTATTTTTAAATGTTTATTTATTTTTGAGAGAGAGAGTGAGAACGAGCAGAGGAGGGGCAGAGAGAGAGGGAGACACAGAATCTGAAGCAGACTCCAGGCTCTGAGCTGTCAGCACAGAGCCTGACGCAAGGCCCAAACCCACAGACTGCAAGATCACGATCTGAGCTGAAATTGGACACTTAACTGACTGGGCTACCCAGGTGCCCCTGTTTTTTTTTTAAGTTTATTTATTTAATTGGGGGGAGGGGGAGAGAGAGAGAGAGAGAGAGAGAGAGAGAGAGAGAGAGAGAGAGAGAGAGAGAAGAATCTTAAGCAGGTTCCACACTGTCAACACAGAGCCCTATGCGGGGCTGGAACCCATGAACCGTGAGATCGTGACCTGAGCTGAAATCAAGAATCAGATGCTTAACTAAGCCACCCACGCACCTTCCATTGCTCATTTTAAAATGGGGTTGTTTGTTTTTTGTTGTTGAGTTGTAGAAGTTCTTTATATATTCTGGACATTAGCTTCTTATCAGATATATAATTTGTAAGTATTCTTACCCTATTCTGTGGGTTGCCTTTTCACTCATTTGATAGTGTCCTTTGATGAGCAGAAGTTTTTAATTTTGGCATAGCCAACTTATTTTTACTTTTGTTGCCTGTGCTTTTGGTATCTTATCCAAGAAACCATTACCAAACCCAAAATGTCATGAAGCTTTCCCCTATGTTTTCTTCTAAGAGTTTTATAGTTTTAGGCCTTACATTTAGATGTTTGATCTATTTTGAGTTAATTTTTGTATATGGTGTGAGGTAAGATTCCAACTTCATTCTTTTGCATGCAGATACCCAGTTTGCCCAGCACCATTTGTTGAAAAGAATTCTCATTGTTTATTTTAATGTTCTAATTATTCTAGATTTGGCCAGTGGGAGTCTTCTCCAACTGGTTCCTGTGTCCTTATGACATGTCTCCATCATTTTCTGAGCACATCTTTCCTTTATAGCACATCAGGATGTTTCAGGTCCAGCTTGTACATTCCCTGTCGTGACTCTGGGGTCAGCCATTTCCTCCAAGAAGACTTGTTTCCTTTTAGTGGAAAATGGCATTTAGGAAACCAAGAACTGGGCACTAGAAGTGCTCATTGCTTCTATAGTGTTGCTGATTCAAGGCCTTCTCAGAGGACAGAGTTAGGACATAAATATAGATGCATGTATGTAGTGAATCCATATATACATATGTATGTAAGTCCACCCATACATCCATATTTCTACTTATATATTAAATTCTATGAGTTCCTACTGACATCTACAATACCAACCCAACACCAGAGTGTTCATCCTAGCCTTTCGTTTTCTGTATTTGTAACTCCCTTATCCAGTACTGAGAAACCAGATTCTCTTTATCCACGAGAATTTACTTATCTCAATCCTAAGATACACATTCAGTACTTTCAGATGCACTAACTGATACTACTGTGGAAGGCACGTCTACCAACTAGAGGTCAATATTTGTCACAGTCCTTTTGTCTTCAGTCTGATGGATACCATATTCAAAAGTTACTTGGGTTAGTTCTTTTTCCTGCTCTCCTTCAGTGTGGCTGTGTTTGAAATACAGTTAAGGTTAATTTGTTTCTGTTTGTATTCCATATTAGGATTTTCCTGATCCTTGTTAATTTTCTTTATTTTTTAAGTATGTAAAACATTAACATGGTTTCAAAAGTCAGAACTATACCAACAAGTATGCTCAGAGAAGTATCACTTCTCCATTCTATTCTTTCTAGCCTGCTCCCACCCAGCCCCTCCAAGCAACCAACTTTAATAGTTGCTGATTTCCAGGAGCCTGGGTGGCTCAGTTGGTCAAGGGTCTGACTTCAGCTCAGGTCATGATCTCATGGTTTGTGAGTTCAAGCCCAGCGTCGGGCTCTGTGCTGACAGCTCAGATCCTGGAGCCTGCTTCACATTCTGTGTCTCCCTCTCTCTCTCTCTCTTCCCCTCCCCCACTCACTCTCTGCCTTCTCTCTCTCTCTCTCTCTCTCTCTCTCAAAAATAAATAAACAGTAAAAAAAATTAAAAAAATGGCTGCTGGTTTGTCCCTAATATGCTTCTCTTTGTAAAGATATGCAAATATACATGTTTTACTTAAACCCTCTTACATTCTTACATTCATTACCTTCATTTCTTACATGAAGGGTTGCATAATGTAGATACTTTTCTCTCAAAAAAATTTTTTTTTATTTATGGGGTGCCTGGGTGGGTCATTCAGTTGAGCACCCAACTCCTTTGTTTTTTTTTTTTGGACATTTTTAATTTATTTTTGAGTGACAGAGTGTGACATAATTCTATATATCCATATAATCTGTGTATGTCTGTTTATTTTATTTTTTTTAGATTCCGCATATAGGTGAAATCCTATGGTATTTGTCTTTTCCTGTGGGACTTATTTCACTTAGCATAATACCCTCTAGGTCCAGATACTTTTGTGTGCTTTCCTTTTTTCACTTAACATATGTCCTTGGAATCACTTCTCATCAGTTCATAGCATTGATCTTTCTACAGCTGTGTAAGACTCCATTGAGTGAACGTACCACAGTTTATTCAACCACTGCCTATGTGCAGGAACTGATACTGTTGCCAATATTTTGCAATTATCAACCATGCTTCAGCGAATGACTTTGTACCTATGTATTTTCACACTGTGGGAGGTGTATCTTCAAGGCAAGCTGTTGGAAGAGGGATTGCCAGGGCAAAAGAGAAACACGTATGCATTTTTGTTAGATGCCAAATTCCCCTCCGTTGGGGTTGTGAAAAGGACATTTTAAAAAGCACAGAGAAGAGGTCACCTGGGTGGCTCAATCAGTTAAGCATCCGACTTCGGCTCAGGTCATGATCTCACGGTTCACGATTTCGAGTCCCACATTGGGCTCTGTGCTGACAGCGTGGAGCTTGGAGCCTGCTTCGGATTCTATGTCTCCCTCCCTTTCTGCCCCTCCTCTGCTTGCACTCTGTCTCTCTCAAAAATAAATAAACATTTAACAAAATTTAGGGACGCCTGGGTGGCTCAGTCGGTTGAGTGTCCGACTTTGGCTCAGGTCATGAGCTCACGATTGGTGGATTCGAGCCCCGCGTCGGACTCCGTGCTGACAGCTCAGAGCCTGGAACCTGCTTCGGATTCTGTGTCTTCCCCTCTCTCTGTGCTCCTCCCCCACTCGTGCTCTGTCTCTCAAAAATAAATATTCAAAAAAATTGTTTTAATTTAAGAAAAATAATAAAAAGCACAGAGAAGAAAAGCCCAACAGTCTTTTTTGCTGCCGTTCAATGGTCCATGTTGTTTTTAAGATTGAAGGATTTAATTTCACAAAGTCACTTTTCCAGAGTGATTTAATTTCACCAGCACTGTTGAAGCCTCTGTGGGTGGCTAAGCTCTTCCCCACACAACCTGGGGCTGTCCTAGGAGCCGCCCATTTCATGGAGGCAGCCACTGAGGCCACGTGTGATGACCCATGTGAAGGACCATCTATGGATAGGTATCTGTTATTCAAAGCCTATCTGAGCTGTGGTGATTTTAGAGATTAAGCATTTGTTTCTTTGTGAGATCCCAGAAAATCCGATCAAAATCTGATCAAAGCTCTTTCCTTAGGAACACCCTGAGAAGGAGAAAAGCAACCCCACATCCATGAGCTGGCCTCATACTCGCAGCCAGACCCTGGGGTCCTACTGTTGAACATGATCAGTTTCATAGAGCATCCACCTCAGACAAGGCCACTCTACAACTGCAATCGATCAAGACAAAAACAAGACCACTCCATAATCACGTGTGAACACCGACAGAACATGGACATTGTCCAAGCCACAAAAATGACCAAATAGTCCCCTAACCTGGCTAATATGCTGCTTCTTTACCAGTTTCAACTTTAACCTCACCCTAGTCTTCCTTATTTCTAGATAAAATGTATTAAGATACCCAATCTTAGAATCAGCCTTCTTCCAAGCCAGAGCACAGCCCTGCTTCCTTAAACCTGCCACCAAATTACCTAAAACCGGCCCAAATCCTAGAAGTCCTCTCTAACAGCTGAGGCTGAGACATGCCACGGTTTCCCACAGTGTTCTCTCTCTCTTGTTGCAACAAGAAATGGACCCAACTTGTTGAACCACAGGTGTATTCCTGGGGGGTCTTTAGCTGGAGGGCTTCGACAGCACTTAATGGAGTTTGCTGCAAGTTTGAGGTCTCTTTGGAACCTCTAGTCCACAGACTCCTAATTAAGTGGCCTTGAGCCTAGAGCATCAGTAATGCCATTAAACAGATGGAGAAACTGAGGTCTAGACAGATAGTGACTTTCTCAAAGTCCCACCATGAGCTGGTAGCTGGGTGAAAACTGGAAACCATGGCGGCTGACCCCAAGCTGAGGTATGACCAGCAGACACAGGACCTATCCCCAAGCCCGTTCTGGTCCAGCCAAGTTCCAACATGTGGTCCTCCCTGCATCGGTCACAGAACTTTCTTCAGGACACACACATGCTCTTCTCTGAAGGACGGCTTCTTTTCCTCTTTGCCTTGCTTTCTCTCTATAGAAGGGAGTAATAAGATTCCAGGTTGAGGTGAGGGTTAAGGGAAGCCCCACACCTGGGTTACCCTCAAGGAGGTTTAGGCAGTGAGGTCTCAGCCTGAAGAGGCTCCATCTTCCCCAGTGCAGCTGTTCCATATCCCAGAGTCTGGTTCCTCACAGAAACTGTCATGGGGAGCACACCTCATTCCCATCTCTGTTTCTCTTTGCACACCTCCACACCTTTGCCCATGCCGTGCTCTCCGCCAGGGATGCCTCTGCTTCTCATCCTTGAGCTCTGGCAGTTTCCCTTCAAGATCCACCTTGCTATTGCCTCTGAGGTGGGGGAAAGGCCTTCCTACCCCCTGCCTCGGTGACTCCCACACCCTGACAGATCCCGTCTTCATAAGCCTTATTGCACAGGAGACAGGTACTAGGCAGGGCCTGCACCTCTGTCCTGTCTGGGACCCCAGTGCCTGCACTGGGCCAGGCTGGGCTTCCAGGCAATGTCCAGCAAGTGTTGACTACGGGACTCTATCAAGTAGCCAAATTGCGTAAGTGAGGGAGGGGTGGGTGCTGCTGGCCTCTGCCTGCCTGGGGAGCACTTTGGATGGGGCCACCAAATCCATCTCTGGTTTTGGGGTGGGGAGCACTGGGGCTCTTCATCACCCTGCAGCCTTATTGCCATCAGCTCCCTGCCTCACCCCACCTGCAAGCTGCTGCCCCCTCCCTTCCAGAGCCAGCTGAGGCCTCTCCACAGCTCCCAGCAACCAAGGGGCTCCTGGGGCACTGTCCCCCGCCCCAGGTCCCTCTGGTGACCCAAGATCTGACTTCCCCAATCTCACGTCAAGCTTTTACAGCTGTAGGCCTCTTCTGACCGGGCCTGACACCTGGCGGGCTGCAGCATGGGGTTTTGTTCAGCCACTGAGCCCTGTTCCCTGCCAGGTATGTCATCCCTAGGGCACATGCTCGACGGTCCTCTTGGCTCTTACTTCCTGTGAAAGACAACACCATCAAACAGAGCCAATGGCACCCAGTGCTCCTGACAAGAGGCCTAGGATGGGTTTTTTAAATTTTATTTTTAATTTTTTAAAATTGTGTTTATTTACCTTTGAAAGAGAGAGAGCGTAGGAGAGGGGCTGAGAGAAAGGGAGACAGAGGACCTGAAGCAGACACTACACTGTCAGCAGTGAGCCTGATGTGGGGCTCAAACTTATGAACTGTGAGATCATGGCCACACGATGACTGACTGAGCCACCCAGGTACCTCTAGGATGGTGATTTAAAAAAAAATTTTTTTTAAGTTTTATTTATTTTTGAGAGACACAGAGAGACAGAGTGGGAGCAGGGGAGGAGCAGAGAGAGGAGAAGACACAGAATCAGAAGCAGGTTCCAGGCTCCAAGCTGTCAGCATGGAGCCCGACACGGGGATCGAACCCACGGACTGTGAGATCATGACCTGAGCCGAAGTCAGATGCTCAACCGACTGAGCCACCCAGGCGCCTCTAGGATGGTTTTTTGTTTTTGTTTTTTTGTTTTTAGATAAAAATTCACCTACAGGAAAAAACGGAAGCTGCTTCCCTCAAGGAAATTCCTAGAGCCCCAGCTAGAAGAACCTTCTGGTTAGAGATGATCAGCAGCATGGCTGCCCCGGCCACGACCTTCAGACTCTCTTCTCTTCTCTTCCCTCGGCAATGTGGCCATGCATCCTGCAAGCCCCTCCTCCCCCAGCCTTGCAGAGCCAGGTACATTGGGATGCACATGCCTAATGCCCCAGTCCCTGGCACATGAACCCAGAGCTTGAGACATGGGCCAGAGTCCTTGACTGCATCTGCATACCAACCAGCCATCTGTGCATCTATGCGTCCATCCATCTCAGAGACTGTTCCCATAAAGGCATCCTTCCTGAGGTTTGAAGTCTTTTGTTTCTTTGAATTGTGGGCCAGCAGGCATGTCTCCTTGAGGCCTGGAGCAAGAGCGGGCTGGCCACTTCCAGGTGTTTGGCCAAACTCTGTGTGCCACCCCTGGATTCCCAGGGCCAGGAATTAAAAGTCCCTGCTCAGCTTTCCAATGTCAACTGCTGCCTCAGCCCTCCATCCACCCTATGCTTCACGCACACTCATCTCTCTTACAACTCCCAGAATTCCCCCATGCTGTTCCCACCTCTGGGAATGCCCTTCCTCCTCCTCTCTCTTGGCAAACACCAACAGATCTGTCAATGTTTGACTAAAGTGTCATTGTCACAGTGAAATGCTCCTTGGGGTTTCCACGACATTGATCACAGAATCATGCAGTGGGATATGCCTGAGGATGTCTCTCCAGCTACATTGGGAGGCTTAAAAGGCAAGGGGTCGACACAACTCATCTTTGTGCTCCTGATGCACAGTGTAGGATGGATCCACAGCAGTCAGTAGTTATTATGTGGGTGGTTGGTTAGGTAGGTGTGTGGGTGGGTGGGTAGATGAATGGGTAGGTGGGTCACTGATGGGTGGATGAATGGGTGCAAGGCTAGGTGAGTGGTTGGGTGAAGGGTGAGTGGGTGGATGGATGGAAGAGTAGACAATGATTATTTGAATGTTCTTACCTGTCTCATCTGCTTCCTGAAACCTCTCCTCTGACCCTGCCATCCAGAACATACCTATAATCATCCAGAATGAACTTTCTCCCTCCTTAGAAAGATCCTTCCTCAGTGTTAGAAATTGATGCTTGATGAATACACACCTATCTAACAGCTTTGGAACAGAGCTGAAATGACAGGCTGGCCTACAGATCCCTCAGAGGAAGGGAACATAAGAGACTAGAAGTCTGACATGCCTGGGAGAGCCATCTGTCTTGCATGGAGACCTAAGATGGGAAGGAGGTTTCTCTTTCCTCCTGGGCCATCTCATGCTGCTTGGTCCACTGAGTCCTTGGAAGTCCTCCTGGAGATCTCCCCTGCCCTTTTGCCACACTGCCCTAAATCCCACCACTAGACTGAACCCTTTCCTGTGGTTTAGACAGTCTCTGCCACAAACATGTTTAACCTCCTCTGGAAGACGTTGACATTTTAGTATAAACTACCCTTTAATCTGTCACGGGAGGCAGAATTTCTGGTGGCTGAGAAAGATGAGGTGACTTTACTGCATAAAACTGAAGATCTCCTAATGGCAGGCAGAGAGGGACTAAGGCTGCCAGTGATCGCATTGAAGGTTTCGGTGGTGGCCTACCGCAGTAGGTAGATATTCTTCTTGTTAACTCAGCACCCCTTTGCTCTTCCATTAAACCCTCCACTTTCTTTTGACAACACACCTCACCCCACCCTAGTGCATGTTTTTTTTTTTTAAGTTTATTTACTTATTTTTGGGAGAAAGAGAGAGGTAATGAATGAGCAGGGTAGGGGGAGAGAGAGAGAGAGACAGAGAGAAAATCCCAAGCAGGTTCTATGCTATCAGCATGGAGCCTGACATGAGACTCGATCTCAAGAACTGTGAGATCATGACCTGAGTCAAAATCAAGAGTTGGACGCTTAATTGAGCCAACCCAGGTGCCCCTCCAGTGCATGTGGTCTTTAATGGGACTAATTCCCCCTGGCACTGCCCTGTGCAAAGCTCCAGGAATAGACTCATGACTAGCCTGGTCCATCAAAGCAATCTGTCATTCCGAGTGCAGGCTCAGGAAGGGGCAGGCAACCCAAGCCGGGCTACATGACCTAAAGCTGGGACTTCAAGGAACAAGGTCTCTCTGGTTCTCAGGGCTCCTAGCTGTTCAGGTGGAGGCAAGGTGGCCATACATGAGGAGAGCCCACTGAGGACGAAGCTATCAAAATAAAAACAGAGCCCACTCCCAGTGAGAGATGGGGTATGTGTCCCATGCCCACTCTGCCCAGGTCTCTTTGGTTACTTGAGTAAGTTTCTTTGCCTTCCTTCAGCTGATTTGGCTTTTTTTTTTAAAGATGAATTGTGTCGACTCCCTGCCTTTTAAGCCTCCCAGTGTAGCTGGAGAGACATCCTCAGGCATATCCTACTGCATGATTCTGTGATCAATGCCGTGGAAACCCCAAGGAGCATTTCACTGTGACAATGACACTTTAGCTGAATGTTGACAGATCTGTTGGTGTTTGCCAAGAGAGAGGAGGAGGAAGGGCATTCCCAGAGGTGGGAACAGCATGGGGGAATTCTGGGAGTTGTAAGAGAGATGAGTGTGGGTGAAGCATAGGGTGGATGGAGCCTAATTCAGGGCTCAAACTCATGAACTGTGAGATTATGACCTGAGCCAAGATCAAGAGTCGGATGCTTAAGTGACTGAGCCACCCAGGCGCCCCATGATTTGACTTGTGTTTCTGACACAACACAGAGATCCCTGAAGAATGCATTCACCTTGGACCAGCTCAGGATACTAAGTCCATCCCCGGGCCTCTGTAAGTTCCCCAGGCAGGCCTCAGGAGTGACGTGAACCAAAATTTCCTCCTTACAAGCCAAGAAACGTAGGCACCTGGGCTCTCAGTCAACTCTTTTTTTTTTTTTTTTTTTTCTCAGTCAACTCTTGAGCCAACTCAGCCTGCTGGGCAACTTCTTGTGGGGGGTGTGGGAGTGCCTCTCCCTTTGTTGTCTGCTGTGCTTTGTCACCGAAAGCAAGGCCTGGCCTGGGAGAGCCTCAGCTTCTAGCTGTTGTGCTCTTGGAGACCATCTGTTTCTCCTTGAACGGTGGCTGCAAAGGTCCTCAGCAATTTCCAGCTCCACATACCCATTGTATAGATGGAGAAACCAAGGCCCTAAGAGCTGACTTGCCTCAAGCACCCCACAGTTACCGGGCAGGGAGTCACCTTTCCTTGTACTTTTCCCCCTTTATCCTCTGGGGCCCAGGATCTCCTGGGTGGAGGCATGGGGTTGCCAGAGAGAGCAAGTCAGGCGTGTCCTTGCTGGCCAGGGCTCTGACTCACTGATCCACCACCCAGGGAGCACTTACTGGGTGTCTTGGCTAAGGATAGAGGAGCTAAGTCTTGCTAGGCGCCAGAACCTGGAAGGTGAGCATCCTTTTAATTAAAAAAAAAAAAAAAAACTTCAAAAAAATGTTTATTGTTTATTTTTGAGAGAAAGAGACAGAGCTTGAGTGGGGGAGAGGCAGAGACAGTGGGAGACACAGAATCTGAAGCAGGATCCAGGCTCTGAGCTGTCAGCACAGAACCCAATGCAGGGCTCAAACCCATAAACCATGAGATCGTGACCTGAGCCGAAGTCGGACGCTTAACCAACTGAGCCACCCAGGTGCCCCCTTTTAATTTTTTTAAAAGTGTATTTATTTGAGAGAGAGAGTGAGAATGCAAGAGGGGGGGAGGGGCAAAGAGAGAGGGAGACAGAGAATCCCAAGCAGGCTCCACACTGTCAGCACAGAGCCCAACTTGGAGCTTGATCCCATGAACTTTGAGATCATGATCTGAGCCAAATTCAAGAGTTGGATGCATAACAGACGAGGCACCCAAGTGCCCCACAGCATCCTTTACACAACGTCTACCACTGGAAATTCTGCAAAGCAAACAGACCTACTACCTGACAGCTGATATTTATTGAGCGCTTACTCTGCACTGGACTATTTTTTTTTGTTTGTTTTTTTTGTTTTTTAATTTTTTTTAATGTTTATTTATTTTTGACAGAGAGAGAGACAGAGCACGAGCAGGGGAGGGGCAGAGGGAGAGGGAGACACAGAATCCAAAGCAGGCTCCAGGCTCCGAGCTGTCAGCACAGAGCCCGATGCGGGGCTCAAACTCACAGACCACAAGGTCATGACCTGAGCCAAAGTTGGCCGCTCAACCGAGTGAGCCACCCAGGCGCCCCTGCACCGGACTATTTGAAGAGCTTCACATCCACTATCTCGCTTAATCTTCTCCATGCCAGAAGGCAGGAGCCACAATTACCTGCATTTTATTGATAAGCCACTGGCCTGGAGGGCCCCGGGGGTAGGGGGCTGGTTGTGTCTTAGATCTGCATTAGGGCACAACACAGAGGGTGGGAACCAACAGGGGGCGTCCTCACCCCAGAGTGTCATTCTGCATATTCAGAGTAGGGGATGTGTTAAGATCCCCATTCCACACCCAGAGAACAGGGCAGAGCTCAGAATAGCCTGGATTCAGCTCTGTCTCCCAGCCGCATCCCCTGAGGGTCACTTCAGGCAAGTTCCTCCCCTCCCCCACTCTGTGACCTCATCTGCGCTATGAGCTGATCGTATTAAAGGATAATTTCACAAATGGTAATGTCATGACTCGTACAAATATAAAGTGAACCCATGTCAAAGATTTTCGTTAGGTCTTTTACGAAGGAGAGGACTGGTGAGGACTTAAAATCAACTCAAAGGACATTCTGCCCAGTAGACATAGATAGGCTCCTGGGGCTACTGAAATGAATTTGCCAATAGATGCACTAGAATCTATTATTCTATTTGGAATCATCTTTTTTTTCTTTTTCTTTTTTTTTAAATGTTTATTTATTTTTGAGACAGGGAGAGACAGCATGAACGGGGGAGGGTCAGAGAGAGAGGGAGACACAGAATCTGAAGCAGGCTCCAGGCTCTGAGCCATCGGCACAGAGCCCTGACGCGGAGCTTGAACTCACAGACCATGAGATCATGACCTGAGCTGAAGTCGGAGGCTCAACCAACTGAGCCACCTAGGCGGCTCTCATCTTTTTTTCTTTAGGGCAGAAGTCAGTCCTAATTGGACAGGACAAAATCCATTTGTGTGTTTATGAGCAGAAATCATCTGCCCTGCACGTGTTAACTTTGTAGAGTTTCAAAAGGGCCCGGCCAGAGTCAAGGTTGATGCCCCCTATAGATCAGATTGGCCATGGAGGTCCGCTAGATGACACTAGCGTTCCACTGAAAGCGCACCTGGGGCTAGTTCTTTGCCCGTAAAAGCCTTTCGCAGTTTTTCCTGACGCCGTGGGGGGCTGGACTAGACAATGGCTGAGGCTTTTTCCAGCTCAGAGGCCTATCCAGGGGCTAACTAAGGCGTTTCCAGCCCTGGGAGCTGTATCCACTTTCAGACTCTTGTCCTGACTTTGCCTTTAAAGACCTGGATGCTGAGGGGTGCCACTAGCTCGCATAAGTGCCTTTGTGAACTTCAGAAAAGGACGTTCCTTCCTCCTGATGGACACAGCCCCAAGCCCCATGCTGCATTTCTGTTCCCACTTTCCGCCTTGGCCGAGTGTCTTTTATCAACGCACAGTGGGTTGCTGCCTGACATTCCACAGTCAGGAGTGGTGGTCCCCCGGAGGGTCTAGAAGAAAGCCATTGGCTTTGGGTTTGAGATGGGGGCACAGGCAGGTCCTGACACCACACCCAAGGGGCTTTTTGCAGGGGAAGCTGGCAGGGCTGGGGGACTGAGACCGGGAGGGGAGACCCTCCTCTATATCTGGGCTGGACTTGGAGTTCAGGAGCAGCCGGTCACCCCTCGTCCAACCAGAGCTAGGAAGAGTGTTGGGGTCCCTGGGCATCCCCTGGTGTATTTGGGTGCGGTGGTGGGGAACAAGGGCTAGTGGTGTGGCAATGCCTTCCTAGCCCAGGGGTGCAGCATCACCAGGCCTGGCCTCCCTGCAGCTTCCCCAGCCCATTTCCAAGCCTTGCCCCTGGGGGCAGAGTGTGAGGACTCAGAGATGGCAGAGGAGAAAGAAGGTGGCCCAATCCTGGGGAGAACCTCCTTGCTCACTGCCCGTGCGCTACTCTTTTTCTTTTCTTTCACTTTTTAAAATGTGCATTTAGTGTTAAAAAATTTTTAATGTTTTTATTTATTTTTGAGACAGAGAGAGACAGAGCATGAGCAGAGAGAGAGGGAGACACAGACTCCGAAGCAGGCTCCAGGCTCTGAGCTGTCAGCACAGAGCCCTATACGGGGCTCGAACCCACGAACCCAGAGATCATGACCTGAGCCGAAGTCAGACGCTCAACCGACTGAGCCACCCAGGCGCCCCTGCCATGGGCTGCTCTTTCATACAAAATTCTTCCCCGCGCCTGGGCTACAGGCAGGCAAGCTATTTGGCAGTGAAGAATACTGAGGCCCAGAAAGGGTACGTGGTTTATCCTAGGCTCCAGTGGCCTTCGAAGTGCAAGCTGCCTGTTCCCTGGACAGATACATGGCTCCCCCTGCCCACCAATCCTCATTGATCTCTGGGCCCCTCCCAGGCCTGGGCACTCGGTTTCCAAGTGACCGGAGAGCCAGAAGCAGCTTCCTGACCAAACCAATGCCATTCCACTCCCGGGCCTTTGTCTTCTGAATTTCCCTTACCTTGACTTCTGTCTCTCTACTCCCATCCCTGTGTGTCCAGGCCCCTCCCAATGCCATGGGGCCCATTCCCTGCGCCTTCCTCCCCTACCCTCTAGGGAATCTTACTTGGGTCTCCTCTGCCTTCTCTGAGTGGCTTCCTGGTGCTTCTGCTTCTTACATGCTGGCTTCCAAGCGTTGCCCATCTTTCCTGGAGTCTGGAGTCTGGCCACATCGTTTCTGGGTTGTCGCAGAACCCAGCACAGTGCTTAACTTGGGGAGCATGGGGCTGAATGAAAGAAGGGTCATTTCCAAGCTCTAGCTTTGTCCCAAGTAACAAGGTTTAAGAAGAGCAAAAGGGTCCTGAATTTCACTTCCCTGGCTCTGCCAAACCCTAGATTCCTACAGAAAACACATTCCTCGGTTTCCCTTATAATCCCCCACCAGCTGTAGGTGGAAGTGAAGCTACATACCCATCCTCCCCACGTGGCCACATACACACGCACAGATGCCACACTTGGGCCCCACGGAGATACGCACAGAGATACCATGATCCAAGCCATAGGCACATCTGAACACGTGAGCATACCCATGCGTGGGCCCCTAGGGGTACATATACACACATGCCCTGACCCAAGCTTATGGCCACACCTGAAACCATGCACACACACACAGGCATGGACCCCCAGAGCTATACATGCACAGATACTGACACCTGGGTCCATGGGCACAACCTGCACCTATCCATACACACATGCACATTAAAATTTTTTTTATGTTTATTTATTTTTGAGAGACAGAGAAAGAGAGAGAGAGAGAGAGAGAGAGAGAGAATGCAAGCTGGGAAGGGTCAGAGAGAGAGAGAGGGAAAAAGAAGATCTGAAGCAGGCTCCACACTGTCAGCAAAGAGACCAATGTGGGGCTCAAACTCACAAACTGTGACATCATGACCTGAGATGAAGTCAGATGCTCAACCGACTGAGCCTTCCAGTTGCCCCCACACGTGCACATTTATACAGGGTCCATGTGCACAAACCCCCAGACCCAGGCCCACAGAAAAATATGCACCCATGCACATACATGTTTATGGGCACATAGGGGTACATGTACATAGACACCCGGGCCTGAGTTCATGGACACACTTGAACTTGGGCATGCACATATTCACGGGTGACCAGATATATACATGTGCACAGACATCATGGTCCAGCCTCCTAGACCCTTGTGGTACTCTATTAAAAATTTTTTTTTAAATGTTCCTTCACTTTTGAGAGAAGGAGAGAGAGAGAGAGAGAGAGCACAAGCAGGGGAGAGGCATACAGAAAGAGACAGAGACACAGAATCCGAAGCAGGCTCCAGGCTCTGAGCTGTCAGCACAGAGCCTGACACAGGGCTTGAACTCATGAACCACGAGATCATGACCTGAGCCGAAATGGGACACTTAATGGACTGAGCCACCCAGGCGCCCAGACACTTGTGGTATCCTTGCACACACACTTGTACTTTGATGGACACCAAAGGATACATGAGCATAGACACCCAGACTTGGGACAACAAAAATACTTGCAACCAATGACATATCACATAAAGGGTTAGTCTCCAAAATCTATAAAGGACGTATCAAACTCAATACCCAAAAAAACAATAATCCAGTGAAGAAATGGGCAAAAGACATGAATACACTTTTCCATAGAAGACATCCAGATGGCTAAGAGACACATGAAAAGATGCTCAACATCACTCATCGTCAGGGGAATACAAATCAAAACCACAATGAGAGACCACCTCATACCTGTCAGAATGGCTAATATTAACAACTGAGGAAACAACAGATGTTGGTGAGGATGTGAAGAAAGGTGAACCCTTTTGCACTGCTAGTGGGAATGCAAAATGGTGCAGCCACTCTGGAAAACAGTATGGAGGTTCCTCAAAAAATTGAAAATAGAACTACTTTATGACCCAGCAATTGCACTACTAGGTATTTATCCAAGGGATACAGGTGTGCTGTTTTTTTTTTTAATTTTTTAATGTTTATTTATTTTTGAGAAAGAGAGAGACAGAGCGTGAATGGGGGAGGGTCAGAGAGAGGGAGACACAGAATCTGAAGCAGGCTCCAGGCTCTGAGTTGTCAGCACAGAGCCTGACGCGGGGCTCGAACTCACGGACTGCGAGATCATGACCTGAGCCGAAGTCGGACGCTTAACTGACTGAGCCACCCAGGCACCCCTAGGTGTGCTGTTTTGACGGGGCACATGCACCCCCATGTTTATAGCAGCACTATCAACAATAGCCAAAGTATGGAAAGAGCCCAAATGTCCATCGATGGATGAATGGATAAAGAAAATGTGGTATACACACACACACACACACACACACACACACACACACACACAATGGAGTATTATTCGGTGATCAAAAAGAATGAAATCTTGCCATTTGCAACAACATGGATGGAACTAGAGTGTATTATGCTAAGTGAAATAAGTCAGTCAAAGAAGGACAGACATCATATGATTTCACTCACAGGTGGGATTTAAGAGAACAAAACAGATGGACATAGGTGAGGGGAAGGAAATATAAAAACAGAGAGGGAGACAAACCATAAGAGACTCTTAAATACAAAGAACAAACTGAGGGCTGCTGGTGGGGTGTTGGGTGGGGGGATGGGCTGAATGGGTGATCGGCATTAAAGAGGGCGCTTGTTGGGATGAGCACTGGGTGTCCTATGTGAGGGATGAAGCACTGGATTCTATTCCTGAAATCATTATTACGCTGTATGTTAACTAACTTGGATTTAAATTAAAAAACAAATAAGTTAAATTAGATTAAAATATATGAATGAATGAATGAATAAATAAACAATGACTTGCAACCATGCCACACCCGTGCCCTTACACAGGCTCCCAGGGCCACATGTGTACCCACATCCATTTCCACCCCGCCGTATGCACCTGTTTACTCACGTTTGCACACGCTTGGCCGCCCAGGGTATACGTGCCCAGACCCTAGACACATAAGCCGGGGCCACTGGGCTCCCCTGCACCTGTGTGCTCATACATAGCCATGCATGTGCACCCTCGGGTACACGTGTACACACCTAGACACAGACACTCAGGCGTGCATCCGTGGCCATAGGGGCTTGAACTGGAATCTCATGCACAAGCATGTCCTCATGCCTATGCACAATTGCTTTTCACAAACACCCTTGTCAGGATACAGGCCCGTTTGTATCTGCTGGCCTTTTCTGCACCCTAGCATCTCCTGTAGCCAAAGCAGCACAGCTTTAACGCACACACGTACCACATACGCATACACGTATGGAAGCATTATAAATATGCACACAGAGGCATAAGTGCACCATGCACATACGCGCATAACGTTACACATGCTGATACGCACACACACCCAGACACACATCCATGCAGGCACGCACACACCCAATTGCCCTTTGAGCCTCTCATTCACCAGCCCAGCCCAGCCCAGCTGGTAATCGGTCCCAGATCCTGCATCTGGCAGAAGTTTCACATGAGATGTGACCCACGATTCACTCCAGCTTTCCCCAGCCCCTGTCACCTAGAGAGACTCCAACATTAGTCCCGTCCGTTGGGCTCCCACCAGGCCTGAGATCACAGCATCACGGCTACTCTCCTGAAGCAAGGCATTGATGGCTCTAAAACTGCACATGTGTTCTGTGGGAGAACAGTCTGGCATGATCCAGTTTTGGGTGGGGCTTTAGAGGGAGACTTGGGGCAGTTCTGAGATCTCCCAAACCATTCTTACGCATACTGCAGCATGGCCCAGGATGTTGTGTGGACACAGCTCCTGGAAACTGATCCACGAGAGTGCTGCGGATTTCATCCCTGGGCTTCCCCCGGGGCTGTACATCCCCTCTCTGAGCTCCAGTGGCCCCTTCATACCTAGACAAGGAAGATATGTCACATTTTTCTTCTTCCACTTGAACACTGCTGCCCTCGCATGTGGCCAAGATGAGTCTTCTGAAGTCAGATCCGAAACTGAGAAGCAATGTATTGGTTTGCTTGGGCCGCCATAACAAAATACCACAGACTGGGTGGCTTAAACAACAGACATTTATTTCCTCATAGTTCTGGAGGCTGGAAAATCCAAGGTCAAGGTGCCATCGGGGTTGGTTCTGGTGAGGCTTCTCTTCCTGGCTTGTAGACGGCAACCTTCTAGCTTTGACCTCACATGGTCTTTCCTCTGTGCCCGTGTGTGCAGAAAAAGTGCCTGGGGATTTCTTTCACTTCCCTTATAAGGCCACCAGCCCTATAACATTAGGGCCCCCCCCTTATGACCCCATTTAATCTTTATTACCTCTTTAAAAGCCTGATCTCCAAATATAGTCATGTTGGGGGTTAGGGCCCCAACATATGAATTTTCTTTGGTACAGGGGGCACAATTCAGGTCCTGATAGTCAACAAAGCACTATGTTGAGTTGCAGCAGTATGACCACGGCTCCTTCTTTTCCTCAGGTGCATTCCTGAGACAGGTCTGTGCAGAAACCACGTGGAGATGAGGCACAATCACAGCACCCCTCCCCTTTTTAAAGATTTTATTTAAATTCCAGTTAGTTAACATAAGGTTTAATAATAGTTTCAGGTGTACAATATAGTGATTCAACACTTCCATACAACACCCAGTGCTCATCACAAGTGCCCTTTAAAAAAAATCTTTATTTATTTTTTAAGTGATCTCTGTGTCTGACGTGGGGCTTGAATTCATGGCCCTGAGATCAAGAGTCACATGCTCTACTGACTGAGCCAGCCAGGTATCCCACGAGTGCCCTCTTTATAGACAAAGAACTCTCTATTGCTTGCAAAATATTGCATATGAGAAGTTACATTTATTGAGGTATACTTTATTATTATTATTATTCAAAAAATTTTTAAATATTTATTTTTGAGAGAGAAAGAGAGAGACAGAGCGTGAGTGGGGGAGGGGCAGAGAGAGAGAGGGAGAGACAGAATCTGAAGCAGGCTCCAGGCTCTGAGATGTTAGCACAGAGCCCAATGCGGGGCTCGAATTCATGAACTGCGAGATCAAAACATGAGCTGAAGTTGGACGCTTAACCAACTGAACCAGGCACCCCATATTATTTTTATTTGAGAGAGAGAGAGAGAGAGAGAGAGCATGAGCAGGGGAGAGGGGCAGAGGGGGTAAAGAGAGAATATTTTTTAATGTTTATTTATTTTGAGAGAGGGGCAGAAAGGGAGAGAGAGAGAGAGAGAGAGAGAGAGAGAGAGAGAATCCCAAGCAGGCTCCACACCACCAGAACAGAGCCCAATTTGGGGCTCAGACTCATGAACTGCAAGATCATGACTTGAGCCAAAACCAAGAGTTGGACACTTAACCGACTGAGCCACCCAAGTGCCAAGAGAGAGAGAGGGAGAAAGAGAGAGAGAGAGAGAGAGAATTTTTTTGATATTTTTAGCATTTTTATATTTATTTACAATAGTAAGTTTTTGCATTTTACCAACACTTTAGTGAAATTCTTAAAGATTCTAAGAGATTTTCACTGGCCAATTATATCATTTTTTTGATTAAAAATAATAATTCCTCTCCTCCTTCCACTACTTAGGTCTCTTATTTCTATTTCATACCTTATGAGTTTGCCAGAATATTCAGAAAATGTTATATAATATTTGAGATGGGACATCCTTTACTTTTCTTGCTTGAAAATTTTAATGGAAATGCCTTTGGTGTTTCACCATCAAACATAATGTTGGTTCTTGGCTAAAGAGAGAAACTGCTTATTCAAATTGAGGAATTATCTTTGGTCAAAACTTAAAATAATTTTTACAAAATTAATAAATACTGAAAAAATTAGTGAGCATTGAGTGTTGAACTTACAACTATTCTTTAAAGCAATTGGAAGAGACTGAAACATATTTTTAATATAACTTGAGGGTGTCCAATTGGATTAAAATCTTTCACCACATGTAGGAAATTGCTCTTTTTCTCTTCACTTAAGCGTAATAATTCAAGTACATGCTTTTGAATATTATGCTCATTCAATTATTTTTGAGTTTCTGTCACACATATTTTTCCCCTGTAGGTTATAATACATCAAATTTGATTAATGCAGAAAGCTCTGACAGATATTTTAGTGAGTTAATTTGTACCTCTTAAATGTTTGAAATTTATATAGTTAGTTGACATCCTGGCCAAGGCAATAAAATACTGAGAAATACAAATACAAGCTTGTTCTTAGTCAACGTATGTTTTTTTGTATCAGCACCATAAAATTCCACACCTATAAATTTTGTTCTTATGCTGTAATCTTATTGGAAGTAAAAATTGTCGTAATATGGATTTCCCTGAGTTCAAAAGTAACAACCTAAAGACCTAGTTTTGCTTGATTTGCTTAGCTTTTCTGGTTTCACCTTTAGAGAAGATCCTTACAATAAATCTCTGTTTTGGTATCTGCATTTGAAGATTTGCCTCTAATCAGTTTTGTAGAAAATGTGTAGATTCTCTCTAGTCTTTAATTCATTGATTCACAGCACTTATCGAACACCTGCTATGTGCTCTACATGCTTGAGATAATTCATGAATAAAACAGAGATCCCCATCCTAGAGAAGTGTACATGCCCACAGACAATAAACAGGAAATATGCTCATGAATTATGTGGTATGTTAGATTCGACATGTTACATGATAAGGAGTTAGGGGCAGAGAGGAAGTGTAGATTGTGGTATAAAAAAAGTTGAGCGAGAGAGAGAGAGAGAGACAGAGAGAGAGAGAGAGAGAGAGAGAGAAAGAATCTCAAGCAGGCTCCATGGTCAGTGCAGAGCCCAATGTGGGGCTGGACCCCACGACCCTGGGACATGACCTGAACCAAATCAAGAGTCGGACACTCAACTGACTGAGCCACCCAGGCGCCCTAATTGAGGTATATTTTACATACAGTAAAATTTCCCCTTTGTACCATACCGTTCTCTGAGGCTTTGCAAACAAAAATGGTCAGCTGACTGGCACCACTCCTAGTGTTACAGGAGGGTGGGAGAGACGCTGGTCCTTGTCTGTCACAGAGTCAAAGAATGAATTTCACGGACAACAGAGAGTGAGCAGAGCCATAGAGTTTATTGGAAGCAAGTATAAAGCTCTCAAGAGTGACAGGGGTCCCAACTGGGTAGCCGCTGAGGACTTCTGTCCCTGGCTTTTTATTGGGACCTTATCAGAAAGTCAGTGAGACTCCACGCATGGCACCTAGCCCAGGCGAGTCCAGAACACTTTTATCCCTTTTTTCCCCCCTTCAAACCCCACTGCTCCCTCAGCCTCCCACCTGTAGCTGCAGCCTGCTTCCCTGAAGGTCCCTTATCTCCCCCTGCCTAATGTAACCCTTTCCCTACTCGTTTCTCCCCCCTGGAATAGGGTCCCTAACTGCCATTAGAGAACAGGGATGATGACTGCTCTGGCTTCTTCAAGCTGACAAGGGACAGTGTGGGGGTACAGCAGTCAGAGTCTACTCAAGGGTATGTCGGGTGGCCCACGGTGTGGATCTACAGGAAGGCTGGCAGGCAGGAGGCGGCACAAACAATGGCAGACACAAAGAGGAAAACACAAACTAAAGATTACACGGACCACCAAGATGACACCTCTGAGATGTCCCCAGTTCCCAAACCGGTCAAACAATCCAGGAGAGACCCTAACTTTGCCTAATTGTGTCCAAACGTCATCTATCAGCGGTGAGATTACGGGAATTATTGGTCATCTTGAAACAACACATGTCAGGGAATCTCTCACCACCCAGGCGATGGAGGAGCAGTAAGTAATCAGTGGTGGCTCGATTTTCCAAGAGTCTGGCCCTAACTTCGTTTCATTCTTGATTTAAAGCATCTAATGCTTGTGAGGTGTCATTTGGTGTTCTGCTGAGCAAGCAGACAGTTTGCTCTATTTTGCAGTGTAAAACTTTTCCAAAAGCCGGGAGTCCTACCAGGAGAAAGAGCCAAGACAGCCATTCACCATTATCACTTTGCAAATTTGTAGGTAAACTGAACCCGGCCTAAAAATTTGTTTTATAAAGCACAGCTTTTATTACGTCTTGCACCTTTTCTGTCTCGCAGGGGAAGGCCTCTACTCAATTAGTAAAAGTATCAACCCGTACCAACAGATGTTGGGACCTCTTTGACCTTGGCATGTGAGTGAAATCTAATTGTCAGTCTTCCCTGGATAGCCTCCAGGTCCTTGATTGCCCGGGAGAGCAAGTCTGTGGTTGAGAAGATAGCTTCTAGGACAGACTTCACAGGCCGCTACTACTTGCCGAACTGTCCTTGACAAATTTTTCCCAGTAAACATCCTTTGGGCCATTTGATAAGTTTTATCCCTCCCTAAATGAAAGGCCTGATGCAGTGCTTTAATGCTCTTCCAGCTCTAGGAGCTCGGTATTAGTAATTGCCCGGCTCTGTTTGTAACCATCCCGAGGGCTGGAGACAGTATCTAGGAGTCAGCCCCAGTTCATTTCCTTGGGAGAGTAGGTGGGATTGAGTCTCCTTTAATAATTGATAGAGCGGGTGAGCTATTTTCCTGAACCCTGGTATCCACAGCCTACAATATCCAGTAACTCCCCCAAACTCACACGATTTTCTGTCCTGGAGTTAGTAGCACTATAGTCGCTAATTCAGTTATAATGTCCCTTCCTAGCAAGGGAGTAAGGCTCTCTGGCATTATCAAGAAAGAATGAGAGAAAGTTAGTTTTCGCTGTATGCAGCCCAGGGGCTGAGAGAAAAATTTAGACATAAGTGTTCTGGAAATGACTCTAATCAGTATACCGTGTCTGTATAGTTGGCCTGGAGTGGAAAGGAAGACTGAAAAGGTGGCTCCGGTATCAAGAAGGAAACGAACCAGCTTTTTAGTTACCTGAGTTTTCCAGAGTTACCCGAGGGTCTGGGCTTCCAATAGACAGTTGGCTCCCGAAGCCACCTTGAAGAGTCCCAGAACCCATCAGTCCCTTTCAGGGACACTGGTTATCTGAGCCCTTGCAGATAGAGGTCTCCGAGGGCATTCAGACCTCCAGTGATTGTCTGCACACAAGGGGCATGGCTTACAGGGCTTTGACTTCTGTTGTCCCTTCTGAGGGCAGTCTCGTTTCCAGTGTCCCGACTGGCCACATAAGTGGCATTTGGTGCCAGGACCTCAGGAAGTTTGGTCTGACATAGAGTGTAAGGCCTCAGATTTTTCTTTCCTTTTTTTTTTTTAATGTTTATTTACTTTTGAGAGAGAGGGAGACAGAATGCAAGTTGGGGGGGGGCGGGCAAAGAGAGAGGGAGACACAGAATCCGAAGCAGGCTCCAGGCTGTCAGCACAGAGCCCGATGTGGGGCTCAAACCCACAAACCATGAGATCATGATCTGAGCCAAAGTCGGACACTTAACCCACTGAGCCACCCAGGTGCCCCCGGCCTCAGATTTTTCTTTTTCTTTTTTTATTTTTTTTTTATTTTTTTTCCAACGTTTATTTTTATGTTTGGGACAGAGAGAGACAGGGCATGAACGGGGGAGGGACAGAGAGAGAGGGAGACACAGAATCGGAAACAGGCTCCAGGCTCTGAGCCATCAGCCCAGAGCCCGACGTGGGGCTCGAACTCACGGACCGTGAGATCGTGACCTGGCTGAAGTCGGACGCTTAACCGACTGCGCCACCCAGGCGCCCCATCTTTTTCTTTTTTTAATGTTTGTTTATTTTTGAGAGACAGAGAGAGACAGCATGAGCAGGAGAGGGGCAGAGAGAGAGAGGGAGACCCAGAATATGAAACAGGCACCAGGCTCTGAGCTGTCAGCACAGAGCCCAACGTGGGGCTCAAACTCATGAGCCATGAGATCATGACCTGAGCCAAAGTTGGTCTCTCAACCGGCTTGGCCACCCAGGTGCCCCCAGATTTTTCTTAAGCCTCCTTTTCCGTTTTTTTGTTTTTTTTGTTTTTTTTTAATTTTGATCTTGGGTGTAACCTACCCGATTGGCAGCTTGTAAGAGCTCCTCCAAGGTCCCTTCCAGGCCAACAGCCAATTTTTGCATGTCCTCTGAATATCTAGGGCTGATTGAGTGACAAATTTGTCCTTCAAAATCATCTCAGACTTAGGGGTGTCAGGGCAGATAGCCATATATTTAATGAGAGCCTCCCTCTACCTCTCCAGGAAGGCCATCAGGCTCTCATTTTGTGTTTCTAAAATAGTGACTAATTTAGCATAATTTTAGAGCTTAATGTTAGACCTCCTTAATTTCTCTAAAGCACAAGCTTAGAAGTGGTGGCACTACCATTTTTTTTAATCTTATTTTGTTTTCTTAATTTACATCCAAATTAGTTAGCATCTAGTGCAACAATGACTTCAGGAGTAGATTCCTTAATGCCCCTACCTATTTAGCCCATCCCCCCTCCCACAACCCCTCCAGTAACCCTGTTTGTTCTCAATATTTATGAGTCTCGTATGGTTTGTCCCCCTCCCTCTTTTGTTAATTTTGCTTCCCTTCCCTTATGTTCATCTGTTTTGCATCTTAAAGTCCTCATATGAGTGAAGTCATATGATATTTGTCTTTCTCTGACTAATTTCACTTAGCATAATACCCTCCAGTTCCATCCAGGTTATTGCAAATGGCAAGACTTCATTATTTTTGATTGCCGAGTAATGCTCCATTGTATATATACACCACATCTTCTTTATCCGTTCATCCATCAATGGACATTTGGGCTCTTTCCATACTTTGGCTATTGTTGATAGTGCTGCTATAAACATTGGGGTGCATGTGCCCCTTTGAAACAGCATCCCTGTATCCTGCAGATAAATGCCTAGTAGTGCCGTTGCTGGGTCGTAGGGTAGTTCTATTTTTAGTTTTTTGAGGAACCTCCATACTGTTTTCCAGAGTGGCTACACCAGTTTGCATTCCCACCAGCAGTGCAAAAGAGATCCTCTTTCTCCGTATCCTCACCAACATCTGTTGTGGCCTGAGTTGTTAGTTAGCCATTCTGACAGATGTGAGGTCATAACTCATTGTGGTTTTGATTTGTGTTTCCCTGATGATGAGTGATGTGGAGCATTTTTTTCATGTGTCGGTTGGCCATCTGGATGTCTTCTTTGGAAAAGTGTCTATTCATGTCTTTTGCCCATTTCTTCACTGGAGTATTTGTTTTTCGGGTGTGGAGTTTGGTGTGTTCTTTATAGATTTTGGATACTAACCCTTTATCTGATATGTCATTTGCACATATCTTCTCCTATTCCGTCAGTTGCCTTTTAGTTTGGCTGATTGCTTCCTTCACTGTGCAGAAGCTTTTTATTTTGATGAGGTCCCAGTAGTTCATTTTTGCTTTTGTTTCCCTTGCCTCCAGAGACATGTTGAGTAAGAAGTTGCTGCAGCCACGGTCAAAGAGGTTTTTGCCTGCTTTCTCCTCGAGGATTTTGATGGCTTCCTGTCTTACATTGAGGTCTTTCATCCATTTTGAGTTTATTTTTGTGCATGGTGTAAGAAAGTGGTCCAGGTTCATTTTTACACATGTCACTGTCCAGTTTTCCCAGCACCACTTGCTGAAGAGACTATCTTTATTCCATTGGATATTCTTTCCTGCTTTGCCAAAGATTAGTTGCCCATATGCTTGTGTGTGTCCATTTCTGAGTTCTCTATTCTGTTCCATTGATCTGAGTGTCTGTTTTTGTGCCATGGCACTACCATTTCTTAAAAAAAAATTTTTTTAACGTGTATTTATTTTTGAGAGAGAGTGAGAGTGGGGAAGGGGCAGAGAGAGAGGGAGACACAGAACCTGAAACAGGCTCCAGGCTCTGAGCTGTCAGCACAGAGCCTGATGCGGGGCCTGAACTCATAATGGTGAGATCATGACCAAGGCTGAAGTGAGATGTTTAACCAACTGAGTCACCCAGGCGCCCCGGCGCTACCATTTCTTAATGGGATGGTCATAGTCCCAATTAGGATCTTGGGATGAAACTCCCTGGGCCCCGGTGGGAAACTGGAAGTTCCCTAGAGGGCATCCAGCCCCAAGATAATTAATGAGTTGTTTGTGGTTTTTTTCAGAGCTTATGGATCAAAATTATCCCAGCTTTTTAGAATGCATCCCAAAGGAGTGTTGGCCTGGTTGGGGAATTACCCATCTAAGGAAAAAGGAGGAAGAAGTGTCCCTTATCTTAATTTTCCATAGCTGGCCAGTAGAAACCTCATCTCCTGGCCCTGCATTTTGGCTGGTTATTCAACTGGCAGCCAAAAGCTTTGTCAGTCTCATGAGGTGCTGGGAGCAGTCGCTCTTATCCAGGCTTGACCCTACCTCTGAGAGCTGACCTTGTCTTCCCTGATTTCTCCTATCCCTCTATTTTTTCATCTGCAGGACGTTGAGGGTATCGACTATGCCCAAGCAAGACTTCCCTAGTTGTAGAAGGATGCACTAATTTCATTTTGGCCCAACAGTAATCCTCTTTACAACTATGTTTTAAAAGGCTGGTGAAAACCATTTTTTGAAAGGATAAAATTGGCCATCAAGGGGGCTAAAACTGCCAAAGTTGAGGTCTATTCCCTTGCCTTTTTCAGCAATGCCCACATAAATATGTTTCAGCCGTGTGGCTATCTGTTTTTTAGTATCTGGGTTGTTACAAATTGGCACACACTGGGCTAAGTGTAGCAAAATGGCTCCTATGTATTCCAGTGAAAGTCTTTTATATATCATAGTCATGTATTCCTTATATGGCACATGCATCCATTCCTTTGCTACACAGAAACAACACAAATGTGGAGCATTTGGAGGCTGGCAGCAAGGACATCGTCAAGGGCTCCCCAGCCTTTGGATCACAGGACAATTTCAGGGGCAATTCAAGGACAATTTCAAGGGCAATTTCAACCAAGGCTTGCGTAAAACACTCAAGGGCATGCTGCCCTGCACTTTTGGTTAAAATCATATTTTTTCCATCTTTTTGGGCAGAAAAAGTCTTTTTTTTACCTCTTTCTTTTATCAAAAATATACCAACAACCCACGAAAACTTTGCCTTTTTACCAGAAAGTAAAGCAGAATTTTAATCTTATACTAGTGCTCTTGTAAAATCCATTTATTTTAACCTTAGTCCATCCTGACCACATATAAAATTCCTTTGCTTTCAGATTTTGACCTAAGCCCTTTTTCTCCAAACAACCAGACTCATTTAGGACAAAATTACTTTCTTTTACTTTGAACAAAAAGGTATTCCCATTCCATATATCTTTCTTACATATCTCCTACTTTTCTACCTACAGAATTACTTTCATTATTTTTATTAGTCTTAATTATGCTTAGCAGAATTTTAACTCTTAGAAACCTTAGTCTCCAGTGAAAACTAAGTAGTAACCAACTGTTAACTCTGTGCTACATCAGAATTTTTTTTAGATGGCAAATTATGAATCCATTAACCATAAAGCATGTTTTTTAAACAGATTTAAATATGCTTAGGTATTTTTTTTTTTTTGCCATAAGAAGCCAAAAACAGAAAACTTATGCTTAAGCAATTCTTTAGCATTCCATTCTATTTGGAAAAGACCTAGATGTCCAATGAATTCAATGCCATTTATTATGCAAGTAAAACTTTAAAATTTTAGGTTACCAAAGACCCTGAAAGTTATCTTAAGAATTACCCTTGAAAATGTTGAGACAGACAAAATTAACCATTATTTTAAGTCAACTTTTTGCTAACAAATTGCAACAGAGACAACATGAACTTATTTAACCTTTAGCAAACCTAGGTAGAATAAGTTTCATATTTAATGCTGATAACTTAATTAAACCAATAAACTTAAATTAGTTTAAATGCCAAATACGTCCCACCCACGTCCATTTAAAAGTCAATTTGTTCCCCATTATTAGTTTTTACCTGGGACACCAATGGGAAATCTGAAGTGGGCAGTCCAAGGGAGTGTTCTTTGCTCCTTGACCTTGAGGGTGGGAGGAGGAGCCTATGGTGCCTGAGGCACTGAGGATGGTAGTGGAATCAGTTATGCAGGCTGCACCCAAGGTGGTGCAGAAGGAGGAGGAGGGGGAGAGGAAGGCAGAAGAGGCCAGATTTGACCTAAAGCCTGAAGGCAAATAAAAGCCCAGAGGGTAGAGAGAGAGAGGTCTCCTGGTCTTAAAGCCTGTCCACTCAAACAGATGAGCAGACACCAGGTTTTTTCCCACCAAAGAGTGGAATTAGGCAGTCCATGTTAGGCTAGAGAAGACAGGGAACTTCCCCGAAACAAAACGATTTTCGGCAGATGTTTAGGAACATTCCTTAAAGTCTGCATCCCGAGGTAGACCAACCAGAGACAGTTGGCCCTAATCATCATAGTCATTGACCCAGGAAATGGATGAGGGAGAAGCCCCCACATACAGTTAGAGTAACCAGAGTGTATTAGGAGAAACAGTGAGAGAGAGATAGAGTATTAGAGTCCCCTTCGTTAGGGATGGCCTGTGTTTTTCTCCAGCAACCTGAGTTAGGTTTTGGAACACTTCTGTATATTGATCAGGATTGTCTGCAAATTTGCCCATGTCCTTTTTGTTTGCTTAAAATCTTACAAGGAAAATGGAACCTTCATGGGGCCAAATTCACCATTAGGCATTTCGGTCAATGGATACATTGAATGTGCCTTCCTTTTTTTTTAATTTTTTAAAAAATTGTTTACTTATTTTAAATATATTTTATCATTCAGTTAGCTAACATACAGTGTATACAGTGCTCTTGGCTTTAGGTGTAGATTCCCATTATTCATCGCTTACATACAATACTCAGTGCTCATCCCAACAAGTGCTCTCCTCAATGCCCATCATCCATTTTCCCCTCTTCCCCGCCTCCCCCCCCCCAACCTGCCATCAACCCTCAGTTTGTTCTCTGTATTTAAGAGTCTCTTATGGTTTGCCTCCCTCTTTGTTTGAAAGTCTTTTTTTTCCCTTCCCTTCCTCCATGGTCTGCTGTTAAGTTTCTTAAGTTCCACATATGACTGAAAACATATATATGACTTTCTCTGACTGACTTATTTCACTTAGCATAATACCCTCCAGGTCCAACCACGTTGTTGCAAATGGTAGGATTTCATTCTTTCTCATTGCCAAGTAGTATTCCATTGTATACATAAACCACATTTTCTTTATTCATTCATCAGTTGATGGACATTTGGGCTCTTTCCATAATTTGTTGAAAGTGCTGCTATAAAAATTGGAGTACATGTGCCCTATTAATCAGCATGCCTGTATTGTTTGGATAAATTCCTAGCAGTGCTATCGCTGTATTGTAGGGTAATTCTATTTTTAATTTTTTTATATGAAATTTATTGTCAAATTGGTTTCCATATAACACCCAGTGCTCTTCCTAACAGGTGCCCTCCTCAATGCCCATCACCCACCCTCCCCACCCTCCCGCTCCCAATCAACCCTCAGGTTATTCTCAGTTTTGTTTTTTTTTAAATTTTTTTTAACGTTTATTTATTTTTGAGATAGGGAGAGACAGAGCATGAACGGGGGAGGGTCAGAGAGAGAGGGAGACACCGAATCTGAAACAGGCTCCAGGCTCTGAGCAGTCAGCACAGAGCCCGACGCGGGGCTCGAACTCCCAACCGCGAGATCGTGACCTGAGCTGAAGTCGGACGCTTAACCGACTGAGCCACCCAGGCGCCCCTATTCTCAGTTTTTAAGAGTCTCTTATGGTTTGGCTCCCTCCCTCTCTAACTTTTTTTTTCCTTCCCCTCCCCATGGTCTTCTGTTAACTTTCTCAGGATCCACATAAGAGTGAAAACATACGGTATCTGTCTTTCTCTGCATGACTTACTACTTACTGTCCACTCTCACCGCTGTTGTTTAACATAGTGTTGGAAGTTCTAGGATCAGCAATCAGACAACAAAAGGAAATCAAAGGCATCAAAATTGGCAAAGATGAAGTCAAGCTTTCACTGTTTTCAGATGACATGATATTATACATGGAAAACCTGACAGACTCCACCAAGAGTCTGCTAGAACTGATACATGAATTCAGCAAAGTCGCAGGATACAAAATTAATGTACAGAAATCAGTTGCATTCTTATACACTAATAATGAAGCAACAGAAAGACAAATAAAGAAACTGATCCCATTCACAATTGCACCAAGAATCATCAAATACCTAGGAATAAACCTAACCAAAGATGTAAAAGATCTGCATGCTGAAAACTATAGAAAGCTTATGAAGGAAATTGAAGAAGATACAAAGAAATGGAAAAACATTCCGTGCTCATGAATTGGAAGAATAAATATTGTTAAAATGTCAATGCTACCCAAAGCAATCTACACATTCAATGCAATCCCAATCAAAATTGCACCAGCATTCTTCTCGAAGCTAGAACAAGCAATCCTAAAATTTGTATGGAACCACAAAAGACCCCGAATAGCCAAAGTAATATTGAAGAAGACGACCAAAGTGGGAGGCATCACAATCCCAGACTTTAGCCTCTACTACAAAGCTGTAATCATCAAGACAGCATGGTATTGGCACAAAAACAGACATATAGACCAATGGAATAGAATAGAGACTCCAGAACTGGGGTCACAAACGTATGGCCAACTCATCTTTGACAAAGCAGGAAAGAATATCCAATGGAAAAAAGACAGTCTCTTTAACAAATGGTGCTGGGAAAACTGGACAGCAACATGCAGAAAAATGAAACTAGACAACATTCTTACACCATTCACAAAAAAAACCTCAAAATGGATAAAGGACCTGAATGTGAGACAGGAAACCATCAAAACCCTAGAGGAGAAAGCAGGAAAAAAACCTCTTTGACCTCAGCCGTAGCAATTTCTCACTCGACACACATCTAAAGGCAAGGGAATTAAAAGCAAAAATGAACTATTGGAACCTCATGAAGATAAAAAGCTTCCGCACTGCAAAGGAAACAATCCACAAAACTAAAAGGCAACTGATGGAATGGGAAAAGATATTTGCAAATGACATATCAGACAAAGGGCTAGTCTCCAAAATCTATAAAGAACACACCAAACTCCACACCCGAAAAACAAATAATCCAGTGAAGAAATGGGCAGAAAACATGAATAGACACTTCTCTAAAGAAGACATCCGGATGGCCAACAGGCACATGAAAAGATGCTCAACGTCACTTCTCATCAGGGAAATACAAGTAAAAACCACACTGAGATACCACCCCACGCCAGTCAGAGTGGCTAAAATGAACAAATCAGGAGACTATAGATGCTGGAGAGGATGTGGAGAAACGGGAACCCTCTTGCACTGTTGGTGGGAATGCAAACTTGTGCAGCCGCTCTGGAAAACAGTGTGGAGGTTCCTCAAGAAATTAAAAACAGATCTACCCTATGACCCAGCAATAGCACTGCTAGGAATTTACCCAAGTGATACAGGAGTGCTGACGCATGGGGCACTTGTACCCCTATGTTTATAGCAGCACTTTCAACAATAGCCAAATTATAGAAAGAGCCTAAATGTCCATCAACTGATGAATGGGTAAATAAAGTGTGGTTTATATACACAATGGAATACTACTTGGCAATGAGAAAGAATGAAATATGGCCATTTGTAGCAACGTGGATGGAAGTGGAGAGTGTTATGCTAAGTGAATGTGCCTTCCTTTCAGGGGGAGGATTTCTCATCCCTGCCAATCCTGGATAAGGAAGACATGAAGGTCTAACAGGTGGCTTTTCCTGAGAAGAGGCCTCAGCAGGCAAGTCTGCAAGTACTTGCCCTTCTGGGCTCCTTACAGGGGCCCAGAGGTCGGCACCTAACTTACAGGTCTTACATAAGGAACTTCTGACCATTCGCCCTCTCTTCTACGATATAGATCTAACTGTAAGATAGTACTGTACTGAATACTTCCCTCAGGAGGCCAGGATTCTCCATCCCCCAGGCCATATTGAGGCCAAGCCTGGGAACAAAAAAAACCTTCATGCTCTCCCTTTTGAGCATTTGTGGATCAAATCTTTCCCAACTTCTCAGAACACATTCCAGAGGAGTTCCCCATTGCAGAGGGTTTGTGACCCATCTGGCCATCGGGTAGGAGTCAAGAACCTCAAGTACCTATTATATTATAGAGTGACTATGACACATCCCAGCATATCAGCTCTCCCCTTTAGAATCAAGGCATCCCTGACCCGCACTCCGCAAGGTGAGAGGATGGCCTCGAACCCTGGGTCTAAGAAGGATTGGACGAGCGGGGTAGCCATTGTGACCCGCTGCTTTAGCCCCCACCCAACCCTGCCTTCCTTCCTCTGGATCCTTGTAAATGTCTTAAGGAGTTTGGCGAGCTTAGTGATTCAAGGTTTGTTATCTGTAAAGCTTATGGGTGCGAGCAAACAGCTGGGGCGGTTACAGGGAGGCACGTGCTGCGTACGGAGGAGGCTTCCCCGGGCCGTGACCCCCAGGGCCGGTCTCCATCCTTTTACGTGTCTCGGGTGCCCAATGGGAGCCACGGGGCAGGTTCAGAGTGCTGGATCGCCAGTCCTTATGTGTGCCCCTGGATGAACCTTTCCCATGACCGAGAGGGTCTCTGATGACCTCCGTCTTTGGAGGCCCCTTGACAGGGCCCTCATTTCGCGGTCGTACCAATTTGCTTGCACCCCCAACCCATGGAATCTAGTCCACACAGTCATTATTTCCTCACCTCCCCCCGCCCCAAGCATCTTTCCTTCCTACATGCCTCCCATCCTATCAGCAGATGGGTCCCGATTGTTAAGGTTCCCGCTGGTGCTGCCCACAAAGAAGGCACTGATGGTAGATCTCTCGTCCCATTCTTAATGTTCAATGCCAAGGGAATACAAAACACTTGACGATAGTAAGCTGCTTCTAGCTTGTCATGAGGGGAAATGACCCAAATGTTGTCTGCTCGCATTCAAGCCTAGAGCACTGACCACACGGAAGACTGAGTCATATCTGACAATAAAACATTTGTCTCCCCAAACAACAGAAAAACGGGAAAGATCTCTCTGCTTCATCGAGATTCTCACGAGAGACACTTTTAAAGGGGAGGTCCTGAAAGCTACACAAACAGCATTTCCTCCCTACGTGACAAAATCAGTAGGGCCCCCTATGAAACTGCTGCACCCAAGAGATCCCCAGGTGTTTGGTGGAGAACGAGCCACGGTTATAACGAGGGATTCCAGATCCTGAGACGAGCCCCTAATTGCTGGAGCATATTGATCATCGGGGTTGGAGAGGTTTTAGAAGGCATTTAAGAAGGACAGGGGAAGGAAGGATAAGCCGAGAGCAGAAAGGGGAACTGGTTAGGGTTAGGCCAACGTTCCCCTTTCACAAGGGGGGATTGACCAACCTTTACCCAGAAGCCTGAGACTCGAGACTGGCGGCCACACGACCTGCTTTTAACTGGCCGACAGGTGCCTGGTTTTGAGAGTCCTTGGTAAGGACATCCTGCGTTCAGAAAAGGAAAGGAAAGAGTCCACTGTTACTCACCCTCTGGCGGTCCCAGGGTCTCGGCACCAAAATGTTACTGGAGGGTGGGAGGGACACTGGTCCTTGTCTCACGGAGTCGAAGGATGAATCTCACAGATGGATGACAACAGAGAGCGAGCAGAGCCATAGAGTTTATTGAGGGAAAGTACAAAGCTCTCAAGAGCGAGAGGGGTCCTGACTAGGTAACCGCCGGGGATTTCTGTCCTGGCTTTTTACTGGGAACTTATTAGAAAGTTTGTGAGACTCCACACATGGAGCTAGCCCGAGTGGGATGGGAACACATTTATCTCATCCTCTTCTTCCCCAAACTCCGCTGCCACTGCCGCTTTGTCAGCCTCCCACTTGTAGCTGCATTCTGCCTCTGAAGGCCCCTTTTCTCTCCCTGCCCTATGTATCCCTTTTCCTATTCACCCAGACCCTCCTTTGCCCACCCAGGGACCTGCCTGCCATTCATGCAGATAAATCCTGCAAGTTTATAAGTCCCAGCATACTGAAAGTGCCTTCTGTCACCAGCTTGTTCAAAACCCCTTTTTAATCCAGTGAGGGTGTGTACACCTTTTAAAAGCAAAATTTGAAAGAAAAAAAAACACAAAGCACACAACAAATGCAACAGGTGGCTGTGGTGGTTAATTCACATTATTTCTGTACCAGAATTACCTCTGACAAGTGGATCCATTATTGGGAAAAGGTTCTAAGACAACTAACATTAGTCAACATTTAGCGGGTATTTTCTATTTTCCAGATGCTAGTGCAAGCCAGCTATCTCATTTAGTGCTCACAATAACCCTATGAGACAGGTTGTTTTTTTTCCAGATGAGGATACTGAGTCACAAAGGGTTTGAATGACTTGCCCAAAGACCACAGCTCCTGGTCAGCAGACCTGGCAGCAGCGGCCAGGTTACACCACCTTCTGAAAGTACTGTAGTACTTCTCAGAATACCAGCAAATGTTCCTGCAACAGATGTTGTGAACACTTTCTATGCATTAATAACGAATTCCTTCTTACACCGACCCTGTCATTAGGTTGTTTTATCTAATATCTTAATCGCCTTATAGCGATGAAGTTTTACAAATAATTTTTGAATGGCGCCTGGGTGGCTCAGTTGGTTAAGCATCCAGCTCTTGATTTTGACTCAGGTCATGATCCCATGGTTTGTGAGATCAACCCCTGCATCAGGCTCTGCATTGACAGTGTGGATTCTCTCCCTGTCCCTCCCCCACTCGTTTTCTCTTTTTCTGTCCTAATAAGTAAACTTAAAAAAATAATTTTTGAGGGGCGCCTGGGTGGCTTAGTCGGTTGGGCATCTGACTTCAGCTCGGGTCATGATCTCATGGTCGGTGGGTCCGAGCCCCACAATGGGCTCTGTGCTGACAGCTCAGAGACTGGAATCTGCTTCAGATTCTGTGTCTCCCTGTCTCTCTGCCCCTCCCCCCGCTTGTACTCTGTCTCTGTCTCAAAAATAAACATTAAAAAATTAAAAAATAATAATTTTGAAACTTTTTGACATATAAAAACTGCAACAAAAGAATCAATTCCAGCAGTAAGACAGTAAATCTTGCTGGCATCTCTGACTTTCCTGTACTTTTTCCCCCCACCATGTTTCTTTGGAGGCTGAGTGGTGGTACGAAGGGGTGGGGCTCAGTCCAAGGAGGATCAAGGTGCAAACGGGAAAGGCAGTGATCATAGCATCCTTTATAGCAAGAAAAAAATTTGGAAATAAAGCCAATGCTGGTCACAAATAGGAGACTAGTTCAATAAAATGAACTTGAACTCCCTGGGCTTCAGCTTTCCTCATCTGTAAAATGGGGATAGTAATGGGTCCCACAACATTCAGTTTTTAGGATTAAATGGATTAATACTTGTAAATCACCATGTTTCCAGCACATTATCCAATAAGTGTTAGTGGTTACATGTTTATGCAGTAAAATAGTTTATTCTTTACCAACCATCAAATAGAAGGGTATTTAACATCCTGAAAAGACACCCATAGATTAGTTACATGGACAAGGGAGGTGCTGTATCGATACAAAACAGAGTGGTCTATTTTTGTTAGAACACACAAAAGGCAATACGTGTTTTGGATGTGCTCCTTATTTCAGGTGGCTTTAAAACTGTTCAGATTATTGTATTTGTGCAATAAATACAAAAAATAGTGCAAAAGTGAAAAAAGTTTTTGAGAATTCTAGCAGTGGATGGATGTTAAGATCCAATAGGAAGGTAGTATGTATTTCTTTTTTTTTTTTTTTTTTTTTTTTCAACGTTTATTTATTTTTGGGACAGAGAGAGACAGAGCATGAACGGGGGAGGGGCAGAGAGAGAGGGAGACACAGAGTCGGAAACAGGCTCCAGGCTCTGAGCCATCAGCCCAGAGCCCGACGCGGGGCTCGAACTCACGGACCGCGAGATCGTGACCTGGCTGAAGTCGGACGCTTAACCGACTGCGCCACCCAGGCGCCCCGGTAGTATGTATTTCAATTTTGTAAATTCTGTTAATCCTGACCACATTAAGATGAATAGAGGGGCACCTGACAGACTCAGTCAGTGGTAGAGCTAGTGACTCCATCTCGGGGTGGTGAGTTCGAGCCCCACGTTGGACATAAAGGTTACTTTAAAAAAAAATTTTAACGTTTATTTATTATTGAGAAACAGAGAGAGCATGAGCGTGGGAGGGGCAGAGAGAAGGGGAGACACAGAATCTGAAGCAGGCTCCAGCCTCTGAGCTGTCAGCACAAAGCCCGACGGGGGCGGAGGGCCTCGAACTCACAGACAGTGAGATCGTGACCTGAGCCCAAGTCGAAGGCTTAACCGACTGAGCCACCTAGGCGCCCCTATAGAGGTTCCTTTTTTTAAAAAAGGTGAATAATTAAGAGTTGCAGCTTCCTGTTATGAGTTGAAATAAGGATGGTTCAGATAGTCTCCTGGGATCCAAATTTTGTTGTGCCTTAAGTACATTAAGTAATGTCTTCTGTCTTTGGAGGCTCAGACCCAGACCAAGTTTCCTGGGACTATCCAAGCCCACTCCCCAATCCCCACTACAGAACAGACTACTCATCCCAGGGTTGTCTGGAGGCCTATCAGTCACTTTAAGAACTGAAGAACATCCTAGGAGCCTCTGCATGTGTGCTTATTTTTGATTCTGTGCGTCAAATCTTGTTTGGCCAAGATTGTGATGCTAAAAAAGCAGCTTATACCACGCTTTCAAAGGAAAGTCGTATTTCTAATTTTTCCTGAATGATTCGCACTCTCTGGCCCCTGAACATTATTCTTGGGTATACCAAAAACGTCATTACGGACCTGCGGAGGACAGAACTTGAGGGGTGGAGCCTCCATCCTGTGCCGGAAGCGGCTGTCCCTTAGTGCGCCTGCGTGGTTCTCCCACGCCCTGCGAAGGATTGCTATCCATTCGCTCTGCGCTTGACAGCTCTTCCTGGCAGTGGGCGGCCATCTTGCCTGAAGCCTGAGAGAGGGAGAAGAGAGACAGAAGAAAAGGGTGACACTGGTCTCAGGGCCGCCCCGGGGGCCTCAAGAGCCGGAGGCAGCCCCGGAGGTGGTCTCTGATCCCGGGCCCTGCTCTTGAACCCAAAAAGGGAAGGCGGGGGGCGGGGGGCAAGAAGATGGATGGAGAATGCCAAGGATTGCTAGACCGGGGGTGGGGCGTCGCTATGGCGACCGGGGAGGGGCGGGATCAGATCTGAATCGCTGGTGTGAATCTTCCGGGAGCTGCCCGGGGAGGGCAGGGCTGGGGTGATGACCATGCTAACTGCCGGGTGCTACTTCGCGACGTCCGGGCGTAGAGGGACTAAGTGTCTATGGCAACGGTCGTCTGGCAGAAGGGGAGGAACTAAGTCCTTTCACTTGAAACGCTGACATTCCAGGCCCTTGTCCTGCAGGCTCCCGCGGGCGGACAGGCCGGAAGAGGAGGCCGGGGAATGGCCGCGGTGTGGCAGCAGGTCTTAGCAGTAGACGCGAGGTGAGGCGTGGGGTCGAAGCCCATGGGAACGGAAGTTACTGGGGTGCATGCGCAATGGCGATAAGTGAGGCTGGGCGGAGAACTTGCCTTATGCGGCTGCGTGGGCATGCCGGAGGTGAGCATGCGCAGTAGCAGGGTGTGGGGGCTTGCCCGCAGAGAGAAGAGCTGGCCGGAGGGTCGTAAAGAGCATGCTTGGAAAGTGCGGTCAGATGTGGGCATGCGTCAAGAGGCTGTGCTTCCAGAGCCTTTGGGAGGGGGTGTTGGAGCTCAGGCTAGTGACATCCTGTTCCCCACCATTGCCCCCCCCGCAGACTTCTCTTACCATCATCACTTCCCCAGTCTGACCCCATCACCATCCCATACTGACCTCCACCGTTGCCCCACACTAACCCCCATCACCATGTCACCCTGACCCGTGTTGTTGTCTACACTGACTCGGTCACCACATCCCAAATCCAACAAAGCTTCAGACGGCCTCCATTGCCCCCACACTGACCTCGTCATCATGCCCTTTATTACTGTAGACCCACCCTCCTCACAGCACCAGAGGGACCCCCATCACCGCTGCTGATCACTTACCATCCTGACCTCTCACTGCCACACACCTCATTCTCTTTCCCTGTCCCTTGAGCTGATTGATTCCCTCTGTCCTGTGCCTGCTGCCCATCCTGCCTCCTGCCATCATAGGTACAACGCGTACCGCACACCAACGTTTCCACAGTTTCGGACACAGTATATCCGTCGGCGCAGCCAGCTACTGCGGGAGAATGCCAAGGCTGGGCACCCCCCGGCACTGCGTCGGCAGTACCTGAGGCTGCGTGGGCAGCTGCTGGGCCAGCGATACGGGCCCCTCTCCGAGCCAGGCAGTGCTCGTGCCTATAGCAACAGCATCGTCCGCAGCAGCCGAACTACCCTTGACCGCATGGAGGTGAGCTCCACCCCACGCTCCTGCCATAAATACCACCTACCTCCATATACATTCACTCAGCAGACTTGTCAAGCACCTGCTATGTGCAAGGCACTGTTCTAGGCTCTTGGATGACCATAGAGCAAAAAGAGATAATCTAAAGTCAGTAAACAGACAATAAACAAGATAAGCAGGTTGATAAATGGGCAATAAACAGGATAAATAGTGCAATAGGCATACCAAATCAGATAAACAAGTTCAATAATTAACGTGGCTTATAGTGAGGAGTGCTAAGATGGAAAAATAAAGCAGACTTGGGGGATAAAATGAGACTGGTATGAAGGACAGAGGGAAGCTGTTTTTGATGGGGATGATCAGGAAAGTCTTCTCCAAGGAGGTGACAGTTGAGCTGAGATTTGAATGAAGCAAGAGACTGAGCTGCGTGTTTTTTGGGGGAAAGTGTTCATTCTTTCGTCACAGAACATTTGTTGAGTATCCACTGAGTAGGGGAAGGGGGCAAGCAGGAGAACAGCACAGAAGTCACCACAGTAGTCCAAGCGATGGTGGTGGCAGTGGCTAGGGTGAGAAGGGATCTGGTTCTAGGCATATTTTCAAGACCCCAGACCCCATAAGTTCCTGGGGGCTTCTTTTAAGATGTGCCCACCATGACCCTCTGTTTGCAGGACTTTGAGGATGATCCTCGGGCCCTGGGGGCTCGTGGGCACCGCCGTTCCGTCAGCCGAGGCTCCTACCAGCTGCAGGCACAGATGAACCGTGCTGTCTATGAGGATAGGTACGCCCCAGGGGCAGCTGTGAGCTGGGGCTTTGTGGGGGGGGGAGGGCCATGGGGCAACAGCAGACTGGATGCTAACAGGCACCTCACATTATCTCCCACTCCCATTGGGGCCCAGGCCCCCTGGCAGCGTAGTACCTACATCAGCAGCAGAAGCAAGTCGAGCCATGGCTGGGGACACATCACTGAGTGAGAACTATGCGTTTGCGGGCATGTACCATGTCTTCGACCAGCACGTGGATGAGGCAGGTAAGCCAGCCCCGGTAGCGGGTCGCATCACCATGCATTTGCCTAAACTGTGACAACTATTCAGTGCATCTGTTTCTGGAATGCAAAGTCTCTGGCCCACCTCCGAAGGAGGAATTGCGATCCATAAAGCTTTTTGCGGGGGTGCCTGGCTGGCTCAATCGATGGAGCATACAACTCTTGATCTCGGGGTTGTGGGTTTGGGTCCCACATTGGGTACAGAGATTACTATTTTTTTTTTTTGATATAATTTATTGTCAAGTTGGCTGACATACAGTGTTACCATATAGGTCCATACAGGGGCCAGCCGAGTGAGCCTAGTGTATACAGTGTGTTCTTGGTTTTGGGGGTAGATGCCTGTGATTCATCGCTTAAATACAACACCCACTGCTCATCCCAAGTGCCCTCCTCAATGCCCATCACCCATTTCCCCCTCTCCCCCACCCGAGATTATTTTAAAAATCTTAAAAACACTTTCTGCAAACCTAAAAGCTCTCTGCAAAGTAAAGCTCTGTGCAAACTCTCAGGTATTTTATCTACCATAAAAGGGCTCAGCAGCTTAAAAGAGGACTTTGCAGAAGGCTTCTGGGGTTGTGAGTTGCTTGGAAGAGTTCAGAACCTTTACAGAGAAATCTCCTTGCAAAAGGCCGCACGGGTTTTGCAAACTGCCGAGACCTTGGTAATTGTAAAGTGCTTGCTGAGTTGTAGGGGGCTTTTGGAAAAGGGCCTTCTGGGGTTCCAACTCCCTTCCCCAGCCAAGGAAAGCCCTTTGCTGAGGCCATTGTGCTTGGCGTGGTGGGTCTGGGCCCCTGGCCCACACGTCAGAGCCTTATGTAAATGAAAGCACCTGGTGAGTGTGCTGAGTCCCACGAACGGCTCCTTGGCATTGCAGTGCCAAGAGTGCGCTTCGCCAATGATGACCGGCACCGCCTGGCCTGCTGTTCCCTCGACGGCAGCATCTCACTGTGCCAGCTGGTGCCTGCCCCGCCCACCGTGCTCCGTGTACTGAGGGGCCACACCCGCGGTGTCTCTGACTTCGCCTGGTCCCTCTCCAACGACATCCTTGTGTCCACCTCACTCGATGCTACCATGCGCATCTGGGCCTCTGAAGACGGCCGCTGCATCCGGGAGATTCCTGACCCCGATGGCGCCGAATTGCTCTGCTGCACCTTCCAGCCGGTCAACAACAACCTCACTGTGGTCAGGCCCCAGGGTGTCCACTCACTGAGGGCGGGGATGCTGGGCCGGGAGAGCTGTCCCAGGGAATCTGTCTGAGGGTCAGGGTGGTCCCCTCCAGTCCATCACCAGAGTCCCCCTGTGGTCAGACTCAGAGGGAAATGAGTCAGAATGGGGACGCGGTTCTTGGCTTGGGGTGACCTTGCTATGATAGACTCCAGTGGGGACTGGTCAGGAGGCCGAGTCCCAGCTCTGGTAGCCCTTTCGGTCCTGTCAACAGCAGTGCTGCCATTTTCCAAGTGCAGGGGCTGTTGGCTGGGGATCAGGGTGACTAGTCAGAAGGCTAGTCTCTCAGTGGCAGCGGTCCTGCCACTCTCAGTGGCAGGGTCATCCTGCGGTCCGACCCCAGGATGGAGAGTCAGAGGGTGGGGGAAGGGAGTGAAAATCTGGCCTGGCCCTGAGGGGCCTAGAGGGGACCGGCCGCATGAGCTTGTGCACTGGGATCCTTTCTACTGCACCAGCCCCAGTGTGGGCAAGTGTCCAGCAAGGACCAGGCAGGAAGCAGACCAGCTATTATTACCAGCCTAGGATGGCCCTGTGGTTTGCCTGTCACAGGGGGTGCTGCCTCAGGGGCAGCATTATGGGTCTGAGACCCCCTTAGTCCGGGAGCAGCTGTCTATCCTGGTTAGGTTGCAAGACGGGCTGGCTCTGAAGGATCACAGGCCTGGGTCGCCTTTTAGTCTACCTGCCACAGCCCCACTGGGGTTAGAGTCCAGTAGGAACCAGCTGGTCCCGTCCACAGTGGCTCCATTACGGTCAGACTCGAGGAGGGACTGGCTGAGAGCAGGATGACAGCACGCAGATCTCACCCACAGGTGGGGAATGCCAAGCACAACGTGCACGTTATGAACATCTCCACGGGCAAGAAAGTGAAGGGTGGCTCCAGCAAGCTGACGGGCCGGGTTCTTGCTCTGTCCTTTGATGCCCCTGGCCGGCTACTCTGGGCAGGAGATGACCGCGGCAGTGTTTTCTCCTTCCTTTTTGACATGGCCACAGGTAGGCAGGTCCCAGGCCTGCATCTGGGTATTCGCACTCCCCCTCAGCCCAGTGCACGGGCCCTCACCCTCACCTTTGCCTCCCCTCCCTCCGCTATTACAGGGAAACTGACCAAAGCCAAGCGTCTGGTGGTGCACGAGGGTAGCCCTGTGACCAGCATCTCCGCCCGCTCCTGGGTCAGCCGAGAGGCCCGGGACCCCTCGCTACTCATCAACGCTTGCCTCAACAAGCTGCTGCTCTATAGGTGGGTCTTCCCTGTCTGGGCTGCCTGGAGATGCAGGGCCCACTGCCTCCATCAGCCCGGGATGGGAGCACCATCTCCTCGTAGGGCCCAAAAGCCTGTCTCCTCCATCAGGTTAAGTTCAGTGAGTGGAGAAGCCCGGTCTCCTTACAATAATGATGATAGCGATGGTAGTAGCAGTGGCAGAAGTCGCTGGTGCTTACGTGGCAGTTGCTGGCACCAGGCCCTGTTGGAGCACCTCATACGTACTACTTCATTTAATCCACAACAGCCCTGTGAGGAAGGTGCTGTCATCGCGTTCATTTCACAGATGACCAACGTGAGGCATAGCATAGACTGGGCCCCCCTGAAAGCAGAGGTCTCTTCCTTCCTTCCTTCCTTCCTTCCTTCCTTCCTTCCTTCCTCCCTCCCTCCCTCCCTCCCTCCCTCCCTCCCTCCCTTCCGTCCTTCCTTCCTTCCTTCCTTTTTTGATTGTGTCAAACCCACAAACTGTAAGATCATGATCTGAGCCGAAGTCGGACGCTTAACCGACTGAGCCACCCAGGTGCCCCATCTTTTTTTATTTTTTTTTATTTTTTTGAGTGGAGGAGTTTACCATCCCTGCTGATGTATGACATGTTACCCAAATGCAGTTTGCAGCCCATGCTGGAATGACCTGAAGGGCTTCACAAAATCCTGGCCAGGCCCCACTCCAGGCCATTGATTCCAGAAGCTCTGGGGCAGGACCGGGCATTGGTACATTGAAAAGTTCCCCAAGTGCTGTCCAGTGATGTCCGAAAACCACTGCCCAACAGGATGCTTTTAGTTTATTGTTTTATTTTTCTACTTTTTAAAAAAAATTCACACACACACACACACACACACGCATATCTATATTTTTTTGTTTATTTATTTTTGAGAGAGAGAGAGCAAGTGGGGTAGGGGCAGAGAGAGAGGGGAGAGAGAGAATCCCAAGCAGCCTCTGCACTGTCAGCGCAGACCGTGACTTGGGGCTCAGGCTCACGAACTGTGAGATCATGACCTGAACCAAAACGACGAGTTGGATGCTTAACCGATGGAGACACCCAGGAGCCCCTATAGTTCTTAATTTAGGTATACTCCCAAGTTTTTGGCTATTTCCCCCATCCCCTCCCTTCCGTCCTCCTCCTTCCTGCCACTTGCTGTGGTAGAGCCTGATAACAACTCTGGAAGTACCTTCCTATATTTTGTTCTCTCCCCTGTAATTCTAGGTGTGCACACCCATCCACACGTTTCCGGGGGAGGGTCATTGTTTTACAGGAGCGGGCTCCTACATCCTTTTCCACGGCTCACTTTTCTCACCAGATGATGCTGTGGAAATGCCCCCAAGTCACCTACAGTGATGTCGGTTCATTCTTTTGAATGGCCTTGTCGTATTCTGCAGTGCAGGGATATCTAGTCTGGTCAGCCCCTTCCTCTCTGTGCCTGTCTTAACACCAGGATCTCTTAGAAACCCCTAGAAAGAGAAACCAGTGAACAACACACTGCAGAGGCTCCCCGTCTTCACCAACAGGTAGTTTCCAAACTGTCACGAGCTCACACAGCAGCCCATGCTTCGTAGGTAGGTATACACGGTCATCTCAAAACTGGATTGTGTGAACCTTGAGAAGAACTCAGGAGCAGGGGCACAGACGGGCCCCCCTCCCCACCATGCATCGCCATCCAGAGCTGAGGTTCCACACCCTGAGCTGCTCTAACCCTCCCCTCAGGGTGGTAGACAACGAGGGGACCCTGCAGCTGAAGAGAAGCTTCCCCATCGAGCAGGGCTCACACCCTGTTCGCAGCATCTTCTGTCCCCTCATGTCCTTCCGCCAGGGGGCCTGTGTGGGTGAGTTCCCCAGGGTCGGGTCATATGGGGGGCCAGGGAGGGGCAGGGACCAGAGCTGCTGCTGATCTGGCTCAGATCTCACAATCCCCAGGTTCCCAGACTTTCTGGGCCTTGAGAACTCTCCCATCCCAGCAGCTTCCCACTTTGAATGAAGACCCCTAAACAGCTTAGAATCCTCACGGCATGAGACACAGCACCCCCCACCCCCAAACAGCTCAGAGACCTCACAGTCTGGACGCAGGACTAAAACAGCCAGGTGACCCCTGTCTAGGGACGGTCCCTCCCACACCTCCCCACACCTCCCCACACCACACTGGGGCTTCACACCCTGGGCACCCTGCTTCCTCCTGCAACATCTCCCGAGGGCCTCTCCCTCTTGTCCGGGCAGTGACGGGCAGCGAGGACATGTGTGTGCACTTCTTTGATGTGGAGCGAGCAGCCAAGGCCGCTGTCAACAAGCTGCAGGGCCACAGCGCACCTGTGCTGGACGTCAGCTTCAACTGTGATGAGAGCCTGCTGGCTTCCAGCGACGCCAGTGGCATGGTCATCGTCTGGAGGCGGGAGCAGAAGTAGGTGCCTTCCGGCCCTGCTGTGTCCACCTCCCCGTCCACTTCCTGCCTTGTGTTTGTAAATAAAGTTTCTGTGGTTGTGTCGATGGCTGGCTCCCAGGTCTGCTGGGGTTGGGATCAGGTAAAAGGGAATCTGTAGGACCCAAGTTGGAATGGTGTTCACTTCCGCATTCATGCACTGATTTCTTCATTCAGTTAGCAACCATTTATTGAATGCCTGCCGTGTCCTAGGCGCCACCATAAACGTTTTACACAGTCCTGCTGTAGACAAACATCGAGCACCTACCGTGCACTGGGAACTGTTGTAGGCACTGGGGGTGTAGCTGTAACCTCAACAGACAGAAATCCCTGCCTTCGTGGGGCTTACATTCTAGCGCAGGTAGATAATAGACAAAAATATATCCCAGGTCAGCTCAGGATCAGTGCTGTGAGGGAAAAGAAAGTCAGGACAGGAGGCCAAGGCACAAGAGTGAGATGTTGTGCTCTTTTTGGTGCTGTGATCAGGGAAGGTGGTGAAATTTAAAGACCTGAATGAAGTGAGAGGGAGCCATGGTGTGTGGGAGAGAACATTCTAGGCAGAGAGGAAAAGGCAATGCAAAGGCAGAGGCTGGAGTGTGCCAGAAGGATCACTGAAGAGGCTGGTGTGGCTGGACCAGAATGTGGTAGATGAGGCTTTATGGCCACAGTGAAGACTTGGGCTTTTTCTTTTTTTAATGTCTGTTTTTGAGGGGGTGGGAGGGGCAGACGGAGGGGGGCGCAGAGGATCCGAAGCAGACTCCAGGCTCTGTGCTGACAGCAGAGAGCCCAATGTGGGGTTCGAACTCACAAATCGTGAGATCATGACCTGAGCCAGAAGTCGGACACTTAACCTACTGAGCCACGCAGGCACCCTGACTTAGGCTTTTTCTGAGTAAGAGGTGAGTCACTGGTTTGAGCAGGGGAGGGACACGCTCCAATTTGGCTGTGTGAGGACCCCTCTGGGTGCTGTGAAGAGAACAGACTTGGAGGTGGGGGCAAGGGCGGAAGCAAGCGGATCAGTCCAGAGGCCCTGCGGTAGCCGAGGTGAGCAGTGATGAGGACTTGTGCCAGGATAGTGGCAGTGGGGAATTGAGGTGAGAAACGTTGGCTTCTACCACAGGGGTTTCATGTGAGTCTGCAGGGCTCTGCTGCCTCCCCGGGAAGGCTGAGGCTCCCGGCTCCCCTGACGCTTGTTCCCCACAAACAGGCGGAGCTAGTGTCTCCTGCTGGGGGAGGGAGGGGACGGAGATTCTCTGCATCCCCAGAGCAACTCCAGACCACCCCAAGCTCTTTCCACGCCCACCCAGGTCCCAAATTCAAGGCCTGAAACAGCTGAAAGTCTGTAAAGTGGTGTTCAAATTTGAGGGGGGCCCTGACCTGACTGAGGAGAGAAAGCCTGGGGTATAAACAAGGTGGGGGCTAGAGAACCGAAAGCCCTGGTCAATGACCTGAGTCACCCGGAAATGTTAAAGTTGCCGGAAATGCCAAGGTGGGGGGGCTCTTGCTCTGGCTGAGCCCTTCCAGCTGCAGAGGCCACCACATCCAGATGCATCAGTCGGAACTGTGGCCACCACCTTGAGACCTCAGGGTCAGTCCGCAGAGCCACAGGCACTCTAACCTGGCTCGACGTAAGTGAGCTACTGAACTAACACTAGCAACCTTGAAGGAGGAAAATAACCTGTGTACTCAAGACACTGTTATTTGACAGTGTGGTTACTTGCAGCCAGAAGCATTTCTACCTGGTGCTTCCATCTGACTTTAAGATAAATGGTGATGAGGTAAGGACATTGGAGAGTTGGACTGTTCATGATGAAGTTCATGTATCTGTGTTGGGTGTCCCCAAGACCACTCAGACCCCAGGGTTTGCTGGGAGGACTCTCAGTCTCAGCATACGGTTGTATACACAGCTATAGTTTCTTCCAGGGAATCTAATAGGGAGAAAGACACAGAGCACAATCAGCAAAGAGAAATGGGTGCCTGGGGCAAAGTTCAGGGGAGACCAGCCAGGCACAAGCTTCCAAGGGTCCTCTCCCAGCGGAGTCACACAGGACACGTAATTCTCCCATCATGGCTTGTGATAACCCAGAGAAGCTCATTATTAGAGGTGGAGTGCCCAGGGTTTTTACTGGGGGCTGGTATGCATGGTCAGCCAAGTTGGGCTGCCTGGCATATACCCAGCTTCCAGACTCCCAAAAGAGAAGCAGGTGTTTGGCATAAACCAGAGCGCTTATCGGAACAGTTGAGGCACAGTGAGCCACACATCATTTAGAGAGTGGTGAGAACCCTCATGAAATCTCAAAAGTTTCCAGATGCCAGCCGAGCGCCATCCTTGAAGCAGACCTTTACAAGGAGAGAAGTTCAGGCCTGCTGCGTTAACTTTTTCTGCACGCTGTGCAACACCGAAAAGATGCTCGGCTTCAACCAAAGCCAGTGGGTGGGCAAGATCACTTGGGAAAACCTCATTTGTCTCTAGCAACTTCTTTATTTCTTCACATTTTTTAAAAAACTACAATGAGATATCACCTCACACCTGTTTTAAGTATATTTATTTATTTTGAGAGAGAGCACAAGCAGGGGTGGGGGACAGAGAGAGAGGGGGACAGAGGATCCACAGCGGGCTTGGTGCTGACAGCAGAGAACCTGATGCAGGGCTTGAATTCACGAACCATGAGATCATGACCTGAGCTGAAGTCAGATGCTAAACCAACTGAGCCACTTAGGCGCCCCTCTTCACATTCTTCACGTTGCTTGTTGAGTCTGGACTCAAGATGGCTAACTGCTGATATCCAACATGATTTGGGTGGGTTCCTTCTTGTGAAATTTTCAGGTGGCAGAGTTGACATCCTATTTTTTATTTTTAATTTTTAATTTTTTACTTGATTTTTTTAAAGTAATCTCTATGCCCAATATAGGGCTCAAACTCACGACCCCGAGATCAAGAGTTACATGTGATTGAGCCAGCCAGGTGCCCCAACATTCTGCTTGAAATTAATTTTCTTTTTTTTAAATTTTTTTTCAACGTTTATTTATTTTTGGGACAGAGAGAGACAGAGCATGAACGGGCGAGGGGCAGAGAGAGAGGGAGACACAGAATCGGAAACAGGCTCCAGGCTCTGAGCCATCAGCCCAGAGCCTGACGCGGGGCTCGAACTCACGGAACGCGAGATCGTGACCTGGCTGAAGTCGGACGCTTAACCGACTGCGCCACCCAGGCGCCCCTGAAATTAATTTTCATGATACCTTTTTTTTTAAATGTTTATTTATTTTTGAGAGAGAGAGAGCTCGAACCAGGGGGGTGCAGTGAGAAAGGGAGACAGTGGATCTGAAGTGGGCTCTGTGCTGAAAGCAGAGAGCCTGACGCGGGTCCCAAATTCACAAACAACAGTCATGACCTGAAACAAAGTCAGATGCTTAACCGACTGAGCCACCCAGGCGCCCCTCATGATACCTTTTCTTGACTTACAACCTAAGAGGAAATAAGTAGTGAGCAATTAAAAAAAATCTTATTGGTTAAATTTGGGCCTCTGTTAACTTGTCCATCATCACTGTGCATCCTGTTTGACATCAGATCTGGAACTCTTAACCACTCCACCATCAGTGCTGCTCTAGTGTTGCCTCAAATCCAGGCCCCCATTAACTGTTATATGCCCTTTGACTTTGAACTTGTGCGTTTACTTCATCAAAAGCCTCTCTAGTTTGAGCTTGAAGCAGAGCCTTTGTTAATTATTACCTCATCAGTGTACCGCTGATCAAATCTCAAACCAGGGCCTCTGTATAATATTCCATCAGCTACTATCTTTTGATCTGACCTTAAAGTTGGGATTCTGTTCATTTGTGATCAGCGCCCTTTTGCTTCATTCCAACCTCAAGGACCCTCAATCCTGATGTTGAATCTAGGCCTCTGTTAATTATTTTACCATTTATGCCCTTATGGCGTCAATTCCAATCTGCTCTGTTAAGCTTGTAGCTTAACAGTTGTGCCATTAACCTGTGTGGTCCAAATTTCAGCCCACGCTTCTGCTAACTAACTATTCTACCATCACTGTCTCTTTGGTCTAAACTCAAATCTGGGCATTTCTTTTTTTTTAAGTTTATTTATTTATTTTGAGAGGGGGAGGGGCCGAGAGAGAGAGAGGGAGAGAGAGAATCCCAAGCAGGCTCCATGCTGTCGTGCAGAGCCCAACACAGGGCTCAGATTCATGAACCATGAGATCATGACCAGAGCTGAAATCAAGAGTCCACACTTAACTGAATGAGCAGGCCCAGGTGCCCCTGGGCCTCTCTTAACATTTCCTCCACCAACGCCTTGCCTGTATGACCTCAAACCCAGGCATCTTTTTTAAGATTTTATCTTTCTTTTCTTTTCTTTTCTTTTCTTTTACTTTAATGTTTATTCAACTTTGGGAGAGAGAGCATGAGCATGAGTGGGGGAGGAGGCAGAGAGAGAGAGGGAAACACAGAATCCGAAGCAGGCTCCAGGCTCTGAGCTGTCAGCACAGAGCCCGACGTGGGGCTTGAACCCACAAACTGTTAGGTCATGACGTGAGCCGAACTTGGACACACAACCGACTGAGCCACCCAGGAGCCACTTAAGATTTTATTTTTAAGTAATCTCTACACCCAACGTGGGGCTCAAACTCGCAACCCCAAGATCAAGAGTTGCATGCTCTACTGACTGAGCCAGCCAGGCGCCCCAACCCAGGTACTTTTAACTTTACCACCATCAGTATCCATCTGTTCTACCCTCAGACCTGGTCTTCTGCTAATGCTTGCATCATCAACACCTCTGGTTTTCCTTCAAACTCAAGTCTTGTTAACTCTTCCACCATCAGTGCTACAGAGGTCTAAACTCTAGCCTGGGACTCTATTTAGAATTCTACCATCAATAACTCTTTGTCGTTGAATCCAGGCTTCAGTTAACTCATTATCAATGCCCCTCAGGTCTGAAACCTGAGCCTGTTAACTTTTCCACAATGCTCCTCTGGCTTGACTTCAATAAACTATTCCACAATCTGTACCCCTGTGATCTCACCTTGAACCCTGGCCTCTATTTACTATTCTTTTATAACTATTCCTTTAATCTGACCTTGAACCTAAGACACTGGTAATGCTTGTAGCATCAATCCTCTCTGGGAAAACCTCAGCCCCCATGCCTGTTAACTATTCCATTATCACTTCTGTTCTGTTCTGACCTTGAACCTGAGCTTCTGCAAACTATTCTACCATTAATACCCCTCTGGTCTTAATTTGGAACTGAAATTCTGCTGACTACTCTTTGGTCCAACCTTGAGTCTGGGCCTATGATTAATATCCCCTGTCACTGGCTTTTTTCTCGGACTTTTTGAATTCTAGAACCATCAAGGCATCTCTGGTCTGACCTCGAATCCAGACTCTCTGAATTTTTATTCCATTGAGAGCTCCTTTGATTTGAATTCTTACATGGGCATCCAACTTCAGCTCAGGTCGTGATCTCATAGTTCATGAGTTCGAGCCCCCCATGGGGCTTGCTGCTGTCGGCACGAAGCCCGCTTTGGATCATCTGTCTCCCTCACTCTGCCCCTTCCTGGCGCGCACTCTCTCTAAAAAATAAACAAACGTTAAAAAATAAAACCCTCCTGGGGCGCCTGGGTGGCTTAGTTGGTTGAGCGTCTGACTTGGGCTCAGGTCATGATCTCACGGTTCATGGGTTTGAGCCCCACATCGGGCTCTGTGTTGACAGCTCAGAGCCTGGAGGCTGCTTCAGATTCTGTGTGTGTCTCTCTCTGCCTGCCTTCTCCCGCTCACACACACACACACATACACACTCTCTCTCTCTCTCTCTCAAAAAATAAATAAAAATTAAAAAAAAAAAAAAACCTCCTGATCCCTCCTACCTTGACCTCAAACCTGGATCTCTTTATTCCACCATCAGTGATTTTCTGGTCCGTTTTTGAACCCTGTGTACTAACTCTTCTACCGTTAATGTCCCTTTTATCTGACTTTGAATCACAATCCCTGTTAATTCTTCCACTGTCAATTCCCCTCTGATGGTGTTGCCTTCCACGGATAAGGCTACCGCTGTTAACGCTCCCTTGGCCTGAGCTTAAACAAGGCCTTTCGTTAGTAACTTTGCCATCAATAGACTATTGTTTTACAGCTCTGACCCTGCCATATGTTAACTAGTCCATCATCCATGTTCTATTTTCTGACCTTAAACCTGGACTATTGTTAATTTAAGTCTTTCAATATCTGTGCCCCTTTGGTAAGATTTCAAACCCAGGGTTCTGGCAGTGGTGGCCTTCTGGTCTGGACTCAAATATAGGAGATAAATGCTACTAAACTTATGAGGACTTCAAAGTGGTCCCTACTGGTGAAATACAGACTGCAGTCAGATATGATGGGGTGAGGGGTTCACAATGTGGACAAAACTGTTCACAGAAATAAATGTAGATTCTCATGGAGGCACAGACTGGGATATGGACACTCTCATGATCCAAACCTGACTCTGTGGGCTGAGGAATCTCCACAACCCAGTCTGGGTGACCCACAGGTGTCCAAACTGCAGTCTGTAGGATCCCAGAAGTGTCTACTCCAGTAGAAGTAGAAGCGTCTACTACTTCTATCCCAGAAGTGTGATGCCAGGGAGGCCCACACCCCAGTATGTATGTACCCAGAAGTGTCCACATTCCAGTCTTGTGACCTGAGGCATATTGACACCCCAGTCTATACAGCTCCGGAAGCATTCATAGTACAGTCTGTCTGACCCCAGTGTTTCCAAATTGTGTCCCGTGTGACTCACGGGAGTTCACGGTCCCGGTCAGTGTTACCCCAAGTGAGCCAACACCCCAGTCTATATGATTCTTGGAGTGTCCAGACACATATCTGTGTGCCCCCAGGAATGTTTACACCCCATTCACAAAGGAGAGGAGGAATGAATAGATATTCTTTCATTTCTGCTGCTGATAATTGGATAAATGTGGATTCAAATAAGTTTTAAAAACTTACAGGTACTCACAAGTTGAATTAAAAATAGGAGCTAGAACTTCCAAATCACTTGAAAAAATGATTCTATAACAAAAGGTAGACCATTAAGGAAATACTAAGGAAGCACAAAAAATACGGAAAACATGGGGTGCCTGGCTGGCTCAGTCGGTGAAGCATGTGACTCTTGATCTTGGGGTCGTGAGTTCGAGTCCTATGTTGGGAGTAGAGATTACTTTAAAAAAATTAAACATTTTCAAAAATCAACCAATGATATCTAAATCAAAATGATTCAGAAAGATTTTTTTTGATGATAAGTAGAAATGTATGAGAAAAGACATAAAAATAGCAGTTGCAGGGGCGCCTGGGTGGCTCAGTCAGTTGAGTGTCCGACTTCAACTCAGGTCATGATCTCGCAGTCTGTGGGTTCGAGCCCCACATCAGGCTCTGAGCTGTCAGCTCAGAGCCTGGAGCCTGCTTCAGATTCTGTGTCTCCCTCTCTCTCTGCCCCTCCCCTACTCACACTCTGTCTCTCTCTGTCAAAAATAAACCTTAAAAAATTAAAAAAAGAAAAAAATAGCAGTTGCAGCTTAATTCAAGATAGAATTAAGGGGAAAAAGCATCAAACATTCAAAAAGGACAGTTTTTAAATTTTTTAAGTTTATTTATTTTAAATTTTTTTTTTCAACGTTTATTTATTTTTGGGACAGAGAGAGACAGAGCATGAACAGGGGAGGGGCAGAGAGAGAGGGAGACACAGAATCGGAAACAGGCTCCAGGCTCTGAGCCATCAGCCCAGAGCCCGACGCGGGGCTCGAACTCACGGACCGCGAGATCGTGACCTGGCTGAAGTCGGACGCTTAACCGACTGCGCCACCCAGGCGCCCCTAAGTTTATTTATTTTGAGAGAGAGAACAAGCAGGGTAGGGGCAGAGAGAGGGGGTAGAGAGAGATTCCCAAGCAGGCTCTGCACTGTCAGCGCAGAGCCTGATGTGGAGCTCGAACCCACGAACCTGAGATCGTGACCTGAGCAGAAACCAAGAGTCGGATGTTCAACCGTCTGAGCCACACAGGTGCCCCCAAAAAGGACACTTTTTATAAATCAAGGGCATGCTCAACATTGAGAGTATAAGAGTCATGAATGTCTGTAGTCCACATTAACAGAAACCACGCCTTTAGATAAAGGAAGAGAAGACAGCCAAATGAATCCTTGCCAACTTATTCATATGGCTGGATCAAGCCGAGCAGTCTTCGCATCAAACATTAAAGCATGAAATAGGCCTATAAATTAGGTTTAGTGGATAATGGAGGAAAATCGAGGAAGTGGACAGTAGTCTACCCATTTTCCCACCCCTGGACCCAAGGACGGATACTCTTGTGGCCTTGGATGTTCTCTCTTGCAGTGAACATGAGTGGCCACAGGTATCGTGTTGAACACTCCTATTAGAACTTGACATCTTCAGGTGCTTCATCAATGGGAGAAGTCCCTGATGGTCAAATTCCACCTCCAGCCTCATCTGAATAAAAAAGATGTGCACTGCTCAATTATTGAACCACAAGAAATTCTCAAGTTAGGTGGGGCTCAGTCAGTTAAGCGTCAGACTTTGGCTCAGGTCTTGGTCTCGAGGTTCGCAAGCTCAAGTACCACATCAGGCTCTCTGCTGTCAGCAAGGAGTCGGCTTTGGATCCTCTGTCCCCCTCTTTCTCTGCCCCTCCCCACTTGCGTTTTCTCTTTCAAAAATAAACATTTAAAAAAAGAAACCCTCGAGCTATTAGAAAAGAAAACATACAGTGGCCGTAATCTCAGAGCTCCATGCAATAGTGATTAGAAACTGTACACAGTGAGGGGCACCTGGGTGGCTCAGTTGGTTAAGCATCTAACTCTTGGTTTCAGCTCAGGTCATGAACTGGTGGTTTTGTGAGTTCCGACTTCGAGCCCATCATTGGGCTCTGTGTTGACAGCACGGAGCCTGCTTGGAATTCTCTCTCCCCCTCTCTCTGCCCCTCCCCTGCTCTCTCTCGCTCTCTCTCTCTCTCTCAAAATAAGTAAACTTAAAAAAATTAATAAATAAAATAAAACTGAAGAACATGCATTAAAAAAAAGAAATTGCACACAATTAGAAAAATTATGAAGAGGAAGCCAGCAAGCTCCTTCTACCACAGCTAACAGGTTCAGCTAGAGCTTCTGAGGCTGTTTCCTCTATTGCCCAAGGTGATGCTCTAGCGCTTGGGGCAGGCTTGCTCCCAACACAGCAATATTACTCATTCTTGGGTCAGATTATTCAAATGCTAAGTACCATCGCTTTCAACTCTTCATTACTGATTTTTTTTCCTTAAGCTAAAACAACCCGTTGGACACCATTCCTTACTCTGCGTGTTACATGTTTCAGAAGCTCCCGGGACACTGATTTCCCAGATCCAGAAAAATGCAGTCCATCTGCTGTTTTCTCGGGCTTTTTAAAATTATTATTATTCCCTCCGAACCAGATGGAAACATGTTTCAAATAAAAGCCAGTGCTGTGTTCTTCGCGCTCTATCCCACCTGCTTGGTGGCGCCGGGCTGGGTTTTATGGACACATGGCCGGTGAAGTTAAGGTCACTTCCTGCACCTTTCACTTGGCGCCACGCCCCCTCCAATGTTCTCAGCTGAGCTTTATTGACTCAACCGGTCAGATAGCTACATTCAGCTGATAAAAAAGGTAGCCATTCTGCTTGTCTGCTTTCCCCACACTGGTGTGATTCTGGTGGGTGCAGCGTTAAGGCCCCTGGGATCCTCGGGGCATTTTATTGGGCCTTTCCTGTATAGCCAGTGTCGCAAGATAGGTTCTCTGAAAGCAGAATTTGAGATAGAATTTGGAGTTTAAGATGTTTATTAGGGATCTGGGGTGCCTGGGTAGCTCAGCCGGTTGAGCATCTAACTGGCTCTGGTCATGATCTCGCAGTTTGGTTGATGGGTTCGAGCCCCGCATGGGGTTGTCAGGGTGGAACCCGCTTCGGATCCTCTCTCTCCCTCTCTTTGCCCCTCCCCCACTCGCACTCTCTCTGTCTCTCTCAAAAAATAAGTAAACATTTAAAATGCAAAAGAAATAAAAAGAAAAAAAGATGTTTCTTGGGGATCGATTCCTGAACAGGAAAACGGGAGGACGTTGGAAGAAGCGGAATTGGGCGGGCTTGGGCAAGGAGACCCCTGAGCTGCAAAGGCTTCACAAAACCCCAGCTGGCCTGGGGCGGAGCCCTGGAGCAAGGGTTGCCTGTCGGAGCGCCCCCTGTTGGGAAGAAACGCCGGGCTTTATACCTCGGCTGAGCTCAGTCACCGCATGTGGACTGGCCCAGGGCAGGGCTGGACCTGGGCGAGGTGGCTCTCAGCAGCTAAGGCCCACCCTGCGGAGCTGACCGCTTCGGGGAGCGCTTCCTTGAAAGGAGTTATGGGTGGTGCACACCCACATCTACCACTGCCAGGAAAGGCACGAGAAGGGGGGCTGTGCAAACAGGTAGATGGCTACTGGGTAAGTAGCTGGGGTCCAGATAAAATCCTGGTTCCCCCATGACTCAACCCACGGTCCTGAGCAGGTCACCTCGCCACTCTGTGCCTCCGTTTCCCCCGGACTCAATGGAGGCTTGGGCAGTCCGTTCATTGTTCGGACATATACTGAGTCTCTACAGTGTGCCAGGTCCTGTGCCAGGATATAACAGTGAACAGAACTGGCAAAACCTCTGCTCTCAGGAAACCGATATTCCCGGTGACCCCTAAAATCCATCCAGTAATGCACTCAGAGCAGAGGCTTAGGACGACTGTGACACACCGTTAGTGTGATGGCCTCAAGGCATATTCAGACAGGTGACAGGCTGGCATGAAAGCTGAGGAAATAATCAGCTGGATCCAGTGGTAATGGTGATGAAATTTGGCAGTTTCGGGTTCGTGAGAAAATGGCTAAGAAAGAATTCTTGAGACGCTTTTGGGGCAAAAGGGTGATTTTATTATAGGACGGGGACAGGACCCCGAGGGCAGAAAGAGCTACACTGGAATTGTGAGGAGCGACTGATTAAATACTTTTTTTTTTAAATTATGATATACTTTTAAGTTAGTGGGGGGTAGGTATAGTGTAAGTCTCTAAGGAATTTTGGAAGCAAGACTTTCAGGACCTTGAAGGACTAGCTGCTATTAAGGTTACTTTTAGGGGTGCCTCAGTGGCTCATTCGCTAAGCGTCCAACTTTGGCTCAGGTCATGATCTCGCAGGTTCGTGAGTTTGAGCCTCACGTCGGGCTCTGTGCTGAGAGCTCAGAGCCTGGAAACTTTCAGATTCTGTGTCTCACTCTCTCTCTGCCTCTCCCCTGCTCGCACTCTGTCCCTTTCTCTGTAACTCAAAAATAAACGTTAAAAATTTTTTGAAAAAATAAAACAAAAACATTTAGGCACTAAAGCAGCCATGAGTTGCTTGAGAAAAGCCACACTCTGCATGTTTCAGGTGTCTCTCAGTGGGCTGCAACCTGTAAGGAGATTTAACTTAAGCTACATTTCTCCTGCCTTTGTTTCCCTCATCAATGGGAAGGAGGGAGCCACTGTGAGTTCTTGAGCAGGAGTGCAAAAAGAGAAGTGTGGAGTTTTAGAAGGGCCATCCCAGCAGCAGTCAGTAACTAAAGTGCAGGAAAATCACACACCTATCACATATCGCCCTGCTCCTCACATGGGTCAAATAAAGAAAAATATTTAGCAGAGGCCAGGCCACACTGCCTGTCTGCTCATGTGTTAAATGTGTGCTTTGGGTTGTAGTAGGCAAGTAACTGGTCATTGGTGGCCCCCGTGACTGGGGATTTGGCTCTACGATCTGACCGTTTGGTGACCTCTGTGAATGAACGAACGGGTGGATGTTGGGAAAGAGACAAACAGGGCATCTGGGCTATTTGTCGGTACTTGCTGTGGCTGTTGCCCCAGAGCTAACAGTATGTGTCTCTGTGTCTGATTCAGCTTGCAATGTGTGGGTGCTTAATGTTTTCCCATCCTCAGGGGGGCATCAACAAATTCTTCTGCAAAGTCTCCTAAATTAAAGGAGCTCTCTTCTGACTGGCGTGTAGAGAGAAATATGCTCTTGTACAAATTAAATATTCTCCAAATTCCAGGAAAATGAGGATATGGAACTTTTAACCCTTTAAGTGTGCTTGATTTGGAAAGATTCTTCTTTTAGAAACTAAGAGAATCCAAGTCACGTAATTAAGGTAAATCTTTGGCAGATGAGACTAGTTTAATAGTTTGGGTTTAATAAAAGCAATCGTGTTTTCTCTGATTATCAACATTCAGTATAATACAAGTATACATTTGATTCTACTTGGGTTTTTTTTCCCTAAATTTATGCAGGTTTGCTGATCAAAGAAACTACTGCTCCAACATAATGTTTAAGATTATGAAAAATGTATACTTGTCTTTGACTAAAACAAATCATAATTCCCATAAATTTGTTTCAACAGCAGTTATGTATTGTAGTATGTCCACTTGAAGATAATTTCCAAGATCTTTGAATAACTGAAACCTTGGACTGATAGTAAATTTGATTAATTCATGGACATTCATTGGATTCCCAGATCATTTCTTTAAAAAGAACCTTTTTGGGGCGCCTGGGTGGCGCAGTCGGTTAAGCGTCCGACTTCAGCCAGGTCACGATCTCGCGGTCTGTGAGTTCGAGCCCCGCGTCAGGCTCTGGGCTGATGGCTCAGAGCCTGGAGCCTGTTTCCGATTCTGTGTCTCCCTCTCTCTCTGCCCCTCCCCCATTCATGCTCTGTCTCTCTCTGTCCCAAAAATAAAAATAAAACGTTGAAAAAAAAAATTTAAAAAGAACCTTTTTTAGAATGTTTATTTTTTAAGAGAGAGAGAGCACGTGCATGAGCATGTGAGCAGGGAAGGGGCAGAGAGAGGGAGACAAAGGATACGAAGCAGGCTCCACACTGTCAGCGCAGAGCCCTATGTGGGACTTGAACTCACAAACCCGTGAGATCATGACCTGAGCCGAAATCAAGAGTCAGCCGCTCGACCAATTGAGCCACCCAGGTGCCCCCAGATCATTTAAAAATTTTTTTTAATATTTATTTTTTGAGGGAGAGAGGGACACACACAGAGTGTGAGCAGGGGAGGGGCAGAGAGAGACAGAGAGAGACAGAATCTGAAGCAGGCTCCAAGCTCTGAGCTGTCAGGTCAGAGCCCAACGCAGGGCCTGAACCCATAAACTGTGAGATCATGACCTGAGCTGAAGTCAGACGTTTAACCGACTGAGCCACCCAGGCGCGCCCCCTATCCCGATCATTTTTAAGTAAGACAGAAAAATGAAACATTAAGCATTATTTTCAGTTAATACACTTTTGCTTCTTATTTTTATATGCTACAGAGAGGCTCTTACCTTTGGATCTGTCAATGAACATGTTCATTTTTTGCCACTTTGGGGTTTTATTTAAGATTTTATTTTTAAGTAATCTCTACACCCAATATGGGGCTTGAACGCACAACCCCAAGATCAAGATTCACATGCTCTTGGGGTGCCTGGGTGGCTCAGTCTGTTAAGCATCAGACTTCAGCTCAGGTCATGATTTTGCGGTCTGTGAGTTCAAGCCCTGCATCGGGCTTTGTTCTGACAGCGCAGAGCCTGGAGCCTGCTTCAGATTCTGTCTCCCTCTCTCTCTGCCCCTCCCCTGCTCACACTCTGTCTCTCTCTCTCTCTCTCTCTCAAAAAATAAATAAACACTTTAAAAAACTTTTTAAAAAAAGATTCACATGCTCTACCGAGTGAAACAGACAGGCACTCCCATTTTTGCCACTTTGAAAAGTCATATAAGAGCTGTGCGTAGCTATAGAAAGCTGGGGTAAATGTAGTCATGAGCTCTGTTAATTGGCTGTGAAATAGAAGTTAGTTACTTTAGCTAAAAATTGTAATTAACAGAGCACTTGGCTGGCTCAGTTGGAAGGGCATCTGACTCTTGATCTGAGGGTCGTGAGTTCAGGCCCCATGTTGGGTAGAGAGATTTCTTAAATAAATAAAAAACTTTTAAAAAATGTAATTAACGTAAGTGGTTGCAACTCCACTTAGGAGCAATATGTGTGTGTGTGTGTGTGTGTGTGTGTGTTGCAAGGAAACAAAGTAAAAGCAATGATTCACAAAAGTTTTGGTCTCCTATCCCCTTTAGAGTCTTAGGACTTACTGAGGACCTCAAAAAGCTTTGATTTACATAGGTTATATCTTTTGATGTTTGCCAGGTTAGAAATGAAAACTGAGAAAGTTTTAAATATTTATTGATTCATTTGATGATAGCAATGCTGAATGCATTGCATGTTTAACATAAATCATGACTTAGTATTATTATGAAATTAGTTCTGACTTTTTGGGCCCCCTGACATCTGTCCTCAATTAAGTATCAGTTCATTCCAGAGTATGAAAGAGATAATGAAGGACAAACGTTGGTAAGTGAATTTTTATTTGCCTTGGTTTACAATATCTGAGGCTCAGGGCACCTGAGTGGCTCAGTCCGTTAAGCATCTGACTCTTGGTTTTGGCTCAGGTCATGATCTCATGGTTTGTGGGGTCGGGCCCGCATCGGGCTCCACGCTACTGGTGTGGAAACTGCTTTGGATTCTCTCTCGCTCGCACTCTCTGCCCCTTCCCACCTCCGGTGCGCCCTCCCTCTCAAAATAAATAGATAAACTTAAAAAAAGTTCTTTATGATATCTGAGTCTCAGAAGGATCTATGTGATGTGTTCTTAGTATCGTTCACTCAATTTTGATGGGCTTCTTTGCTCATTTCCTTGGTTTGCTGTTTATTGCCTTTGCCCACACCTTGAATGGTTATTCTTTTTTTTTTAAGTCTTTATTTTAATTCCAGTATAGTTAACATCCAGTGTAATATTTGTTTCAGGTGTACAGTGTAGTGATTCCACACTTCCATACATTATCTAGTGCTCATCACGACAAGTGCCCTCCTGAATCTCCATCACCTATTTCACCCATCCCCCTCTCCCTCTGGTAACCGTCAGTTTGTTCTCTATAGTTAAGAGTCTGTTTCTTGCTCTGTCTCTCTCTCTCTCTTATTCCCCCCCTTTGCTCATTTGTTTTCTTTCTTAAATTCCACATATGAGTGAAATCCTATGGTATTTGTCTTTCTCTGTCTGACTTATTTCACTTAGCCTAATACCCTGTGGCTCCATCCACATTGTTGCAAATGGCAAGATTTCAATGAATGGTTATTCTTTACTTTCTGTCTAATCTGCCTAGACAGCAAAGCCTAGGCTTTACCAGACTAACTTGTGCTTTATATTGGCTTTTTTCTGTCCTTCATTTTCTGAAGGAAAAAAAAAGGATGAATTTTTCTCACTCAAGTTCTTTGCCATCATGTTGCTTTCTCAGTTTATGTTTATGTTTTATTGTTAAAATGTTTTTTAGTGTTTATTTATTTTTGACAGAGAGAGAGAGAGAGAGACAGAGCATGAGCAGGGGAGGGGCAGAGAGAGAGGGAGACACAGAATCTGAAGCAGGCTCCAGGCTCTGAGCGGTCAGCACAGAGCCCGACATGGGGCTCGAACCCACAGACCGCAAGATCATGACCTGAGCTGAAGTCGGACACTCAACCGACTGAGCCACCCAGGCGCCCCTATGTTTTATTGCTAAACAAGTAACCACTATTATTTCTCAAGCACCTATGATCTTATCTTCATCAAGTGTCCAAATCTCTAACAACATCTTTGATTTTTGCCTCCCCCAAATCAGGCCTAATTATAGAAAAAATAAATAAAATAAAATAAAATAAAATAAAATAAAATAAAATAAAATTCAATCTTTAGGATCTTCTTTGCATCTGAAACCATCTTTGAGATGTCACACAGGGTCCCTGGGAATTCACAAAGATCTCTTCTTGGGTACCTGAATGGCTCAGTTGGAGGAGTGTGAGACTCTTGATCTTGGGGTTGTGAGTTGAAACCCCACGTTGGGTGTAGAGATGACTTAAATAAATAAAAACTTTCATAAAGAAACAAATACCAACAAAAACCCCCAAAGATCTCTTCTTTTGCTTTATAAAAAAAAAAAGATGCTAGAAATACTTCAGCTTATCTGATGTGTTGCTATCAATGAGTTGCATGGGAAAAGTTGGCAAATCAGAAGAGATCCTTAGGCTTCCCTAGGTTAAATTTGTATGGTTGGAGCACCTGGGTGGCTCAGTCAGTTTAGCGTCTGACTCTTTATTTTGGCTCAGGTCATGATCTCATGGTGCATGAGTTCGAGCCCTGCATCAGACTCTGCACTGGTGATACAGAGCCTGCTTGGAATTCTCTCTCTCTCCCTCTCTCTGCCCCTTCCTCTCTCTCTCTCTCAAAATAAATAAACTTTTAAAAATAAATTTGTATGGTTAGAATATTATTAATATAAATATTTTAGAAAGTAGTATATGGTTCATGGGAAGTCCCTGGAGATGTGTGCCCTTGCTTTTCAGGAGGGAGCTCAGAGGAAACACTAACCAAAACTCTTATGAAATATTTCCGTTGACTTTTCCTATATTTGTCAAAGTCCTGGTGGCACTTTGCCTGCCGGTGTTAGATGACAGCAATATAGAGTTATTAGCTATAACATCAGTTATCGTGACATTGTAAATGTTTATTTGGTCACAACCTTACTTCTTATATTTCAATCTCGCATCTTCTAGGCCAGTTGTTCTCAATGCACATCAGACTTAGTTATAAAGTTTTATTAAAATACAGATGTTTAGGGATGCCTGGGTGGCTCAGTCAGTTAAGCATCCGACTTCAGCTCAGGTCATGATCTCACAGTCCGTGAGTTCGAGCCCCACGTCTGGCTCTGTGCTGACAGTGCAGAGCCTGGAGCTTGCTTTGGATTCTGTGGTCTTCCTCTCTCTCTGCGCCTCCCCCATTCATGCTCTGTCTCTTTCTCAAAAATAAATAAACATTACAAAAAAATACAGATGTTTAGGGGCGCCTGGGTGGCTCAGTGTGTTAAGTGTCCAAGTTCGGTTCAGGTCATGATCTCATGGTTCATGAGTTTGAGCCCCACGTCGGGCTCTGTGCTGACAGCTCAGAGCCTGGATCCTGCTTCGGATTTTGTATCTCCCTCTCTCTCTCTGCCCCTCCCCTGCTCACTCTCTCTCTCTCTCTCTCTCTCTCTCTCTCAAAAATAAACAGTAAAAAAAAAACTTAAAAAATACAGGTGTTTAGAACTTGCTCCCGACTTACTGAATTGCTTTACTTGTTATTCTTGTCATATTATGTATACTATGCCTCAAGCTTATTACATCTCAACATTTTTTTCTTCTATAAAACTTTTAGGGGCACCTTGGTGGCTCAGTCGGTTAAGTATCCGACTTTGGCTCAGGTCATCATCTCATGGTTTGTGGGTTCGAGCCCCGTGTAGGGCTCTGTGCTGACGGTGCAGAGCCTGCTTGGGATTCTCTTTCTCCCTCTTCCTCTCTCTCTGTCCCTCCCCCACTCGTGCTTTTTAAATAAATAAACTTAAAAAAAAGAATAAAAGACCCTCCTAGTGCTCTTATCACTTGGGAAATTACAAAGGTTTCAGGAGCTCTGTGCCAGGAACTGGGAGCAGAGACTGATTTATATTTTCAATTTTTAAAAAATTTTTTAATGTTTATTTATTATTTTTGAGAGAGAGAGACAGAGTGCAAGCAGGGGAGGGGCAGAGAGAGAGGGGGACCCAGAATCTGAAGCAGGCTTCAGCCTCCGAGCTGTCAGCACAGAGCCCGACGCGGGGCTCAAACTCACGAGCCATGAGATCATGACCTGAGCCGAAGTCGAACGCTCAACCGACTGAGCCACTCAGATGCCCCTTTTTTTTTCATTTTACTTTTTTAAAAAACTTTTTTAGTGTTTATTTATTATTTTTGAGAGACAGAGACAGTATATTTTCTATTATCACACAGTACCATGGCTCTTTAGAACCTGTTTGTACTGGAAAAACATAGATCTTCTTGCCTCTTCAAGTCCCTAATACCATTTATTTAATGCTGGTCACATCTTACTCATGACACTGCATCATCCATTAGACTGCCCATCAACACTGGCTCCAGTGACTCCTCCTACAGAAGTTGTTCCTGTGTTTTGTTGATAAGGACCACAAAAGCAAGCCTTAGGCAGAGTATGCAGGGAAACGTAAACAATCCTTCATGTTAAATTTGCTGTTTGGAATTTTATGGTATCAGTATAAAAACACACATCTTCTTGGGGCACCTGGGTGGCTCAGTTGGTTAAGCACCTGACTCTTCATCTTGGCCCAGGTCATGATCTCATGATTCATGAGTTTGAGCCCCGCATCGGGCTTTGCACTGACAGTGGGGAGGCTGCATGGGATTCTGTCTCTCCGTCTCTCCATCCCTCGCCTGCTCGCTCTGTGTGTATGTCTGTCTCAAAATAAATAGACTTCATTTTTTTTAAGTTTATTTATTTTGAGAGACAGACATGGCACAAGTGGGGGAGGGGCAGAGAGAGAGGGATGGAGAGAGAGAATTCCAGGCAGGCTCCGTGCTGCCAGTGGGGCTCAAACCCACAAACCCACAAACCCACCTGAGCTGAAATCAAGGGTCAGATGCTTAAACGACTGAGCCACCCAGGAGACCCAATAAATAGACTTTTAAAAAAAGCCAACATGGGATGCCTGGGTGGCTCAGTCAGTTAAACGTCTGCCTTTGGCTCAGGTCATGATCTTATGGTTCGTGGGTTCAAGCCCCATGTCAGGCTCTCTGCTGTCAGCGCAGAGCCTGCTTCGGATCCTCTGTTTCCCTCTCTTTGCCCCTGACTCACCCACTCTCTCTCTCTCAAAAAAAAAAAAAAGAAAGAAAGAAAGAAAGAAAGAAAGAAAGAAAGAAAGAAAACAAAAAACAACCCAACACATCTTCTAACAACGTCTTCTCTTGAACTCTTTAGCCAATAATCACTGCATTCCTAGAGTGATATCTACCGCAAGCTTAATTGGACCCCTGCCTTCCACATCCCACCACCAGTGGGGAGCATGGGCAGAGGGCCCATGGCAGAGTGAGAAGAGAAGTCCAATTTGTACAGAGAATGTCCATTACTCATCTGGAATGGCTTGAGACTGACCTGGGGGAGCACGATGTCACCACATTGATGAGCAAAGACACCCTGTTGGAGCACTAGTCTCAAAGTCCTTGGAGGAGTTGGACATGGCCAAGAGGACTACCTGACACCCGATGCAGAGCCTGTGGAGGGAGTGACTTCCCTGGGTGCCAGTGGCAACAGACAAACAGGGTCCTGTCCCCACCTCTACCACCCGTGGGTGCTCTAGGCTGGAGGCGGCCGCACAATTGGAATGATGATGTGTAGGGGTTGATACATGGACCTACATATGCCGCTCAAGCCCAAGACTTGGCAGTGGATATAGTTCAAACCTATAGCGTTGAATGTGGCCTATAAAAGAACAAGAGCTGCTCAAAATCAGCCTGCCATCACCATTCCGATGGCCCAGCCTCATGATGTCCTTTGAGAGAAATGCCACACCAGTCAACGGGAGCCGTCACTTGCCAGGTCGCCCCCCTGGAACTGGCCACGGAGCACTGGGTCAACACCAGAGGTATGAGAAGCGGAGTTCGTCAGGGCATCTGTCTGACCCCGTATGTAAGGTAGGGGGTAAGAGAGCATCTCCAAAAAGGAGAAATGGGGACCAGGGCCCACGTGGGTCCTGGTCCAGACCTGGGGCCCTTCACTCAAGTGGTACTTCTGGCTCCAGCCAGAAACAGCCACCAGAGGGGGTTTTAGACCGCTTTGAGGGAGGCACTCCAAAACATGGGGACCCTGTGGCTCAGGGACCAGAGCGGCGGTTCTGCTTGCACTGCCTGTGACATACATGCAAAATACATTCCATGTAACATATATACTACATATAAAATTCCATTTGTTTGTTTATATTTTATTTTTTTTTTAATTTTTAACGTTTATTCATTTTTGAGAGACAGAGCGTGAGCGGGGAAGGGGCAGAGGGAGGGAGACACAGAATCTGAAGCAGGCTCCAGGCTCCCAGCTGTCAGCCCGGAGCCCCACGTGGGGCTCGAACTCACGAACTGCGGGATCATGACCTGAGCCGAAGTTGGACGCTTAACTGACTGAGCCACCCAGGCGCCCCTTATTTATTTATATTTTAGAGAGAGAGAGAGAGAGAGAGAGAAAGAGAGCATGTGAACAGGGGAGAGGGGCAGATGGGGAGAGAGAGAGAGAGAAAGAGAATCTTAAGCAGGCTCCATGCCCAGCACAGAGCCTGACGTGGAGCTCGATCCCACGACCCTGGGGTTGTGACCTGAGCTGAAATCAAGAGTTGGACGCTCAACCAACTGAGCCACCCAGGTGCCCCCCCCCCCACCATATCATCTTTCTTTAGGAAATTATTAAAGTTAACTTGTAACATATTAGAGTGGTGGTTTTTTGTTTTTTGTTTTTTTTTTTTTAATTTTTTTTCAACGTTTATTTATTTTTGGGACAGAGAGAGACAGAGCATGAACAGGGGAGGGGCAGAGAGAGAGGGAGACACAGAATCGGAAACAGGCTCCAGGCTCTGAGCCATCAGCCCAGAGCCTGACGCGGGGCTCGAACTCCCAGACCGCGAGATCGTGACCTGGCTGAAGTCGGACGCTTAACCGACTGCGCCACCCAGGCGCCCCTAGAGTGGTGGTTTTAGAATACATCCATGAATTCTGTAATATTCCTCCACTCAAGAGATGGTGCTTAGGGGCACCTGGGTGGCTCAGTCTGTTAAGCGTCTGACTTTGGCTCAGGTTGTGATTTCATGGTTTATGGGTTGGAGCCCCACCTCAGGCTCTGCACTGACAGTGCAGAGCCTGCTTGGGATTTCCTCTCTCTCCCTTTCTCTGCCCCTCCCCTGATCATGCTCTCTCTCTCTCTCTCTCTCTCCCTCAAAATAAATAAACTTTAAAAAAAGAGAGATGGTGCTTAATTCCCCTCCACTTGAGCGTGGGCTAGACTTAGTGTCTCACTTTTTTTTTTTCAATATATGAAATTTATTGTCAAACTGGTTTCCATACAACACCCAGTGCTTTTCACTTTTTTTTTTAATGTTTGTTTATTTTCGAGAGACAGAGCATGAGCAGGGAAGGGGCAGAGAGCAATGGAAACACAGAATCCGAAACAGGCTCCAGGCTCCGAGCTGTCAGCGCAGAGCCCGACGCGGGGCTCGAACTTACAAACCGCGAGATGATGCCCTGAGCTGAAGTCGGACACTTGACTGACTGAGCCACCCAGGCACCCCAGTGTCTCACTTTTTTTAATGTTTATTTATTTTTGAGAGAGAGAGAGAGAGCAAGCAGAAGCAGGGGAGGGGCAGAGAGAGAGGAAGACACAGAATCTGAGGCAGGCTCCAGGCTCTGAACTGTCAGCACAGAGCCTGATGTGGGACTTGAACTCACAAACTGCGAGATCATAACCTGAGTTGAAGTCAGCCGCTTAAGCAACTGAGCCACCCATGCGCCCCTAGTGTCTCACTTGTAATGAACAGAATTTGGTGCAGTGACAATATATAACTGCCAACACCAGTTCATAAAAAGCATCCATTAAAGCTTCTTTCTTGCTTGCTCCAGTGTTCACTCGTGTGCTGGTGCATGCGCGCTCTCTCCCTCTCTCTTCCTCTCTCTCCCCTGCCCTCCCTCAATTCCATTCTCCCTCTCTCTCTCTCCCTGTCTCCCTCTCTTCCTCCTCGCTCTTCCTTCCTCCTCCCTGCTCTAGGAGAAGCCAGACATCATGTGTGAGGACATATCAGGAAGCCCTGTGGAGGGGCCCATGTGGTCAGGAACTGAGGCTTTCTGCCAACAGTCATATGACTGAGGCTCAAAAGCAGATCCTTCTGTGCAAATGAGCCTTTAGTGAGACCACAGCCCCAACCACCATTCTGGCTGAAATCTCATAAGAGAGCTGGAGTCAGAAGCACCCAGCTAAGGCACTCCTGAACTCCTGGCCCTCTGAAAACGTGCAAGATAATACACTTTTGTGGTTTTAAGCCACTGAGTTTTGGGGATGATTTTGCACAACAAAAGATAGCTAGTACAAATACTATTGGTTAAAAATGTTCAGTAAAGCTTCATAAATTCGGGCCTCCAGTTCAAGGGTGGGTGAATGGAGAAAACAGAGGGGGATTTATTTAGTTTCTGAAATGGAAAGATCTTCATGTTTAAGTTTGTCAGCTGCTACCATTTGTATAGAGGTTGTGCTAATAACAGTTCTATATCATTCTTAAAGCCCTGCCAAAGAGCTATTGAATAATTCTCATTCACCATGAGTTATTGCATATATTTAAAAACATGAAACTGAATTTAGAGACTATACTTAATCTATAATTAAAGCTTGCAGGGACACCTGGGTGGCTCAGTCAGTTAAGCATCTGACTTCGGCTCAGGTCATGATCTCACAGTTAATGAGTTCCAGCCCCACATAGGGCTCTGAGCTGACAGCTCGGAGCCTGGAGCCTGCTTTGGATTCTGTGTCTTCCTCTTGCTCTTTGCCCCTCCCCTGCTTGTGCTCTGTCTCTCTCAAAAGTAAATAATTATCTTTCTGCTAATCTGGGTGTTTGTTTATATTTTTGTACAGAGATTGCTTTCCATAGACACACTCAAAGACTCACCAGAGTTATTACGCAGATTGAGGGATAAGGCAGAGCCATGAGATGTCAGGACCTGGGGTTCCTGGGTCAAGGATGGGAGGAGAACCACCTGACCATTAGGAATACCCATTTTTTTTTTAATTTTTTTTTTCAACGTTTATTTATTTTTGGGACAGAGAGAGACAGAGCATGAACGGGGGAGGGGCAGAGAGAGAGGGAGACACAGAATCGGAAACAGGCTCCAGGCTCTGAGCCATCAGCCCAGAGCCTGACGCGGGGCTCGAACTCCCAGACCGCGAGATCGTGACCTGGCTGAAGTCGGACGCTTAACCGACTGCGCCACCCAGGCGCCCCAGGAATACCCATTTTAGACTTTACTGCTTCCTGGAATCACCTCCCAGGACTAAGATGAGGCAAATAAGTGTCTAGAGTGCAGAATTTATTTATTTTTTTATTTTTTTAAGGTTTTATTTTTGGGGCATCTGGGTGGCTCAGTCAGTTGAGCGTCTGACTCTTGGTTTTGGCTAGGGTCATGATCTTGGCACATTTCATGGGATCAAGCCTCATGTCAGGCTCTGTGCTGACATCTCTCTTGGGGTTCTCTCTCTACCTCCCTCTCTCTGTCCCTCCCCCACTTGTGCGTGTGTGCACACTCACGCACACACACACAAACTTTCAAAAATAAATAAACTTAAAAAAATTTATTTTGGGGTAATCTCTACACCCGAAGTGGGGCTCGAACTCACAACCCTGAGATCAAGAGTGTCTATAGTGGAGAGAGAGAATCACAAGAGATAATGCATGTAATGTACTTACCATGGTGCCTGCAACATAACAAGTGCTCGGTGAAAATTAGAAGCTACTGTCAATAATCATTATTATTGAACAATGAGGTATCTTGGTACACCTGAAACAGGATGTTGTAGGTTGAATTGTGCCCCTCCGCCAGAAAGATACAGTTGACCCTTGGACAATGCAAGGGTTAGGGGCCCCAATCCCCTGCACAGTTGAAAATCCTTGTATAGGGATGCCTGGGAGGCTTAGTCGGTTAAGCATCTGATTCTTGATTTTGGCTCACATCATGATCTCATGGTTCATGAGATCGAGCCCCATGTCAAGCTCTGTGCTGACAGCACAGTCTGTTTGGGATTCTCTGTCTCCCTCTCTCTCTGTCCTTCCCCTGCTCTCTCTCTCTCTCTCTCTCTCACACACACACACACACACACTCTCTCTCTCTCTCTCTCTCAAGATAAATAAATAAACGTTTTTTAAAAAATGGAAATCCATGTATAACTTTTGACTCCCCCCCAAATTAACTACTAAGAGCCTAATGTTTTTTTAATGTTTATTTATTTATTTTGAGAGAGAAAGAGAGAGAGAGAAGGGTAGGGACAGAGAGAGAGGGGAGAGAGAATCCCAAGCAGGCTCCATGCTGTCAGCACAGAGCCAGACATGGGGCTCAAACTCATGAACCGTGAGATCATGACCTGAGCCGAAACCAAGAATTGGACACTTAACCGACTAAGCCACCCAGGTGCCCAGAGGCCTGTTGACAAGAAACCTTACTGATAACATAAACTGTTGGTTAATACATATTTTTTATGTTCTATGTATTATATACGATATTCTGAAAATTAAATAAACTAGAGAAAATGTTATTAGGAAAATCATAAGGAAGAGAAAACACATTTACGGTACTGTCCTTTTTTATCAAAAAAATCTACAGGCACCTGGCTGTCTCAGTCGTAAGAGCATGTGAGTCTTGGTCTCAGGGTTGTGAGTTTGAAGCCCATGCTGGGTATAGAGATTACTTATATAAATAAACAAACAAACAAACAAACTTAAAAAAATCTGCATATAAGTGGACCCATGCAATTCAAACCCTTGTTATTTCAACTGTATGTTCAAGTCCTAACCCCTAGTACCTGCGGATGTGACCTTATTTGGAAATCAGATTGTTACAGATGTAAGTTAAGATGAGGTCATACAGGATTAGGGTGGGCCCTAAATCTAATCACTGGTTTCCTTATAAGAGACACAGGGGGGTGCCTGGCTGGCTCAATCAGTAGAGTGTGAGACTCTTGATCTCAGAGTTGTAAGTTTGAGCCCCACATTGGGTATAGAGACTACTTAAAAATAAAATCTTTTTAAAAAGAGAGGGAGAGAGGGGTGCCTCGGTGGCTCAGTTGGCTCTTGGTTTTGGCTCAGGTCATAATCTTACAGCTTTGTGAGTTCAAGCCCCGTACTGGGCTCTGTGCTGGCAGTGCGGAGCCTGCTTGGGATTCGCTCTCTCTCTCTCTCTCTCTGCCCCTCCCCCACTTGTGCTCTCTCTGTCTCTCTCAAATAAAGTAAACTTTAAAAAAATAAGAAGAAAAGAGATAGAGATACACACAGGGAGAATGTCATGTGACATATGACAATAGAGGCAGAAATCAGAGCGATGCATCAGCAAGCTGGGAAGCACCAAAGATTGCTGGGAGTCACCAGAAGCTGGACGAGGCAAGAAAGGATCTCCCTCTTAGAGCCTTCAGAGGGAGCATGGCTCTGCCGACACCTTGATTTCAGACTTCTGACCTCCAGAACCATTAAATAATGAGTTTCTGTTGTTTTAAGAGAAAAAGACTCTGCAAACATTTACTGGGAGCCTACTCTGCGCCAGACCCTGGAGATACCATGGTGAGTCGGGTAAGGACCGTGTCTCTGAGGAGTGGGTAGCAATACCGGCAAGAAAGCAACGGATGGAGGGGCTTTGAGAACGATGGCGTGGTAGTATGTGGGAGATGCTTTGTGTCTCGGTTCGACACACACAAAAAAGGGAAAAGGTGCATGGGGCTAGGTCTACAGGGAGCCAGGAGCAAGGCTCTAAGGCTCTTCTCCCAGTGGACTCACACATGACACACTTAATTCTACCAGCAATAAACTGTGACAGCACATCTGAAATATTGTCTGCAGGGAAACTCAAAGATTTTTTTTTTAATCAGGGGCCAGTTACGTGGTCACCCTTTGGCCAGCGTGTACAAAAATCCCAGATTCCCAGAAGGAAAGCAGGTGTTCAGCAGAAACCACAGTGTTTGTACAGTTTAGGCACAGCGAGTCACTCATCATTTAGAGAATGGTGGGAATCCTCCTGAAATCTAAGTTGCCACCTGTAGCTGTCAGCTTGGGCCGCCATACGGGATACCACAAACTGGGTGGCTTAAACAACAGAAATTTCCTTTCTCACAGTTCGGGAGGCTAGAAGTCTGAGATCAAGGTGTCACCAAGGTTGGTTTCTGGGGAGGACCATCTTCCTGATTTACAGACAACCATCTTCTTGCTATGTTCTCACATGGCCTTTCCTCTATGTGTGCACGGGCAGAAAGAGAGAGATGTCTGGGAGAGATCTCTTCTTATAAAGACACCAGTCCTATTGGATTAGGGCCCCTCTTATGACCTTATTTAACCTTGATACTGCCTCAAAGGCTCCATCTCCAAATACTGTCACATTGGGGGGTCAGGGCTTCAACATAGGAATTTGGGAGGGGTGGGGGGGACACAATTCAGTTCATAACACTAACCAAAGGCCAACCTCACAAGCAGGTCTTTCTTAAAAAGATTGTTAACGCTTATTCATTTTTGAGAGGCAGAGAGTGACCAAGCACAAGCAGGGGAGGGCCAGAGAGAGAGGAGACACAGAATCCGAAGCAGGCTCCAGGCTCTGAGGTGTCAGCACAGAGCCCGATGCGAGGCTTGAACTCACGAACCGTGAGATCATGACCTGAGCCAAAGCTGGACACTTAACCAACTGAGCCACCCAGGTACCCCATGAACAGGTCTTTCTAAGGACAACAGTCTCCAGACTGCGATGCTAACTCTTCCCTGCATAAGCTCCACACCAGATTCTGGAAGCCTTGAAATGACTGCTAATTACATTGCTCCATGGGAGGAAGGGGGCCCCATTTGGTGCTTGTAGTCTAGATTACAATAGCTCTGTCTCCGTGTGTTGAGAACCTTCCTGTTACCTTGGCAACAGCTATGAGACCAGAAGTTGATGTGTGAGCAGAAGGCAACCCAACGTGGACATGATCTAACAACTCCCCCCGACAGGGACATGCATATTGGGGTGACAGTGATCAAAACCTCCGTTTGAGAAGTGACATGAGTGGGAGGCATGATAGCAGTTGATGACGTGAGCTTTGGAGTAAGACAGTGAAGTTCAAGCTGGATTGAACTTGTGTCTCTGAAGCTCTTATTGGCATGACCCATGCTGCTATTTCAGAAATATTTGAATAATGCTTTATTTTTTTTAAAGATGTTATTATTAAGCAATCTCTACATCCAACATGGGGCTTGAACCTAAGACCCTGAGATCAAGAGTTGCACACTCTTGGGCGCCTGGGTGGCGCAGTCGGTTAAGCGTCCAACTTCAGCCAGGTCACGATCTCGCGGTCCGTGAGTTCGAGCCCCGCGTCAGGCTCTGGGCTGATGGCTCAGAGCCTGGAGCCTGTTTCTGATTCTGTGTCTCCCTCTCTCTCTGCCCCTCCCCTGTTCATGCTCTGTCTCTCTCTGTCCCAAAAATAAATAAACATTGAAAAAAAAAAAAAGAGTTGCACACTCCACCAAATGAGCCAGCCAGGCACCCCAATATTTGAAGAATGATTTCAATGAATGCTTGCCCTTGGTGGACTTAATGTGTCAAGTCCCAGTTTCATCCTTTGCAAAACTTACGATGGTAATAATATTCTCACAAAACTGTATAATATGTTCAACGATTAAAGTTCCTGGGGCACCCAGCTGGCTCAGTGGGTGGAGCGGGAAACCCTTGGTCATGAGTTCGAGCGCCACATTGGGTGTAGAGATTAAAAATAAAATCTTAAAAAAAAAAAAAAAAACCCGTCAGGGACAAAGGACCGTGAACTGTGGGTCATATGAAGGCTGATGATTTCCTAGTTATGCTGAGCTGTTCCGGGGCTGCACTGAGCCATCAGCTTTGGAAGTTACGGAATTCCAAATGTCCAGGTGGCACGATGAGACAGCAAGAATATTCCTGATCTTCCCATATGTTCTCGTGAATCCTTGTAACAAATCTCCAGCATTAACAATATGTGTAGATTTGTAGTAGTTGGTTTCCTGGAAGCCTAAAGAAAAGGAGCACCCACACAAACACCAACTGACAACATAGCAAATGGCCAGAAAGCAAAGAACGACATAGTTCAGAATTTAGCACTGGAAATGCAGAATAATTCCAGAAGCACTTCTAATGCTAAATGGGACAGTTCATAATAATGCTCTGTCATAACTCTGTATGTACTTAAAATTTTTTTAATGTTTATTTTCTTGAGAGGGAGACAGAGCACGAATAGGGGAGGGGCAGAGAGACACACGGAAGCAGGCTCCAGGCTCTGAGCTGTCAGCACAGAGCCCAACGCGGGGCTCGAACTCACAAACCAAGAGATCATGACCTGAGCCGAAGTCAGATACTTAACTGACTGAGCCACCCAGGCACCCCAATCTTTATGTACTTAATAATAGAGTGGCAAGATGCAAAATGTATAACTTCCAGGAAATGCAAGAGATAAATGGTGGAAACACAACAGGAGACTTTATATATTTATCAGCCTAGGGTAGATGTCGTCGACACAGCAAATATAGTATAATTAGGGGCACCTGGCTGGCTCCATCAGAAGAGCATGGGACTCTTGATCTCAGGGGTCATGAGTTTGAGCCCCACGTTGGGTGTACAGATTACTAAAAAAAAAAAATAGTCCCGACTTCAGCCAGGTCACGATCTCGCGGTCTGTGAGTTCGAGCCCCGCGTCAGGCTCTGGGCTGATGGCTCAGAGCCTGGAGCCTGTTTCCGATTCTGTGTGTCTCTCTCTCTCTCTGCCCCTCCCCCGTTCATGCTCTGTCTCTCTCTGTCCCAAAAAATAAATAAACGTTGAAAAAAAAATTAAAAAATAAATAAATAAATAAAAAATAAATAGTATAATTAATAAAACTATATCAACTTTATTCTCTTATAACCATGAATGTGTCTTTTAGTAAGTGACTATGGAGCATTAAAAATCATTGACCCTCAGGCTGACTCAGTCTGTGACTCAGTCAGTGGAGCATGTGAGTCTTGATCTCAGGGTTGTGAGGTCGAGCCCCACGTTTGGTGTAGAGATTACTTAAAAATAAAAATTCTTTTTTTTTTTTTAATTTTTTTTTTCAACGTTTATTTATTTTTGGGACAGAGAGAGACAGAGCATGAACGGGGGAGGGGCAGAGAGAGAGGGAGACACAGAATCGGAAACAGGCTCCAGGCTCTGAGCCATCAGCCCAGAGCCCGACGCGGGGCTCGAACTCACGGACCGCGAGATCGTGACCTGGCTGAAGTCGGACGCTTAACCGACTGCGCCACCCAGGCGCCCCAAAATAAAAATTCTTAAAAATAATAATAATCAGGGGCACCTAGATGGCTCAGTCCGTTGAGTGTCTGACTTCGGCTCAGGTCATGATCTCATGGTCAGTAAATTCAAGCCCCGCGTCGGGCTCTGTGCTGACAGCTCAGAGCCTGGAGCCTGCTTCAGATTCTGTGTCTCCCTCTCTTTTTGCCCCACCCCCGCTCACACTCTGTTCTCTCTCTCAAAGTTGAATAAAACGTTAAAAAAAGTAATAATCATTGACCCTCATATTAAGCCACAAAGAAAAGTTTAATAAATTCCCAAAAGGAGAATGGGTACACACCACGTTCTCCGACCATAATGCAATCAACTTAGATTCTTTTTTAATAGTTTGGAAAAAAACTGTAAAACAAAATATCTCTTCAATAACTCTTGCATCAATATATCAACAAACCAAAATATTCAAGAAATCTAGAATAAGAATATTTAAAATTTTTCTGTAATGAAAACATTACACATCAAAATGTATAGAGTATAGCTAAACGTGATCTCAGAGCAAGATTAATAGTTTAAGATATACTATACAAGTTATGTTGAGAAATTTCTAAACGACTAACTATACCAAAACCCAAATCAGTAGACAAGTGATAAGCTGAGAGAGACATGTGCAATACAAGAAAGACAACAAAGGGTGCAATATTGTGATTTATAAAGAATTTGGTCATTCCTTTCTCACATATATTTGGTCTTTGTCCAGGGTTCCTGACTCACAGCTCTGTAAACTCTTGGAATTTCCTAAGTGAGGGAAGCGGAAAAGGTGTCTTTTGTTATGTTAACAAAGAGACTTTGGAAAACACCTTAGGATAGGGGCTGGTTGCCAAGGGAACCCACCCTGTGTTTAGAAGTTTGGAAATTTCAAAATAAACATTAAAAAATTTTTAAAAGGGTGGGGGGCGCCCGGGTGGCTCAGTCGGTTAAGCGTCCGACTTTGGCTCAGGTCATGATCTCGTGGTTCATGAGTTACAGCCCATTGTCAGGCTCTGTGCTGACAGCTCAGAGCCTGGAACCTGCTTCAGATTCTGTCCCCCTCTCTCTCTGCACCCCCGCCCCCCGCTCATGTTCTGTCTCTCTCTCCCAATAATAAATAAACATTAAAATTAAAAAAAATGTTTCACTGAGTTCTGTGAGCCGCTCTAGCAAATTAGTGGAACCGAAGGAGGGGGTGGTGGGAACTTCCAATTTGTAGGCCTCTCCCATTCTCCTTAGGATGGTGACCTTGCCTAAACCAACAGATTCCTTCTTAATAATTTCTGGCTTCCGGGGATTGGAGAGGGGCTGGAGATTGAGAGCAATCACCAACCTCAGGCATTTCATCAATCACACCTATGTAATGAAGCCTCCATAAAAACCTAAATGAACGGGGTTCAGGGAACTTCGGGTTGGTGAACACGTGGGAATTTGGGGAGAGTAGCGTGCTCAGAGAAGGCTTGGAGGCTCTGAGCCCTTCCCCCATTACCTCACCTTATGTATCTCTTCCATCTGGCTATTCCTCAGTCATATGCTTCCATAATAAACTGGTAATCTAGGGAGTAAAATGTTTCTGAAATAGCCGCATGGGTCATGCCAATAAGAGCTTCAGTAAAGTAAAGGCAGAGAGGGAGTAGAGAAAAGGAATGTCACCTTTAACCAATCAACATGGGAATTTCCTGGGCAGTACTAGGAAATGTACTGGTAGGCCTCTTCCATTCTCCTTAGGATGGTGACCTTGCCTAAACCAACAGATTCCTTCCTAATAATTTCCTTTTCTCTACTCCCTCTCTGCCTTTATTTTTTTTTTAGAAGAGGGTGTATGGGGGTGGGAGGAAGGAGCAGAGGGAGAGTGAGAGAATTTCTCATTTTAGAGCCTGACATGGGGCTCATGGGGCTAATGAGACTCAGGGGACTCATGGGTCTCCATCCCACGACCCTGGATTCATGACCCAAACCGACATCAAGGATCAAATGCTCAACTGACTGAGACACCTAGGCGCCACCCCCCTGCCTTTAAAAACCTTTCCTTTTCCGTAGCCCTTTGGAGCTCCCTTCTACTTGTTAGACCAGATGCTACCCAATTCATGAATCAATTAATAAAGCCCATTAGATAATTTAAAATTTATTCAGTTACATTTCTGTTATTTAACAATATAAAATAGTAATAAAAAATGAAAAGTCAATTAAAAAAGTAAGATAAAATAGGGGCGCCTGGGTGGCTCAGTCGGTTAAGCATCCAACTTCAGCTCAGGTCATGATCTCACAGTTTGTGGGTTCGAGCCCCATGTCAGGCTCTGTGCTGACAGCTCAGAGCCTGGAGCCAGCTTCTGATTCTGTTTCTCCCTCTCTCTCTCTCCCCCTCCACCACTCATGCTCTGTCTCTCTCTCTCTCTCTCTCTCTCTCTCTCTCTCAAAAATAAATATGTTTTAAAATTTTTAAAAAAAGATAAAATGGCTTCTTATGGGATGATGGGGTTGGTAGAAGAGGGAAGAGACAGGAGGAGAAGGTAGATTTCTCTGAACATGCCACACTACTATTGGGTTTGGAACCATGTAAATACAATAATTGTATTATACAATTATATTCTACTTTAAAAGTCTTGTCATACCCCAAAACAAGAAGTTATCGAAGATTACTGGGATTGTATCAACCAAGTTTGTTTGTTTGTTTGTTTTTAAAAGTTTATTTATTTTGAAAGAGAGCACAAGCAGACGAGGAGCAGAGAAAAGGAGAGACAGAATTCCAAGCAGGCTCTGTGCCATCAGCGCAGAACCCAATGCGGGGCTCGAACTCACAAATGGTGAAATCCTGACCTGGGCTGAGACCAAGAGTTGGATGCTTAACCAACTGAGCCACTTAGGTGCCCCCATATCAACCAAGTTTAAAAGGCTCCCGCTGGCCAAAGATGGATCAGTCCAAGCACCAAAAAGAATAGTAACTGCAATGGATTGAAATACATCAACTGGCCATGAGATCATAATGACGCTAAAAAAATATCATCGGCCACCTTTGGAGGACGCTAGTGAACCAGCGCATTATTCTGAGAGGTGGCACATAATGAGAGGTAAAAAAAAAAAAAAAAAAAAAAGTACCTGACTAGGTTATCTATATTAAAAAATTATTGTTGGGGCGCCTGGGTGGCTCAGTGGGTTGAGCATCTGACTTTGGCTCAGGTTATGATCTCACAGTCTGTGAGTTCAAGCCCCGCGTCAGGCTCTGTGCTGACAGCTAGGAGCCTGGAGCTTGCTTCAGATTCTGTGTCTCCCTCTCTCTGCCCCTCCCCCACTCACACTCTGTCTCTCTTTCTCAAAAAAAAAAAATAGGGGCGCCTGGGTGGCGCAGTCAGTTGAGCGTCCGACTTCAGCCAGGTCACGATCTCGCGGTCCGTGAGTTCGAGCCCAGCGTCAGGCTCTGGGCTGATGGCTCAGAGCCTGGAGCCTGTTTCCCATTCTGTGTCTCCCTCTCTCTCTGACCCTCCCCCGTTCATGCTCTGTCTCTCTCTGTCCCAAAAATAAATAAATAAATAAAAAAAACGTTGAAAAAAACCCAAACAAACAAAAAAAATAAACATTAAAAAATATTGTTTAATTTTTGAGATAGGACAATGATATAGGGCTAACTTGTTCAGAAATTAGGACAATGATATAGGGCTAACTTGTTCAGAAATTATCGCTCATAGCAACATGTTGAAGTATTTATGGATAAGATGAAACAGTATCTGGGTTTGTTTCAAAGTAATCCCGTGGAGGGGCGGCTGGTTGGTTCAGTCGGTTAAGCTTCCAACTCTTGATTATGGCTCAGGTCATGCTCTCAGGGTCATGGGATTGAGGTTCCCAATGGGCTCAGCGCTGAGTGTGGAGCCTGCTTGGGATTCTCTCTCTCCCTCTCTACCCTCCCCCCCCCCTTAAAAATAAATAAACATTTAAAAAAAAAAACAAAGTAATCCAGTGGGGGTGGAGAAGTGGGTCAAGGCTATGGGTGAAAGAAGTATTTTTGTAAGTTGATAAATGTTGAAACCGGATAATGAATACACTAAGGTCAGTCATACAGTTCTCTATACTTTTCTGTATGTGTGAATTTTTCCATAATAGAAATATAATTCTATAAGGAGGCAAAGGTGTAAGCAGTGGTTTATACCTATACGGAGAGCCTGACTCAGGCCCACGTTGCTAACTATGATGTCTTAAATTGTTTTGTTTGGTTATGGAAAACAAAAAAGGCAGGAAAGTCATGAAGTTTTTGTCAGCCTGGGGAAGAACCAGAACTGCTACAGAGAGATGGGGACATTTAGGTAATGTCTTTCAAAAAAATGAGTCTAAGTTTTTGCCCACAATTCCTACCCAAAGATGGAGTATGGGCAAACACATGGTGATCTAGAATTCTATGTCATTTCTCGCAGAAGTGAAAGGAGCTTCTGGAGCCAGATAGCTTGGGTGCAAACGTTGGTTCTGCCACTTACTGTGTGGTTCTGGGTAGGTTGCTCAAACTCTCTGTGCTTCAGTTTCTTCATCTACCTACCTCATGGGTTGTTGTGAGGATTAATGAGTTAATATGTGCAAAGTATTTACAACACCGAGTGCCTGGCACATAGTTGGCTATTGTGATCATAGTTGTTGGGGTGTATTGTACAAGGAAGACATGATGACAGATGAGGCGGGAGAAGTGGATAGGGTTTGTAGGTTAAAGGAAGGAGTGTGGCTTTTATTTGGCAGGACGTCATTAAAGGGTTTTAAGCAACACTAACAGCTAACACTGCTCATTGGGTACGGAAGCTTCATGTCGTGCAAGTGGTTGAAACATAAATTTCCTATGTGTGCAATTAACCATGAAATGCTTCAGGGCAAGTCGAGAACCTCTGTGTTTACTAGAACCCCAGTAATTCCACATACATACAAAACGCAGTACCATACTAAGCCTAATCTGTCTTTACCCGAAAAAGAAAAGCTAAACATGGGCTGAGCTGCTTTTTCCTTAACAGGAAGTTGATGCCATGTGTCTGGGAAATGACTCATAGGGGGTGACATGACTCAGGATCGTATGAAACTGGGACACCTACAATTTTATGAAGTCACATTTCGTGCATGCTGTATGTATACTGAATATATCAATGGAGTATGTTCTAAGAGTGTGTTCAAAGCTAGCTCTGATTAAGGGCACTGTGCTTCTAAAGCGCATAATTCCAGGGGCACCAGGCTGGCTCAGTTGGTGGAGTTGCACATTCCAACTCTTGATCTTGGGGTCGTGAGTTCGAATACCACACTGAGTATAGAAATTACTTAAAAATAAAATCTTAGGGGCACCTGGGTGGCTCAGTTGGTTAAGTGTCTGACTCTTGATTTTAGCTCAGGTCATGATCTCCCAGTTTGTGAGTTCAAGTCCCACATCAGGCTCTGGGCTGACAGTGCAGAGCCTACATGGGATCCTCTCTCTCTCTCTCTCTCTCTCTCTTCCACTTCCCTGCTCATGCTCTGTCTCTATCTCTCAAAATAAATAAATACACTTTAAAAAAATAAGATCTTAAAAAAATAAATAAAAGGCATAATTCCAAGGGTGCCTGGGTGGCCCAGTCGGTTAAGTGTCCTACTCTTGGTTACAACTCAGGTCATGATCTCATGGTTTGTGGGTCTGAGCCCTGCATCTGGCTCTGTGCTGGCAGTGTGGAGCCTGTTTGGGATTCTCTGTCTCTGTCTCTCTCTCTCTCTCTGCCCCCAACTCCCTACTCATGCTGTCTAAAAAATAAATAAAAGTATTAAAAAAATTCTAGGGGCCCCTGGGTGGCTCAGTAAATTAAGCATCTGACTTCAGCTGCTCAGGTCATGATCTCGCCGTTTGTGATTTCCAGCCCCATGTTGGGCTCTGTGCTGACAGCTTGGAGCCTGGAGCCTGCTTTGGATCTGTGCCTTCCTCTCTCTGCCCCTCCCCTGCTCTCTCTCTCTCTCTCAAAAATAAATAAACATTTTAAAAATTAAAAATAGGGGCGCCTGGGTGGCTCAGTTGGTTAAGCATCCGACTTTAGCTCAGGTCATGATCTCACGGTCCGTGAGTTCAAGCCCCGAGTCGGGCTCTGTGCTGACAGCTCAGAGCCTGGAGCCTGCTTCAGATTCTGTGTCTCCCTCTCTCTCTGACCCTCCCCCGTTCATGCTCTGTCTCTCTCTGTCTCAAAAATAAATAAACATTAAAAAAAAATTTTTTTAATAAAAATTAAAAATAAATTCTAAAAAAAAAGGCATAATCAAATTTTATTTCTACTTTTTATTTTGGCAAATCAGAAACATACCATGAGGAGCACCTGGCTGGCTCAGTAGGGAGAGCATGTGACTTTTGATCTTGGGGTCATGAGTTCGAGCCCACGTTGGGTGTATGGATTATAGAAAGAAAGAAAGAAAGAAAGAAAGAAAGAAGAAAGAGAGAGAGAGAGAGAGAGAAGGGTGGGGCACCTGGGTGGCTCAGTCAGTTGAGCATCCAACTTTGACTCAGGTCATGATCTCATGATTTGTGAGTTCGAACTCCACATAGGTCTCTCTGCTATCAGCAGAGATCATCTTTAGATCATCTGTCCCTCTCTCTCTATCCGCCCCTCCCCCTCACTTGCTCTCCCTCTCAAAAATAAATAAAACATTTAAAAGAGAGAGAGAGAAAGAAACAACAAAAGTCTACAGAACAGAAAAAATGAATATTCTATACCCATCACCCAGCTCCTACCATTCTGAACTCATGGCCAATCTAATTTCATCTATATCCCACCTACTATGCACCCCCCAGATTATTTTGAAGCAAATTCCAGACATCATATTATTTCATCTAGAATATGTCAGTATGTATTTTTGAAAGATAAGGACTCTTTAGAGCTAACCTCAATACCATTTTCTCATCTAAAAAAATAATAATTTGTAAATATCATCAAATACACAGTCAGCCTTCACATTGTCATTATTTTGTATATATATTCAGGATGGCTTCATAAGGATGCTGTGTGCCTCCATAATTAAGCACCTGACTGTTGGTTATGGCTTTTTGTGATGTCATCAATCACGGATGAGCCTTGGCTGGATCCATTTAATCACAAGGGGTGGCAAAATGGAATGTTCTGATTCCCTCCTTCCTTCATTTATTAGCCCAAGAGAACTTCCCCCTGGCCAACTCTGGCTTGTATAAGAAAAACAGGTCAACAGCTCAATTCTTTCCCTGTATTTACCAGTTTTCAATATAAAGAGTTGTTTCCCCAAGCATCCTCTCAAGGTAAAGAGTGAGCTATTTTTATTTAATGAGCTATTATTATTTATTCAGGAACTTGTGGATTTCATTTCAGTTTTTTATTTTAATTCCAATATAGTTAACATACAGGGTTATATTAGTTTCAAGTGTACAATATAGTGATTCAACAATTCTATGTATTTCTCAGTGCTTATCAAGGTAAGCATACTCTCAATCCCCTTCACCTATTTCAGCCATCCCCCGACCCACCCAACTCCTCTCTAGTAGCCATTAGTTTGTTCTCTATAGTTAATTAAGAGTCTAACTTGTGGATCTTATTTTTTAAGATTTTATTTTACAATAATCTCTACACCCAACGCAGGGCTCGAACTTACAACCTTGAGATAAAGAGTCGCTAGCTCTACCGACTGCGCCAGCCAGGCGCTCCAACCTGTGGATTGTAAACACGTTTATATTTCATGTGTTTCGATCCATTGCAATGATCGTCCTCGGCGACGCTCAAATTGTCCCATCCACAATCAGTGGGATCATCTTCAAGTTGGCTTCAGGATCCTTTCTCAGAATTTCCGGATTTTCTGCTTTAACAAAGCATTCCTTTCTTTCTGGTATTGCAGGCTCATCCAGTTTGCCCACATGGCTTGAGCGTTGTCAGAGTTTCCTCTTGGTGACAGTGTTGCTCCAGAAATGCCAAGAAGCCCGCCATCCCTCACACCACCCCCATCGACACACGGTCTCCTCTCCCACCCTTCGAGTCTGAAAAAAACGCCAGCGAGCTTGAAAGCCTCCTGAAAGGAAGCTGTGCGATGCCAGGTTTGCAGCAAACCTGTTTGCTCTTGGGGTACTTTGCCTGCTTTCTTGGACTCTGAAATCAAATCTCTGACGTCTCAACAGCAAACACACATCAGGCATCATTTCTAGAATTCCATTTCTACTCTTCCTAGGCTTTGTAAGTCTGCCCTCCACCTTAGATCCCAGCGATTTTCCCCTGTTGTCCCGAAGTGCTGGACGCTAAAGGCCTGGAGGAAAGAAAGCATCCCCCAGCCAGGAAGCCTGGAGGGCGAGGACGAGGGCGAGGGCGAAGGCGAAGGCGGGGGCGGGGGCGGGTGGGGGCGGGGAGGGCTGGCTGCCACACCTTCCAGGCCCCAGGTGTCCGCCTCCCTGTGTGGATCCAGACACCAGGCCGGGGGTTCTCAAAGTGTACTCCGTGTATCAGCAGCATCTGCATCACTGAGAACGTACTAGAAATGCAAATTATCAGACCCCCAACCCAGACCCACTGCGTGGGAACTGGGGATGCGTCCCAGCAGCCCGTGCTTAAGCAAGCCCTCCAGTGGATTCTGAGAATCAGTGCACCAGTTCTGCTGTGTTCAGTGGGAAGTAGCTATTTGGGGCACGTCTTTGGAGGACCGGTCAGATGGTCGGGATCAGTTTATCGCTGCGCACCGTACTCTGCTCAGATGACCGGCGCGCGCGCATGCTCCGCGAAGGGGAGGGACAGTTTTGTCTTGTGGTTTTATCACTGATATTGGAGCAGGAACCCTTTCTCACGCCATTTAGGTAGCCTTCCGTTGCTTCTCATTTCTATTACTTTGATTTCAGGAAGAGTGTTCAGTGTAAATAGAAAAATCCACCTCCCCCCGCCAGGAGCTCCTGCCTGGCTCACTGGGAAGCTTGCGACTTTTGATCTCAGGGTCAAGAGTTCGAGCCCCCACATTGGGGATAGAGATTTCTTGAAGAAAAAAAAAAAAGGCCGTGCTACTTGGAGGCTTTTCAGAAAAGAAGGAGCTATATTGTAGAGCTAGAATGGCAAATATAAACCCAACATCCTAGGAATTTCTCATTTCTTTACTTGTTCATACAAACTTTACATGTTTATATATTTCTACATTTCCATGTTTATATTTGCATAAATATGTCCTTATAAAATTGGATTTACTGGAACACATTATTTTAATTTTTGTGTGTGTGTTTATTTATTTTTTAGACAGAGGGAGACAGAGCAGGAGCAGGGGAGGGGCAGAGAGAGAGGGAGACACAGAATCCAAAGCAGGCTCCAGGCTCTGAGCTGTCAGCACAGAGCCGGACATGGGGCTTGAACCCACAAATGGTGAGATCATGACCTGAGACGAAGTCCGACGCTTAACTGACTGAGCCACCCAGGCGCCCCAGGAACACATTATTTTAAAGTTTATTTATTATTGAAATATAATTAACATACAGTGTTATATTAGTTTCAGGTGTACAACATAGTCATTCAACAATTTGATACATTACTAAGTGCTTATCATGGTAAGTGTAGTCACCATCTGTCACCAAACAACATTATTACAATATTGTTGACTCTATTCCCTAATGCTGTACTTTTTGTCTCTGTAACTTATTTATTTTGTAACTGGAAGCTGGTACCTCTTTTTTTTTTAGTGTTTACCTTTGAGAGAGAGAAAGAACACGTGTGCTTGCAGGAGGAGGAGGGGCAGGGGACCCAAAGCAGGCACAGAACCGACAGCAGAGAGCCAGATGCAGGGCTCAGGCTCACAAACCCAGAGAGCATGACCTGAGCTGAAGTCAGAGGTTTAACCCACTGAGCCACCCAGGTGACCCTGAAAGTTTGTATTTCTTAATCTCCCTTATCTCTATTTGTACATATATCATTTTGGATTGTGCTTTTTCACTTCTGTTTATACTGTTATATAACATGCAATTTTCCAGTGACAATAATTTGCAAAGGCATATTATACAATTTTAAAATAAAAATGTAATAATTGTAGTGAAACAATCAGAAATACACATAAAATAAATATTTCAAATCTCAACTTTCTAGAAATATATCCAGTATTATTGGCCTGATTTGCATAATTCCAAACTCTATTTACAACCATTCAGTTATATCTAATATATATGAGCATGGATACAAAATGCCCAAGGCTCATCAGTACTGATGAGCCCTATAAGATATATTTAAGTATATATGTAAGCATATTTATAAACAACAATACATTGTAAATTTTTTTCTTTTATACAATTAAGACCATGTCACATACAATGTTCATGCCCTCAATTCATCATTTACCCTCATATTATAATGTCCCTTATAGCTATTCTCAAAGTGCCTGCTATTTCTTTATTTTTTATAAGTTAAAAAAAGATGTTTATTCTTATTGAAAATTCAACACATTCATTTGCAAAGTTTAGAACAGTTAGAAATGATAAATAAGCAAATCTTATACCTTTATCCCTCATAAAAAATACACATTTAAAATGTTTAGGTTCAAGGGCACCTGGCTGACTCAGTCTGTAGAGCATGTGACTATTGATCTCAGAGCTGTGAGTTCAAGCTGCGTGTTGGGTGTAGAGAATACTTAAAACTAAAATCTTTAAGGGGCACCTGGCAGGCTCAGTGGGTTAAACAGCCGACCTTGGCTCAGGTCATGATCTCGCGGTTCGTGATTTCAAGACCCACTCAGGTCATGATCTTGTGGTTTGTGAGTTTGAGCCCTGCATCAGGCTCTGCCCTGACAGTGCACAGCCTGCTTCCAGTACTCTGTCTCCCTCTCTCTCTGCCCCTCCCCTGATCACTCACTCTGTCACACGAAAATAAATATTTAAAACAAACAAAACCAAAAAAAAAAATTTTAAAGTTTATTTTGAGAGAGAGAGTGAGTGGAGAAAGAGCAGAGAGAGGAGAGAGAGAGAGAGAGTCCCAAGCAGGCCCTGTACTTGCAGCTTGGATCCCGAGGCAGGGCTCAAACCCACGAACCAAGAGATCATGACCTGAGCCAAAACCAAGAGTCAGACACTTAACTGACTGAGCCACCCAGGTGCCCCAACAACAAAAAGAACATTAAAAAAAATAATTAAAATCTTTAAAAATAAATAAAATTTATAGGTGCATTTCATTTTAGGCTTTTATAATATTTATATTTTACATAAAAGTGGAATTATTTTCTACAGAGTTTTATATAATATTTCTCCATCATGTTATGATTGTTACTCACAAGTTTGTATTTCCAAAATTATCCAAAAAATAAAGGCCTAAACAGGCTAATCCTATTCTTCAGACCAAATGACTTTTTAACTTAATTAGCAGGATGGTTTAATTTAACTAGTAGTATAACCCCTTATTTTTAATCTACCCATATATGGATATAAATATTTTTACAACAAACTATCAGTCTATATGTACATTTGTTTCACTTCCTGGATTGATTTAGGGGTTTTTATTTCCTGTTTTCTCTCAATGGCTTGGAAGTTATATTTTCTATTCCCATGATTTTAAACTTTTTTTAAAAGTTTATTTATTTTTGGGGGGGGGACTGCAAACTGGTACAGCCACTCTGGAAAACAGTGTGGAGGATCCTCAAAAAATTAAAAATAGAACTGCCCTACGACCCAGCAATTGCACTACTAGGTATTTATCCAAAGGATAAAGGAGTGCTGATTAGAAGGGGCATATGCTTCCCAATGTTTATATTAGTGCTTTCAACAATAGCCAAAGTATGGAAAGAGCCCAAATGTCCATCGACGGATGAATGGATAAAGAAGATGTGGTATGTATATACGATGGAGTATTACTGGCGATCAAAAAGAATGAAATCTTGGGGCGCCTGGGTGGCACAGTCGGTTAAGCGTCCGACTTCAGCCAGGTCACGATCTCGCGGTCCGTGAGTTCGAGCCCCGCGTCAGGCTCTGGGCTGATGGCTCAGAGCCTGGAGCCTGTTTCCGATTCTGTGTCTCCCTCTCTCTATGCCCCTCCCCCGTTCATGCTCTGTCTCTCTCTGTCCCAAAAATAAATAAAAACGTTGAAAAAAAAAAAAATGAAATCTTGCCATTTGCAAGTATGTGGATGGAACTGAAGGGTGTTATGCTAAGCGAAATTAGAGAAATACAAATATATGACTTCACTCATATGAGGACTTTAAGATACAATACAGATGAACATAAGGGAAGGGAAGCAAAAATAATATAAAAACAGGGAGGGGGACAAACCATAAGAGACTCTTAAATATAGAGAACAGAGGGTTGCTGGAGGGGTTGTGGGAGGGGGACGGGCTAAATGGGTAAGGGGCATTAAGGAATCTACTCCTGAAAGCATTGCACTATATGCTAACTAACTTGGATGTAAATTTTAAAATTAATTAATTAATTAATTAACAAAAACACTACCCAAAGAGCTACATACAAATAAAAACAATCACTAATAATTAGATACCTAAAAAAAAAAGTTTATTTATGTATTTATTTTTGAGAGAATCGCTTCTCGGCCTTTTGGCTAAAATCAACTGTATTTATTTTTGAGAGAGAAAGAGAGAGAGAGCGAGAGTCAGCACGAGCAAGCAGGAAAGGGGCAGAGAGATAGGAAGACAGAGAATTGCAAACAGGATCTGCACTGTCATTGTAGAGCCCATTGTGGTGCTCAAACCCACGAACCGTGAAATCATGACCTGAGCTGAAATAAAGAGTTGGATGCTTGACTGACTGAGCCACCCAGGAGCCCCTTAATCTTTATATAGAATTCTTAAACTGAAACCTACATTTTCCTACCAATAATGAAAGTTAATAAGTTATTGTCTGCTTTTTTTTTTTTTTAAGTGATCTCTACACCCAATGTGGGGCTTGAACTCATGACCCCAAGCTCAAGAGTCCTACTCTTCAGACTGGGCCAGCCAGGCACCTTCTTTTTTCTTTGTAATTGAAGTATAATTGACATATTAGCTTAAAGTTTACAACATACTGATTCAACGATATACACCATTAAATGCTCACCACAGTAAGTATAATCAACATGCATCAGCACACAAATTATTATGATTTTTTTTTAGTTTTTTATTCATTTATTTAAGTAATCTCTGCATGCAACATGGGGCTTGAACTCCACAGCCCAAGATCTAGAGTCACACACTCCTCTGACTGAGCCAGCCAGGCACCCTTACAACACAATTGACTAGATTCCCTGTGCTGTACTTTTCATCTGCATGACTTATTTTAGAACTGGACATTTGTTCCTCTTGATCCCCATCACTAATTTGTTCTCTGTACTTGAGTCTGTTTCTCTTTTTTTTTTATTGCCTGCTTTTTTTTTCAATTTGTTTATTTGTAAATAAGTAATCTCTACACCCAACATAGGGCTCGAACTCATGACCCTGAGATCAAGAGTCACACGCTCCACCAAATGAACCAGCCAAGCACCCCTGTTGTCTGCTTTTCATTTTTATTTATTTATTTTTAAATTTATTTATTTATTTTAGAGAGGGAGCATGCGAGTGAGCTGGGAGACAGGCAGAGAGAGAGAGAGAGATAGAGAGAGAGAGAGAATCTCAAGTAGTCTCCATGCTCAGCCCAGAGCCCCACTCAGGGCTGGATCCCATGAACCTGGGATCATGACTTGAACTGAAATCAAGATTGGACGCTCAACCGGGGTGCCTGGGTGGCTCAGTCAGTTGAGCATCTGACTTCGGCTCAGCATGATCTCACAGCCTGTGAGTTCAAGCCCTGTGTCAGGCTCTGTGCTGACAGCTCAGAGCCTGGAGCCTACTTCTGCTTCTGTGTCCCCCACCCCCCTGCCCCTAACCCACTCGCATTCTGTCTCTGTCTCTCTCTCAAAAAAAAAAAATAAACATTAAAAAAAAAAAAATTGGATGCTCAACCAACTGTGTCGCCCAGAAGCCCCTTGACTACTTTTTAAAAGCCTGACATAGCACTTTAGTTTACAAGAACAGATTCATTGGCACTGCAGGACACTCTTCCTCCCATCTCTCATGTTAATATTTTCAGTAATTTAATCTCTAGCTTGTCATCGAAAGTGACTTTTCAATTTTTTAAATTGTTTTTAAAACTTCATTTATTTTTGAGAGAGCACAAATGGGGAGGGGCAGAGAGAGGGGGATAGAGGATCCAAAGCGGGCTCCATGCTCAGCACAGAGCCCAAAATGGGGCTCGATCCCATGAACTGCAAGCTCTTGACCTGAGCTGAAATCAACAATCCGATGCTTAACTGGGAACAAACTGAGGGTAGGTGGGGGGTGGGAGGGAGGGGAGGGTGGGTGATGGGTATTGCGGAGGGCACCTTTTGGGATGAGCACTGGGTGTTATATGGAAACCAATTTGACAATAAATTTCATTAAAAAAAAAAAAAGAATCCGATGCTTAACCTACTGAGCCACCAAGGTGCCCTTAGCTTGTCATCAAAAGTTATCAAAAGTTTAATAAACATGCTGTTATCCTATTTGATAGTCAGTGTTTATTTATATATGCTAGCATTCTATATCAATTGCTTTGCTCACTTTTTACTCTTGCATCCCATTACTTCCTTTTCTTACTTCTCTGTCAGCTGAAGCACATCCTTGGAACATTTTTCATCTAGAGTCTCTGGGTATTGATTATTGA